>NW_024609839.1:28290710-28892989 GCF_016920785.2 Ixodes scapularis
TTCTTATCCATCCTCAAACACATCCGGAAACCCCAGCACCGCTAAGGCGATATTACTGATGCTGTCGCACAGGTGCTAATATCCAGGGCGATCTTGCACAGAAAGGGTATAAAGTAGCATTCTTTCAGATCTTCACGTTATACCTACGTCAGAAAGCACGAAGAAGCCCTAAATCGTCGGCAAGCTGCGGCACATCACGACTCCGCACACCAAACAAACTCGCATCCACCCAGCTCTGGGCGCTGCCATCTTACCGATGACATCACGGCTCTTGAGAGGTCACGTGACGAGTCGTCACTCGGTTGCTACGGAAACCGAGCCAGCTCAGCTCGTTGCTATGGTACTGCGTGTGACCAATCGCGGTGAGAGGCGGCACAGGGAAAAGCGTGGCGCTACTCTGGCAGCTACGCTGCCATATCGAGTGGCTCTAGCTGGCCCCAGCTGGGCCGGAGCTTGTCGGATGCTTTGTTGGTTGTCTTTCGTCTCGGCGAGTTGATTTCAGACGCGGATGCCGTCATATGAGGCCGGTCGAAAGCGAGTTAAGAGTTCAGCGTGGTGTTTGACGTAGGTATAACGTGAAAATACGGAGAAACAGTGTGCATTTCGCTGGTGACCGACCGGGATATTGCCACGGAAGGGACAATCTGACCTACGTTGCTCGGACCTCGGATTGATTCGGATACCGCTAGGATAAAATTTAAGGCGACGTTTCTGTGCTCTCGTTGACCATCGGAATCTTCGAGGTTTGCAGTGAAGCGTGTGCAATATATTTGGATACACAGTTTAGCGACGGAAATTGCCTGAGTCGTGCTTGGCGGTGTGCAATCGCGGTGCAGCTTCGATCAAATGACCGAGGGCTCACTTCGGTTGTGCGGCGCACCGAAAGGCTGGCTTGAAGCTGGTAGTTCCCGTGCCGTGCTGAATGATGCTGTGCTGCTAACAAATTGTTCCGGCGTAGAAGTGCACTTTCACGGAGCACAGGTGTGCCGCGCACCGAAGAGCTGCCTTCAAGCTGGTAGTTCCTGTGCCATGCTTTAGGTGATGCTGTGCTGCTTCCGAAATTGTTCCGGCGTAGACGTGCACTTTCACGGAGCACAGGTGTTGCAGTTGGTATTGATCCCGCTGGTCTGTCACACGTTTCGTCAACACAAACGTTTCATCCACACTCGTTACGCGAATTGCAAGCTGTCCGGATATTTCACCGAGCGTGTTACGTACCCAGCTCACGCCGCTTTGTGGCAACAGTCTGCAGTGGCTCATTACCAGAAAAGTGGTCCCACATCCATTTCAGTTCAGTTCGTCCACGGCAGTCGCCAAACCCCGAAGGAAAGGATTTATTCGGATAGGATGGCACTAAAACAATGCAGCTTCTTCAGTGGTCAGGATAGATTCTCTTCTGCTAGTTTTGTTATACTGTCACGGATCCTTGTTCCAGTCGTATCTTCTATCAATATTCACTATTCTGGGACACTGCAGGTCATGCTCAGCTGTAATCGTATGTTCAGGTGGAGGTACTGGGCACTTTACCCGTAGCCCTTCACTCTGTGTGAACCCGGCGGCTCTTCAGCCGAGTTACCCGATAATGGGGCACGGCTGGCGGACTATTCCGCGTCTTATACCCCTGTCGAGCCGTAGGCAAAGTCCTGACCCGAGCCTGGCAGAACAACCGCAAGACGACCGAGTACCACAAGGCGTAACCTCGAAAATACACCACGAAGCACCTGAAATCCGAGCCAGTTGCTGCTACCAGGAAAAACCACCGGAATTCGGTCTCCTGTCAGAAAATCCGAAGCTGACTAAGCCAACAATGACAAACCTGTAGCAGCAAACCGTGTCCCCTCCCACCACTGTTTGCATGCCCGTCGCAAATCACACTCCGACGCTTTTTCACGCAAGCTGTATGAAGACGTCAAGGACTGGATTGAACAATATGACGGTGTCGCCCGCCACATTGGGTGGACAAACAACCAGCTCCCGCAGAACCTATACTTCTCGTGGAAGCAACTGCCGGCGCTGGTCTGAGAACCATGGATCCTCCTTAACGTCATGGGAAGTTTGCAAGATCAAGCTGAAGCGCGCATCCGTCAGCCAACATCAACGAAAGAGAGCCGCATTCTTGATTCTGTCCAGGACACTGCCCCAATGAGAGCGCCACCGCACTCGTGGAGGATGTTTTGCGCTTGATCGAGCGCCCACGCCCACGCCCACGCCGACCTTGATGCTACAGAAGACAAGAACCTAAGAATCCCATGCGCCTCACGTGAGGGACAACACCTTCGGCAGCCTTGTCCGCAACCCCCCAACAACAGTCGAAGTGTTCATATCACTGAGGCTTCCAACATGGAATGTGCACTGCATGCCCGAGCCTGCCACTATAAACAACTTCACGGCGTCTCGACACTCGAGTTGTCCAGCTACTACTTCGACGCCAGCCTGCCAGCATCCACGACATCACCCACGATGTTGTCTGGGAGGAGATCAGGAAGCTACTTCCTGCCATCAGTTGCCCGGCTTTTATTTTGATTGCCGAGATTGTTTCGGAACAAGTTTGACAGGTATTTCGACCGAGACTTCTGCGAGCGAAGCGGCATCTGACAAACCATGGGCAACTTACGCCACTATGGCACAACGACCGCCACCGGCTGCCCTTAGTATTCAATGCCAATTCAATGAGACACTCTAACGCTGAAGCATTCCCGACATTGTGTGTAGGACTGTGCTCAACAAAGTACACCGAGGAAAACGTAGGTGATGCGAATGTGCGACCGAAAACCACTTTGCTACCACTGCATGAAGCCTACCATGTCTACCAAAGCAGCCCGTACCAATGAATTGGTCGGCGAGGGTTCGTGCCAAACGACCCTCGATTACGTCTCGAGGAGCGACCACGGGAGATTAAGGATTACCTTCGGCGACCTTTGTCCCTGATGCCGAAGGTGCTGAATCGAAGATTCTGAAACCCTGATTACCCCAAAGCTCCTCATGTCCATCACCTCAACAAGAGGTAAGCAGGACAAAGCAGTTGAGCGGCGATGCAGTGACAGTGGATTTGGTGTCGGTTGTCGTCCAAGGACAATACCTAAAAATTTGCTGACACCAATTTTCTGTGTCCACTCCACGAAGCACACAATTTCCAACTTTGAGGGAAAATGCCCCTGAGTGACTTGAAGGAATAGAATGGTTGGTTGCACTCAAAAGTGAACTGCAAGCATCACCAGAGTTGGATAGCAAACAAAAATTGTTGCCAGCTTTCAAGTCAACGGTACAGCAAAAGGCACAGCCACGTAAGCAATACATGCCCGAACTTGCTACATTGATGCCGAAAACTACAAGGAAAATTTTCGGATTAGAAGCCAGCCCTGCAGCTTCAGTGCACATGACATATGATTACAAGACAGCGTCAGTCGGTCAAAGTTGCCACTCGACCAAACTGAACACCGACGTGCCAGGAGCGTCATCCGACGACAAGGTCCACAGGTACTACGACTGAACGCCTGACACGAGACTGTCGCAGAAAGAACTCGCTATGGAACCATTTACTACGAATCAATAATTTTGTAATCAAGTGGAAATAAACATATTTGATACACTAACCAGATAAACATATTTCCGCTTGCCTTCATGCCTTGAGAGTCTACACACCGAGAATTGTGTCCATTGCACGCTCTGGACCTTACGAGGACACCCGCTTCTCTGACCCTTCAATACTAATTAAGGGGTCACACCAGACTGGCAGACTTCTTGCAAGGGGCTGCACTCAATCAACCTTTCCTGAACATGTGGTGCATCGGAAAACCCACTCCAGTGATGTGAAAATGTTATTTATTAATTTATTCCTTCCAGGGGCCTTCGTAGGCATTGCAGAGAGGATACTTAGAACTGCACACATAATAATAGCATTAAAGCACACTGCTGTAACTTGTTAATTGGAAAAACAAACACACCTCTGAGCATATAGTTTAATAGTATGTGTTGATGCATTGTTATATAGCATGACACTTCCTATATGTATGACACAATAGACCCTTTGCAGAACCTTATCAAGCAACACAACCGTCCCCATTTTTTTCGGCGCAAAGCACACAAATGGGCCCCAGTTCACGTCGAACGCCAATGCAGCATTCGAGTCCAATAGGTGCTGAGCCGAATTCACAGGGATGGCGGACATAACATTCTTGTCGAGCAAATACCCAAAGTATGAAAGCATGGGGTAATTACAGTAGTAGCTACTGTAATTTGTTTCATCAGAATTTGGCAGACGGCAAAGGCTACGGTCTCGGTGAGTCAATACACACATTGGAGAGAGGCACATGACAGCATATCACCAGAGTGCTCGTCTGCACAGATTTGTCACACACCTTCGCTCCGTCTCTCTGATTGGCTCGAGGGGGCTGTGGCGGTTGGCCTTTTCCAAGTTACGGTTATGCGAAGTATAGACAGCCCACACTTTTAAAAAGAGTGTATTGAAGAGACCGAAAGGAATGATAGTCAACATTTTTCAACAAGACTGCTCTCCAGGCAAGGGATGAACACAGATATGAATCATCTTATCCAGGTAATTAGAACAGTTAAATAATTGACCGACTAATACAATGCACTCTTGATGGAAAAGAGTATAGCTGCAATAAATCCTACAAAACAGAAAAATGCGCAGTTAATCTGTGCATGCACCAAGACAGTTGTTCTTATAGCAAGTCGAATAGCTTTGAAGCAGGTGCCTGCAACGATTTATTCTTCCCCATACTCAATAAAACGCCAACCTCGTAGCTGAAAATAAGGGTGCACTTCGCACTCACACACACACAAAAAAAAAGGAAGAAAAGCGATCGAATGTAGAATCGTGGATTAGCACAAAAGGTTAAAATCGCAGGAGCTTCCTCGCTAAAAGTTGCTATGGTTGTTCGGTGACGGAGGGCTGAAACAACTTCCCTTAAGCCCTAACGCGACGTATACATTTCGCGTAGATTCTTAGATAATTCAACGTTCAAACAAAGCTAAGAGAATGCGAAAATTTCATGTTAAAAGCACTCAAAGTTCTATCGATCCTCGGACACATCCCGGAATCCAAGCACCGGTACGGCGATGCAGAGCTGATGCTGTCTCACAGGCGTTAATATCCAGATGATCCAGGGTGATCTTGCGCAAAAACGGTATAAAGTCTCATTTCTTCATATTTTCACATTATACCTGCGTCAGCGAGCACGAAGAAGCCCGAAGTCGTCGGAAAGCAGCTGCACATCACGGCTACCGCGCACCGAACAAACTCGCATCCGCCAGCTCTGGGCGCTGCCATCTTACCTGTGACGTCACGGCTCTTGGGAGGTCACGTGACGAGTGGTCACATTTGCGTAAAATACAGTGGCAACCGGAAGTGGCAACCGGGGGGGTGCCACTTCCGAACTTCCGGTTTATCACTCTAAGCCCCTCTACCTCGTTGGGTGTGAATATCTCATGTTCTACCTTGTGTTGTTTGTGAACGCATTCATGAATAATATTGCATGGTGTCTGTATGTCGCGTTTGTGTGAAGTGTGGTGTGGAAAATGTAGTACGTGCATGTCTGGCGAGGCGCTCAGAGCAAAAACTGTTGGTTTCTTTTTTCTTAGTTTGAGCACTGTCCGTTAGGTGGCGCGTGTCGCCGTCCAATTCAAGGAGTCGCGCGTTTATGTGTATACTTATTTGACTGAAAAACATGGAGGCGCTCCATGGCTCCACGGAGCAGCCACAAAGGGTTCAGTTCTCGGCCTCTCGTGCTCTCGTCTCAATGCGATCAGTCCCATAGCCAGTTGAATGGGTGTTCCGTGCGGTGAATAGTGCGTGCACAGACGCGGTGGGGATTACCAGGGACTTTAAAGTGGATAACGAACGCTAACAGGGGAGCAGGAGCGTTTAACGATCGGAACTGACGCCGCCTTAATCGGTGATGACTCGCGTCGCCGCTGTCAACCGAAAACGCCGAAACACTTGCGGCAAGCACAGCAAGCAGATTCTCTGTTCAATAAAGACGTCATTTCATTTGTCGCTATACGATTCCTTCTTTGAATGTTTTCTGGCCGCGAAGTAAATGCAGCCGGCCGCGCGAAAGCAGTCGCAGACAAACCCCCTCGAATGCCCCCCTCACATCGCCGCCCCTACTCGTAATAGGTGCGGTGCCGGTGCTTCGAGGCGCGTTTTGGAGTACTTTAGTACGCACGGAAGGCAGCGAACGGGCGTGCGCACTTGAGAATCGTATTTTAGCAAAAAGCAGTCCAGCTCGCTAGGCCTTACTCATATTGCTCCACTGTCGCTTGCCAGCCGCCATGTTGCTTTTGGGGGTGCTCACTGTGGCTGCCTGCTGATTGCACGCCGCGTGACTACCCATGGGGTCGTTAGTATTGCTAATGGGGGGTAGCGATATCTGTGACGGCTTCTGACTACCCCAAATGTAGTACCCTACGACTACCCTTTTGCTGAGAGTGCAGTGCGCGTGCAATCGTACTGGATCTTTATACAACCGCGTTCGCAACCGCTTGGCGAGCGTGGATCCGCTTCCACTGTAAATGAGCGGTGAGAACGCAATGATTTCAAGCTTCCACCATCCTAATTTCAAACACCACCGAACTTGTTGTTCGCAAGGTAATGACGTCACGAGGGGAAACCATAGGAGGACGCCACCAAAACATCTCGCCTCTAATAGTGGCCGACAAGGGCACGAAGGAGCGAATGTTCATTTGATTTTGTACTGATTTTCACCTAATCTTCTAAAATCTTCAGGCTGCCTGCATCCCTGTCACCCTTTCCGTGAGTCCTGTTTTAGTTTTACAATATCAGGACACGTTATCGTTAATATATGGAAACTTTCAGCGATGGTGGTACCGCGGTGTGAGAATCGCACTCCCTAGCTCCTAGATGATGGCTTCAGAATGATGGTGCTTGCTTCCACCTTTCAGACGTTGAAGTATGAGGTAGGACAGTTATAGCCCGTATTTCACTAAACTAGAATTACTATTCACGTTGCGGAGAGAGGCTGCTTTCGCCTAATCTACATTTAGCTGAACACTGAGCTGTGGTACGGCCGACCCGTGCAACCTGCGCTTTGGGCGGCATCAAGAAACGGTAAGCACGGCAAACCTGCGTCTACATTTCCGTCTTAATCGGCATTTCATTCGTTTCGAGGGATTACCCTGGTGTTTTTACTGGTAATATATCTAAAAATCTCCAACCTCTTATTCTTTATTCACTCACGTGGCAACGCACATGTGTTTAGAGCTAAAGGAAGTTTCATATAAAAACATAATCTATACATTCAATTGTTATGCGTAATTACTCTGCCTTGCTATTTTGCTGTACCACCCCTTGGCGATATTTGCCGGCTAAAACATATTCGTATAATATATTCAAATACATTGATTTTATTAGAGGTTCGAGGTCACCTGCCTGTGTCTGGAGATTTGTGGTTGTCCTCGTCCGCCTTGTTCGCGTACTCCAGGGAATATTTTCGTCATACTTGCCCAGCTCGCTTGCATCTTTTCATTTACTTGCACTATCATCGTAACCTTAAAAATGCAGGCAGTTCACTTTTGCTGGTGTTAGACTGGTGGTAGCAGATAAAATCCGATTGCTCTACTGACGTCTAACCCCTGGTTATCTCAGTTGATAGAGCGCTCCACTGGAAATGGAGAGGTCCCTGGCCCGATAGCAGGACTAGGCGCATTTTTTCGGTCGCACTAATTCTCTTAGCTGTGTTTGTCCTTTGTCCCCCTTGTTTCTCTTCTTCAGGGATTATTTTCGACATTTTGTGTCCAGCTCGGTTGCACTTTTGCGTTTAGTTGCATTATCATCATTTATTTATCTGTATTACAACTTTTATAGCCTTGCGATTCTAACAGCATCAAACACGGGTTGTAAAAACGAAGCCATGCGCCTTCACCAGGGCAGAGAGCTGTACCATTTTTCTTAAAGGTCCATTCACACTCTTGCAACCTAGTACGACCGAGAGAGACAAGACCGGTTTTTAAGCCTCTTGCAATCTCTTAGGACCAGCAATCTCTTAGGATCTTTTAGGACTAAGAAATCGCAAGAGGCTTAAAAACGGGTCTGGTCTCTTTCGGTCTTACTCGGTCGCAAGCGGGTGAACGGCGCCTAAGAAGCACGCAAAGCAGTGCGTCTGGCATTCGTGCGTGCCTCAATGGAAACGCTGTTCATCGCGGCGGCGGGTATCTTTACTTTAAAATAAGGCAAGACGTCCAACGAGACTTTCGAGAGCTCTGTGGCTCAGGCTCACAAAAGTGTGTCTCATGGCAACAATAAACGCTTCCATAACACTCCTGTGTTTTGTGTCTCGCCCTAGGACAGTAACGTAGAAAGTGACGCCGCGAAAGTAAAGGATTACCTTTTGTGGTAACGGCGACTTACTTTTACGGAAGGGTAAATGTATTCGTAATTAATTACAATTTAGCATTGTATATTTGTAAATGTACTTCCCCACCTTCTTTTAGTAGCGTTTACAAGACTGCATATTGTCATGATTTAAGGATTTCTCGGATGCTTAGAACCAGCAGAGTGAGCTATTGTCATCTTAAGGACATCTCAGAAACCACGTCAGGGCACCTTTAAACATAGTGCTAAAAGAGCTTTTTATGTGCATGTCGGATACTCTTAGCGTGAACACGGCATCGGCGCTTTTCAGCATGGGGAATATACGTGCCAAATGAACGAAGGACATCTGGAAAACCGAGAGAGACGGCAAGTAACCCTCTGAGCATGTAGACGATCAAACCAAATTGAGCGTCAATATAGTCCGGATTGCAATAAATATGTTCTGCTTTAGTCTTTCTGTTTACAAATTTATGCGAAGATGCTAATTCTGCGTTCAAAACATCACCTGTGAGCTCGGAATGTGTGAAAATATGCAGACGCCAGAGAACAAGGACGCGATAAAGGCAGCGTGGCGTAGGAAATAATAAACCGAAACACCTCTCATGGTAAACGTACAGTATATTTTACGTTTTTAATGCCTTTAAGTTTTAATTGCCCGTAAAGATGCTCGACGGGGTCATTTTCGTGTAGTCACAGTCCCGGAATATTGGCATCATATAAGCGCCACCGTAACGCTGGCGAAATTTGAACACACTCTGCATTCTTTTACATTGTTATCTTGCTTGGAATCGTCGGTCGTTTTTACACACCCGCTATGGAACAGAGGCAACTGCGCTCTGTGTGGTACCAGTGCCTTGGCCATCCCGGAGCATCTCTTCTGGAGATGTCCCGCTACTACACGAACACGACGGGCCATAATATGTTACCTCCTAGCTCGGCATCGACCTAAGCTCCTTTCAGAGCGGATAGGGCCAGTGGGTGATGTCGCGAAATGTAAGATGGTACTCGACTCTCTCTCTTAAACTTTATTTGGGAAACTAGCATCAGAAGCCACCTTTAAAGAGTTCAACTTCCCCTACATCCTACCCTATCTTCCCCCTTTCCCCCTATCCGTACCCCCATCTCCCCGCCCCCGCCCCTCCCTCTCCTCTTCCCCCCCCCCCCCAAAAAAAAACAACCAAAAAACCTGAGGTCAAGGTTTTTTGGTTGTTTTTACTTTTGTAATGTTTATTTATTTATTTATTTATTTACCCTCAAGGTACAGAGTACATTTTAGAGGGGAGTGAGCAAACAATAAATAAACGTAATTAATCAACCAAGGGTGCTGTTAATAAGTGATTGCTTAGAGAGTGAAATATCATTAATATCTGCAATAGAAGCGGGAAGGTGGTTCCAGTCAGTCGATGTGCGAGGTATGAACGAGGTGCTGAATTTGAAGGTGTTAAAATTAGGTATGCCTACCTTGTGAATATGGTCGAGACGGGATGAACGGTAAGAGGGCTCGAGCATTAGTTTCAAACGGAGAGATGGGATGTGATGATAAATTTTGTGAAACAGGCATAAACGAGCTGTTTTGCGCCGAGACGACAAACTGGGAAGTGACAAAGTTAATTTCATTGATGTTACACTGGCTGTACGATGATAGTTAAATAAGATGAAACGAACGGCTCGGTTTTGTGTAGCTTCTAATCTGCTGATAAGACCTTGGTGACCAGGGTCCCATATGCAGTGATGTGATTGCTGCGCCAATTGCGCCAAACTGCGCCAAGGGGCTAACCCTGCTACATCCTGCTACATTTTGCCAAAATATGGGTGATCTGCGCCAAGCGTGCGCCAAAGAACCAGTTTTGGTCGCCTTTCAAAACCAAAACTAAACTGAGTACCGTAATTGAGTATGCGTGAGCTAGGTGGCGCAAGCAGCCACCAGATACAAAGTACCCTGCATCAATCGTGACATTGTAACCCTGGAGCCGGGAAAAAGAAGGGACGTAAGGACAGGCACAAAACTTGTGCCTGTCCTTACGTAAGGACAGGCACAAAAATGTCAGTATTGAACCAGCTCGCCTGCACACTTGCTTTAGTTACATCAATCGTCCATCCGGTCGCGCATGGTTTTTCCCGCCGTCTCTTCGTTCGCGCTCTCGTCTCGTAAATCTCGTCTCGTGTTTTTTTTTTTTTTTTTAATTTTTTCAACGATAGATGCGGGCGTGTGCGGACGCTCCGACGCTAACGTGCTGGGTACCAGCCATGCCGTCACACTGTGGAACGAAATTATGTTCTTGCGCGGCGGGAGTTTCTTTTTGAGCTAAAGCATTCGCTTCTGAAAGCAACGGCCGTGGGAAAACTATATTTGGTCCTGCCTGCCAGTCCACACGTCGCCACAGATATGAAGCTTCCTAAACCGAAACATAAGGACCGCCGCATGTTCATCAACATTCCTGTTCTTGTTTAAAACATAAGCGTGTTTCACATGCAGCGATTTTGGCCCTAGAGCGGCGCGATTTCTGCCGTCGCGGCGCTCGTGCCGCTCAATCGCTGGTGCTGGCCAGAGCGCCGCGACGGCAGAAATCGCGCCGCTCTAGGGCCAAAACCGCTGCCTGTAAACCCCCTATACGCTACTACAAAAATCAATTTTTAACTCAAAGACTGCTCTGTGGAAGTATTGATTACCTGGGTTTCTCTTGGTTGGCTTTCTTTCGAGAGGGACCCCGGTACATGAAAAATCTGTCGCGCAAGAAAGTTGGTGAAGAGAAGTGAGCTAAAGCGGAGAAGGCAATGTCTTCACGCTGAACCTGCACGGCGCGTTTGTTTGTCTCGAGTTCAGTCGTTGCACAAAGCGCTTCAAGAACTTTTTGACCCTGACTCGCGATGTCTTGCGTCGATGCGCTCAGGTTCTTTTTTTCTGTATGTTTAGCTTGTACTCGCCTGTCGGCCTTGCAAGCACGCGCCGCTGGACTGTTTTTTGTCGCATGCTGGGCAGTTACATTTTGCATACATTTCTGGAGACCAGTTGGCGACGGAGCGGAGTGGCATGGTTTCGCTTTCGATCGAACAGCCGTTGTCTGCGCTCGGGCGACGAGCATGCCCAACAGCAAGCCTGCAGGAGTTGGCCTCATGTGCATGCGAACCTGATTGCCTGACTGAGGCACCAGCTGGGACACTTGCAATTCATTGTTTTACATTTGCTTACTTTTGACGAAAATCTGGCACGTCGGGAATCAGTAAAACGGTGGCAAGCGGTTTTTCAGAATTGCTTGGCAACGCCTACAGCACTGTACACTTGTGGGATGTCTCAATGTCCCTTTGGAGACATGGAAAGTGGACATTCATTACTAGCCTAAGCCAAAGCGGAGCTTGCAGCAGCTTTGCGGAAAGTTTTGAAAAGCAAGAAGTACCCGCTAGTTGTAATGCATTTTTCTTTTGTGTGCAATTTCGCATTGCACTGCAGTAGCTATGTGTTTCATCAGTCGGGGACTGCTTCCATTTATTACATTCTATCACTAGTAAACCTAATGCTGTGATATTTACTACTAAGCTGGTCATTTTCAAATAAATTTGAATATGTGAAGTTTGGTTCTTATCTATCTATAGTGGGTACATATATATGTATCATTTAACTGAAGCATTGCAAAATGTGTCATGTCATTGACATTTCAGTTGCACCTTGAAAGACTCCTAGGTAGTCGAACTTGACCATAATTCGTTTATTTCGGCGCGCAAAGTGCCCTTCGTTTGTCCAGCGCCTAAAACGAATATTTTTATTTTTCTAAGAATATCTGCTCCGAAAGCCACTTAGGTTGCTCCAAAATGCTGTTTTGGGTGCTCGAAAGGCGACATTTGCTGCTCCGAAACACTGTTTTGGCTGCTCCGAAAGGTGCTCCAAAACGGCTTAGGCCAATCACATCACTGCATATGGATGACGCATATTCTAATTTAGGACGGACTAAGGACTTGTATAAGGTTAGTTTAAGAGAAGAAGGGGCTTGAAAAAAGTTTCGTTTTATGTAACCCAACGTGCGGTTAGCATTACTTACAACATATTCGACGTGTGTATTCCAGGTAAGGTCAGAGGTTATATGGACTCCAAGGTATTTATAACATGTAACAGACTCAAGGGATTTATTGTTAATGCTATAAGTAGGACATAAACTGTTAGAGCGGGATACTCTCATTGACTTACATTTATTAGTGTTAAGTTCCATTTGCCAAGAGTTGCACCAGAGAGCTATGAAGTCAAGATCAGATTGCAAATGAATTACATCAGAATGGTCAGTTACATTGCGGAAAAGGACACAGTCGTCAGCGAACAAGCAGATCGGCGAGGAAATATTAGTTACAAGATCATTAATATAAATTAGAAACAACAGGGGACCAATTACAGAACCTTGCGGTACACCGGAATCGACAGGCACCAAATGAGGATTATTATTATTTACGTTGACGAACTGGACCCGATGAGATAGAAAGGCGATAATCCAATGAAGCACATAAGGATCAATGTTTAGAGTGCGAAGCTTATGGATTAGTAGCTTATGGGATACTTTATCGAAGGCTTTTGAAAAATCTAAGAAAACACAGTCAGTGCTAGAGCCGTTATCAAGGAAGGAGTGGAGCTCATGAGTGAAAGACAATAATTGAGTATCGCATGAAAATGGCCTTCTGAAGCCATGTTGAGCGGACGAGAAGAAACTATTTGATTCAAGGAAAGACACTAAATGGGAGCAGATAATATGTTCGAGGACTTTACAAGGAACACTCGTTAGAGAGATGGGACGGTAGTTGAATGGGTCATGGCTGTCACCTGATTTATGCAACGGTACCACCTTCCCTGTCTTCCAATCATCAGGTATAAACCCTGACTCAAGTGATTGGGAGAATAGTTTAGAAAGAATGATGGCCGAATACATGTTAGTGCTTTTTAGAAATTTAGAGTTAATACCGTCAACACCTGCGGCTGATGAACACTTCAACACATCTATTACCTTAGATACTCCTATGACATCAATGAAGATAGGGTCCATTGGTAAAAAATTCCGAGAAGTTAGAGGAGGCACATAAGTGTTACTAAGAGCTGAGAATGATCTAACAAAGACATCATTCAATGCTTGGGAGAAGAGCGTGTTGGTTTTGGTCATGGATGAAGAAAGAATAAAACAATTAAAACAGGGACAACACAACCACATCTTTCAACTAGCAACAGACGAGTAAACTTTCAAACAGCGAGCAGCCGACTATACCCAGTAGGAGTAGGGAAAGAAGGGAGAGAGAAGGAAAGGAAAGAAAAGAAACGCGAAGTGCAAGTCAGGGTGGTAGGGTTATCTCGGATTTTAAAAATTCAACCTCAGTTTTCGTCAGCAGGAGGGAAGGGTTAGACACGTTGTTTTTTGCTGTGGTCATCGCGAATGATTCTATGATTTCCCTGCCGAATCTGCTGTCATGTCCCCCCAGGATTTTTGTGTCATCAAAAAGGGGATGACAACGCAAACACGAACGGGCATGTATGACTATGGGATGATAAGAATCTGGAGAGGCCTTAGAAACTTCGTTGTGGTGTTCGCGGAGTCTGTGATTGGTGCATCTGCCGGTCTGTCCTATGTATTGATGGCCGCAGCTCAAGGGGATGGAGTAAATTCATTCCATGCAAAGAGAAGAAAGTTTACTCCATCCCCTTGAGCTGCGGCCATCAATACATAGGACAGACCGGCAGATGCACCAATCACAGACTCCGCGAACACCACAACGAAGTTTATAAGGCCTCTCCAGATTCTTATCATCCCATAGTCATACATGCCCGTTCGTGTTTGCGTTGTCATCCCCTTTTTGATGACACAAAAATCCTGGGGGGACATGACAGCAGATTCGGCAGGGAAATCATAGAATCATTCGCGATGACCACAGCAAAAAACAACGTGTCTAACCCTTCCCTCCTGCTGACGAAAACTGAGGTTGAATTTTTAAAATCCGAGATAACCCTACCACCCTGACTTGCACTTCGCGTTTCTTTTCTTTCCTTTCCTTCTCTCTCCCTTCTTTCCCTACTCCTACTGGGTATAGTCGGCTGCTCGCTGTTTGAAAGTTTACTCGTCTGTTGCTAGTAGAAAGATGTGGTTGTGTTGTCCCTGTTTTAATTGTTTTATTCTTTCTTCATCCATGACATCATTCAACACAGAAGCACACTGGGCAGGTTCCACAATTATCCCATCAGAAGAAGTAAGAGATATATTTTTGGTTACGCTATTGCTGACAATATTCCAAAATCGTTTAGGGTTATTAAGAAGCATGGATGGAAGCGCATGGTTAAAGAAAATTTGTTTTGCATTTCTACTGTTTTGGCATACTCGTCAGCAATATCGTGATAGGCCTGCCAACGCAATTCAGATGAAACGTGTTTATCGGCACGGAACAATCTTCTCTTTTTGTTGGACAGTCTTTTCAGCTTTCTATTGTACCAGGGTGCGTCAGCATGGTGGCGAATATTAACAGATGGAATATAGTTTACAGTCAAAGAATCTACAATAGTTTTAAACAGACTCCAATTCGTCTCGAGAGAGCGATTCTGAAACCCTTCTAAATATTCATCAAGAAATTTACACAGCTTTTGGTTAATTGTAGTGAAATCTGCCGCCTTGTAATCTCGAATAGATTTGAATATTGGTAGTGATGGCCCTTTAGGTATGTTAAGAATAAAGTGAAGTACGTGATGGTCACTGATACAAGGCATGCATGATATTGAAGAAACAACGTCTGGGTGAGTGGCAAGGATCAGATCTAAAACGGATGACGATGTTGCTGTAACTCTGGTAGGAGCTTTGACAAGTTGAACCAAGTTATAATCAGAACATAATGTAACAAACTCATTAGCATCAGTGCTAAAGGGGTATAAAGAAATGCCGTCATCAGACCATTTAATATTTGGATAATTAAAATCACCCATTAGGATTATGGGTGAACCTGGGAAACGCACATTAATCTGATTGAGACAGTCATGTAATACATTAGAAAATTCAGAGTATTTGGTTGGAGGGCGGTAACAAACACCAAGAATCCACTTGTTGTAATTAATGGAGACACATACCCAAATTATCTCTAGAGAACAGGCTACCGGTATAAGGGCGGAAGAGAGAGTATTAGTTATTGCCAGCAAAACGCCACCACCTGAGGTACCACATCTATCAGCTCCAAAAATATTATAGCCTTTTTGGCACAGGAAAAGCTCATTGTCACCAATTTTAGCTGAAAGCCAAGTTTTGGTTAACGCCACAATATCAGCATCACAGGAGTCAATAACCAAGCTCAGGTCGTCACGATTACGAATTAAGCTTCTGATATTAGTAAGAAGAACAGAAAGATTTGAGCCAACGTTTCGAGACACATCTCCCCTCGGGGAATGTTATGGTCTAGGCTGTGCCGAACTGTTCAGCGTTTGAGCTCGGTTATGAGCGCGATGAACAGTTTTCACAGGCAATTCATAAACGCAATCATTAACCGAATTGTAGCAAAAACATTTACCGTTCACAAAAAGCTTATTATAGCGCAGTTTAAAAACCTCACCCTGGCGTTTACCGTATTCCAGCAATTGCCTTCTAGCCAAGCGAGTCTCGGGGCAAAGATCTTCGGCGATCGAAAAATGCGCGTTTTTGAGACCTGAACGACAGGAGAGAACTTGTTCTTTAATCTTGAAGGATTCAAATTTTACTATTAAAGGACGACATTTACCATCAACAAAAGGGCCTAACCTGTGGGCACGAGCTATCTGCTCATGCGATATGTTAACCTTCAAGTGATTTGATAAAAGAGACAATACTTTTTCTTCGGCCTGCGTCCATGACTCGTTAGCTGCGTCATCGACACCATGAAAAAGCAGGTTGTTTCTACGTGACCGGTCTTCCAAATCATTTAGCCTATAATTAAATTGTAGGCTATCTTTTTCAATCCGCTCAAATGTCTGATGCGCCCCGACAAGTTCGCGATGCATATCATCGAAGATAGCAGTTCTCGATTCTAAGACCGTCACTCTTTGAATGAGATTAGTGACGGAAAGCTGAAGGGACTCGTGGTTTGCTTTTAAATCGTTAATGAAAGACAGGACAGCATTTTGGCCTTCTTCAAACTTTAGAGAACGAGCGTTAAGATCGTGCAAAAGACGAAGCATTTCACTGAACTGCTTAGCCTGCTGGTCACTCATGGGACCAGGGTTCTGCTCAACGTCATCGCACAGAAGCAACAACAATATTCGAAAAGACTCGACACAAGCTTCGGGGCGTGGAAGCACGACAATGCAAAGGAAGTTCGACTTAAATTACGGGTCAGAGTCCCGTTTACTAACCTGAGGCAGAAGAACGAAAAAACTTAGGTGCTGCATCGCTGCCGTGCACCCACGCCCACTGGCCGATTGCAACGATGAATCGGGCCGATGACCATGCCGTTACCGATGCTTCCGGCAGAACGAGGGATGGCTTGATGGAGGTTAATCCTGGATGTGAAGCGGCGCAACCCGGCTCGTAGAAACCGGAGGCGAGCGGACGATCAGTTGCTTCAGCAGGGAAGATGCGATGAACGCGCTGCTGACACCCACTTTCCAGAACCATCCATCCAAAAACCTGAGGCAGAAGAACGAAAAAACTTAGGTGCTGCATCGCTGCCGTGCACCCACGCCCACTCTGTGGGCGTGGGTGCACGGCAGCTAATGTTAATGAAGGTGCATCCTTTTCGGTACGACCCAAGCAGCAAAAGTGTTCTACGCTATTTTTTGGCGTAGAGGCGAAATGCACGCGCGTTTTTCCGTAGAAATGCACAGGAGCACCAAAAAAGTAAACTGGTTGCTGACTGCTTCAATTTGCATCCCGGAAGTCGCATAAACATTAGCGCCATTTCAACTTCTAGCGGACATAATAATAACCCTATGGACATCAGAGTAGCGAGTTGAACTGTACAGTGATTTCTTTTTTAATTGGTCTGCATTTTCTCATGAGTTCTGGAAATGGCTGCGAACATTAGATAAAGTCAACTGACCAGACATTAGTGATTTCCAGAGAAGGCAACAAACTCAGAAGTCACTCTGACTTCTGAGATTGGCGCCGCACTGGCTTGCTTTTAAGGGAGGTATTAGGAGAGAGCTTCATTTCAGCCGCGTACGCTTCCGGACAGAATATTCTCGTGGAGGAGTGTCACTTCCTAATATTTTTGCCTCCTCGTCTGGCGCTGACCAAGTCAAAATTAGCGATATTTCGACATGCAGCGGGAAAGCCTCTGCCCGTAGAAGCGGAGATATGCGTCGTTTGTTCGCGTTTCTGGTGAGAGTAGAATATACCTTCCAGTTTTTCTTCGGAACTGACAAAGGATAATTTGCTTATACAAATGTAGCAACATCCAAATTTGGGAAATGTGCTTTGAAGGAGTTGTATTTTTCTCAGAAAGTACGAGAAAAAAAATCCTTAAGTACAAGTACAAACTCAAAGAATACAACTTTTCTAAGTCTACTTATGGAAGTGACTTAAGTACGATGTAGAGGGAGTCCCAAGTCATCAGGCTCGATCTAAACTGAACCGTAAAATCGACACTTGCACGTAGCAATCTAAACTTTTCGTCAAACGAGTGCTTCACAGGTCGGTTATTTCTTGTAAAATTAGAAAGCGTAGCTACTTTCTAAAAAAAAACAATAAGGCCAAGAAACTTGCCGGAGTCAATGGCGGGCGGCGACGCAGACGACCAAGTCGAGTGGTGGGGCGCGTATGGTGCTCGTACCTGCCTATCCAGACTGCTCGCGATCACTGTGGTTTATTGAGACGCCCACACTGAAGCTAGGATCGGCAACGTCATCGCTTGACCATCAACAGCGTGTTCGACGACGTACGTGCTGGGAGAAGACAGCGCACCCAAGAGGACACGGGCCACAGCATCTGCCATCGTCTACTACAGGAGCGACGGTCACCGCTCCATGCTCAGTTCGGCAGTGGTGCAACACAGGCGCCGTTCTAAGCATTGTACTCTGCTCGCAGGTGAGACACTTTTCGCACCCCGAATAGTTTGTTTGTATGCACTGCTGCGGAAGACAGCTTACCGTGTATTTCTTCTGTCTGTCTGGCCATCATGACTAAGGACGGTAAAGAAGCTAAGGAATCTAGGGAGTTTGCAAAGGCGCTCGACGACCTTCGTCGCAAATTAAGAGCCAGCCTACGAAGTTTAAAGGAAAGTACGAAGTTTTGCAGCGACACTTGCGACAAAGTTGAGTCGATTGGAAGCGACGTAAAACAGCTAAAGAATGAAATCCAGGAACTGACTAAGAGAAACTGTGAGTTGCAAAATGAAAATAAAATACTGAGTCAGCGGATCGAGGAATTAGAGCAATTACAACGCTCAAATAACCTCGATATAAAAGGAATGCCTGAATGGGGCAATCCCTATGACGTCATCAAATTGATTGGTGACTTACTGGAGGAGCCAATCACAAATTCAGACATAGGGATCTGCCATAGGGTACCAACATCAAAACCAGGCGAGCGAAGCATCGTTGTGCGCTTCATACAACGCACGAAGAGAAATGCTGTACTTACGAAGGCAAAAGAAAAAGCTCACTGCTGCAGCCCTTCGTTACACTTTGGCTAGGACGACGACGCCTGTGTTCGTCAATGAGCACCTAATACGACAGAGCAAACAACTGCTGGGGGCAGCTATCGCTAAAAAGAAAGAGGTCAGGTGGAAGTACGTCTGGACTACGGCTGAGAAAGTGTTTGCGCGTAAAGGTGATGGCTCGAATGTTTTGAAGACTGTGTGTACGGCTGATTTGGAAAGAATGACGTAGACTTTTAGCTTTTGCACTCGTCATTCGATACTGTATAATCACCTTTATGTATGCTGAGTCATGTAAATGTTTTAATAGTGAGCAATTCAATGATAAATACGGAAATTACAAGCCATGTTTTTCTGCAATTCATCTAAATACCAGAAGTATAAGAAAGAAACAAGACGCCCTTGATTTCTTTTTTTATTCCCTCTGCTTGCGCTTTGATGCCTTGTTGTTAACGGAAACATGGTTGCCAGAAGACGAGATACCGCCAAGTTTTGGGAATTACAACTGCGTAAATTTAAACCGAAATAAAAAACTAGGAGGTGGAATTTTGATATATTTAGAGTCTTCTATTTCTTTTACTGTTGTGGACGAATATTCTGTAATCCATGCAAATATTGAGTGTCTAGTTGTTCGCATGGAAACAATGTTTGTTGTTGCAGCATATAGACAACCCACAGGAAACAAATCTGTGTTTCTTGATTCCTTTGACAACTTTCTTAACTTTCTTTGTTTAACGAAGTACTTTTTTATGGTTATGGGTGATATAAACACCGACATACTTGCAAATGAGTTTCACGCGACCGATTTAAACGACCTTATTCTGTCCTATAGATGTTCAAACGTGATATCGCTACCAACCAGAATAATAAATGAGAGTGCCACATCAATAGACGTATGCATGACAAACTTTAACCAAACTAAATTGTACCCTGGAATTTGCACACAGGATATTAGTGACCACCTGCCCATTTTCTGCCTAAGCCGCCGTCCGAAAAAAGGCAAAAAGATAGACCCAGTTAAATACTGCTACCGAAAAATAAGCGAAACAGCACTTATCATATTTTATGAACTCGTTAAGAGTGTTGATTGGACAGACGCTTACTTAGAAGAAAGCGCGGACACTGCTTATAGCAAGTTTTTAAGTGAATTTAAGAAGTTATATGATTGTGCATTCCCTATAGTACAGGAAAAAAAAGTCGAAACCCAACCTCCGTAAGCCATGGGTGGATGACGACCTATACAAGAGAATTAGAATAAAAAATAACATGTACCATTGTTTCGTGAGGTCGCGTGATAAGGCGCTGCTGAGTGAATTTAAAAAAAAAATCAGGAATAAGCTTAGTTCCGACCTTAAAAGGGCAAAATCTGAATACCCGAAGAAACAGTGAGAAATGGTTAATAGCTTAACAAATAAAGACTATGTCCGGCGTGGTGTGGATAAAATAAACGGTAGAAATATAGGTGGTGAGGAACTTGTAAATACCCTGAATGAGCATTTTATAAACGTTGTTGCTCCGCGAGAAAGGGAAACTGACGGCAAAACCAGTTCCACAAATAGAACTACAAATATCTCAAGCTCTATAATGCTCGAGCCTACTTCCCCATGCGAAGATAGTAAATTGATAAAAAATATAAAGACAAGTGTAGCGGCTGGGGCTGACGAAATAAAACCCTTGCCAGTTAAAATGGTGCCCAATATAATAAGCCCAGTCCTGGCACATAATATAAACAACATGTTGCAAACAGGAATATATCCAGACGAACTCAAAGTAGCAAGGGTTAGTGCGGTGCATAAAGGGGAAACAAAAATGACCTAGAAAAATACCGACCAATATCTGTTTTGCCAATATTCTTAAAAATATTTGAAAGCATGATAAACGTTAGATTGCAAAGATTTTTTTCAAAATACAAAGTAATCACCAGGTCCCAATATGGTTTTCAAAGGGACAAATCGACTGAACTTGTTAATATGAATATGAAACACATAATTACAACCAACATCGAAAATAAACTATAAACTCTGGTGCTGTTGGTTTTGTGTTCGCGGAGCCTATAATTAGGGCATCGTCCGGTCTGCCCTATGTACATAGTGCCGTACGATAGGGGAAAGGAGTACACCACTTCCTCGGCGCGCTCAACGAACCTGTTCAGCTGTTTTTTTTTTTTTTTTGGTGCAGCATACTGTTCGGTGGGTACAAGGCGAGTTGACTTTTTTACACAAGTTGGCAAGCTTATTTGGAGCAGAGAAGACGCCATTGATGTTGAACTTGTTAGCGATTTTCTTGATGCCATGCGAGAACCTGTGGAAGTAGGGAAGAACGACAAGTCTCGTAGATCTATCTCTGGCTCTTGGTGTGGCATATGTTCCCTTATGTTTTGTTTTCAAGATGCTCTCTGCAATCGATGTTAATAACGAGATGGGATATCCGGCGGTTGTTAATCTTGAAATTTGCGCATCAAAGCTTACTGAAATAGAGTGCTCGCAGGATTTTTGAAGAGAGTTCTTTAGACATAATTTGACGATTCCTCTTTTTACCAGCTTAGAACATGCCGAATTGTACAGAAGAATTGTTCCTTTAACCCTTGGCTCATATCTCCAGCATATATTAGTGTGTTGTAAATTGAGCCTGAGATTGAAAAAACCGATTGATCTTTCTTCGGGAAGCTCATGAGTAATTTCCAGTGGTTCTAGGCAGTTTAAAAAAGTTGATAGAACTCCGGCTACAGTGGTTGGAACATTACTGTTCTCGGCGTCAAGAATGATTAAATAATCGTCAGCGTACCGAAATACCCTAGCAACTCTGGTGGAGTCAAGCCAATTGTTCAAGAGTCTGTTTTGGTGGGCGAAATAGAGATCACTTAGCACTGGGGCTATACACGACCCAATGCAAACACCTTTATTCTGTAGATACGTTTCTTTCTTTCCAGGTAATAAACGTCGAGTGTAGATAAACCGAGAGTAGATGTAGAAATAATACTCTCTTCTACACATCGCAAAAGGCCGTCCTGGGGCAGTTTGTTGTATAGGTCTTTTATGTCGATGGAAAAAGCTTCTGTGTGATTATAGCTCTTCTGTGACAGGAATTGGATAACCTCGTTCGAACTCCTAATTAAGAAAGGGTCGTCAATTGTAAGAAGGTTGAGTTTGTCTGCGAAAAAGGGCGAGTGATTTCTGCCAAGTTCCCTTTTCGGATACAATTGCTCTGAAGGGGTGACCGGGTTTATAGGTTTTGGCACTGAAAAATACACTGAGGCTTAGCAACTTGTTGCGATCGATGTGGGTGCAAAGATTTTTCAGGTCATACGACTGGCACAATTGCCTAGCATATTTTTTGGCCTTACTCAGGGAGACATCTTCATGGCATTGGAAAACTGACTCAATCGCTGAGATGGCTTTTGTCCCAAACATATCTTGGTGCATGACAGCAAAGCCTCCTTCTTTGTCTGCAGGCAAAAGAAATAGGAAATGCTCTTGTAGATATATAACCACCCTCCTGGTAGATATAGAAGAGGCCTGCGGTACTCGTTGGAGTAGCAGGTCAACTCCTTCAGATGTAACCCGGTCGACTTCCAACTCAGGAGCCCGGGGCGAGACTTGGCGGACAAACGATAGCATTTTTTGCGGTGACCTCTTCGGTTCCACAGCAAATTTGGGACCAAGACTGAAAACACTTTGCACAGCCTGGGGTAGATGAATGTCACCTATGACATGCAAAGAATTGCTGGGACCTTTCACCTTTTTGGATGTTAGATAGCGGAGATGTCTCAAAGTAAGTCGCCATAAATATTCTGTTAGGCGATCAGTGTGCAGACGGTGCTCACGCCAAATGCTTCTGCCATACGGAAGATTGCATAGGCTCACGTAGAGAGAAGTCCGGTAAAAACGTGTCTTTCTATGCCGTTCCGATTGTAGTATCTTGCACATTGGAGTGCCGTTGCCGTCTGATGGGGCGAAGATTCCAAAAAGGGCTTTTACCTCAGGTGGTATCAACTTGTTGCGGATGCCATATCCGAAGGTTCTTGCCTGACACACGCTAATGGCAATCCAGCCCTTAGCGAAAACTAAGACGTTTGAAATATACCACGTTCTAATTTGGGTGTATTTGAAGTACAGTTCATAATTGTAAGTACACAATAAATAGACCGAAAATATACACTTCTTTTTTTTACTAAGTACTAAAATATATTTCTGAAAATCTTTTAAAAATACCTTTATTTAAACAACATTTGAAGTTCCCTTTATGCGTTCTGAAATATATAAATACTAAATTAGTAGGCCCCAAATACCTTTGACATAGATTTTTTTAATATATGTATTTATTTCACGGAAAATATACTCCAATCCTAATAAAAATGCAGCGATGAAAAACATGTGAAGAATACTCCTAAAATACCTGGAAATCGTAAATACTGTTGTGTTATGCTCTAAGTATCTTTTGAGTGCAATACTTTGGTGGTCTGACTTAAAACTACCGAAGTATTGAAAAGCTCGCCTATCAGAAGTTCACTTCAAGCAGATTTTGAGCACACTGAAGCGTCTAAACACCACATTTGATTAGTTTGTCAATTGAGTTGTGCAGCATCGCACTGATAAATCAGCGCATTTTAGACGGTGGATTTGAAAGCGCAAAAGACTGAGAAGAGAAGGAGGGGACAGGACAGAGCGCTTACTTACAACTGTCAAATTTAATAGAGCATCTTGAGAACGACAAGGTGGAAGTGAAAAAAGAAAAGGAAGAAAAGAAAGCTGAAATTAAAGTCACTGCTGCTAAAAAGAACATATTTAGTATTATAAATTGAAATAAAAATTATTTTAACTCCAGCCAAAGGCAAAGTACTTGTCACGTAAAAAAACCCAAAAAACTCTATACTACAAAATGCGAAATAAAAAGAAAAACATGAAATAGAAGAGAAAAAAATTACGCTGAGCAAACGGCTAAAACGTCTTCAGATAAAACACCGCTAGAACTGAAGTTCTCTCTGTGTTTCAGGTCTTCAGGGGAAACACCGAAGGAACTGATCAATTACCAACAGCATCAACAGGCAGAGTGCAGTGTAAAACATCGACTCAAGTATTTGGAATGTCAAAGTGGAGTGGTATATCAAATACCGTTTACATGCGGCAAAGTGTATGTAGGTCAGTCGGGGCGATGTATTAATACCAGATTAAGAGGGCATACCCAAACGTTAAAATCAGCACCATCGGGGCATCTTGCGGTGCATGTCAGAGACTGCAAATGCTCACCAACATTCAACCACACCAAAGTTCTAAAGCGGTTCCGTGACAAAAACACCAGAGAACTGTACGAGGCTCAAGTCATCCTCACCAGTGGCGATAAGTGCATAAGCGCGCCATCAGTGACCCTAACACAAAAAAGAACTTCAGTTCCTTCGGTGTTTCCCCTGAAGACCTGAAACACAGAGAGAACTTCAGTTCTAGCGGTGTTTTATCTGAAGACGTTTTAGCCGTTTGCTCAGCGTAATATTTTTCTCTTCTATTTCATGTTTTTCTTTTTCTTTTGCTTTTTGTAGTATAGAGTTTTTTTTTTTTTTTTTACGTGACAAGTACTTTGCCTTTGGCTGAAGTTAAAATAATTTTTATTTCAATTTATAATGCTAAATACGTTCTTTTTAGCAGCAGTGACTTTAATTTCATCTTTCTTTTCTTCCTTTTCTTTTTTCACTTCCACCTTGTCGTTCTCAAGATGCTATATTAAATTTGACAGTTGTAAGTAAGCGCTCTGTCCTGTCCCCTCCTTCTCTTCTCAGTCTTTTGCGCTTTCAAATCCACCGTCTGGATGTTCAACCAACTAGCCCCCCAATTAATTCCAGCGCATTTTGTGTTATTGTTTCCTTTTTTCTATCAAGAACAGACCTGATGAGTTTCTTGCACACCAATCACAAACGAGGTTCGGGAACTACAACCACAACACTTGCAAACTACTGCAAAGCCGCAGCAAATGCTGTAAGCAGGTATGTTTGGCGTGTAATTGTGTTAGCACAATGTTAGTTCACTGAATGCGTATACTCACCATTGTACGTGATGTGAGCAGTGACTTTAATATAGTGCCGTTAATGACCATATTATATAGTCAACTAGTAAACAAAACCGAAATAACTATTTTAAAGTGAAGAAACTAGCTTCACTCGCTTCATCCTGGGTGGTGCTACGCAGAGAAGCAATACATTTTTTTCTAGGAGCCGTTTTAATGGATGTTGTTTTAGAGACCGCGCCGAATTATTATTAGCTGTATTAATGGTTGTAGTAAGAGATATCGTCCACGAACTTCAAAACACTGTTTCCCCTTGGACAGACTCCCAAGGAGAATATCGAATACTTGGAACCTTAATAAGTGCAGGGCTGGTCACCGGCCAAATGATTACCTTCAATATGTAGGCTATATAAGGCTCTAGAGCAGTAAACGGGATTGTCATGCAGGTGTTCAATGCGTCATGGTGTTTGTGTGCGTTTCTAATGGTCTTTTGTGGGATTATTTAGTAGTGTCTTCAAATACCGCAAGGACACATTTACTAACAAAATCCCCCCAAAAATGTGTAGCTGTAATATATAATTCCTTGCCCCTCGAAATGCCATTTGTCCACTAAAAAGTGCACATGCTTTCTTGCGGGGCAAGGAATTATATTTTTGGTATATCTAAAATTTTTTTCTGATTAATATTTATGATATATTTTGAATATCTTTCGCACGTATTTCGAATGGGGACAAAATAATACAGAATTAATACAAAATGAATATTCGTATTCAATATATTTCAAGTTCGTTTCAAGTACGGCCTCGTTTTGCTAAGGTAGGTGACAAGGAAACTTGGGGTGCAGGAGAGAGGCGGAGAAAGACCCGATGCACTAGAAATGTCTCTTGTTAACGCAGCAGCTTGGGCGAGTTGGTTGCACATTGTTACACACACCACAGCGCACTATAGCAAACAACACTCACTCCTTACACACGAAAAATAAAGCGAAATTCAAACAAACCGCGGTGACTGACAACTCTTTTTATTCATACTTTGTCTTCTACCACTTGCTTCACCGAATTTCCCAAATCACGCGCACCAATCTCAATGTATTTTTCAGTGCCAAAACCCATAAACCCGTTTACCCCTTCAAAGTCAATGTATCCGAAAAGGGAACTTGGCAGAAATCACTCGCCCCTTTTCTCAAAGAAAAACTAAACCTTCTTACAACTGGCGACCCTTTCTTAAATAGGAGTTCCAACGAGGTTATCCGATTCATGTCACAGAAGAGTTATAATCAGCTGTACTCTGTTTCATACTTAGCGTGCAACGCTGTCAAAGCTACTGGCACGAGCGCGTGGCTTCATCTATGGTTTTGTTTGAGCGAGAACGCGTGAAAATGGTCAGCGAGATCAAGCCCCATGCTCGCGCCAGTAGCTTTGACAGCGTTGCACACTAAGTATGAAACAGAGTATAGAAGCTTTTTCCATCGACATAAAATACCTATACTACGAACTGCCCCAGGACGGCCTTTTGCGATGTGTAGAAGAGAGTATTGATTCTTTTGGTGGCATAGCCTTCCAAAATTCCGCGGGTATTCCCGAAGACAATTTTCTAGATCTACTCTCGGTTTATCTACACTCGTCCTTTATTACCTGGAAAGAAAAAAAACACGTATCTACAGAAGAAAGGTGTTTGCGTTGGGTCGTGTATAGCCCCACTGCTAAGTGATCTCTATTTCGCCCACCAAGACAGACTCTTGAACAATTGGCTTGACTCCACCAGAGTTGCTAGAGTATTTCGGTACGTTGACGATTATTTGATCATTCGTGACGCGGAGAACAGTAATGTTCCAGCCACTGTAGCCGGAGTTCTATGAACTTTTAAAAACTGCCTAAAACCACTGGAAATTACACATGAATTTCCGGAAGAAAGATCAGTCCGATTTCTCGATCTCAGGCTCAATTTACAACACGCTCATGTATGCTGGAAATATGAGCCAAGGGGTAAAAAAACAATTCTTCCGTACAATTCGGCACAATCTAAGCCTGTAAAAAGAGGAATCGTCAAATTATGTCTAAACAACTCTCTTCAAAAATCCTGCGAGCACTCTATTTCAGTAAGCTTTGATGCGCAAATTTCAAGATTAACATCCGCCGGATATCCCATCTCGTTATAGACATCGATTGCGGGGAGCATATTGAGAACAAAAAAATAAGGGAACATATGTCACACCAAGAGCAGGACATAGTTCCACGAGTCCTTTCGTTCTTCCCTACTTCCACAGGTTCTCCCTTGGCATCAAGAAAATCGCAAACAAGTTCAACATCAATGTCGTCTTCTCTGCTCTCAATTAAGCTTCCCAACTTCTGTAAAAAAGTCAACTCGTTTTATACCCACCGAACAGTATGCTGCACCAAAAAAACTGCTGAACAGGTTTGTTGAGTGCGCCGATGAAGTGGTGTACTCCTTTCCCCTTTCGTGCGGGAAAGTGTACATAGGCAGACCGGACGATGCCTTAATGATAGGCTCAGTGAACACAAAACCAACAGCACCAGAGCCAACTCAGGCCATCTAGGCATACACCGACGTGATTGTGGGTGCGACGTTCACCTGCCATCCATGTACAATTTTAGGTAGGAACAGTAACCAATTAACTCGAGAAATTATCGAAGCTGAACATATCGCCAGGAAGTATAACAACTGTATTAGTACACCATCTTTAAACCTGACAGAAAAAGAGAAAAACATTTTAGGCATCTAGGAGATCGGTGCGCGTGATTCGGGAAATTCGGTGGTACAAGAGGTAGAAGAAGACAAAGTATATATAAAAAGAGTTGTCGGTCAGCGAGGTTTGTTTGAATTTTGCTTTATTTTTCGTGTGTAATGGGCTATCCACACGAAAGAGAAATCCGCCCCTTTCCTCCGAGGAGCGCGCATCACGTGAGATATACGTCATCCCTTTTTGACGCCTCGCGCCGCTGTTCTCCTCCGTGGCGGAGCCGCGGAGGCTTCGTACTGTCACGGCCACTCGATCCCCCCTGTTGGTGCGGCCTGCCGATGTTTTTCTACAGTACACTGTAGTTTTTCCGAAAACAAAAGAGCACGCGTGAGGGGAGAACTTTTCCCATTTTCCGTGGGGGCGCTGCACATCGGTGAGCGGTCTTGTGAGCTGAAAGCTATACCTTGTTTCACCTTATGTTGTACCACAGGAAAGGCTGTAAGCGCGAGCTCCTTGCTCTGGGGCAGATCTCGGCGGCACAAGCTCTCGCGCAGTAAGGGCAGCTGTCAACGCTATGAGCTCGCGCTTCCAGCCTTCGCTGCGGTACAACATAAGGTGAAACGGAGTATAGAGAAGGCGCCCAACGCACTCTTGCTCCGCTACCCAGATAAAATATCTGCCTGTCATTGGCTTCGCCAATACCGAGGCGCTGCTGCGGTTGCAGAAAGCACCAAAACTCGCTTTCCCCCCACCTATGCACCGCTGTGCTTGGCGAAAATATCGTAGTGTTGATCTGCGCTCGCGTCTGCGATTTGTGTTGGCATTTTGGAAGCTGCCGGAAATGAAAATATGCGTTCTAGTTCTGAGTGCCAGACGGCGATGAAATGTGCCAACTCCACTCGTGAAACAGAAAATCCTGCAGTTGATGAAGTACTGTGAAGTCTCTTCCGAACTTGAGTTCGCACCGCTGACTTACATGGCTGGCTAGTTGGCCTTCGTTTGCGAACAAAAGGTGACCATTTTTATTTGTAGAAATTGTCGTAATTTCAAAGTAATTAGCTGAAACATTCAACCTAGCAAAGCAATAAGAATTTCTCAGTGAAAGCAAGGACGGCTAATGCGTAGAACCCGCTAGACATTGCAGGTGACGTGTCCTGAATACAAGCTCAACTTAAGGTGCAACCCCACCCATGGTTAGTGCGATTCTGAACCAACAGATGGCGGTGGGATCGCCTTCCAGGCCTGTACATCAATGCGAGAAATCGTGTGTGGTGGCGCATCGATACAGTTGGATATTCTTCTATAGACGCTTTGCAGCAGCTGTGCATGGGCACCGCCATAACTGATCTTCAGTCTTTGTTTCCCCTTATTACGTTTACTTCACTTCATTATTACCATAGCAGGCTAGGTTATTGCAATTTTAGATTTTAATCTGTCTTTCTCCCCAGCTTTGGCTTTTGTAGAGGCTCGTCCACACCAATTTCAGTGCCTCGGTATCTCGGTAAAACAAGAGAAGGTCAGCAATAGCGGCTGTATTCTGGCGCGTGTGTAAAGCGTCTATATCCAGAATTTGACATCCCTAGTCCCTTGCTTGGTTTTCTCTGCACGAGCTTTCTTTGGAACGCGCACGGCTGCGCCAGTTCTCGTGCAAGGGGGCCAGTTGCCACCCTCCGAGCTCACATCTCCAGCAAATGTAGGCAGAACAAAACGCGAAAATCATCCCGAGCCAAATGGCGAGACGCATGCACAACAAAACTACCGACGCGTTGAAAAATATAAAATTGCCTGTGCGCCGTTATCGGAGATTTAAGAGGCCAATGACACATATTACAATGTGATCAGATTTATACTAATACGAATGAAGGTGACGAGAGGACAAACAGTGAACTGAAAAATAAAGGCTTAATCGGCGAACTTGTTCCAAACAAAAAAAAAGTAAACAAAGAGCGTCGAGGCAGCAGAAAAGCAGGCGGCGATTCGGCAGCGTAACAAAGAGCGAGAGCGAGACTGACTCAACAAGGTCGCTGGCAGCTGCTTATCTATTCTACAGTGCGTCACCATTTCGAAAGTTCGGCAAAGAAGGTTCGAGCGTCGCGCGTTCGGGGCGAGCATGAACTGGCACTTTCGAGGACAAGAAAACAGGGCGAAAGTTCCGTCTGGTGCAAGAATGAACGCGAATCTTCCAGAAGTCCGTCACCGAGCGTTGCTTTCTCGGCTCTGCGTGCGGCAATATGACGGGCCGGCCCTTTTATCGTGCATGTGTTGGGATCTTTGTGGATTTCCAGCAAAACGTGATGACGTCATAGTCTGGTTTCCAAAATTCTAGCTTGAGGAATTGACAACCTAAAAGAAATGACTCTTTTTGGGCGGTCAGGTGTCTCATTGAGGTAGCTGGGTGTCTATTTTGACCCAAACCACGAGACTGGAAAACACAAAAAATGACACTCAGGTTTAGATGTTGAGTTTGGTAAACCCAAAGTAGGTCTGGTGAGGGTGTCATAATAAAATATGCCGAGGTTAAAAATTAAAGTCACAGCAATAAAGAATAATTATTATTTTAATACGAATTCGGTGATAAATGCAATGACTGACCATGCAAAGATTCCGGGTATGTTGATAGCTTTTGCACATTGTTTAAGCAACTTGCAGGGTGTCACAAAAGAAAAAGAATACAGGGTTTCTTTTTACCGCAAGAATAAACTAGGCATCGCTGAACGCTCATTCTCCACCCATAGGTAGCGCTAGAGGTACAACCAGATGTCAAAGTTTCAGCCCAATATGATACCTTCTTCAAAAATTATAAGTGATTTTCTGAAAAGTTCAATGAGAAAATAGCGGCCGACGGAGTTTTCGAATACATGGGCTCTATGGCACCAGAAACGAAAAACAGGCCAAAATGGGCTCCACTTTTCCCATTGGAATTTTCAGAAAATCACTTATAACTTTTGAATAAGGTGTCCGTTCGGGATGAAACTTTGGCATCCGGTTGTGATCTAGCATTACCTTTGGGCGGAGAATGAGCGTTAGGCAATGCGTAGTTTATTTTTTTGGTAAAAAAAACCTTGTAAATTGTTTTTGTGACATCCTGTGCCAGTCTTAATTTGGTGATTCATGCGCGCAAGTAGTGGTGTGCAAATATGAAGACGATGCAAACGGGTAGGCTTTGACGTTGTATAAAATATAGTGTAAGCACGCACATGGCACGCTGGTTAAGAATGAAACAGCCCTACGTTTTACACTAGCGTTGAGCGTGTCGAAAGTTAACGGTGCATCAAAAGCTAAAGCTTGTACACATATACTGCTCAGGCCATTGTTTTTGAATGCTCCCATAGTATGTTACTACCCTCAGATTTGGTGTAAGCTGTCTCCTGATTGCTTAAAACACAAAGAAGGAAACATTTTAACTCTGGGTTGGTAAAAAACTCCACCTGCTGACGGCCACCAATCATCTCGGCGCCGATTATGAGTATTCACTGCATGCCAACGGTCGCGTGCTTAAAACGAGTTTTTCCCACGTGATTTCATACGATCGCATTTGTTCTTGACAAACAACAATGTTTAGTCAGGCAAGCGGTCAAATGTGCAGCTTAGAATTTTTTCTATTGGTTGTGGCACACGTGGCAAGTTGCATAGTTTTTGTTTTTTTAAAATCCGCGAAATAGAATGCTCTTGGGCTACCTTGGTATCTAATAATTCATGTAGCACAAAAACGAGCACGAACTGAATCGCTGTGGGAAACGAAAACAATAATTATAAACAAGCGTGTAATCACGCCGAAACTGAGGGCATTCCACATATACAGAAGGTAAGCTTTGTCTCACTAAATGCATTACCAATAAAGTATTTGGTTTTATCCTGCGAGCAAAGCGGAACATACAAGTGCGAGCATACTGTCCTGAACTACACCTCCAGTGAGCAAGCGCACCATCCAAAGCACCGAGCTCGCTTTTATAGCGTTTGGTGCGCTCAACGATCCCCCACTGGAACAAGCGCACCATCCAAAGCACCGAGCTCGCTTTTATAGCGTTTGGGGCGCTCAAACCTTTGAAAACACAATTATAATCAATTCAGTTATTTCTATTATTTTTATTAAGTGCGCCTATGCGTTTTTCTTTTTACTTTTACGTTCACTTGCCATTTTCTTAGTTATATAATATTTTTCCAGAAGTCTGACAACTATAGTCTGTTTCGCTATAAGTAAGAGCCACATAACCAAAGATGTAGACAAAAAAAAAAAAAAAAGAACGCGAACACACATTAAAAATGCGATGTAACGGCGCATTCAAAATTAGTCGTTAGTTTTTTAGAGAGCAGCGATTTCGTAGGACGACATTGTTACCCGATGAAGGTTATAAGAAGTGCAGTGCAACTGTAAGCTCGGGGTCTTTAACGTGCATTACGCAGTATATGTGATATACGATCGCACGACAGTAGGATGCAGATGGGCGACTGAACCCAGGGTCCCTGCTAAAGCCCCTTGATAAAGGCGTTTTTTACAAGTACCGCCAACCATTATTGTGAAAACGCGCAAGACACGTGCCACGAGCGGGCGCTCCGCCGCCATTCGCTTTCAAGGGCCAGTCATTATATACCCGTGCCCACCGTGCCCGTGCCACACGGGCAACTCGAATTCCATTTACAACGAAGGACATTTAAAGGATCGGACAATCAGCGCGCGACACTCCGAGCGTGGGGCGTTCCACGCGCGACAGTTCGCGAGCCGATTCGTTGATCACATGAATGTCATTCGTTGTAAATGACATTCGAGTTGCCCGTGTGGCACGCGTGCCACACGGGCAACTCGAATGTATTAGTGCTGCGTCGGCATTTGTGTCCAAGGGCCGGTCGAGACACGGGCCTCGTGCACTGGCACCTTTGAGGTTATTTGAAAGACCAACGCAAATATATCGAGGGCATTTAGTCCCTACACGCTCTGCAGCGGGAGCTCCGTGCTTTGAACGGAGCTCGCGCTCGAGCATTTCTCCACGTGCTCTGATCTGCGGTGCCACGACACACTCGGCCAACGGTCCCCCACCGCACTTGATTTATCTTGTGAGCTAGACCAAATGAGCTACACTTAGAGTATCGGCAATTTTTCCCCCGATATTGTTTTGGGCGCCGCCATGTTGGTGGTTAGTAACAAATCAAGTGCAACTGCCGGTCGTCATGATTCAAAAGTGCGACTTCCTCATTAATAGTTTCGGTGTCAGGAAGCTCACGTAATATTGCTTTCTTTGTCGCCAACTGTTTAAACATTTGTGGGGGACGAAAAAGCGTTTCCTGTGATTTCAGATAAATTCTTCACATAACTGACAACCATAATTATAAGCATCCATATCTGTATGAAGCATAGCTTATTTAGTAGGTCTAGTTTAGCCCGACCGCATAGGCACAAAAAGAGAACGAACGGCTTAACTTCGCGCTCTTGGCGCTGCTTCAGTGGATTCATCAGCCCGTAGCGTTGGTTGCGCTCCGAACTAAGGTAAAGCAAAGCAAATATTCATATCTTAGGGTTTCACAAGCCAAACCAACAAAAAGCACTTAACACGCCCAAATAAAAAAATTACTGCGGGTTTACTTTGACTAGCCGTAGATCTTGTGACGTGCAACCGAAATCTCAGATTGGCCTCCGTCGGATTGCGGGCACCTCGGCCGATATTTAAACCCAACAAATATAGATTCATAGGCCAGCGCGTTGGCTGAGAGGAACTGAGACTTTTAATGTCATTGCCACTTAAGAGCCACCGAGGTGGTTTTTGAAACAAAATATAGTCGAACCATTCCGTCAAGCATAGTTTGATATCGTAAATGATTTATGCAAGTGATAAAAACATTAAAATGTTTTCGCATACGTTGCGGAATCTGAAATGGCAGAATGCATTTCATGGCGCCCATTTCATTTGGATCGCGTCGGGCATGTGTACCGACGCACAGTAGAACGCGCGCAAAAGTAGCTGTGGTGCACCCGCAGCCTCGCGCTTGTTGTACTGAGATCTCTGGCTTGCTCACTGCGGGCATTCAGGCATCTGACACCCTGACATCTGGCGCTTTTTTTGTCTTTCACGTGGCGTTCCAAGCGGCACACGACGGAAAATGCACATCAAGCTGTTCTTGAACACGTGTCGCCATCTGTACCTTATATTAAGAAACTACAATTTGCCGTAACTGAATGGGAAAAGTTTGAGGTCTTATAGCATACTTAACGTGTAATAAATCGCTATGGAAGTTCTGGACAATGTAATATCGAAGGATGCTTCATAATTTAATGTCTCGTTATTTTGATTAGTTGACGTGATTCCGTTTTTATAGCGCCATAAAATATTACAATTTTAAACTTTATTTTTTATTTTAAAATATACGTTATTTGTACAGTTCGTTCCTTACCTTTTTATTTTATTACATCTAACCGAACGCTCACAAAAAATATCGTGGACGATGGGACGTTATAACTCCAGAAATAATTTTTTTCAATATTAGCGACTGTGGTCTATTAAAAGCCAAATAATTAATAACAACTAAAAATAATGGTGATATCAAGACATTAAAGCACTGTTGAGAAACTGCTTTTTAATTTGACACTAACTTTATAATTGTAAGATACACAGAAAGAAAGTTATAAGCCGTCGGAAAAGCACCAAAACGTCATGCACGGTGGGGTTGCACCTTAAGGGAAATGCATCACACGACGGAGCATATCAGTCTATGTTTAGCCTTGGCCAAGGAGGACTCAGCTATTGACGACCTGAAACACTCTGGCTGTGCAAGCTCGTCTGCACCTTTGTCGAGAGGGCTCTACAGTCGCCAGAGATTCGTGGTAGTGGAAGGATTTGCAAGGTCCTCTCGAGCGCTGTGCTTTCACACCTTATGGACTGCCCGCTGATGTGGTGTGTTAACTGCCGAGACCCCTACCACAGCGAAGAGCTCTGCGAGCTTTTTCTCAGGAAACTCCTCAGAACTTTTTTGTCAAACTGGGCTGGTGACCTAAACAGCCCACTAGAGAATATATTGAGGCATTCGCGGAAGCCTCTTTCCCGAAAGGCACTCCGCTTGTCAACTATATGACTCTCTTGGTCTATTTTTTGTGAACAACGAAGTTTATATTGCTGAAGTTATGCACGCGGAATCCGATTTTATATTGTCCTTCACAGATGAATAAATGGCACAGCACGCGCGTGCTCGAGCGTCGGTTAAAACCGGAAATCATACAGCCTAGTTATATCCAACTATAACTCCTATATTACAGTTGTAATAGAAACGGGGCAACAGTTACGGGAACAAGAAAACGACAATTCGCTCATACTGCTAGCAGAATGCAGCTTTAACGCGCAGTCTGCAGCGGAGTCAGCTTTTCGCAGAAAGAATCTTGTGCTTTTATTCTACACAGATTTGTCACATCATTCATGCAATCTGGCACTCGTTTCAATTGAGACTTCCGGCTTCACGAAAACAAAATTTAAATGGCCACACCGGGCCGGGCCGGGCGTACTGCTCCTCTTTCACTATATTTCATCTTACCTTAGCATAGACTAACCGCGAACGCTGTGCTAGCGCGAGCGGCTAGCCTTTACTGCCTTGACTGGAGCACTCGCTGCACGAACGCTCATGCAGCCGCCGAGGCTCCCTTCGAAGCAACTATCTCGCGCTTTTAGCACGCGCGGCTAACAAGTACATACTAACGTGAAACGAAGTATAGATTTCCTCGATATGCTCCCCCGAAAGGAACTCTATCTCTCACCTCTGTCTCTCATCTCTCACCGATAACGAGCGCCACGGCTGGTGCTGCGGGGTAAAGTACAACTATCGGTCTCACCGGCGGAGTGAGGCATACGGCAGGCCGCTCCCAAGGGGAGTCCTAATCGAGTGGCCGTGGTACTGCTAGCATGAAAGCTCCCAGGTGTACGCGGCGAGGCCGGGGACGCAGTTTCCCGGGTTGTTGACGTCACGACATCCGCCCGCGGAGTTCTCCTTCGTGTGGATACCCCTTGTGCTGTCAGCACGAAAGCTCTGCAGGTGCACGCGGCGGAGCCGGGGATGGAGTTTCCGGGTTGTTGACGTCACGACATCCGTCCGCGGAGTTCTCCTTCGTGTGGATACCCCTTTAAGGGGTATCCACACGAAGGAAAAATCCTCCACTTTCCTCCGCGGAGAACTCCGCGGAGGAAAGTGGAGGATTTCTCCACTTTCCTCTCTCCACTAAAGTCGCTTAGTTCCACAGCAGGAGGGCATTTGCCCCTGCACTGCGGAACATGCAAATGTCATCCTGATTTCTATAAGATCACAATCATGGGGAGGGGAGTAGATAAAACAGCCAGGGAAATTTTAGAAGCGTATGGAGTAAAGAAGGAGGGGGAACAGAACTGCGTGAGTCAAACTTCTGTGTATTTACATAAGAAGGAGATTACTTTCATGGACACGTGTTGATGCGAGTGTGTTTTTTGTGGGTGTTTTCTTCGTTGGGTCCTTTTCAATAAATATTCAGTTGTCAGTTCAGCGCTCGTCCTGTGTACTCCTTTTCCTCCCGTCCTTGTCGTTTGCGCGCTGTTTCCATTATTTCTAAACATGAACCAACTCGCCCACATCGCTACTCTGATTCAGGTTATTACCTTGCAAACAACAAGTTCGATGGTGTATGTAAATAGCATAGTGGAAGCTGGAAATCATTGCGCTCTCAAAGGAACACTGCCAACACCGTCAAAATTAAAGTTCTTTCATTCCTCTTATTTCCGCCGATGATAAATCCTTTTCTGACGTCGTAGTCAGCGTTCGGCCAATCGTGAAAGGCAGACCACAGTGACGCTTTCGGTCGCGCACGTCGCCAATAGCGCGCTGTGGTGTGTGTAACAGTAGCCTAACGGTTATCGCGCGTGCATTCCAGGCAGAAAGCCAGGGTTCGATTCCTGGCCGCGGGGACGCATTTTTGTTGACTCTGACGTAATGTTCAGGTAAATTCGAGAACCGTGTTGCTTGTTCAAGGCCTGAATGGTTCTACATGCCGAACCTTCTGCACCGATCATTCCAGAAGCCCACGCGTGTACGTGGCGAGCGGCAATCAGCTTCGCCCCAGCGTTCGATCCAGCTGTTACGTCGACTTAGACGCCCGCGACGCTCTGTTGTTATTCTGTTTCGTTTTTGTTTTGGGCACAAGTTCGCCCCATTAAACGCTCAGTTTACTCAGTTTATTCACCGCCTCATTACTTATCATTCGTGACATTTTGGCGGATATGCGGGGTACCGCATGTTCGTACAGCACACCCCTCGGAGGGCCCACAGCGCAAGCCCGGCCTTGTACCCATGAGGGAGAGAGACCACTGGAGGAACCCCAGATCCGATCAAGCCGCTGTCACCGGGGCAAATCTCCAGAGTGCGGTCTACTGCCGGACCCTCAGAGAATGATGTCAACGAATCCAGCGATGACCATTCCACGCCAGCGAAACGAGACCACCACCACCTCTCCCGTCGTATACTTACCCGTCGCGCCCCGATCGCGAGGCACTTCCATGGTGAGCCTTTAGAAGACATCGAGGACTGGCTACAACAGTACGAGCGAGTGGCCCAGCACAACCGATTGGCGGACGAACAACGCCTGCAGAATCTTTACTTCGCGCTCGAAGGAACGGCCAGGCAGTGGTTCGAGAATCGCGAGAATTCGTTGATCTCGTGGACCGCCTGCAAGGATGAGCTAAGACCCAAGGGGAGTCCTGATCGAGTGGCCGTGGACGGACTTTCACCAACCAGTATTGACGCGAGAGGGCCGAGGACCTTCTTCGAATGAGGACCAATGACGCAAGTGAGACCATCACCAGTTTCGTCGAGGATGTACTGCACCTGACCACTCGCGCCGACCCTCAGGTCACCGACGAAAAGAAGTTGCCGAACTTGATGCGAGGTGTAAGAGGCCTCGCCCGCAACCCGCCAACAACCGTCGACGCATTCGTCAAAGAGGCAACCAACATCGAGCGCGCGCTTCAGGCACGCGCTTCCCACTAACAGCGACATCCAGGCGTCGCTGCACCCACGCTGCCTGCTTGGTCAGCTGAGCTCGCGGCAATATCTTGAACTCGATCACAAGCATGGAATGCGTAAAATAAGAAATCCGGGTGATGTTGGAGGAGACAAATGCTAAGAAAGCACCACCATAGTCGAAGTAAACAAAGACGACGGCACGAGCGTTTCTGCTGCCTTGAGGGTGCCGCTGCAACATCAACGCACGAGCAGATGGGTCTTTCCTTCTAGGACGTGATGGGTTATAATCGCAACATGCAAAGAGAATTCAATGAAGGATAGCGCTCTGCGCGGAACGATAAGCTTCCACCACGCCGACCACGTCGATCCTCGCCACCGACGCCATGTTTTTTAGCAGACAGGCGGCCATGTGCAGGCGCCGTCTGATCATTCTCGCGCTTCGTTTACCACACGAGAGATGGCGGGTAGCACCAAGCATTGTGAAATTCGGCAATTTCCCTCATATCGCTAATTATTTAACAAAATTCGGATCCAAATATTCTTTAACAAAACTTTTAAGAAACATTTGCCGGCTGTTTAATGTTTATGATCGCGGTGCTGGTGAGGTAGACTCTGATCGAATAGGCGATGTGGATCTGGCTGGCGTGCCGTGCCATGATGAATTCATCGCAGTGAAAAGGCAGAGAGCTTCCGAAAGAAAGAATGTATTAGCGACTCCAACTAACTATAGGTGGCGCCACTCATTTTCCTAAATGGCGGTTATAGTGAGGGTCGGGGATGCGTGCCGCTGTTGAGCCTGGCTAGTGTGGTGGTTTCACTGAACGACACAAATTATTTCTGTTAATACGAGGAAGCTAGGTTGCTATGAGCTCAGGTCACCTTTTTACTCTGAAAACAAGAACGGTGTTTAGCGTAATATTTACGCAAGGAGGCACGTTTTCATTCTGGAGCGAAACCTAAACTAATGTCTATTTTCGATTTAATTTCTCGAGATGGGTTTTAATTTAGAAATCTTTGAGAACTCAAGATGTGCCTCACATCGTAATTATTTAGTTAGAGAATATGTTCGCGGAAACTTTTGTTTTGTGACATTCTTCTTCGATTCAAGCTGATATTTGTAGTTGATAAAATCAGTGCTGATATTTGTGCGTTCTTGCTCAGATAATTGTCATAGGAAATAATAAACTCCGGGCCTTTTAATGGGTTTTGGTTATTTAGATGATTAATTGCTTTAACACTATTCCCACACCAAAAATAAGAGTATAAATCCAATTCTTACAATATGTAAACAAAAAGTATAAATGAATAAACGCTGATCTCACTGCGACAACCGGAAGGCGGAATCCGAGTCAGACAGCTGAAGTGTGTGTGTGTTTGTTTTATAGCAAAGCGTGACGTATAGAACTTTATATTACATCCAATGTTTGACTGTTTGTATATCTTGAAAACGATGTCAGAGTTTTTCATATGCTAAAAAGAAAACAAAATTATACCTTTCTGGAAAGACTATCATGGTTAAATGGCGTATTTTTGTGATCTTGGCGTTAATTAGGGCCATACATTGCCGCAATTTGTATTATTAATAATAACATTAAAATTCAGATAGTTTAGGACATAATTTTTCAAGCTCTAATCTAATTTGTTGCTTATGATCTAATTTTAAACGCGCGAACAAATATGACCATGAAAAGTGTGTAATTATCATGACTGGAGCCGATTGCAACATCTTAATTACCAAGTAATAAAATAGAGAATAGTCTAAAATCAATGAAAACATTCTAGCTAATGTGAGAATTCCATGCAAAATTACATTATTGTGGGTAAAGTATATTTTGCTATCAAAGTCGCGACTTTTGACAAACGGAAAAACGTCCAAAGTCGCCGCCAATATCCTTCCAAACCAAATACCCAAACAATCAGCAAAAAAAAAAAAAAAAGTTTTTTTATTTTAAATTTTTTTATAACATTTAGTTACTTTCACTTTTACGCTCCTTCGTTTTGCCAACCTCAGCCTTTCCAGTTGGAAGGAACGCCTACCTGCTTGCACGTCTGCTCACTGCAGTACGTTTCGTGGGCGTTCGAAGCCGGTGAAAGAGTAGTGAGTTTTAGTATTGCGTATACGAGCGAAGGCCAGCGCTGTGTGTTTGCGGATTACGTCCCAATCCGGCTGAAGCCTCAATTCGGCTAGTGCCTCAATCGGGCTAGAAGTTTCAATTCGGCTGGACATTTCCAGTTTGGCTACATCCTCAATTCGGCTAGAAGTTTCAATTCGGCTGGACGCTTCAGTTTGGCTAAATCTTCAGTTCGGCTACAAGTTTCAACTCGGCTGCATGCTTCAGTTCGGCTAGATCCTTGTTTCAATTCGGCTGGACGTTCCAAGTTGATCAAGCTAGACATCCAAGCATAAGCTGCCCCCAATTTTTTTAGAGAGACGTTAACTATATCTGCATCTTGCCTTAACATTGCAACGTGCAAGCTCAGAACAATAAGTTCAGGCAGCTACGAGGGCTTTGGGCACAGAAACATTTGTGTTTGTGTTGTTTGTTCTGTGGAGCTGCTGTGCAAACACCAGGTCTATGCTTCAAAGAAATTTATTCACTTGCCCAAAGAATGGATTACAGCAGTCCAAAGATTGCTTCTTCCAGTGCTGGCCACTGTTCACGTGAAAAGGACAGGACGCCTTGGCAGCTCCTACGTCGAACTGAGTTGAAGAAAAAAAAAGAAGATACCTGCATCAGTTATGAGACAAAACAATATGGTAGGAGTTCAATCCAGTGATTTACATCTTCAGGAGGCTAAGGAGAATGTAACAGTATGCCTGTAATTTTTTTTCAAGGTCACAAATTTGCCTCTAAATTGGCTAAACACACCAGTAGCTATGACTGATCTCGTAACCAAAACCTTACGTCCGCAAAAAATTGTTTGGCGACATTTAATTTTCAAATTCGGTCCTCATCATTATTTTAAAGTGAAAGTTTCTACTGGCAGTATTAAAAATATGGAGGCTCGGGCAAGCTGGTGTTGCATACTTCTCCACAGCGCAAAAAATTCGCAACCAAGCACAGGGACACACAAAAGGAAAAGACATTCATGAAGCTCTGACTTGCAACTCAGACTTGTATTTTTTCTTCTCTGCCTGCGCCTGTCTTTTTAAACAATAAGATTTTTTTTTGTTATTTTTGATTTTATCTGGATGCAAGATAATCTAATTCCTTTTTGTAATAAATTTGGGCAAGGTTTAGTGACACAGTCTTCTTCGAACCTCGAAATTTTTTCAGCTTCAATAATTTCCCTAATTAGTTGATTATTATTTTTACTTATTACGGGGCAATGTTTTTAGTTCTGCTTGACATCTGCAATCTTGGCAATGTATGCCTTAGTGTCCAGAAGTGATTCTGTTTATGTTGTAGTTGTGTTCCCCTAGTCTATGTGACATCACTATTTGTGACGTCGGGGGGGGGGGGGGTGGGGGGTTTGGCAGTAGAACTTGTTTCCAACTGATTAGAAGAATTTCGACGGCAACAAATAAAGCCTGCAGAACCCCAACAATAGCTCAGCAGCAGGAAAGAAATATGTTCCATTCTGTTCTCTGATGTGGTTGTGCTAGCCATGCTTCAAAGAAATAAGAGTTTCGAACGAACCATTTGGGCTTCGTAACGTGAAGAGGGGTACAGTTTCTATCATGAAGGGGGCCATTAGCCCGCAGATTTTGTGGGACGAGCGAAGGCGGCGGAACCTTTCTAGATTTCACACTTCACCCCGCACAGCCATGCCGCGCAGCACGTTCCCGTGGCACCTACGGCTGTGAGTAGCAAGTATGTTGAAGAGCCTTTAAAAAGGTGGGTAAAACAGTTTTTCAGTGACCGAATCGAGGAGACTGACAGCTTAATGTACCGACACCTGGATAAGTAACCCTGTTGTTGTTGTTGTTTACGGGTTTTATAGCGCAAGAGCTCCGACGGCCATACTGCGCCAAACTAGGTAGGAGAAGTAACCCTGGTTTGCAAGTTTTGTCGTGGGAGAGTTGGTATTAACTGGGGTGTACTGCGAGTTGTAGAGGATCTAGAGTCACACCGCCATATTCAGCTCAAGAAACCTCGTCTAGGCACGGGCAACTCCTTCCGCAATCATTGAGACTATAAATTAATTAATACACTTGTGTCTGGTTATTATTTATGTTTCTTTTGAATTTGTGAGAATCGGGAAACTCGGCAAGCAAATTTAATATCTAAATTATTCTGAAAAACTGAGAATTTAATCAAAACAAGCTCTGAGAAACATCAAATTTTCCACAAAGGTAAACTCCAGAAAACACCCTCCAAATGCCACAAAGGATTGCGTTCTTTTCCCCTGTCTTCCTTCTCCGACATTGTTTCCCTGCTTTTACCAGTCTCGGGTTTTCTACATTGCGATCGACAAAGGATTAATTCTGGAAACACGGAATGCCGCTTATAGTGATGCGGCTATATGTTACGCTAGGGGTAGCCAGGCAGGCTCTGGTGCAGCTTGGTTATGACCTTCCTCGCAAAGGGAAGTTTTGGCATTGCATATGAGGCGATACTTGCCCACGTCTAGAGGTTACTTTGGCAAGGTTATGGAAGCAACCATACTCACAAGCACGGTAACTGCCCAGGTCACCTTGGAAAGTCTCAGCACACGGCAGGCACCACCGTCTGTCGTAGCTATGATGTGCTGCAATGTCTGATGACACAAACTGCAGCAAAACAAAACATATTTTCCTGTGAAACAGTATCCATAGCTGCAATCTCCGTACCAGCACACTGCATGAGTAGCTAATCTCATTGTGCACTTCTCTCTACATTAGAAGCAGAGTTTAGCCTGAAGGCGTCGGCATATTTCGGTTCCACGTATAAAGTCACTCATACATATTTATGTCAAACAAACATATTTAGCCACGTCTGTGGCTGTGGCAGAAAATACTAAGAAAGGCGAGATAAATCGAAGATTGCATGCTTCAAATGGTCAGAAATGAGAGGAAAAATCCCCGAGACACTTTCCTCCCATTTCTCCTCCTGTGAACTGCAAGGTCGAAAGAGCCCACCAGTGGTGCAACCGGTGGTTTGTACGCGGTGCTCGAACGTGATTAATTTACGATGTTTGGATACCATCAAATCAGCCATGTTGCGATTACATCGATACCTTAAGAACTGTCAAACGCCGATGGAAAAAAAATTGTACCGGCTCATTCACGGCTTTCTTAGCTTTGGTTGCTCCCATTACGGAATAAAGGGTCTGTTCACCAAATAAACGACGCACTCCCGAGCTTCATCCAGTTTGTCACTGAAGGCTTTCTTCGTGTTCGAAGCAAGATCTTTGCTCAAAAAGCACTTCGAAATTACAAACAAATCTACAACGACTCTCAGCATCCCTCGTCTCATTGAACCGCAGCGCTGTTTTCGCCCAAAGGAGCCACAAGTAACGACTCCTGAGAACAAAATAATTATCTATAAAAGCTAGACACAATGCATGGTTCCGGCATTTGAGCACAAGGTATTTGACGTCTTTCGGAGAACGCTACAAAAGCTTAGCATTCCAACAAGAGCTTAAACGTAAAAAAATTTCAGTTTTCGTCGTATCTGCCTGAACTGGGCGGAGCCACCCGAACGACCCGACTTATGCAAGATCCAAAGCATACGTCGCAAACTGCTGTGTGCAGCCCGCCGGAGCAGCCATCTTTCCGACTGTTTGCACGCTGGCTCACATTGTTTCGACGGACATGTATCTTGCGTTTAACGTTTCGATGGCAGCCTTTTAAATTCTAAGAAGAAAGCTTCAAGTGCTAGCCTGGCTGTCACTAACACTGTTCACACACACAGTTGCTCAATGCGAAGTGTAAAAAAGTACGCCCATGACATGCTGGAAAGGACAGCCTGGCGCCTAGGCAGTACGGCCATGCAGGTCCAATCAAATTTCGCAGGATGCTGTACATAGACTGCGCGACACTGTTAAGCACTAGACATAAGAAAGAGAGAAATGCACCTTGATCCTACGAGAAAACTCGGATGACACAGAGTATAGTAAGACTTGCGAAGATTTTAACTGGGTTCATGAGCTTTTAATCACTCCCGCGACACACACCTGCACACAATGTGTCATATGAATTTACCCATTGGATCAAGGTACATTAAATTTTTTTCCGCTGCCAGATGGAAGGGAAAATGCGACAACACTATTCCTTTGTCTTACCCTAGCATGAACTAGCTGGTAATGGTACAATTACAAGCGAGCTGCTTTCACTGGTGTCCCTCCTGCTTGAGCTCTCGTACAACCAAACCGCAATTAAACGCAGGGCGCTTGCCCGCACTTGTAGCCACACCGGCTAGTCCATGCTAAAATGTGACAAAGCATGGCAGGAATCCTGCCACTATAGCACGTCGGCCGCCGGGCATGACTGGCGAGTGCAAGCGCCACGTGAGTCACATGAATGTACTGCAATAGCTGCGTGACTTAAAAGAACCCAGATGAAATGCCATTCGTTGTGCCATTTTGTGGTGCAGGGGTAGAACATCGGGCTCCTAATCAAAAGGCTGTGGGCTCGATCCCCCTATAGGGGAGACATATTATTGATCTTCTTTCGCTAGGTTTATTAAATGAACCCCATCTTTGCTTTTATTCTCTGTTCTTCTCATTCGACGTGCTTCCGTGACCGACTGGGTAATCCATGTCGGTCTACAACAACTGGATCGGTCGTTGTATGCTCTCAACCATAGATATATAACACACCGTATAATAAATAAAACAAGCGTCCCGCAACGCTTACCATGGAACCGTCACTGGCATCACTAACAGTGACAAGGTGCAACGCAACATCGCATCGCTCGGATGTAGCCCATCAAGAAAAAATTGCGCAATCTGTCAGCTGCCATCCATCGGGAAGCAAAATGGCCTCCCTGTATGTTTCGATTGAACCGGTGCTGTGGGCGGACTCACTGTTCTGTGTGCGAGCCTAGCATCTGTCTATATCTTTGCTGAGTGAGTACTCTGGACTGCACCGGAAATTATTTTCTCGCCTCCATTGCTCTCATCAAGAAGAGCGTCACACTATCACCCTGCTCCTAAATAGCATGGATGCAGCACAGCGTTCAATGTGAACGCTTTCGCACGCTACAAAAATATTACCCTCTACTTGTGCAAAAAGAGAAAACACCTTCGGAATTTCACAAAAAACATATTCTGAAAACATGGAACCCTAACTATAGCCACTCCAGTGTATTATATACTTGGGCAGGGGTGGCCAGGCTGACGCGGCCTAAGAGCTTCAAACAAAATCACAAAATTTTCAAAAGCCGCAGAGGGACGGGGAGAAGGGGTGGGCACGGCAGATTTTTGTTTAGAGCAAGAAACGAAACTCAAACTAATTTCGGTCTATCTTATCTGACCCAAAAGCAGTCCAATTGTGCGTAAGGCAGCAGTAGCACATTTAAAACGCGTTTCATTGCTCTTTTAGGGGAAGTGCTCCGGGAGAGAGGGGGGGGGGGGAGAGAGAGAGAGAGAGGGACAAGGGAGGGAGCGGCGAGCCGCACTTTAACACGCGGAGAGCCGCAGCTTGGCCACCCCTGTACTAGAGCATCGCCATGCAGGTTCGCAAGGAGCTTGGGAACGGCCTTTCCCTCTAAATTAATTCCTGGCGTTGTGTACTAGGCGATACCTGCTGTAGTCTATGGGTTACCTTTACAGGGAGATGGAGGCATCGATGATACACGTACGGCAATTGCCTATGTCGCACATCATCATGGAAGGCCTTCATGAAGGAGGCAACTTGTCCTGTCGATGAAGACCCACACATATCCTACATATGTGGGTAAAGTGCCTAAAATTTAATTTAATTACAACTACAACTACTTCTCTCCAAAAGCATCACGACATCAAAGCTTGTCGCTTTCCATAAATGGGACTCGCTAGCGCAGCCTGGCATTTTTCGGTCGGCCAGGGCGTCGAGAGAGTTTTGTAGCGACCCGCCACACGCCCTTAAAGTAGAACTTGTGTCGTATTCAAATTTCGGAAGAAATGCCTACTACCAAGTATGATAGAATTGTAGCAGGAGGTCATGATGTTAGCTCCGTAGCCCCCGCAACCCAACCTCCATTATCGCCAGCCCCTTTGCCGTCTACTTCCTCGCCCATCATGACTACCCGTCATCCCTTGTAGTTGACGCTTGTTCGTAGGGAAGGACTGGCTGGCACTGCTGGGCTGTGCGCCGCTACTCATCCCAATTCCCAAATGGAGACTGCGGCTGACCGGTGACATCCGTCGTCTGCTTCCTTTCTTCGGTACTTTGCTTCGGTTAAGGAACTGCTTTTTGCACATAGTATATCGTGTTGAAATCGCTTACCTGCTAATTTCAACGGCAATCCATCTCGAGCAAAGCTGGTGTCGCGACGTGTGGTGATGCCAAACGCAGAGAGTGCCTGAAGAATTTTGAGGTTGCTCAAACGATTCGTGGATTTGTTTGGACGCACTTTATGACAAACAAATCAGCGGCAAGCAGCTCATAGTCCGATCTTCTAAATTGCCAATTGCGACACTTCCCTGATGACTTGCTAAGTGCTTGGATATGGTCAAAAAACTTCGAGTGAAACCTATTTCTTCAGACTAGGGATACGGAAGGCTCCGCTTCTCGGGGCGCGATGACCCAAGTCCCCTCTACTGCCGATCGAGCCTTCGGACGGTGCTCGAATGCGTGCTCAGAGTGCAGTCCAGTGTTACTTTGGTGCCATCGGACGGCACTCAGATACAACCTGGATTAAAACAGTTCGCTTTAATTGTTATTGCGGTCACTGTGTAGGTCACTCACTGAGGTGAAGAGGAGGTGAGACGGGGTCCAGTCACCGCCGCGATCAACGACCGAAATCCAGCGGTTCCGCAGCCCGCTGACCCTCGTAAAACCAGGAGAACTGCCCACAAATTCACTTTACTGCGAATTGTATCATGTTGTGGGACTTAACGGTGAAATGTAATGCCTGCGGAAAAATAATCTCAACGGTCCTTGTAGCCGCGCACACTGCAAAGCCCCATCCTGGCCCCTCCGACGCGCGATGCCACATACTTTCGATTCCTAGAGCTCGCCTGTTCATCACAGTTCGCCCAGACTGCCGCTCACGGCTGCGCTCGCTATATCCCTTCCGTTGTGATAAAACCCACTAGACAGAACGAGTGAACGGGTGTGGTTTCGCATAACGTAATGTCTAGAAAACTGTCCGACTGAACTCTTGCAGAGCGTTCCAATGCCGTCCGACGGTACTCCACTCGCGCGTTCAAGTGCCGTCCGAAAGTCTCGTATAAAACGAGTTCTCAAAACTACTTTTACGAAGGGGAGTGTGGCGTAGTGGTGAGATGTGTCACATAAGCACGTGATCTCGGGTTCGATCCCCAGTGCGGACTTACTTTTTTGTTTTTGTTTTCTCGAACATCTTATTTTGCCAACGCATTTGGCGATATGTACATTTATTTTTTTACCATTAACACAGGAAAAAAACGAATGTTGTCGCCGAAATTTCGCTGAACGAAATAATAGCATGGTACATCGTTTCCGGAGGTGCATCGGGTACAGCGGGGCTTGGTTTGCCGGCTGGACGCCGCGAAGCGGCGTGTACGACAGGGCCAAATGGGTCAATAGTTTTGTAATTAGCAGCCGCACACTTTCGCCGCGAAGCGGCGTGAACGCAGGCGGGGTTGTTTGTCAACGAGCTCCCCAGTGATACACGCGCCGTCCGACTCTCGGACGGCACTTTTAGGCGCGATTGGAGTGCCGTCGGGCGGCACTGTAGACACAGCCTTCGGAAACTGCTTTGTGGCCCCTTCCCGAACTTGTGCTACCATGCTTTCGTGGATACTCACCCTTGATGAACGAACTGTGAAGGTGGACCGGTTAGTGATTCGGTATTACTTTCGCTGCAATCAGAGGCGTTGATTTGAACCGCTCGTTTTCGAAATAGGAGCCTTGTCTTGAACAAAACCATCCAATAACTCAAAGGCCGCAACTACCTCGCACCAGAGGTCGGCATTTTAGGTCGCCCTCACTCACCCTCACCCTCACAGCCACAGTTACCTAAGCCCCTCACTCACCCTCACCCTCACAGCTACACTCACCTTCAGCCCCTCACTCACCCTCACCCTCACAGTCACACTCACCTTCAGCCCTTCACTCACCCTCACTGAACCTCACGGCCCTCACGCACTCACCGCCCTCACGGCCCTCACGCCCCTCACGGCCCTCACGGCCCTCACCGCCCTCACGGCCCTCACGCCCCTCACTCACTCATGGCCCTCACGCCACTCACCGCCCTCACGGCCCTCACCGCCCTCACGGCCCTCACCGCCCTCACGGCCCTCACGGCCCTCACCGCCCTCACGGCCCTCACGGCCCTCACCGCCCTCACGGCCCTCACGCACTCATAGCCCTCACGCCACTCACCGCCCTCACCGCCCTCACGGCCCTCACCGCCCTCACGGCCCTCACGCCACTCACCGCCCTCACGCCACTCACCGCCCTCACGCCACTCACCACCCTCACGTGCCTCACCGCCCTTGCGGCCATCACACCCCTCACGCCCCTCACGCACTGATGGCCCTCACGCCACTCAGGCCAGCTTCAGATGGGGCAATTTCGCCCAGAAACTTTACGTCGCAACACCAGCAAGACGGGCCGCCCGCGATCACACGCAGCAACGAATTGCTGCAATTTGCCATCGTCATCATAAAATTTTATTTTTCTTGCACTATTTAGACACAATTACCCGTTATAAACGTGTTTTTATGCATTTAAATCTCGTTAAGAATACTAATGCACCTTTCTGAAACAGTTTATTTCCAAAAAAACGATCGATTTCAAACCAGAACCAAGTCTTTCGGTGTCATCATCACCGGCACGAGGTATCACGTGAAAATTTTGCGTCCCTGATTGGATGCAGCCGCTTCAAACGCATTCGAATTGCTCCGAGTTGCATGGCCCTCACGGCCCTCACGGCCCTCAACACCCTCACGGCCCTCACGGCCCTCACCGCCCTCACGGCCCTCACCGCCCTCACGGCCCTCACCGCCCTCATGGCCCTCACCACCCTCACGGCCCTCACGGCCCTCACCGCCCTCACGGCCCTCACCGCCCTCACAGCCCTCACGGCCCTCACAGCCCTCACGGCCCTCACCGCCCTCACAGCCCTCACGGCCCTCACGGCCTTCACTCACCCTCACACTCATGAATTTTCCTGGTTCAGAAACTCACTCACCCTCACCTCACCTGTGAAGATGAGGGTGAGTGAGGGTGAGTGAGGGCCCTCATGAGTGAGGTTTGCCGAGGTATGCCTCGCACACAACGCACCGACCGCTCCACATGCCTTCCGCCATCTTGGCTCCCAGTGTGGCCGGTGGGGGAAACAAAAATCGGTGGATAGAACTCAATCGAGCTCCTAAAATTCAGTTAATAGGATTATGTAGTTTTTGTACTCCCAGACTAATCTTTTAGCAAGTATCATAAACTATAAGATGACAGTTTAGCTAAAATTGTATGCCCAAATTGAGCTTTATTAAAAAAAAATTTCCTATACTAAAATTAGTGTTATTTTGTTGCGTCACTTTGTTGCAATGTCCGGCAGAAATGTTTTAACGACCAAAAGTCGCTTTGATTGTATCAACTATTCCGATGACTTGACTGAACGCCTGAAATACAAAAACCCAAACCCTTCTGCGTGAAAACGGAACTACGTGGATGCGAGTTACAAAACCTCTTCGTGGTCTGGAAACACTCTACGGTCGGCCGTCTTGAGTTTCGGTTTCTCCGCATTTCCTTCCAGGGCATGGACGCTCCGCCACTGAGTGCGATTCGCAAATTTTATTGTTTTCCGACTTCCCACCGATCACCCAACGTGGCCACCGAGCTAGGCCGTCATGCGCTTCATCTCCGAGGACACTCTTTTTTCGATGCGAACACCGATGAAATCGTAGTGTTTAGCGGTAGACTGACTACGGTGTTACATGCGACTGAAAGCTTTCTTTTCTTTTTTTTTGTTATTGGCAAAAGTGTTTTATTTTTTTTTAGAAAGCTTTGTGTTTTAATGGAAACTGTGCCCTGGGAAATATTTTGCAGACGTTGCAAGAGCTTAAATTGGTTTCAGATAGCACTTACCTCAAGCACAGTTGACGGATGTTTCGCTATTATTGAAGATTTGTTCAACCCTGGCAGGATAACTGCATTGACTTTCTCAAAACTAAACAATTTTTTTTTTCACCTCGGCTGCGACAAATAAATAGAAAAACGATGTAAAAAAATGAGTGTGAAATGAGGTTGGCACCACCCGTGTTGCTCCACTCGACGTCCGCAACGTAAGTTTTCGCCGCCGCGGTCGTCGAATTTTTAGCCACTGCGATAGCAAAATCCCTTCTTCATGAATGAATAACAGACACGTAGTCTGTGTCTGTTATGTTTTCTATTCAAGAATATTTCAACAACAAACTTCTGTTTTGTTTTACATGTGTTTTACAAACCTCGTTTACCGACGCCAGGCAAAGTGTATGGAAATCGCTGCAAAGCAATGAGGTTGTTTTACTGGTCCAGGCTAAGGTGACGGAGGCTGATGGCGCGTGCTCTATTTTTGTTTTCTTAGTTGAAAATTTTTTATCCAGTAGCGCGCGTGTATAGAGGCTGTAGTGCCGCTTTATGTAGGCACGCTCGCGTCCTCACCAGACGACACGGCGCCGCTTTAGGTTCCATCGCCGCTCCGGCATCATTACTAAATCCCTTCTATCCTGGGAAAAGTCGTGCCATTCATTGTTGTTGAAATGCTCGAGACACGTGACACGCGCCCCTTCTGGGAAGAACAAGGCGTCTGAAATCTGGCTCAGTGCTGCGCTGTGCCGCCATGATCTTCCCAAGGGCTGCACGTTGCACTTGCCTCGTGCATCGACGCGCTATGCGCTACTTCTAAAATATGAAGGGGCGTTTATCATTACTAAAGACCCTTCATGTTAAAGAAAAAGTAGCGCAAGATGGGTCGATACACGCGGCACGCGCATCGTGCAGCCCTTGGGAAGATCATGGCGGCACAGCGCAGCACTGAGCTAGATTTTAGGCGACATGTTCTTTACAGAAGGGGCGCGTGGCACGTGTCTCAAGCATTTCCACAACAATGAATGGTACCACTTTTTCCAGGATAGAGGGTAGGGTGCCTTCATACACTTTCGCCACGTCTGTCTTAGGGTGGCGGCATCTCGGCCATTTCTATGCCCAAAATGCGCGCGCTTCGATCTCGTTCGGAGCGAGCGCTTAGCCCTGCCCGGCGCTTTGGCGCCATTTTAACGCCCATTCGGCATGCGCAGGCAGTTTTCAATACAACAATGGGTGTCTTCACCCTATGACAAACGCACATTGAGGCACCCTATTAGAGAGGTGGTTCGCGCTCCCTCTAGCCAGACAAAGGCGCCCCGCAAAAGATTGCAGCACTGATCTCTAATCGATGACATAGCAGAAGTAATAGAGCAACGCTGCGGAGCAAGGATGGTTTTAGAAGGCAAAAGTACAAGACGGCTAGATTGAAAATCTTTGAAGCGGTGTGCAATCCGTTCACCAATCATAATTAATCGAGCCGCGCTCAAACTTGATGTCACGTGCAGTTGTTGATAATGAGTCAGACCACTGATCAGTGATGAGCTGCTGTTCCTTGGTATTCTGTAACCCGTAAAAACGTATTTGTAACTTGCGAGTGCCGCAAGTTACAAATACAGTCGGCAGAGTCAAGCAAAACGCTGCTGTAGAGGCACATACACCTTCACGCACATTGTACTAGTAAAACACATCCACATGACGTCGAATCTTGATCGGTATCCAAGCGTACGAAGGCACAGAGACGTAGCACTTCGGCGTGACAAGGAAATTTTGATTACGTCGCGACACCGGTGAAACTTGCTCTCGACGAATTGTGCCTTTTTCGCACGGCCCTGCACTTTCGTAAAATTTTCCACGTGTTCTCAACAGTAAGTCTCAACGCTTACACAGTGTCTTGAAAAACCTCTTTTGCGAATGACGACGAACGAGTAGAAAACGTTTCTCCAGCACACTGCCGGCTGCCTCTGTAACGCTAGCAAAACCGCAATTTGTCTATTTGCAAGATGGCCGCCCGGTGACTTCACTAGCACTTCAGCGACCAAGCGGGGATGCCCGATCAACAATAGACCTATCGCCAAATTAGCCAAGCATCAAGGAGAATGCCGGGATTGGTGTTCCACGCGCCGCACGTGCTGGCCTTACATTAGTAACTTTCCAAAGCAGATGCCCAAAACAAATTGAATCTTACACGCGCGTTCGTCAACGCTTTATTTTGGTTATTTACTTCGAATCTTTTACACGGGGAAGGCATGCGCGTGCGGCGCCTGGAACACCAATCCCTGCATTCTCCTTGATGCTTGGGTAATTTAGTATTAGGTATATTTTCATAGAGATCAATACTGCAAACGTCCCATCTTTTGCGGGGCTCCTTTGCCTGGTCAAGGGGTGTCCAAACAGGACACTACAAAACGCACGACTCCGACAAATCGTGAAAATTGAAGCGGGCTTGAAGCGGGCGCGTCCGCTTCAATTTTCACGATTTGTCGGAGTCGTGCGTTTTGTAGTGTCCTGTTTGGACACCCCCTCAGACGGAGCGATGGCGGAGCGGCGGCCCTGTCGTCTGGCGAGGGCGTGAGCGTGCCAATATAAAGCGGCACTGCAGCGTCTATCCACGCGCGCTAATGAATAAAAATATTTAAACCAAGCAAACAAAAATGGAGCACGCGCCATCAGCCTCCGTTCGAAATCCTATACTTGGTGTCAATAATTTTTACAGTTGGTCCTGCAGCTAGAGCGCTCGTTTAGCCGTGCCGCTGTCACACTAGGAGCTTGTGCTCGTAGCCTTGGGGCTTTGTCCGCACTAAGATAACACGAATGTATTCCCGGCGAGAAGCACGTAAGGGGGCGCTTCAGCGATCCTCACCCTAAAGCCCCTTCACGTTTCAAAAGTAGCGCAAGGTGCGTGGATCCACAAGGCACGTGCCGCACTTTATGAAGATCATGGCTGCAGAGCGCAGCACTGATCAATATTTCAGACGTTACGCTCTTCCCAGAAGTAACGCGCGGCACGTGTCTCGAGCATTTCCACAACAATGAATGGTGCAACTTTTCCCAAGATGAGGGGCTTTACCTCACTGCGGCGGCTACACGCGCTAATCAAGCGCTGATGTTTTTGTTCCCACATACAGCACCGATCTAGCTTTCATGTTAGAACCCCGAGTCACCCCGGCATGTCTGGCCGTGTCTCGTATACCACATTTAGGTTGCTCCTGTTGCTGCGCTTCATGCGAAGTACCTATGTCCCTGTTTCTAATGTTGATTCAGCGCTAACGTAGCCAGATAGCCCTGCGTTATCTGTGAAAAAATACATTTAAAAAGGGGAAAAAAAAAAGAACATCGATTCAATCTTGTTTTGGGATGCGAAAAGGATCCACCTGGTAGCGACTCCCAAACTTCTCGACGTAAGCAGGACTGGTGAAGACGAGCGGGTTGAACATGAATACATAAAATTGAAAGACTAAAACACAGAGGACAAGCACAGAACAACCACTTTCTTTCACGAAAGAAAGTGGTTGTCCTGTGCTTGTCCTTTGTGTTTTATTCTTTCAATTTTATGTAAGCAGGAACGGGCGTTTTTTCCAGCTTTTTTTATTATTGATATTCTGTTTCACAAATCTTGAGAAAAATTTTCTACACCACGGAGCCCTCGTTTTAATGTTTTGGAAAGCCAAAAAAAAACCTCATTGCTTTGCAGCGATTTCCATACACTTTATCTGGCGTCGGTAAACGAGGTTTCTAAGACACATCTAAAACGAAACAGAAGTTTGTTGTTGAAATATTCTTGAAGAGAAAACATAACAGACACAGACTACGTGTCTGTTTGCTCAACATTCATGGAGAAGGGATTTTGCTATCGCAGTGGCTAAAAATTCGACGGCTCCGGCGGCGAAAACTTACGTTGCGGACGTCGAGTGGAGCAACACGGGTGGTGCCAACCTCATTTCACACTCATTTTTTTACGTCGTTTTTGTATTTTTTGGTCGCAGCCGAGGTGAAAAAAAAAGTTGTTTAGTCTTGAGAAAGTCAATGCAGTTATCGTGCCAGGGTTGAACAAATCTCCAATAATAGCGAAACATCCGTCAACTGTGCTTGAGGTAAGTGCTATCTGAAACCAATTTAAGCTCTTGCAACGTCTGAAAAATATTTCCCAGGGCACAGTTTTCATTAAAACACAAAGCTTTCTAAAAAAAAGCACTTTTGCAAAAAAAAAGAAAAAAAAACAGCTTTGAGTCGCATGTAACACCGTAAGCAGTCTACCGCTAAACACTACGATTTCATCGGTGTTCGCATCGAAAAAAAGAGTGTCCTCAGAGATGAAGCGCATGACGGCCTAGCTCTTTGGCCACGTTGGGTGATCGGTCGGAAGTCAGAAAACAGTAAAATTTCCGAATCACACTCGGTGGCGGAGCGTCCATGCCCTGGAAGGAAATGCGGAGAAACCGAAACTCAAGGCGGCCACCCGTACAGTGTTTCCAGACCACGAAGAGGTTTTGCAACTCGCATCCACGTAGTTCCGTTTTCACGCAGAAGGGTTTGGGTTTTCGTATTGCAGCGTTGAGTCAAGTCATCGGAATAGTTGATACAATCAAAGCGACTTTTGGTCGTTAAAACATTTCTGCCGGACATTGCAACAAAGTGACGTAACAAAATAACACTAATTTTAGTATAGGAAAGTTTTTTTTTATTAAAGCTCAATTTGGGCATACAATATTAGCTAAACAGTCATCTTATAGTTTATGATATTTATGATGATAGATGAAGCGCATGACGGCCTAGCTCTTTGGCCACGTTGGGTGATCGGTCGGAAGTCAGAAAACAATAAAATTTCCGAATCGCACTCAGTGGCGGAGATTCCATGCCCTGGAAGGAAATGCGGAGAAACCGAAACTCAAGACGGCCGCCCGTACAGTGTTTCCAGACCATGAAGAGGTTTTGCAACTCGCATCCACGTAGTTCCGTTTTCACGCAGAAGGGTTTGGGTTTTTGTATTGCAGCGTTGAGTCAAGTCATCGGAATAGTTGATACAATCAAAGCGACTTTTGGTCGTTAAAACATTTCTCCCGGACATTGCAACAAAGTGACGCAACAAAATAACACTAATTTTAGTATAGGAAAGTTTTTTTTTATTAAAGCTCAATTTGGGCATACAATATTAGCTAAACTGTCATCTTATAGTTTATGATATCTGCTAAAAGATTAGTCTGGGAGTTGAAAAAGTACATAATTCTATTAACTGATTTTTAGGAGTTTGATTGAGTTCTATCCACCGATTTTTGTTTCCCCCACCTGGCAACACTGGGAGCCAAGATGGCGCAAGGCATGTGGAGCGGTTGGTGCGTTGTGTGCGAGGTAGTTGCGGCCATTGAGTTATTGGATGGTTTTGTTCAAGACAAGGCTCCTATTTCGAAAACGAGCGGTTCAAATCAACGCCTCTGATTGCAGCGAAAGTAATACCGAATCACTGACCGGTCCCACTTCACAGTTCGTTCATCAAGGGTGAGTATCCACGAAAGGGGCCACAAAGCACTTTCCGAAGGATGTGTCTACAGTGCCGCCCCACGGCACTCCAATCGCGCCTACAAGTGCCGTCCGAGAGTCGGACGGCGCGTGTATCACTGGGGAGCTCGTTAACAAACAACCCCGCCTGCGTTCACGCCGCTTCGAGGCGACAGTATGCGGCTGCTAATTACGAAACTATTGGCCCATTTGGCCCTGTCGTACACGCCGCTTCGCGGCGTCCAGCCGGCAAACCAAGCCCCGCTGTACCCGATGCACCTCCGGAAACGAAGTAACATACTATTTCGTTCAGCGAAATTTCGGCGACAACATTCGTTTTTTTTTTTTTTCCTGTGATAATGGTAAAAAAATAAATGTTCATGTCGCCAAATGCGTCGGCAAAATAAAATGTTCGAGAAAACAAAAACAAAAAAGTAAACCCGCATTGGGGATCGAACCCGGGATCACGTGGTTATGTGACAGATCTCACCACTACGCCACACTCCCCTTCGTAAAAGTCGTTTTGAGAACTCGTTTTATACGAGACTTTCGGACGGCACTTGAACGCGCGAGTGGAGTACCGTCGGACGGCATTTGAACGCTCTGCAAGAGTTCAGTCGGACGGTTTTCTAGACATTACGTTATGCGAAACCACACCCGTTCACTCGTTCTGTCTAGTGGGTTTTATCACAACGGAAGGGATATAGCGAGCGCAGCCGTGAGCGGCAGACTGGACGAACTGTGATGAACAGGCGAGCCATAGGAATCGAAAGTATGTGGCATCGCGCGTCGGAGGGGCCAGGATGGGGCTTTGCAGTGTGCGCGGCTACAAGGACCGTTGAGATTATTTTTCCGCATGGCTTTACATTTCACCGTTAAGTCCCACAACATAATACAATTCGCAGTAAAGTGAATTTGTGGGCAGTTCTCCTGGTTTTACGAGGGTCAGCGGGCTGCGGAACCGCTGGATTTCGGTCGTTGATCGCGACGGTGACTGGACCCCGTCTCACCTCCTCTTCACCTCAATGAATGACCTACACAGTGACCGCAATAACAATAAAAGCGAACTGTTTTAATCCAGGTTGTATCTGAGTGCCGTCCGATAACACCAAAGTAACACTGGACTGACTCTGAGCACGCATTCGAGTGCCGTCCGCAGGCTCGATCGGCTGTAGAGAGGACTTGGGCCATCGCGCCCCGAGAAGCGGAGCCTTCCGTATCCGTAGTCTGAAGAAATAGGTTTCACTCGAAGTTTTCTGACCATATCCAAGCACTTAGCAAGTCATCAGGGAAGTGTCGCGATTGGCAATTTAGAAGATCTGACTATAGGGCCGCCCACACTAGCGAGAAAACGCGCGTGGCACGCCGATCGCGGCAAGTAACAAAATGTCGCCGAAGCACAGTCAGCGCCACGAGCGCGTGCAGAGACACGCCCTTTATCTTCCCGCTTAACCGATTTATCGGCGCGCCGGGCGCGTTTTCTCGCTAGTGTGGGCGGCCCTTAAGAGCTGCTTGCCGCTGATTTGTTTGTCATAAAGTGCGCCCAAACAAATCCACAAATCGTTTGAGCAACTTCGAAATTCTTCAGGCACTCTCTGCGTTTGATATCACCACACATCGCGACACCAGCTTTGCGCGGGCACTTCCAAGATGAATTGTCGTTGAAATTAGTAGGTAAGCGATTTCAACACGTTATACTATGTGCAAAAAGCAGTGCCTTAACCGAAGCAAAGTACCGAAGAAAGGAAGCAGACGACGGATGTCACCGGTCAGCCGCAGTCTCCATTTGGGAATTGGGATGAGTAGCGGCGCAGAGCCCAGCAGTGCCAGCCAGTCCTCCCCTACGAACAAGCGTCAACCACAAGGGATGACGGCTAGTCATGATGGGCGAGGAAGTAGACGGCAAAGGGGCTGGCGATAATGGAGGTTGGGTTGCAGGGGCTACGGAGCTAACATCATGACCCCCTGCTACAATTCTATCATACTTGGTAGTAGGCATTTCTTCCGAAATTTGAATACGACACAAGTTCAACTTTGGGGGCGTGTGGCGAGTCGCTACAAAACACTCTCAACGCCCTGGCCGACCGAAAAAGGCCAGGCTGCGCTAGCGAGTCCCATCTATGGAAAGCGACAAGCTTTGATGTCGTGATGCTTTTGGAGAGGAGTAGTTGTAGTTGTAATTAAATTAAATTTTAGGCACTTTACCCACATATGCAGAATATGTGTGGGTCTCCATCGACAGGACAAGTTGCGTGCTTCATGAAGACCTTCCATGATGATGTGCAATATGGGCAATTACCGTACATGTGATCATCGACGACTCCATCTCCCTGCAAAGGTAACCCATAGACTACAGCAGGTATCGCTTACTATACAATGCCAGGAATTAATTTAGAGGGAAAGGCCGTTCCCAAGCTCCTTGTGAACCTGCATGGCGATGCCCTAGTACAGGGGTGGCCAAGCTGCGGCTCTCCGCGTGTTAAAGTGCGGCTCGCCGCTCCCTCCCTTATCCCTCTCTCCCCCCCCCCCCCCCCCCTCTCTCTCCCGGAGCACTTCCCCTAAAGAGAAATGAAACGCGTTTTAAATGTGCTACTGCTGCCTTACGCACAATTGGACTGCTTTTGGCTCAGATAATATAGACCGAAATTAGTTTGAGTTTCGTTTATTGCTCTAAACAAAAATCTGCCGCGGCCCTCCCCCTCTGCGGCTCTTGAAAATTTTGTGATTTTGTTTGCAGCTCTTAGGCCGCGTCAGCCTGGCCACCCCGGCCCAAGTATATAATACACTGGAGTGGCTATAGTTAGGGTTTCATGTTTTCAGAATATGTTTTTTAGTGAAATTCCGAAGGTGTTTTTTCTTTTTGCACGAGTAGAGGGTAATATTTTTGTAGCGTGCGAAAGCGTTCACATTGAACGCTGTGCTGCATCCATGCTCTTAGGAGCACGATGATAGTGTGACGCTCTTCTTGATGAGAACAATGGACGCGAGAAAATAATTTCGGGTGCAGCCCAGAGTACTCACTCAGCAAAGAGATACACAGATGCTAGGCTCGCACAAAGAACAGTGAGTCCGCCCACAGCAGCGATTCAATCGAAACATACAGGGAGGCAATTTTGCTTCCCAATGGATTGCAGCTGACAGATTGCGCAATCTTTTCTTGATGGGCTACATCCGAGCGATGCGATGTTGCGTTGCACCTTGTCACTGTTAGTGATGCCAGTGACGGTTCCTATGGTAAGCGTTGCGGGACGCTTGTTTTATTTATTATACGGTGTGCTATATATCTATGGTTGAGAGCATGCAACGACCGATCCAGTTGTTGTAGATCGACATGGATTACCCAGTCGGTCACGGAAGCACTTCGAATGAGAAGAACAGAGAATAAAAGCAAAGATAAGGTTCACTTAATAAAGCTAGTGAAAGAAGATCAATGATATGTCTCCCCTATAGGGGAATCGAGCCCACAGCCTGGCACTACGAACGGCGTTTCATCTGAGTTCTTTTAAGTCACGCAGCTATTGCGGAACAGTCATATGACTCACGTGGCGCTTGCACTCGCCAGTCATGGCCGGCGGCCGACGTGCTGTAGGGGCAGGCTTCCTGCCGTGCTTTGTCGCGTCTTAGCATGGACTAGCCGGAATGGCTACAGGTGCGGGCAAGCGCCCTACGTTTAATTGCGGTTTGGTTGTACGAGAGCTCGAGCAGGAGGGACACCAGTGAAAGCAACTCGCTTGTAATTGTACCATTACCAGCTAGTTCATGCTAGGGTAAGACAAAAGGATAGTGTTGTCGCACCTTGCCTTCCATTTGGCAGCGGAAACAAATTTAATGTACTTTGATCCAATGGGTAAATTCGGATGACACATTGTGTGCAGGTGTGTGTCGCGGGAGTGATTAAAAGCTCAAGAACCCAGTTACAATTTTCGCAAGTCTTACTATGTGTCATCCGAGTTTTCTCGTAGGATCAAGGTGCATTTATTTCTTTGTTGTGTCTAGTGCTTAACAGTGTCGCGCAGTCTATGTACAGCACCCTGCGAGCTTTGATTGGACCTGCGTGGCCGTACTGCCTAGGCGCCAGGCTGTCCTTTCCAGCATGTCATGGGCGTACTTGTTTACACTTCGCATTGAGCAACTGTGTGTGTGAACAGTGTTAGTGACACCCAGGCTAGCACTTGACACTTTGTTCTTAGAATTGAAGGCTGCCATCGAAACGTTAAACGCAAGACACATGTGCGTCGAAACAATGTGAGCCAGCGTGCAAACAGTCAGAAAGATGGCTGCTCCGGCGTGCTGCACACAGCAGTTTGCGACACATGCTTTGGATCTTGCATACGTCGGGTCGTTCGGGTGGCTCCGCCCAGTTCAGGCAGATACGAGGAAAACTTCAATGTTTTTACCTTTAAGCTCTTGTTGGAATACTAAGCTTTTGTAGCGTTCTCCGAAAGACGTCAAATACCTTGTGCTCAAATGCCGGAACCATTCATTCTGTCTAGCTTTTATAGATAATTATTTTGTTCTCAAGAGTCCTTACTTGAGGCTCCTTTGGGCGAAAACTGCACTGTGGTTCAATGAGACGAGGGTTGCTGAGAGTCGTTGTGGATTTGTTTGTAATTTCGAAGTGCTTTTTGAGCAAAGATCTAGCTTCGAACACGAACAAAGCCTTCAGTGACAAACTGGATGAAGCTCGGGAGTGCGTCGTTTATTTGGTGAACAAACCCTTTATTCCGTAATGGGAACAACCAAAGCTAAGAAAGCCGTGAATGAGCCGGTACAATTTTTTTTTTCAATCGGCGTTTGACAGTTCTTAAGGTATCGATGTAATCGCAACATGGCTGAAATGATGGTATCCAAACATCGTAAATTAATCACGTTCGAGTACCGAGTACAAACCACCGGTTGCACCACTGGTGGGCTCTTTCGACCTTGCTGTTCACAGGAGGAGAAATGGGAGGAAAGTGTCTCGGGGCTTTTTCCTCCCATTTCTGACCATTTGAAGCATGCAATCTTCGATTTATCTTGCCTTTTCTAGTATTTTCTGCCACACCTACAAACGTGGCTAAATATGTTTGTTTCACGTAAATCTGTATGAGTGACTTTATACGTGGAACCAAGATATGCCGGCGCCTTCAGGCTAAGCTGTGCTTTTAATGTAGAAAGAAGTGCACAATGAGATTAGCTACTCATGCAGTGTGCTGGTAGGGAGATCGCAGCTATGGATACTGTTTCACAGGAAAATATGTTTTGTTTTGCTGCAGTTTGTGTCATCAGACATTGCAGCACATCATACCTACGACAGACGGTGGTGCCTGCCGTGTGCTGAGACCTTCCACGGTGACCTGGGCAGTTACCGTACTTGTCAGCATGGTTGCTTCCATAACCTTGCCAATGTAACCTCTAGACGTGGGCAAGTACCGCCTCATATGCAATGCCAAAACTTCCCTTTGCGAGGAAGGTCATAACCAAGCTGCACCAGAGCCTGCCTGGCTAACCCTAGCGTGACATATAGCAGCATCACTATAAGCGGCATTCCATGTTTCCAGAATTAATCCTTTGTCGATCACAATGTAGAAAACCCGAGACTGGTAAAAGCAGGGAAACAATGTCGGAACAGAAAGACAGGGGAAAAGAACGCAATCCTTTCTGGCATTTGGAGGGTGTTTCCTGGAGTTTACCTTTGTGGAAAATTTGATGTTTCTCAGAGCTTGTTTTGATTAAATTCTCAGTTTTTCACAATAATTTAGATATTAAATTTGCTTGCTGAGTTTCCCGATTCTCAGAAAGTCAAAAGAAACAGAAATAATAACCATACACAAGTGTATTAATTAATTTATATTCTCAATGATTGCGGAAGTAGTTGCCCGTGCCTAGACGAGGTTTCTTGAGCTGAATATGACGGTGTGACTCTAGATCCTCTACAACTCGCAGTACACCCCAGTTAATACCAACTCTCCCACGACAAAACTTGCAAACCAGGGTTACTTATCCTACCTAGTTTGGCGCAGTATGGCCGTCGGAGCTCTTGCGCCATAAAACCCGTAAACAACAACAACAACAGGGTTACTTATCCAGGTGTCGGTACATTAAGCTGTCAGCCTCCTCGATTCGGTCACTGAAAAACTGTTTTACCCACCTTTTTAAAGGCTCTTTAACATACTTGCTACTCACAGCCGTAGGTGCCACGGGAACGTGCCGCGCGGCATGGCTGTGCGGGGTGAAGTGTGAAATCTAGAAAGGTTCCGCCGCCTTCGCTCGTCCCACAAAATCTGCGGGCTAATGGCTTCCTTCATGATAGAAACTGTACCCCTCTTCACGTTACGAAGCCCAAGTGGTTCGTTCGAAACTCTTATTTGTTTGGAGCATGGCTAGCACAACCACATCAGAGAACAGAATGGAACATATTTCTTTCCTGCTGCTGAGCTATTGTTGGGGTTCTGCAGGCTTTATTTGTTGCCATCGAAATTCTTCTAATCAGTTGGAAACAAGTTCTACTGCCAAAACCCAACCTCTCCCCACCCCGACGTCACAAATAGTGATGTCACATAGACTAGGGGAACACAACTTCAACATAAACAGAATCACTTCTGGACACTAAGGCATACATTGCCAAGATTGCAGATGTCAAGCAGAACTAAAAACATTGCCCCGTAATAAGTAAAAATAATAATCAACTAATTAGGGAAATTATTGAAGCTGAAAATATATCGAGGTTAGAAGAAAACTGTGTCACTAAACCTTGTAAAATTTATTAAAAAAAATTAGATTATTTTGCATCCAGATGAAACCAAAAATAACAACCAAAAAAATCTTATTGTTTAAAAAGACAGCCGCAGGCAGAGAAGAAAAAATACAAGTCTGAGTTGCAAGTCAGAGCTTCATGAATGTCTTTTCCTTTTGTGTCTCCCTGTGCTTGGTTGCGAATTTTTCTTGCGCTGTGGAGAAGTATGCAACACCAGCTTGCTCGAGCCTCCATATCTTTAAAGGGGTACGAAAACGAAATCTTAGCGCCGATCTTTCTGCATAAATAGGGGCTAGAGACGAACACCACCTCGGAAATATCAATATCGCGCTGTGAAACACAGGAGAACTAATTTTAAACTTAATTTAACGATTTCAAATTTAGATCTGGTGGATGGTGGGAAAGTTCTCGTGACATCACTTGTGGCATAGGAGCAGCGCTGTTCTGCGGCAATACGGCGTGCCGGCATAATTAGCCTAGGCCGGAACGCGTTTCCAAAACCTTGGCGGAGAAAGCCGAAGCGTAGTTGGCCACCGTGAGCTCGTTCTCGTTGCGGCTCTTTGCACGACACGAGCCGAGCATGCTTCTGGCACGGCCGGTATTAGTTGCTGCGAGTCGCGAGCTGCGAGCCGACGTTAAGAAAGATATGTTTGAACCAAGACCAACTCTACAATGGTTTGAACTACGAGAGTGTCAGCAAGAGCCACGCAAATACCTGTTCACACTCGGAGCGGACATTCGCGTTTGATCGAAGTGTTGGATTCGCTCTGTTAGACCGCGTTTCGGTAAGCGCTTCTGGACCGATCTTTTACGATTGCGACTCGACACTGACATGACACTCGGCAAATAAAGGTTCGACCGACATCGCGTAGCTCTTACGAACTGCTACAGCTCGACAGTGAAGTAGCGTCGTGTCAGAATAAAAATAGCATACTACAAAGTGTACATACCGTGTTGCGAAGGTAATCCGTATAGCGTTTATTTGAGCTCTATATCACACAAAACAAGGAGGTAGAATCAATGAGAGTCCCTTTTTGACGACAGCGTGTCACCGCTGTCTCGGAAAACAAGGAGATCAAGATCACAAGGGAAAAAGATTAACCTCTGAAATTTAGTTCAGGGACCAAAGTACTCATCCGGTAAGGGTCCACAAGGGTCACGCGGGCATATTCCATTCAGCAGGCCAGCCGGTCATGGGCAGACGGTCTTGGTCAAAGACCGCCGGAGCAACGCTGCGCCGAGTCGTTGCTGCGAGCTCGCTGGGTCGGTAGAATCGTGGCCGCTGTAGCTCTTTTTAGGTGTTTGTGGATCCTGCGTTCTTGATCATCGTGGTCTGTTTCAAGTACTCCTTCCTTTTTTTCTTGCTGGGTGAAGTCGGGAAGCACGAGAAGAGCACGTAGAAAAATAAATGTCCGTTGGTCGTCGCTACCAAGTAACTGAGCGACGCTGTCGGCCATGTTGATTTGATCGTAAAAAGTGCGTAAGACAGCTGCGGAGCTGTCGTAATCTGCGCAAAAGTTACGACAATTTCGTTTCGAGAATACGGGTTTTCTCTCAAATTTGTCGTACGCACTTTTTTCGTCGTAAGTTCGCTTTGAGAATCCGGCCTCGGAGCTGGTTTTGTTAGTGGTGCCGTGGTTCCCGACTTGCCGTGGTGCAGCGTGCGTGCAGCCCTTGCACATCTCAAACGGCCGCGTTGTCACAGGTCGTAAATCGTCGACGCGCCACCAAGTGGCAACGCTCGTAACCCCAACACCCACGCCGTAGCCTTTCCCGGCTGGCACAAGTGACATCACGAATGCGCCCAATATCCCTAGACGCATCGCGCTCTCCGATGGTGATTTTTGAGCGCGCGCCCAATCGGGCCCCTCAGGGTGAAAAATATAGCCATCCGTTCAAAATACAGACGCGCGATTATGATTTTCGCATATCATTGATCATATTAAACCTATTTCTGACCATAATAGGTGTATTTCAAGTTTCGCTTCAGTATCCCTTTAACACTGCCAGTATAAACTTTCACTTTGAAAATATGATGAGGACCGAATTTGAAAATTAAATGTCGCCAAACAATTTTTTGCGGACGTAAGGTTTTGGTTACGAGGTCAGTCATAGCTACTGGTGTGTTTAGCCAATTTTGAGGCAAATTTGTAACCTGGAAAAAAAATTACAGGTATACTGTTACATTCTCCTTAGCCTCCTGAAGATGTAAATCACTGGATTGAACCCCTACCATATTGTTTTGTCTCATAACTGATGCAGGTGTCTTCTTTTTTTCTTCAACTCAGTTCGACGTAGGAGCTGCCCAGGCGTCCTGTCCCTTTCACGTGAACAGTGGCCAGCACTGGAAGAAGCAATTTTTGGACTGCTGTAATCCATTCTTTGGGCAAGTGAATAAATTTCTTTGAAGCAGAGACCTGGTGTTTGCACAGCAGCTCCACAGAACAAACAACACAAACACAAATGTTTCTGTGCCCATAGCCTTCGTAGCTGCTTGAACTTATTGATCTGAGCTTGCACGTTGCAATGTTAAGGCAAGATGCAGATATAGTTAACGTCTCTCTAAAAAGATTGGGGGCACCTTATGCTTGGATGTCTAGCTTGATAAACTTTATAACGTCCAGCCGAATTGAAACAAGGATCTAGCCGAACTGAAGCATGCAGCCGAATTGAAACTTGTAGCCGAACTGAAGATTTAGCCAAACTGAAGCGTCCAGCCGAATTGAAACTTCTAGCCGAATTTATTTATTTATTTATTTATTTACATACCCTCAAGGCCCTGAGGGTGTTACAGAGGGGAGTGAGTGAAAAAAAAAAAAAAAACAGTAATAGAAGTAATAGGTCACGGGTCACTTTTGCAAAAATAATTAGTAACAGCACTTTTAAACACATCTAACGAGGGTAATAATATTAATGACGCCGGAAGGTGGTTCCACTCTGATGATGTCCTAGGAATGAAAGAATCGTGATAGGCTGAGGTTCGAGAATGAGGAATGCCGACTTTGTACTGATGAACAATGCGTGGAGAAACGTAAGGTGGGACGAGGAAGAGCTTTTCTTTAAGAATGGGGTTAGAATTATATATTTTATAGAAAAGACACAGACGAGAACACTTACGGCGCAAAGAAAGCAGTGGCAAGGAGAGAAGAGATTTCATGGATGATACACTAGCTGTACGGTCATAGTTGTTAAGTATGAAACGAGCGCCGCGGTTCTGAACTGACTCGAGATGAGAAGTGAGCGTCGTCTGACCAGGATCCCAGATTGAAGCTGCATACTCCAATTTTGAGCGAACCAAAGATTTGAATAATATTAGTTTGAGAGAAACTGGTGCTAGAGAAAAGTTACGTTTTAGGTAGCCTAACATAGAATTGGCATTAGCAATGATGTGGTTAATATGAATATGCCAGGAGAGGTTAGAAGTAATATGCACACCGAGGTATTTATAGGAAGTCACACATTCTAAAGAAACGTTATCAAGATGATAGATAAAAGGCGTAGTGTTACGGCGAGACACTTTTATTGTTTTACATTTTTTAGTGTTAAGTGTCATGGACCACAGCTTGCACCAATCAAGAACAGCATTTAAGTCGTTTTGAAGAAGGAGAGAGTCAGAATCATTAGTAATCTTACGATAAATAACGCAGTCATCCGCGAATAAACTAAGCGATGATGAGGCACACAACGGCAAGTCATTGATGTATATGAGGAATAACAAAGGACCGAGAACGGAGCCTTGAGGGACGCCAGAAGTAACAGAAGACACTGAAGAATTAGAGTTATTTACATGAACAAACTGAGAACGATTTGTAAGAAAACACTCAATCCAAGTTAGTATCTGAGGGTCGAGGTTGAGTTTGCTAAGCTTGAAGAGTAGTAGTTGGTGAGAAACTTTATCAAATGCTTTGCTGAAATCAAGAAAAATACAGTCAACCTGGGATCCATGATCAAGTAATGAAAATAAATCGTTAGTAAAGACGAGAAGTTGTGTTTCGCAAGAAAGAAATTTACGAAAGCCATGCTGTGAGGACGAGAAAAAAAAGTTGGATTCGAGATATTTAACGAGATGTGAATAAATAATATGCTCTAACATTTTACAAGGAGTACTGGTTATGGAAATGGGTCTATAATTGTCGGGGCAGTGTTTGTCGCCTGATTTATGAAGTGGAACCACCTTGCCAGTTTTCCAATCTTCAGGAAGGACACCAGTAAGAATAGATTGCTCAAAAATCTTAGTAAGAAAAATTGCACTGTAAATTTTAGTATGCTTTAGAAACTTAGTGTTAATATTATCAATACCACATGATGAAGACACTTTGAGGTTGTCAATCAGCTTAACAATGCCATCAAAATCAAACACAAGCGGGTCCATTGGAAAGAAATCATGATTAGGGTAAGTAACAATAGAACAGTTTACATCCCTAGAAAACGATTGAACAGACATCTCATTGAGGATTTTCGCAGAGTCATCGTCAGACATAACAATGCCATCAGAGTCATAAAGCAAAATAGCCTTGTCTTTCTTGCCATTAATAACACTCCAAAACATTTTGACACTAGTTGATAACAGACGGGGCAAGGTTTGGCTGAAGAAAGTTTGTTTAGCGTCCTTAATTGCATTTTTGTATAAATTTTCTGCGTTGTGGTAAACCGTCCAGCTCTCAACAGTGTCTGCACGCTTAGCAGTGCGGAACAGGCGTTTCTTTTTATTTGAAAGCCTTTTCAAGGCATTATTAAACCATGGGGACGTGGAGCTATTAGTAAGAAAGCGACGTGGGACGAAAGAATTGATAAGGGAATTGACTTTATTTTTGAACATTGTCCAATTAACCTCGACAGAGCGTTCGGAAAAATTGGATAGGAAGAAGTCAAGAAATTGCGCTAACTCGCGGTTTATACCCTCAAAATCAGCTTTGCCATAATCAAGAAAAGAGTTATTCTTCGCTTTTGCAAAGGCAAATACAGGAGCGCTTAGGTGAAAGTGAAGTAAACAGTGATCGCTGATGGCAGGTAAATACGTAAGAGAGGATGCAAGATCAGGTGCGGTAGAAAGAATAAGGTCCAGCACGTTCTCAGAAGTTGCCGTAACACCAGTCGGCCTAGTAACTATCTGCGTTAACGAAAAATCGGAGCAGAGACTTAAAAACTCGGAACACGCAGCAGAATTTGAAGATATGGTAGGATATAGACCAGACCAGTCAATGCCGGGGAGATTAAAATCGCCCAAAAGAAACAAAGGCAAGGCAGGAAACCTTGTACGAATTGTATTCAGAGCATCGTGTAAATCTATAAAAAAGTTTGCTTTTTCATTGGGAGGACGGTAGCACGCGCACAAAATAACCTGTTTAGAGCTAAAACGCAAGCGCACGCCAATAAACTCAAGATATGTAACAATGTTGATAAGACAAGACTCAATGCTATCATTTACCGCGATTATGACACCACCACCACGCCTAGATAGCCTATCGCATCGATAAAAAGAGAAACGCTTCTCGCAACAAAAAATTTCGCTGTCGCGTACAACACTAGATAGCCAAGTTTCAGTGAGTACAACAATGTTGGCGAGTGAAGAATCGATGGCTGAAGACAAGTCATCACGATTGCGAAGAACACTTCGAATGTTGGTGAAAAGCACTGAAAGATAAGGACTAGGATTGTTCCGTATCAGGTTATGTTATTGTGATGACGTTGACAAATCAACCACAGGGTCAGCATTAACACGAATGGAACTCGTGCTCGGCGTGATAAAATCGCGGACCTCACAAACGGCATCGCTGGCCGCGCAGTAAGAAAAACATTTGTCATCAAAAAACACTTTGTTATAGCGTAGACTAAAAGACTGTGTATGAGCCTTAGCAAATTCGAGCAGCTTTCTTCTAGCAAGACGAGTGGCAGGGGAAAAATCCTCTGCGACGGAAGTGGCACTACCGCGCAGTTTGCCTCTGGAGGAAAAAACATGGTCTTTCGTTTTGAATAATGAGAATTTCACTAAAACTGGCCGACATTTACTGGGGTTAAAAACACGACCGAGCCTATGTGCACGGATGATACCCTCAGGGGGAACGATGATCTTCATTTCGTTTGCAATGATGTCACGTACTTTGCTTTCAGATACAGCCCAGGTCTCAGAGTTTGAGTCGCGAACACCGTAAAATATTAGATTATCTCTTCGAGACCTGTCCTCAAATTCATCAAGACGTGATCGCAGACTGGCGTTCTCGCGTGACAGGAAGGTTACAGTTTCTTTTACATCTGTCAACTCACGCTCCAAAATATCTAAACTGGCTATCTTTGCTTCCACAGTACTAAGCCTCCCTTGAATATCGGTCACCATTAATTCAATTTACTCTTGCCCAGTCTTGATAGCTTGAATATCCTCCATGATTCGGTTCTGTCCAGCTTCAAAATTTGCCTGACGAGCGTTTAAGCCTCTCAGTAAAACAAGCATCTCACTCATCTCTTTTGTCTGAACTTCTTTCTTATCTGGGCCAGGATTAAGTTCATTATCACCAGACAGGAGAAGCTTCAGACCCGAAATACATTCGCAAGAACATAAAAACAGCACTTGTGGGCATGGGAACACCAGTAGACAGAGGTTGTTGGACTTTTTACAATGCAAAGAGGGAAACGGACCAACCTGTACGAAGAAAAAGCAGAAATCGTTAGCTGACTGCATGACTGGCTGTTCCACATGCCCACTGAAGGGCCGAGGGGCGTGCCGGCAGTTTAAATCCAGTGACGATGTCAATGTCGATGCCGTTGGACTGCTGTGCTGAGGCGACGTGACGATTGGGAGTGCAGCAGAAACCCAAGGTTGCCGGGAGGAGTAGGTGTCTGGTTGTGGGAGCACGGAAACTTGCGGCAAGCGCGCTCCCTCCAAGGCATACCACGGGCTTGATATAGGGCCGGACAGCCGCGAAACATCGCCGTGAACTGTACGAAGAAAAAGCAGAAAGCGTTAGCTGACTGCATGACTGGCTGTTCCACATGCCCACTGAAGGGCCGAGGGGCGTGCCGGCAGTTTAAATCCAGTGACGATGTCAATGTCGATGCCGTTGGACTGCTGTGCTGAGGCGACGTGACGATTGGGAGTGCAGCAGAAACCCAAGGTTGCCGGGAGGAGTAGATGTCTGGTTGTGGCAGCACGGAAACTTGCGGCAAGCGCGCTCCCTCCAAGGCATACCACGGGCTTGATAGGGCCGGACAGCCGCGAAACATCGCCGTGAACTGTACGAAGAAAAAGCAGAAAGCGTTAGCTGACTGCATGACTGGCTGTTCCACATGCCCACTCGAGGATGTAGCCGAACTGGAACGTCCAGCCGAATTGAAACTTCTAGCCGAATTGAGGCAATAGCCGAATTGAGGCTTCAGCCGGATTGGGACGACACCGTGTTTGCGTTAGCTTTGCGTGTTCCACACTGCGCGTGCGCGCGGCCCGAAATTGCGGTCTTGGATGGCACATGGCGATGAGGCGTACGCACAACATGGGGCATGCAACTCTAACGCAAACGCGCACCGCTTGCGTTTGCTCCTATGCGCAATACTAAAATTCTCCAGCAAGGTACAATCCCATACCTGCTACAGCACTACGTTGGGACAGTGAAGAGTGCTGTTTGCGTTAGGAAATGAGATTTCACGAGGCACGATCGCGAACAGTTCCGCCATGCCCGCTGAGCAGGAGAATCGGGGGACCCTCACTAAAGCGTTTCCCGTATCCGCCGCGGGAGGGCGAGCGTCGAGCTGGAGACGCGAATAGAGTCTGCTTTTTGTAGCGTGAGCTACACTGGCCGAGGTTGAGCAGTTTTGCGTGGCTCGCATAATGAGCCGCGCTCCGTGCTGCGCACGCGGAAGCAGCAGTGACGTCACACGGCGCGCAGTTGGCGCGCCAGAGCCGCCACCGCCGCCGCCGCGCCCACCTCGCCGTTCTGTTCATTTCAGAGGAGTGACGTCATAGCCGCGGCAGACGCACTGGCACCGCCGCGGCAGCCCAGCTGTGCGCCTCCGTTGCGCAGTAGCCAAGTCTGATGGCTCGTTCACACTGCCCCGTTTTCTTACGCTACGTTACGAAAAGTCACCGGGAAATCGGTGCTTTCGTATTAAGCGTGGCTACCAAGTCAAGGAGATTGCCTGGTACGTGACATTCGAGGAGGAGAAGGAGGAATAAACTTTATTATGCCTGTATATGGGTCTCTGGGTGATTCCCTTAGTCCAGGGCCCCAACGCTATCGGCTGTCAGCCTCGCCCGCCCGATCAACTTTAGTTGGTTGGCAGCAGACAAGCTGAGCAGTGCGGCTTGCTATTTTTCAGGAGTGGGATCAGGGTGGGAGGGGACGATGTTGACACGAATGTTTCGACGACTTAGACGTAACGTAAGAAATCAGTGCTCTGTGAAAAGTTTAACCGAGCTCAACTCCTTACGTTACGTTATGACGAACCTTGTGTCCTTGGTTGCCATGGCAACTCACCATTCTAGCTCGTCGTTACCGAAACATTCATGTCTTGAATGTCGCGTGCCAGGCTATCTCCTTGAATAGGTAGCCACGTTTAACACGAATCACAGATTCCCCGGTGACTTTGCGTAAAGTAATGTAAAAAAACTGGTCTGTGTGAACCAGCCTTGACGCTGCACCGGAGCCGCTTGATAGCGCCTCTCATTTTGTGCGCACAAGCTCGCGCTCTGTATATCCCGGCCACCGTGATCCTGGCATAGCCGAGCTAAGCTACTGCAATTTTTTTTTTAAGTTCTGTGGCGAAACTTTTCTTTTTCGGCTCTCTGCTTTTGTATTTTTTTTATTTTTTTTCATACCTCTAACGACGTGCAGTAGGTGAAATTCAAATTTTAAAATCGTTTCATACTCCGTTTAATGCTACAGTGTCCTTCAGAACACACTCTACCTCTTTTTTGATGTCAGCATGAAGGGACGGTTAAAGCTTTCGACACTTCGCCGTGGAAATTTTGACCCTGACGCAGAACGCGCACCCCATGTTCGCAGGTTCGGCTCATGCTTAAGAAACCTTTTCTCGTCACCGTAACCCCTTCAGGCTCAGTAAACACACTCAACAGAAGGAAATTCCCTATTCGCAGCAATCTCTTATAATTACCTATTCGTGTAATTCCAGTCTCATGCAGAAAGAAGAAATACCTGCGCCGCGGTGCGTGGTTCCTTCAAAGTCATCTCGGCTTCATTGTACTTCCCAGGATCATCGCGGCGCGGCGCTGGCGGAGACGACTGAAGTTAAAAACTAAAGTCCCTTGATACTTCTTTTGCAAGTAGCGACAACCTACACGAATGAAAAACCACATTCCGCTGGAACAAAATGGCGGCATTCACTCCCAACCTGTGCTGTGCGCCGCCATTCCCTTCGTAAAACCTGCACCGTCATGCAGTCGGCGCATCGAAGAATGTCGCTACCTGTAGGAAGCTTTTATCTAGGAACTTTAGCCGCGACGCACTCGCCGCTCCACCCCTGATCTCACTGGCTGCTTCCATTGACCAAACTCTCCGAATATACGGCTTTGCAGCAACCTAACCAAGCGATCGATGTGCGTGCGTGCGTGCGTGCGTACATGTGTGTGTGTGTGTGCGCGTGTGAATGGGTGTGTGTGTTTGCTAAAAATCAGCGTTTAGCTCGGGTAGAGTGTACTAGAACGGACGACTGGGGCCACCGGAGTGTTGTTTTGGTACCTCCGCATGTGAAAAAAAATGGCTAATCCAAGCCACTTCGCTCGCAGCGCCCCCTATGGTGCTAGGAACGAAGTGGTTCGGTTTAGCCGCTTTTTATGAAAAACCCTTTTCCTTCCGACGCCAAGCTCGACTGGCACACTGGTCAAGGTCATAGAAACGATAGAACGCCGGACTCTATTTTTTATACAACCTAGAGGTCAGGCGTCACGTACATAAAGTCACCGCGACCTGACTTGTCGTTACAACGCCATGCGACATCAGTACGACGCCTTGACGTCAACGTCGTCATCGACGTTGACAACGTGCGTTACACGACATCAAGACTGCGTTCTGACGTCATATTGCACTGACAACGACGACGATGTCAACGTTGACGTTGATGACGACGACGACAACGCCACGGGACGTCAAGATGACGGCGTCCTTGTCAATGCAACGTCATAAGGATGCTTGGTATCAGTTCATTGACGTTGTCGTCGACATGACGCCACTCGACGCCACGAAAACGTCCTGACAGCTTCACGACGTCGACGTCATTGTCGACGTTACACGACGTCAAAACTTCGTCGTGACTGCTCGTCGACGTTGATGCTGTCAAGGCGACAAGTTACACGCCATCAAGGCTTCGTCGTGACGTTGACGTTCACGATGACGTTAGGAGGACGTTAACGTGACGTCATAGCGATGTTTGGCGTTGCGTGGGGCGTCGACGTCACTGTCGGCATCGACGACCACGTCCACGTCGTTCTCGATGTGGCGCGCGACGTCATGACTGCGTCACAACGGCGACTTGATGTCGCGTAACGGCATCATCCTCAACGCGACGTCACGACCCTGTTACAACGGCGACTTCACGTCGCCAAACGGCGTCGTCCTCGACGCGACGCGGTCTCACGATGGCCTTACGACAGCATCTTGGCGTCGCGTAACCAGACTTGTACACGTTACAGGAAAATAGTAAGGAATTGCATTTACAATTGCTCAAGGCTAAATTGTAATTTATCACAATTACAATTACTCTCCCATAAAAGTAAGTGACCGTTAACCCAAAAAGTAATCCGTTACTTTCGTGGCGTTACTTTCAACAATATTGTCTTCAATTAAGAAACACAGGGAAGAGGGTTATTCAAGTTCTTATTGTTGCAACCTGTTCCATTTAATGACCTTAAGTATTTTGAGCAGCCGCTGACTCTCGAAAGTCTCCTCAGACATTTTGCGTTATTTTTTACTGAAGATGTCGACCGCTACGCTGAACACTCGTTAAACTGAGGCACCGGATGGGAGTGGCATATTGTGCCTCATGAATGTTTTATGCTCTGCTCTGAGCTTCTTCAGCGAAGCAATGGAAGTACTATTCACCTCGAAGATAGAGCAAAGCTTCGTCGTTGCAGCGTTGCCTGATATACGAAAGTTTTAGTAGACCATTCTGATATCTCCGATACCCCCGATAACGATATGATGCATGCGCAAAGGTGGCGGCAGCGTATCGGGTATTGTTATCGGAGTCATCAGAACGATCTACTAAAATTCTCCACTGTCGAAATCGCGAAGCTGTAGAGTAGAAGTCACCATACATCTAGCCAAAACTACAAAAATAATTGATGTATGTCCAGCTTACTATACCGGCATATATTGCCAGATAATAGCAAAACATAGTTGTAACAGTAAGGTGTTAATTAAATAAATAAGGTTTGGCTCGATATTCTTTTTTTGGTTCTGAACAGGTGGAGCCTCGGTTGAGACGTTGGTGAATAAAAAAAAAGTTTCCAGTATATAAATATAAGTAATAAAAAAACAGGACACTCATAACAATAATTAATTAGAACATCGGTTAAAACAAGGAAATATAAACTCACGTTTGCCGTGCGTACCTCTCTTGATGCCGTCCAAAACGCACGGAGCACGGACCGATTGCAGTTTACTCCGGTTTTCTCCTGATAGACGTCCGCTGATGCCACGGACAGCGAACGACAGAGAGCTAAGCCGCACCATGGCCCCACTCACCAGTTTCACTCTCTCCTCAAACCCAGAATGTCAAGTCTACGTCAGCGACCATTATCTTCTATTTGTAAAACTATCTGCTTGAGAGCGTCCTCTGGGGTAAAAACAGTGCTCGCAAAAAGCTGACTCACAAAAAGGGTGACTGAGACGCAGAGAGCCTGGCTGGAATTCCTAAATAAAGTGGGCCAACCCTAGAAGTTGGACAACAAAAAAGTATGTATGCTTTTAAATGAGAGTCAAATAAGGTGAAAGAAACAGAAAAAAATACATCCTACTTTCCAAGAGAACGTGATAAGTGTGCTAGAATGAAAGAGGATGCTTGTGGCAATAACACCTTCACATATTATCGTACCTCTTTTAGCGGATTTTAGGGAAGACGGAGCGTTGTCTCGTGTTTCGTGTTGTGTCAGTATGAAAATGGTTGTAGCCACTATAACCGAGAATGGCATTGTTATTTCTTGTTTGTGCGCTTACCGCCTCCAGTTTCTCGAAGAGGCACACAATCATTTGGCGTCCTTCTCTCCCCGCCTTCGATCGCAAACAAAAACAAAGGGACTAAAAAAGTGGATAGACTTTGCCCCCCCTCCCCCCCCCCCCCCCCCCCACACACACACCTTTTATTTTTTTTTTTTTTTTGTAGAAGCGTTTATTTGGATTTTTTTTTACATTGTTGTTTGGGTCTAAAAAAAATAGAATCAGGATCTTTGTGTTAAAAAAAAAGGCTTTGCGGAGGTGAAGTGTGCCCAGACTTGTACACGTTACTGAAATATAGTAAGGAATTACATTTACAAATACTCAAGGGTAAATTGTAATTTATTACAATTACAATTACCCTCCCATAAAAGTAACTCACCGTTACCCCAAAAAGTAATCCGTTACTTTCGTGGCGTTACTTTCAACATTATTGCCCTCAAGTAAGAAACAAAGGGAAGGAGGTTATTGAAGTTGTTATTGTTGCAAGCTGTTCCATTTAATCACCCTGAGTATTTTGAGCAACAGCTGGCTCTCGAAAGTTTCATCAGACATCTTGGGTTATTTCTTACTCAATATGGTGACTGCTAAGCTGAACACCGACTGAACTGAGGCACTGGATGGGACTGCCATATTGTTCCTCACGAATGGTTTATGCTCTGCATTCAGCTTCTTCAGCGAAGCAAAGGAAGTACTATTTACCTCGAAGATAGAAAGCTTGGTCGTTGCAGCCGTTGCTTGATATAAGAGAGTTTTAGTAGCAGTGTCCCGAAGAATACATCTCGGACTCCGTCGTCGCACTGAAGACATTAGCAGCCACTTGCGCCTTCGGCACTTTCCTGGAGACTGCTTGAATGCCAGGCTCCAAGGCGAAGACATTCGCTGCCGTGTGTTTGCCATGAACGACAAGGACGTTACGTGGGACCGCGTTTTCAACGTTGCAACAACCATGAAAGCCGCAAACAAAGACACCAAGGAAATGCTACCAGCGTCCATGTTCAGCACCGCCGACGTTAACTGATAACGTCGATTCAACAAGCCAAGCAAGCAAGGCTGTACCAAGCAGCAGAACAGAGGACGCCGAGTTCACCACAAGGTAGCTTGTAAAGATGATCGACAAAACACTGCCGGTACCAATTTCTATCGATGCGAAGATTCGCATTTTCCTGGAACGTGCTTATTCTTGAACACTACATTTGTTAAACTTTCTAAGAAAAGGCAAGTAGCTAAGATGTGCAAAACGAAAGCAGTGCATAACTTTTTACTTGAAAAGTCAAAGCCTGAAGGATCACGAAAGTCGGAGACAGACCTGCTATCTGTCATAGCCCTCAACCGAGTGACAAACAGTCCTGCGCTTGTTGTAAATGTAAGCATGAATGTTAAAGAGATTCCAATGGAAGTGGACACAGGTTCGGCTGTGTCACTAATGACAGGGAGAGAGTTTGTCAAATACTTCCCGGGTGAGAGTGCTCTGATGTGGATGTGCGAATTATGAATCCCGGACGAAAGCTCACCGGACAAAAGCTCACCCATTTTTTCACACACCCGGACAAAGCTCACCAGGAGAAAATTTCATGTTGGTCTTAACACGTGTGCGGACAACGTATGTGCATGCGTACGACACTAACATACAACGATAAATTAAATTAAAGAAAACCCATGCATTCGTAATGAAGTGGCATTGTGCCTAACCTTTATGTGCGCGTTTAGCGTGACATAAGCGCAATGACAAAGCGAGGTCAAGAAAGGGTGACTTCGCTTCTTCGGTCACTCTTCGGGTTCAAAAACTTCGGTTCACGAAGTTTCTTGGGCGTGGCACACGGTGCTCCGGCATAACTTGAGTCAAGGAAGCTTGATCTTATCAGCTCCATTCAATTTCAGTGACCAAAATTTTGGTCCCAAATAGTTGCTTCACTGCCTGTAATGGCTTATCTGTCGACACCTTTGCATAGAATGGGATGCCAGTTCTCATAAAAATTGTGGAATTTCCATCGCGTCCGTACTTATAACAGCCCGTGTTTCACCCGGGGTAGCAAAAAAAAAAATGAGGTGCGCTTTTGTCCGGGTCTGTGAAAAAACGGGTGAACTTTTGTCCGGTGAGCTTTTGTCCGGTGAGCTTCTGTCCGGTGAGCTTTTGTCCGGTGAGCTTTTGTCCGGTTACCGCGAATTATTACGTACAAGGAGCGCCAATGCCTGTGAAAGGTGTACGCACAATCTGCGTACGCATCTAGGTCCTCTAAAGAGGTAGCATTCATGTCCCCTAGGATAATTACTTTGTGATTTCCTCCTAGTTCAGTAAAGTATTTTGAAATGCATTCTGCCATTTCATTCTCCTCCTCTTTAACATTTACTCTTGTCCAGAGGTACACAAATTTGAGTAGTACATGTTCCCCTGCTTAAGCCCCTTTTAGCCATAAATGTTCCGTGCATTCATCTCTGATTCTATGCCAAATTGCATTAAAACGAAAACGCTCCATCCTGTCCCTTTTCCTGCTGCCCTCCATTCTATACACGTTTGCAAGTCCGGCTTCAGGGCGCTGCCATCTTGCTTGGCTGGGGTGCGCTCGGGCGAGTCATAATCCGATTACGAAGCCTTGCTAAGGCGTCGTAATCGGATTATGGCCGCGCCCAAGAGCACACCCTACTGAGGAAGATGGCGGCGCCCTGAGACCAGACTTGCAAAGGTGTATTGCATCATTCCCATACATAATCAGGGTTGCAAAGAGGTCGCTCCGCGTCCCTAAGATGTGCTTCAACCAATACATTTACCTTTATAACATTGACCCTAATGCATAATCAGGATTGCAAAGAGGGCCCAGTACCGACAAATCACAAGCAAGTCGCTTACGTCAAGTTTTTATCCACACTCTAAGAAAAAGGGAGTGTTCACGGGTACTCCCCTTTTGTCCGATATGTAACTCCCCAAAACTACATTTCGTTGTTCTGGCCACTGACGTCGAGCTGGCGAAACCGACTTTTGCAAGCGGCTTGATAGCTGTTGGATATAACGTAGTAAATAGCTAATGGGCGTATCAAAGGCTAAAAAAAAAAAAAGAATTCCTGAGGTTTTGCAGCCGAGCCGAAAAAGCCTTGATTGTCTTAATGTAGCCTTTAATGAGTACATTAGCTATTTTAATAGGTGATATCGGTCGACTATCAAGCCGCTCGCAAAAGTTGGTATCGCCAGCTCGACGTCAGTGGACAGAACTACGAAATGTAGTTTTTGGGAGTTACATATGGGACAAAGGGGAGCACTTGTGTACACCTTCTTCTTCTCGCCATTGCCTGGACGATCCACACACAGCCTTATCAACCAGTCGATAATCTCCCACTACCCATCGGAGTCCTGGCGTCAATTCAGCCGCCGAGCGTTACCCTGACCCTAGCGCCGCTCGATTTGTCCAGATTCGACGGCACACCCTGGCTACATCAGCTTGCGCCAGATAACCAGAATTGCTAGTTGGAAGTCTTCGTTGTCCGTCCCCCCTTTCTATGTATCTTCCTCATGTCTAATTACAGTTACCAACACGCTCGTTTTGTACTTAATACAAAAGCCACTTCCCGGCACTTCCAGCGAGGGGCCCGGTACCGACATGTCGCAAGCAAGTCGCTTCCGTCAAATTTTCATCCAGGTTGGTCTTGTTTACAAACCTGTTGACCATCACAGTGTTAGGCGTTACTTGTCGGTGCCGAGCCCCTTTGCTTTTTTCTTTGTGCTATGTCATTTCGAAGCGATCAGTGTCCACGTGACTTCTCTAATGTGCTACGTAGCATACATAGTAATAAGAATGATGCTGCTACTTTTTGGCAATGTAGAAATAAACCCTGGCCCGTTCAGTCAAGACCAAACTAAGAGAATACTAGAAGTCTTGGAGATACTACCGGATACGCACAAAAACCAAGACTTACTTGTCGTTGAAATGGCGGCAATCAAGCAAACAGAGACATTGGTTTAAGAAAAAATTTACATCTGTGTTTGCAACGCTAGAATTGCTTGAAAAGACGTTACTTCACTAAAATTCCTTGAAACCAAAGTGCAGCAAATGAAAGTTGCGTCCACGGAACTTACGAGCCGTTAAACCAGCTGGCAAACAGTCACGATGACCTAGAAAATCACTATCGGAGAAATAATCTTATTTTCTATGGTGCTGCCGAGGATACAAATAAAACATGGGCAACGTCCGAAACAAAAGTTCTGCAGCTCTGCGAAACAGTATAGGCATCAAAATTGATCATTCGTGTGTGGAACGCCCTCACCGACAGGGCAGACACAATGCAGGGAGGTCCAGGCCGGTCATTGTAAATCTTTCTTCGTTCAAAACAAAACAAACTATACTACCGCAAACGCTCAATCTAAAAAAAAAAAGGCTTATTTATTGTCGAGGACTTTTCTGTAAACGTGCGTTATGAAAGAAACAAGCTTCTGAGATTTACCAGAACACAAAATAGTCAATTTAAACTACGCTCCAACAAACTAATTATTGAAAAAAAAAGTATTTTACTATGGCAACAAGGAAGAGGGCGTAAAGTAGAAAACAACCTAGCAACCAGTACAAATTCCCCGGAATGGCTTCAAAAAATAAAATTGATGACTTAGCAGAGCTGGGTAATCTGACAAGGACCAGTATTGTAAAGCGTACAGAGTCCTGGCTTTATGACTCAGTCAAAAGTGCAGAAGTTTTTCCAACTGACTATACTGCTTATCCACGATACAGAAATGGGCATGATGGACGAGAATTCATTCCTGCTGACTCATAACAGTCTGCAAGACACATCCATTTACTTTTCGCAATTTTCCTTTAAATCTGTTTAGTGTAAGCTGTCGCTTCGAAATGACCACTTCCTCACAGTTGGACGATTCCATTTTTTTTAACAAATGCTCTTTCAACAATTTCTTACGACTAATTTGTACTGGGAAGCGAATTCAACTATCCTGAAATTAACTGGGTTGATGGCTTACCGATCAGTAAAAATTCATCTACACCTTACAAGACCTTTATTAAAGTTGTCTTACGCTTTTTTTTGTTTGTATACCAACACGTCACATTTCCTGCGCGCTTAGACCGCAGGAGAGAGAGCACGCTAGACCTAATCTTTAGCAACGAACGTTCTGTTATCTCTTCTATTCCCGCTGTTCCCGGTATCAGCGATTACGAGGCGGTAATTGGGAAAATAAAATGCGCAAAAGAAAGAACCGTAAAAAGAACGCAGAGAAAAGTTTATTTTTATAATCACGGGAGCTATTCCGCTTTAGCTGACAAACTTTTTAATTATTTACAATATTTCAAAGAATGCAGCTACCACTCTGATGTGAATATGCTATGGAATATGTTCAAAATTAAATAAAAAGCTTTATTTAAAAACCATATTTCCTCAAAAGTTATAACCGGAAGACAACGCAACGACAAGCCTTGGATAAATTAAGAACTACGAATAATCATTAAGAAACAAAGGTGTGTGTAAGCTAGATATAGACAAAATGAAAAGTAGAGCCTCCTGGTCCGTCTAAGAGAACTAACAGCGTTTTTTAAGAACAAATCGACACACTGCAATAATGAGTTTCTAGCATCTCTTGCTGACAAGTTCAAACGAAATCCGAACAAACTTTGACAATATGCGAAAAGTTCGAACATAGATGAGCCAAGTACGTATTCCAACTATCAACGACTCGGGACGGCTGATTAATAATGAGGCTGAAAAGCAAGCCTTTTTAATAGCTATTTCGAATCTGTATTCTTGCCTTGGATGGTGAATGACACTCCTCTCATTTTGGGTTCTTTAGAAGAAAGCATGTTGGATATTGAACTTTGTGAAGATGGGATTCTTAATTTACCAAACAATATTGACTCTCAGAAGGCCACAGGCCTGATGGTATACAAGGTCGCATATTAAAAGAGTGTTCCGGCATTCTGTCTAGTCCTTTATTTGTATTATTTAATAACTCATTATCAAGTGGTAAATTACCAAGTGAATGGTAAACAGCTCACGTTGGCCCACAAAAGCAGTAAAAAAAAAATAGGGTCCAAAACTATAGACCAGTCTCTCGTCTTTGAGTATTCTCGAAAGCTTGAGAGCATATAATCTACAGCCACCTGATAAAACATTTCGAGAGAAGCAACTTTTTATTCCTCATCAACATGGCTTCCGAAGTAATTTATCGTGCGATACCCAGCTGATCGATTTTTATCACTACATTTCTTCGTTTTTTTTTATGAAGGCGGAAAAGCAGACTGCGTTCTTTTTAGATTTTCTAAAAACCTCCGACAAGGTCCCCTATAAATTGATCCTATACAAATTATTATTTCTGGATATACCTGAAAATAATATTAACTGGCTTACTGATTATCTTACAAATAAAAAACAGGCTGTATTCGTTAACGGAAAAAGCGTCGTCGTATTTAGAAGTAACATCAGGGGTCCCACAAGAATCAGTGCTAGGTCCGCTTTCATTCCTAATATATATCAATGACATTTCTACAGACATTAGGTCAAGCATTCGTCTTTATGCGGACGATTGCGTATTATTCCACAACATAACGAGATACTCAGACGGCCTAGAGCTACTGGAAGATAGTAATCGCTTATCAAGATGATGCAAAATATAAAAAAAATGAATTTAAATATTCCCAAATGCAATCATATCATATTTACCAGAAAACGACAATGTGCTTTTTTTAGTTATTCAATTGAAGACGCCCCACTACAAAAGGTGGACAAAGTAAAATATTTATGTGTTCAGTTTTCAGAAAACTTATCATGGAGCGCGCATGTAGAATACATGACGGACAAAGATGACCGTGTGCTAATTTTCTTGTGGAGGAATTTTCACGAGTGTCCCTTCAATGTAAAAAATCATAATTTTTCTTACTAATGTGAGGCCTATCTTAGAATACGTTTGCGCGCTCTGGGACTCTAAAGAACGCTATTTAGAACAAAAAATTGAACAGGTTCAGAGCAAAGCTGCTAGACTCGTTACAAAAAAGAATTATAATGTGGAACAAAGGGTTAGTGCCCTTAAATGTCAATGAGACTGGGAACCGCTGAACTCTATAAGACGCCGCCTTCGTTTAAAATGTTTACATAGGATATTTAATGATCAAACAGGACTGGATATAACTAAATTCATCGAACATCCACACTTTGTATCACGCAGATTAGATGATTAAAAAAAAAAAAAGACAGATTTTTCAGCTAGGAAAAATATATTCAAATTCTAATTTTTGCCCAATATTATTAAATAATAGACAGAATTGCCCGAGAAACATATTTTAATTCCTTCATCTGATGATTGTTTAATAACTGTCACGTGATAGCTGGGAATAACGAAATTGAATTTCCTCTTTGTGAATCTGTTTTCTTAATGATCGGTCTGTAACACTGTGCTTTGTGTCGTCATACCTTTAGCTGTACGAAAAACTATATTTTTCTTTTTGGCTAAACATTAGCCCATTGTGGATCCATTTGTTAAACTGTGATACATATACAGCACAATTTGTTTTAGTGCGAACCTTTTGCTTTTTTCCGTGTGTTTCCGTATTTGACGACCGTGATTCTTCTGCAAATGCATCTTCACACCTTCTCTGCCCCCCCCCCCCCCCCCCCCCCTTGCCGTAATGCCTCTTGGCTCTGCGGGGTAACATGTAACAAATAAAAATAACTCGTTTTCTTCACGAGCTTCTTCAGATTCCCTTTAAGCGATGGAGACAATAAGAAAGTAAGGAATGTGGGAGTTCTCAACAAACCTTTAACACGAGGAAGCCTAAAGATCTAATCACTCAACACAAAGAAACTCACGATCAATCCTTTCATTAAAAAAAAAAAATTAACTGAGGGTTGCACTGAAATGGAAGATCCACGGCTGAAAATGAGAGTCCTCAATAATCATACTCCAAGCAATCAATTTTTGCTAAACGTTTTTGAAGGGGAAAGGTGGAATTTGGCATCTATAACTTGTCGAATGCCAACAACGATCTCGCTTGCTCTGATTGGACCGAGAGAGCGTACAGAGACAAAGGCCACTTGCCTTTGCGTCTGCCCACTAATCCTTCCAATCAGAGCTCGGCGCACTCACATCTTCTCATCTCCTCCTCTCATTCGGTTTCTCGCCGCAAAAAGGGTATCAACTCGACGCCATATTTGGGTGTGCCGTTCACTGCGCATGCTTAGAACGAACTCAAGCTTATCGGTTGTTAAGATGTGCAATTTTTATTATACGGAATGCACGTTACAAAGAAACAGCGGAAGCTTGCTGTCAGCACGCGCTCACCCGCTGCCTAATCAGCTATGGCCGCCATTGAATACAGCCTCTATACCCTTGGATTTTAAAGCATCGGAAGGGGGCGCTGTTCGCGATTTACGGGCCCACAGGCTTCGGTCAAATAGGACGACAAACAGTACCCACTATCAGCGGCGTAGACTTTTCATTTTCCCGGAGGTGGGGGGGGGGGGGGGGGGGTAGGCTGAGAATTTCTCCGGGGGGGGGGGGGGGGGGGGGGCTGCGCATTACCTTTTCGGCAGAACTGGAGATTGAAGCTAGCGAAAGCATGCGGGGACTTCATTTCCCATGAATTTTGTCAATAAAAGCAACGTGAGCGTCATTTTGTTTACATGCCACTACTAGAAGCTCGTTACATGGCACGTAAGCATCGACTCGGTAAGGATCATGGTCCGGGCCGGAAGGCTTTGCCCCGCCGGATCTCACCAGTTGGGGCACGAGCCCCGATGCCCCCCCCCCCCCCCCCCCGAAGTCTACGCCTATGCCCACCATAGAACCGCCTCTTGTAAATTTCAAGAGATATTTTATGACTGGTTCTCCAGGGGGTTTATCCAGTGCTGTAGATAAAATCGTAACACAAACAAGAACGAACAAGCTGCTCATCAAGAAAATTTCTGAGACAGCAAATGAATCGTGCTCCCAAACGGAACGTACTGCGCGATCTTTCTTTTCAATCCGGCTTTAGCTGCCGGCGATATTGAAAGAGCGCACCCTGTGTGTCACAAGAGAAGGCTTTGATCGACCAATCATTGTTCAATTTCTAAACTTTAGAAGCAAGCAAGAAATTTTTTATGAGGCATCAAGCTAAGGTCAGCTGATTTCCCACGAGTGTGGATCGAAGATTACTCACAAAGAGTTCAGCAAATTTGGAAAACAAATTTGGGACTTTGGGCAATCATCACGAACTGCAAATGATCGGGTAAATTGTTCCTTCGATTAATTTTTTATCAATAACTAAATGTGCGTGCACAAGGGCGAATCTGGCAGTGTGTTGCTTGTCCCAAGAGAGGTTATAACTGCGAACGCGGCTTGTGGTTGTCAACAGCGACATAGAAAAAAATACACCTGAACTCAGAAAAGAATGATCCATTGGTGGATCTTCAGGGAATGTGTCAGCATGACCCTTGGAAAACACCGCACACGTCCCATTTTAGGAAACGCTAACATCTTTGCGGAGCCCATTTCGCCACAGCGTCTGTCGCACGCAGACACGGGTCGCTTGCCGCATCTTGCACCGATTTCCGCCAGCTGAGCTAGGAGCTGCGTTCACTTCTCTGTCTCGTTCGCCCGCCTGCACGGTTAGCAACGGCATCCTAGCTCAACGTGGAGGTCATTCGCTGTTCACCGGTTTCGGCAGCCCGCATTTTTTATACAAAATTCGCCTTCCTTTGCCGCCTACTTGGAGCAGCGTTAGTACTCCGTTCGCACTCCATTTTGTAGCACAAACCCAGGCATTCGCGCTCCGCACAGCTGCAAGTTCAGACTCGCCCCAGCATCAGCGCGCGCATTGGCTTCTCCCCAGTGGCGTCACCTCCTGCTCGCCTTTGTCTTTCACTACTCTCCTTCTTTCTACTTGTCTCTTTGAGCAACACCTCGTAAGAAAAAGGCCGTAGCGCTCCGAGTGGTTACGTCACGATTTCGGAGAAGGAAGTCCATGGCGCAACTACGTAAGAAAAGTTCAGGCATCGACGTGAAAAAAACGTTCCTTGTCGAGTGGCACGGTCAAGGAGGTTAGAAGGGTAGGAGGTGGCATGACGGCAGCCGCGTAGCCTCCCCAAGCCATGCTCCCTTCACGGCTCGAATCTTTCTCATTTTCCTCCTTACCCTCCTTACTTATCGGTCCAGCACGTGACCGTCGCGTGGTTTATGGTTGCGGGTAGCAGTGAGCGTGGTGCTCGTGGATTTCATTCATCAGTCATCACAGCCACAAAATGTGGCCCGCATCCAGCCGACCAATTCTACGCCTGCTGCGCTTCGTTACGCCTTCTGTTTTCTACAGACCGTTACTATCCTAAAAAACGATAGTATTAAACGTGGAACGTCAGCGCTGTAACGTAGTCTGTTGGGGTGTTTTGGGTAATGTACCGTGCATTTGTGGGGAGTATTCACTTTTCTTCTGGCCACTAATTACTACAGTAGCCAGAGCAAGAATAAATTATATAAATACATGATTGCGTTACTTTGTGGACCCGACAGCCTGAACCGATACTTACTCATTTTTACGGCGATGATTTTCGCGCTCGCCTGCAAATGATAGCTGCGTTCTCATCGCTCTCGTACGTTATATCACGCTACTGGCCTTTCCTTTTCGTTTGCGGCCGCTATGCAGGTCGTCCACTGGGACGTTTTATTGCTGTCGTGACAAATTGAACTAGCTCAACTTGACTCGAGGTTTGGAGATGTTTTATTGACAATTGGAAGTGCATGGAGCACACCACACTCCACTTCGATGGGGTCCAGCCACCGCCGCGACGAACGGCCGTAATCCATCGTTTCCGCAGTTCGGCGACTGTCGGAAATCTAAGAGAATTGTTGATCGATTCCTGTTATCGTGAAAATATGTGTGTGTAGTGCGCCAAGGGCTTACCGGTGAAAGGGTAACCCCCACTGAAGAAAAGTTAGTCCGAATGCGACAGTCGACCACGCCGCAAGCACCCATCCCGTAGCCGGAGGAAATTAGCGTCCCGGCCACCGTCGTCCCGGCGACGCCAGGCTTTCGTTTTCTCCGCTGCGGCGATTGCCCTGATCGTCCCGTGTACCAGCAGCGGTGTGTCGTCTGCTCGTTATACGCCTCAACCTCGCTTGCGCCTTTGGATTTAATTGCATTATAATCTCAACCGCTTGTTTACTTGCTTGCTTCACGCCTAGTCTTCAATCTGGTAAAACCTACCGGACGGAGCGCGCGCAAGCCTGCAAGGAATCCTTCTACCATCAATCATCCATCTCGCACGTGACATGTCGCGCGCATCAATGGCCAGAGATATCTGCGGTGACGTTGGGCACAATATCGTTTAAACTTTTTATGACTAGGCTTCACATATATTGCTTCGTGCCCCCTTCTAGTATTTATAACATCCTGGGGCATGGTAGTGTTCGTGAGAGTTTATCCGACATTAGTATATGTTTTAAAGGCGCGTTGCATTCGCTTCGACGCGCGCCCCGCCCCCAATGGCCTTCCTTTGCGACGTCACTTGAAGAGCGCTACGCCCTTAAGTTTCTAGGAGGTGCTTTAAAACGCGCTTCTCTTTCAACCGTTTTGTCCACAGACGGATGTCGTCAGCTTTTCTCTGTCATATGGGTACTAATGCAAACGCATTAAAAAAGAAAACTATTGTCCGCAGTACGCAATGTCAGTTTCTTTATTTTTTATTAGCAATCTTTCAAAGTCCATTGTCAAGGCAGGATGAGCTCGCGAGCTTGTTCAGCTAAAGTAATATTGAAACGGAAACATTGTTTTCCGATACTATTTAGAACTCCAGTTTACTTTTAAGTGAAACGTTTAACGTATTTTGCGAGGATCGAGTATCCAAGCCTGGCGGTTCGGAGTTCGGAACGACTTAATCTGCACAACGCTAGCCGTTGATTCACCTCTCGAAACCCTTTGGGTACCGATTAAAAGTGTACCTTTTCAAAGTGTGGTAGTCTGAGTTTGTTATCGACCTCCTGATTCAACTCCCGAATTTGTAAACTTATGCAGTGTTCTCGAATTTATGCCATTTAAGTTTCCTCGTATATTAGTGATTTTGGCGGAATCTATAAATTTCTCGGGAGTTGAATAGCGCAGTGAATATTTGCGCAGAGCTTGCCTCCAGAAATGGAATACTCCAGATTTAAAAGTATGTTAAACTGTTTTTCATTTAAACAGCTGGTCAATTAACCCACACGGAAAAATGCTGTTCATGACCTTGTTTGTTCCTCTCACCCGGAAAGCATGTCTGTTCGTGTGCTTGAGAAAATTCGTTATCATAGACTTGTTCATTTTTGCTTGTTTGCAACCAATTTTCCGAGAGTCGATCTAAAAAAGGTTATTAACTATTTCTCAAAGGCTGATATTACTGCTGTAGCTACATCATTGCCTGATTTCTTGATGCATTATAAAATCAACGCTCGGTCGAAAGAAGCTGGCTATCTCTAAAAAGAAGACTAATTCTGTGTGCGAAATGTTTGTTCCTAAGACATTACTACACTGAACGTGAGTTGTCATTGATTTTCCCGAAGTCTGAAAGGTGTCATCTCGAAAAAGGAAACAATTTTTAGAAGGAACAAACATTCTAATTATGAACGACAGTGGTTGTTGTACGGCGATGTGTGTGTTTGTACCACAATGAAGTCTGAGAAGGAAAGAAACGTTTTTTAATCACTATTTGTCGCATATATTTAATACTAATCTCAAAACGCTTTGTCAGGTCGTTAATCAAAAGGGAAAAAGGCCACTTTCTTCGATACATGAAGGCAACGTAAGACTTTCCGCTTCTGAATCAGCTGTGACGCTTAACGCATTTTTCCCGAACTGTTTACAGGTAAGCTCTCTTTATCAGAGCGGCATAATGTGCACACACCGGTGAACACTTAAATGGATGATATGATTATAAATGTTGGCGGGGTTTTCAGTGTCGTTGATCCTTTGCAGGCGAAATCAAGCCCCGGCCTGACGGTGCGGGTTGAAAGCTGCTCAAATTAAAAAATGTGTTGGATTTTGTGGTTGTCAACTTATTCCAGAAGTCTTTTGATAGCAGTTGCATCCTGCCGGCATGCAAATTTGCAAATGTAATTCACAAGTCTCGCAAACGTGAAAATGTATCATATTATACACTTTTTTCGCTGGTGTCTGTTTCTTGTAAACTTTTAGAGCGTATAATATAATCATCTGCAATGAAACACTACGCTTTGCGGGATATTGCTAGGTACCAACACAGGTACCGATAAAGTAACCAAAGGGTTGTCTCAACAGCGGCGATATCTCGAAGGAGACGTCAAACCTAGTAGCGCGGTCCCCACATCTCCGCGGCATTATAGACGAACATTTAGGGCCACATTACCGCGGGTCGGTTCGAATAATTACCTCCGTCGGTGCCAATGATCTTCTACCTTGTCTCACTCTTTCGAATATAGCGGAAGAGAAGACACACGTACCAGAGTAAGGACAGAGTCCAAGAGCTTTATTAACGTACTCTTCTAAATGAACTAAAATGTCCCCATCCCATAATGCCCCCCGCGCCAGCAAGGTAAGAAAAGCTGCCAGACGCGGGGTTCCGGAGAGCCAAGACAGGAGAAGCATCGGAGAAGTCGCCGACACACGTCCTATCTCTTTTGTGGTCGCCGAACGAGTCCCTTTCCCGAAAGCGGGAAAACAAGAGACGAAACCTCCTCGCCTGTCGGCAGTCATCCGCATCCGAACAGGGAAACGGAAAAAGGTCCCCCCGGGAGAGAGTGAGGAGGAAAGCCCCCGAAGCCAGGCGGCTCTCCTACGCTTCACGGACAGGTCGGAGCTCATGGAGAAGGAGGCCGAGTGTTCCGACCCGCGGCCGTTATCGCAGCCATCGGGGAAAGGAGGTCACAGGAATCACCACAGCTTCTAATATTACACATGCTCCTTACCAGCATAGTTTTCAACGAGGCCTTTCTTCTGAATCGCACCTTTTTGAACTGGTAACTAATTTACTCACCAGCCCTAACTTATCCTCTCAAACTGATGCACTTCTTATTGATGTTCCTCCCCTCTCCCTTCCAAAAAAAAAAAAAAACAAACATTTAAATGGGCCCTCTACGGCCGTTTTCTAAAAATATTCAAACGCCTTTAAAGGGTAACCGCAAAGCAAAAAAAGTATTTTTTAAACAGCCTAATTGGAACAAGCATGTCACAAAACAAATGTTCCGCAAAAAAAAAATATTTTTTTTGTCAATATTTATGCCACAGGACGTAATTTAGTCGAAGTCAGAACCTCTCCACATTTGAAACTCCCGCTCTTTCGACCCCCGTGGAGGAGAAGTACGCCTCGCCCCTCACTCTCCGTGCGTTGCGGAATTGAACGACGCAGCGTCTCGACTCCCGATAAGATCTGGCAACAACGCACCGCGGCGGTATTGTTTTAGTTTTACGCGGTTTACGAGCACATGTAGCGAAGACGTGACCGGAAAAGTGACCCTGTGATGTTCCCGGAAGATGGAAAGTATCATTCGTAATCGTCGGGCGTGCTTTGAAAGCGAAGGGAGTCACAGAATCTACGAGTGCGCAACCACAAGCCAAGGTTCACGACAGCGCTGCGTTGGTTTCGGCGATCTCGTTCTGTTTGGTGCAACACGGCGATGCGACAAAGAGCTGAAACGTTCTTGGTGTGCGTAATGCGGTGCTAACACTGAGCGCAAATTGGTTGTTGTGGGGTTGACGTTCAACCAGTTCAGTCCCGTCGTCATCAGCTGATCCAGGCAAACTGGTCCGGGAGGACGCAGCCAGCGTTTCTAAAAGTAAATCTGCCTCGTTCTGTTTCAAAATGTGGAAGATTCCCGACGCATACCGTGAGTAAAAAGCTGCGGGCGTTTTCAACAAAATTACGTCGTTTTAATTGAACTATGGACTCCGAATTGTTGTCCCAATATCTGCCGTTTTTATGCTTCGTGTTGGACTGCGTTTGCACAGCGACGTGTTTCATCGTGCGGTGTGAATAACTTTGGACAAGATTTCGTACCTGCCTACAGATGCATGAACTGAGACCACTTCTTACGAAGTGAACATAGTGCTTTTTTATTTTGTGTCTAGTCGCGGACGTTAGGTGCACACGGGGCGAATCTCGACGGCCTCCGGAGCGATATGACGAGAACGTAACTGGACACGTTTGTCGCTACGCGAACGCCCCATTGCCTCCAGCCAAATAGCAATCCTTTCGGGGCGAAATGGCTACTGCAAGGCTCGGTGTCGGGATCACTCATCCGACATCTCCGAAAAGTCGGTATTTGCACGCGCAAGCAAACAAAAAAACAAAAAAAAAAGCACACTAAGTTATTAAAGAGGAAAACGAACGAACCGCGCTATGAAAGTCAAAACCCCTCGTCGCTTCCTATTACTAACACCTGCGACAGCTGCTAAACACACACTACTTCACTTCAAGACGTCTCACTCAAGCACCTGGTTCAGGACACAACACTGATCACTTCGGCGAAACGATTAGTCGAGGTAGGCGAGACAGGCGGGAGCAGAGACTTCGGCGGCCATGAGAGAATGGCGAAGCTTTTGTTTGTTATGGTATGAATCCAAACGGAAGTGCCCGTCTTGTAAACATTTTGTAAAGATTAATAACTCTCATTACATGGGTTATTCTTTAAACGTAAATGCCTTCCAAAAGAAAATTGCAACATATAACAAAGGTTTAACAACCAAGATCTAAGCTGTCAATCAAATGCTTAGCCAATGAGAAGTATAGCAGCCGATTGGTATTCAACGTCACGGAATACCAACTTCGTGGCGCGCGATTCAAAACGGACGAAATAGCCGCAAACTAAAATCGGTCTCACGCAAACAATATTGCTGTAAAAAAAATTTTTTTCTCGCGGAAAAATTTTTTTTGACATGCTTGACCCAATTAGGCTGCCTAAAAAAACTTTTTTTCTTTGCAGTTACCCTTTAAATTACCTAACCTGTAACTATATAGATTTTAGAGTACTTGAACAATAGAAATCAACCGGTTAGTGCAAATGACATAAGCTCATTCCCCATGGGTGTTAAATCGGGACTTCCCTAGAAATTTGTTTTGGGTCAACTTTTGTCTTCAGTATATTTAAACGACCCTCCAAATTACCTTTCATCAAAAATTCGCCCTTTTGCCGATCACTGTGTGGTTTACTGCCAAATATCAGATTGTGATGACTGTCTTACTGTTTAAAGGAATTGGACCAGCCTACTTGCATGGCTTGATGCAAGGCAAGTGCAAATAAATGCAGAGAAAAACCATAACTATGACATTTACTAATTGTCTTACAACGCTTTATTTCAATTTCAAAATTATAAATCGCAATTTATAAAGTGTAAGTTTATATAAATACTTAGACGTTTAGTTGACACCCAACGTGTTGTCCATGTTAAATACGGTAGTAAGAGCTGGAATCAAACTTTATGTTTCTAAACCCTACAGCGGCCTTGTGCCATCCTCCCTGCCAAAGGATCAATAAATAAATAAAATGATTTTAACCAAACAATTGTGCATGGCAATGGTGGAAACCAAACTACCTGCGCACACCCATCTCATTAGGCCAAATTTGGAATATGCATTTATAATTTGGAAGCCGCGTCAAAAATACTTAATCGACAGTTCTGAATCAATACAAAACAAGGCCAACTCGGTTTATACTAAAATTATACTCACCCGTAAGTGCTGCACAGCTTAATGATTCTATTGGTTTATTGCCGCTCAAGAGGTATAAGGCGAGTAGGGCTGGGCGTCGCTTAAAAACTTTAATCCGAAAAATTGCCACCCTTCCATCGATTAATTACTCGATTTATCGGTCTCGTTCATTTCCATGTCGAATAGTTCTAAAAAGTCAAAATTATATATTTGTTTTTGCCTTTATGTATGTGATAAACGGCTCAGTATGCAATTCTGGTTATAAATCTACCTCGATACCTATTTTAATACGCTCAAAATGCACTCACACACACAAATTATTACTTCAGCTCCACGATGCGAAGAGGTTTGTTGATGCTCCCCGGCACGAGCGACCTCCTTTGATTTTTCACAACAGTCTCTGCTGTGCTTTAAACGGGCATTCACAAGGCGTTCAGGTGGCCGGGACACGTGCCATCTTCTGCACTTATCTGGAGTTATAAATCTCGCAAGTACAGTTTACTTTAGGTCAAAATTTCACCTAAAGTTTTCCCTTCACACATGTGAATTCTCGTCCACGTCTGCGTAGTGAAATCGTTTAATTTTTATTTTTGGTTTGTAAAAGTCAAAAGTTTACCAATTAACAGGCTAGCCACATTAATCGCGATCGAAGCATTAAATGACAAATCGCTAGGTTCAGTCGCTCAATTGCCCAGGCATGCCCAGCGAGGTTGTCCCTTTTCCATAAAATATTTATATTTTATCGGAATTTTGTCAAGCTAACATCTTACCAGACACGCACGTTTTCACTCGTCATGATCACCCTAAAAATGACATTCCCTTTGCCAAGGCTAATTTGTTCAAATTTTCTCCAGATTCGTCCAGGCAACGAATGACTGGTAAGAGCTGACAAGTGAAATAGCATTCACCTGAGACTACGACATCTTCTTGTCACTCCTGTGTGATTTTTAATTACTCAAAACTTATAAACATGTCTACCGCTTGCCTAAAAACAGAACTTGCGATTTTTATTTTCTCTCGGTGACAGTGACTGCAAATCACAAATTGCAATGACCAATCCACAAATCCTTGTAGATTTGTCATTCATATTTGCGTTAGTGTCATTAAATTTTGTGTAATACTTGTTAAAATATGCATGTATTTCATATGATACCGCCTCCCTTTCTATGTAATGCTTCATAGGGACCTTTAGAAGTAAGAAAAAAAAATAAAATAAAAATTTAAAGGGGATAAGCTAAAGGACCTTTTAGCGAGAGATTTGATGGAGCTTTTTTTGTTTTCCCTGTTGGACGACCGAGCCCCTTTTATATGTTGAATAGCACAACATAGAGACCTCCTTATTTCCCCAACTTTTTGATTCCGTAGATCTTCATCGTCCCAGGAATTTACACATCAATATGCTCGGAAGGTGTGCCCAAACAGCGACCGGAAAGACCGGAAATCTCTCGGGCGCCAAGAGACGGCTCGTGTTCGCAAACAATAAAACTATTTGTAGACATTTTGTAGATTGTACTCAGACTATTCTGTTTCTAGAGGCCGCCCGGCCCGCAATCCGCAGCTCACGATCTACGAAAATTCCATTATATTACTTGGCTTCCTTCGGCAGTATGAGCTTCGCCGCTGCTCATTTCTTTTTTTTTTTTCTTTTCGATATTGAGTCTTCCATAAAATGAAAAAAAAAAACATACAAATGAGGCTCCAAATTCCTGCGCAGGTTTTCTTAGAATAGGTGATTGCTGTTTGCCTGTCCGTTTTCGCAATACAATATATTCTCTTCTTCTCATCCGCTCCCCCCCCCCCCCTTCCCGCCCACCCTTTTCCGCCCTGCATCGCGATATTTCCCATTATATTGGGAGCCGGTTTCCTGTAAGGAAACCTCCCGATCGGGAATACATCTTTCCGGAAAATCCTACAAGTCATCTCATCGACTCCAAAATGCACCGCCCGACTTTCCAATGTCTGTTCGGGCCGACCCATAGGCTGCGTACCACTTCCGCGTACTGGATACAAAGAAAACAAAACAAACATATCAGAAATCGGATGCGTTCCCGGTTTTTTGTTGTCTTCCCTTTTTCTGTTTTTGGTTTTGCGTTTCGAAAATACGAAGTGCTAAGCCAACTTTTCAATGTTTATTTTTTATCGTGCTTATCAACATCTCAAAGGCATTTTCGGTGAAACACTACATAACAATATACACAACTGCAAAAAAAATGCACATGATAAAACCTATGCACTTGCCTAAATTCACGCACAAGACGCCAGATTTGTGCAATAGATATCAAAATTGTTAAACTCCGTGTTTAAAACATACTGTATTCGTCATATTGGTGAAAGGGTGTGTTGAATAGCTGGATAAAAATTTCTAGCATTTTTAGAATTTGTAGTAACAGGAGTGCGGAAATTAAAAAAAAAACAAAGTGGGGAGATTCACTGAACCATGAATTACCCTACGCAAAAACTTTAAATCTCAAAAAGACCTCTCTCAAATATTGCCTAATTTTAATTTTTCTGAAATAAAATCGTATTTATAATAGCATTTTTTGTCAAAACATCCGTCGTAGGCTCGTTGTGCCAATCGTTTTTATATGCGTTTAATATTTTCAGTCGCTAAAATAGAGGTGCAGCTCTATTCCGCAGATGCCAATTCAAGTCTGGAGGGTGCATGATTATAACATAGTCGTAAAAACAATTAAGAGTGCTAAAAGATATAGCTATAGGCGTGAAATTATTCCCAGTGTGCGTAGGGTGTGATTAACGATGGAGATCACATGAGAACAAAATAATCGGGGATCAGAACGTAAGGACGCAAGCGAGCTGGTTGAACCAACCCGAGACTGAGGATTATGAAATTTTACACCAAGGTGGGAAAAGGAGAACGTCTCAAATAGGGGATCCTCCACAAGAACCCTCAAATCTCGTGCTAATGTGCTACTTATAGTTCGTTTTCTTCGTTTTCTTGAGAAATACAACACTTAGGATTTGCGCGGTTTTTAAAATTAGGTTGTTTGACCCACACCATCCTTGTACTGTGCAAACATCGTCGTGCAGCAAAGTGACAGTCGGTGCTAGTTTTCACCTACCGAAACAGCTTACCATCATCTGCAAACATAAGTACCTGAGAGTGTTTGACGGACGACTTCAGGTCGTGTCTAAAAATGATAAGCATCAAAGTGACAAGGTTTGAGCTCCGAGGCGCTCCCGACAATGGCATAAAAGGGCGTGACAAGCACCGAGGAATTCTACCATGGTTGTATCTGTAGCAAATAACTTTTGAACCAGGCTATGCACTCAGGCCTAAGACCGTAATTCTCAAGTTCTAGTAATAGCGGTCTATAGCTGACCCTGTCAAAGGGTTTCGTCATTCAAATATGCTGTATCTACATGTAAACTTTGACTGTAAACAATAGTCAAAGAATAACTAAAAAAAGTGCACAGTTTTGTCTCAACAGGTCTGCCTATGAAGAAACCATGCCGCACAGAGGCTACTTTTCTCTTAAAATAACTATAACAGGGACCGAATATTACCTTTTAAAACACTTTTAGAATGCTTTTAAAAGAAACACAGGACGACAGCAAGTAAGGTCACACCAATGACCACACTTAAAATTCGGAACAATTGATTGTTTCCAGTTTTGACGGAACGCACCATATGTGAACTTAAACCGGTCCTTCAATTCACGGGTACTAATTCACGCGTCGTATATTGGATTGCCTTATTGCATCGAAAAGGCAATGGGAGGCGCTGCGTATTTCGGGTATAGGCCATTTTCGACAACGCTGAAGCTCGATCGAAACCTCTTTAAGCTTGAAGGTCACCTCGCTTCACGTCATCATCTTCTGCCCTGTCGTCCCCCTCTAGACACAAAATAGGCAGGGTGTCGGCGAAAAAAATGTTTTTTGCGCAGCAGGAATTGAACTACGGAGCGGCGAACGCTGAATTTCCGCCAATATGTAGTGCTAGCGTTTCGCATTGGATGCCAAAGTTTCAGAGTTTGCCGTCATGCGGCTGAAAAGTTATAAAAACTATTCGAAAAATTGAATTGAGGAAATGGCGGTCGACGAAGTCACCAAACCTATGCTAATGAATGGTGTCAGATCCGAGAAGCGGGATAGTAGTTTATACAAATAACATAAATCGCCGTAACTTTTTTTTTTTTTCTTTTTTTTCAGTTAGTTTGAACATGAGTAGAGAGATTGATGGGTTTCGAAAAGGCCAAACGCTGAATTTTGTTCGCCAACTATCACAACAACAGGAGAACTTAGGCGTAATGAGGTTTGGCGCTTAGGCGTTAGTAAGTGCGAAAGTACTTTTCTTTGGCTTATTTTTTTGGTTGCTTTTTTTTTTGTTCGCCACCTGAGTGCCATAGTAGCAGACAAGAGCCAGGGATGTCGCGTATTAACAGCGCCTAGTTCATAAAAAAATTGCGTATCAACAAAACGTAATTTTGGCATTTGTTCATAGCTTTAGGCAGAAAGAAGCCACAGGTGACAACCCAAAAACCAAGCGATGAAGCCTACCTCCGGAGCTTGTTTAGCGATTTAAGGCCAAAAATGCCCAGATTCTTGCTGAAGAATGTCAAGTGTGGTCATACCTTGACTTTTGTTTTCTTAGAGAGCGCGTAATTAGTCCGCCTTGAAAGGGCACCAGTTAATTTTCAAATTTCTTTTTTATAAGCAAGTGCACGTTTCGCCGTAAGCGTCTTAAAAGGCCAAAGTAAAAATCATGTCTGACTTTTTGATTTTTTAATAAGAACGCGACCAAACGTCACTACATATCTCCTTTGCTTAGATATCTGCAGAAAGGGATGTTGCCGAATTGTTCTGTCACGTTTTTGCTTTACCTCATTTCACCTGAAGTGGAAGCGCTGCCAAAGCCTTGGGCCCTTTTGTTTGCAAAAAGCCAGGCCATGATTCTGTCTTTAACGTTCCAGCGAACTTTGAATTCAAAAAAAGATTGAAGAAAGTAAATTTTTACACCGCTGCTCGAAACGTCGATGAAACTTGTAAGCCCTAATGCTCCAAGCGAACTCCAAAAGAACAAACAAAGCACGAGACCTATTTAAAATTTTTGAATATTCTTGAAAACCAACTTGCCTCCTCTAAGATGTTAGATCGCAGGGCCGAATGCCCTCGGTAAATCTCCAACTTTATTTTCCGTGAAGCATGTATGCATTCTAAAGCCTCTAAACTCGTCAAAACAAAAAGTTGGGGCCCAAGTTGACGGAGCGCGCCGCGAACTTTCGGCTCCAACTTTGTGTTTGGCTATCGTTTAGGGCCCTAAGACTGGTCACATAAGCAAGATTGGCAGGCTTGCAAAGACGGAGCAGCGACAGGAAGTTGCTTGGGACGCAAGCAGCGCTTCATGTCCGTAGCAGTAAAATTGTCTATATACGCCGTGCAAGTTCGTCTTCTCCTTGCGCACATCGAGCGTTTGTTTACACCCCAAATGAGTCCACGTGCTTTCCCCCCTTCCTCCTTCCCCTCTTTACCCCAATCAATGACGGCGCGCGCTTGGCTTCGTAGTCTTCGCTCAATCCCTGCGCGGTCTTTGTGCTGCCCAGTGATTGGTGCGCCCCTGATTGCGTTAATGCACCGAAGACGCATTTTGGAACACTTCAAGAATAAAACTCGTGGCTCACTTTCTGCACCGGAGGAGCACGCACATGCAGAAAGGCAGAGAACAGCTTGGCGTCGCTTGGTTCGGCTTTCAGTGATGCTTGATTGTCCGCTCGGTTTGCAAAGTGGGCTGCCCTTAGCAACGAAGCGTACAATACGTCTCCTGCAAAGCAATGATGATTATTACAGATCAATATTCCTGAGGTTTAATTGCACTAGACAACTCTCCTTAAAACAATATTTTAAGGTAAAGCCCGAGACAGCTTCGCAATAAGAATCCAAATTTTAGCTGCGTATATTTTCCATAGAGCGATCGAGATCAAGCCCGTCAAAGACTGCAAGGCTGGTACGAAGTGGCCGGCATCCGCGGGAAATGTAATTTAATGCAAACGACGCACCTCCGCGGAAAAAAAAATATAAATAAGGCCATTTAAAATAAGTGATTTACCTAGTCTAACTAAAACGCAGAAAAAAAACATCTCCTCGTGAATCTTACGAAAATATTATAAAACACTGCGCTCTAGTAATTGTACTTTTTAACTCGTGCCTCAATACAAGACCACGTGATTCTAACCAGGAGATGACGGACGACAAGGGGACGAACACACGCGTCTTAATTACACTAAATTACATTTTTCATCCTACACAAAGCGTGCAAAATGTAACGTCTGCAAAGAATAGTTCGCTCAACTGTGCTCCTACACTCTGAAAAATGCCCGTTCGTCTGCTTTCCCGCACAACACTCGGAGAGCCAATCACCGCAACTTACGGAGGCAGCTCAGCGAATTACGTAAGTTGCGGTGATTGGCTCTCTGAGTGTTGTGCGGGCCAGCAGACGCACGGGCTTTTTTTAGAGTGTACTTTTATTGTGTGTTTTAAGTCCAGACGGAGCCGACGGTACGAGCTAATAAGATCAACCAAGCAGTGTCAAAAGCTCAAGTCACTGCGACATCTTTGATTGGTTTCATCAGCTCTTATGGCGTCGGCTGCGTCTTGAGTTATGAAGTGAAAAGATGTATAGGCCAACTCAACTCACTGACGTCACGCTACAGCGGTGGCGCTGCTGCCCTCACTGCGCATGTGCAGACGCTTGCCTCCGCTAAATTTGGGCTGTGCGCATGCGCAGTGCCCATACTTGGTGTGGGCAAAGAGTGCTTGTTTGGAAACACTGTGCTGGTGTATAGAAAGAAAGGCAGGGGGCGTGAATGTGTACGTTCTCTAATCTCGCTTTCGTGATTCGCTGTACGGTGTTCTTATCGGCCACTGCAGCGACCTCATTGGCTGCTGAGAGATAATGAGATGCTCGGGGACCTGTCAAGCCCTGCGTTTCTTAAACTATCGCCGGCTCTGCAGCTAAATTTATTAGAGTCTTGGCAATGCGAATGAAACGTGGTATACAAAAAAGCGCTACCGCTGATTGCACACACGCGGTATGTTTACGTATCTTCCGAACGCGAACGCTGCTTGACGAGAGCCGGCAGTGGGCTGGAGATTTCTAGAAGAGCACACAAAATAAAATGAAGACCATTGAGGAAAGCGCCGATGACTGCGTGAGCATGTCCTCCATCACGGTCAGCAAGAAAGAAAGGTAGTTTTTGCAATGTGGCACGGCCCCGTGAAAGGAAATAAGAGGGGTATGTGTTTGAGGTGGTTTGTGGGTTGTGAGGGAGGTGTTAGTTACCAAATTGAATAATTTAATTTAAGTTATTTTCATTTATTTTATTTTGTAGTGTAATGTAAGCGTTTAGGGTGATTTATTGGCATTAGTTTAGTTGCGAATCTTTGGGTAAAAGTGATGAAGAAGAAGCATAAAGGCTGAGTTGATAGTCAGCGGTGTGTATGTGTGTTTCTCCCTCTCTGCGTTTTGTCCGTATCGTTCTAGCTGACCGTTTACTTTTGCATTACGTACCAACTAGCTCATCTTCAGCCTGTTACTCAAAATGAAGGATCTGGGCCAAGCGGGGTTCGATCCCCGTTTTTCCCACGTGGCGGACGCGCGTTGGCAACTCCGCCACAGACGGGCGGCAATATGATTGAGCCAGCAGTGGAAGGCATTTTTTGTGACCTAAATGGCCAAAATCCCACGCGTTCTGACATCACGTTTGAGACTCTTTTTTTTTACTTACTTTCAATTAAAAACAAACACACACAAATACACACACAAAACGAAGCAAAAAGACGGGCAGCTCGCAAATTGTCTCATTTCGTAACGCGCAATACCAGTTGAAGGAAGTATACTGCAGCGAGCTACAGCGAAATGATTACTGCTGAACTGAAGAAAAAGGTACGCTCGATTCAATTTTAAACGACATTCCGATTTTTATTGTAAAATAAATAAAGGGTATAATTTTTGAGTCGTATAAACAAACCAACCTTTGCTCATTTTTTTTTCTTTTTAGGAAGGTGATAAGAAGTGGTGTCGAAAAGGTGTGGCACGTATTTTTATTTGACAATAAAGAATACTTCTGCTAAGCTTGATAAAAAACGAAGCACTAAAACTGCACTAATTTTGTAATTTTATGAAGCACTTCCAAAATATATATTAAGTACATTTTCAGTTTACTAATCGTAGATTGAACATATTTGAACATAACGTATTTGGAAATGACACGTATTCCCCTTCATCTTCTGTGACGTCCAAGGTGCCGCAGGGTTCTGTGCTCGGTCCTCTTCTTTTACTTATATATTTCAATGACTTACCTTCCTGTGTTTCACCTTCAATTAGCTTGTCTGCTGACGACTCTGTTATATATCGTGAAGTGACTAACAAATCCGATGTTTGTTCTCTTCAGTGTGACCTTGACCGTGTATCTGAATGGTGTGACTTATGGCCTATGCAGCATAACACTAACAAGTGTAAGGTAATGAGGGTTTCTCGGCTTCACAGTGATGTCTCTTGTTATTACCTGAACCATACTCTTTTACAAAAAGTAACAACCTACGAATATTTGGGAGTTCACATTTCATCCAATCCGTCCTGGAAAACTTATTCAATACGTAAAAATAACGCAATCGTAAGCTGGGTTTGTTAAAACGAAAATTTTCAGCAGCCCCCTAACGCTTAAAGCGCTTCTTAACAAAACGCTTATTCGCACTAAACTAAAATATGCCTCCCCAATAGACCCTTCCCGAAATTGTTTCCGGCAACTGTGAGACGCCTGTTTTGGCGGTCTTGTGAAGTACGACAGGCAACGCTGGTTTGGGGGGGAGCGGCCATTGATATGGCGTCCGTTGTAGTCGCTGGTCCTAGTTCTGCTGCTACCAGCCTCGTATGGACTAAGAGTTTAAGCAAGATCTCGCAGGACTTCAAAACCGACAAGGTTAACGAGTACTACGCCGCCCGGAAAACGAGCGACCGTAACCGGCGGCGTAGTTACAAGTTCGTAACGGAAAGTTACCTTGAGCCATCGTCGCTGGAAACGACATGTCTTAATGGGTGAGTTGACGATTCCACATTAGCGATCGCTGGTCGTTAAGTAGCCTAAGGTTATTCTCTTTTAACGCCCGCATATTGCGTACGCAGGAATGCGACCGCCGTCGTTGTGCGAGGGCGGTGCTACCGAAGCCAAAGGAAGACCGGTAAGCCGTACAGCGTGTCGACAACGATCGCTGCGGACGGCTCTATTTCGGAGTGCAGCTGCCAGTGCGCCGCAAAAGAAGGCCTTTGTAACCACGCCTTAGCCCTTCTGAGGCTAATCGTGCTCCTTAAGGGGCAGGGGTACACGGAAGCACCTCCCGAGGTGACGTGCACGGAGCTGCCGCAGCAGTGGCGTCGGCCCCGTGGTTCGCAAATCTGTGCTGCCAGCGTCGCGGAACTGGATTGGAGAAGTGCACGGGAAGGAGGACCTTCAAAAGCACAGGGGTCAAGGCTGTACGACGCCAGAAAACGACCAAGAGACCTGGCAGGCATGCAGCAGGCCATGCATCGCCTGGGAAATGACCTCGGCAACCTCGGGGACTCCCCTTTTGCCAAACACCTGCGGACTGTGCAGGTACTGGGCACAGCGTCGATGTTTGGACAAGTCCCCGAGGGCAGCCCCATCTCCTACCAGCAACCACTCACGCCACACGGGTTTATGGTGCATGTCAGCCCGAACATTGCTCCCTGTGGCAGAGATGCCTCAAGCACTGCACTGCCCAGCTGGCCAGTGCTTTTCCCCCTGTCGGACACTTTCGGGCCTGGTGCACGGAGCCTCAGTGATGCTGAAAGGTCACTTTTTAAGGTATTGTTCTAGCTTGCTTTATCGTCACATACCATATTCAGTGATCAAAGAGTATAATACGGTTCATGCCTTGGTGGGTACTGAAATGAATTAGTACATATGAAATAGAGATATTTCACAATCTAATGGGAAAATTTGCATCAGTGAGTACCTTCAATGAGACCATTAACAATAGCTGAAAGTAAGGGTCATGGTAGTTTTCATGACCTATCCACTTTTCACCAGACAGTCCCTGCACATTCCTAACCGCAAGTTACTGTATGTGTTTTCGTTTCTATTGATTTTATTTTTGTTTTTTAGTGTCAAACAGAAATCCCGCAAATTTCTTTCAAAACCTCGGGTTGTGTACGTAACCTCTAAACACAGTGTCACAAAAAAGAAATGGCAGAGAACAAGCTGCCATAGGAGGTGTGAGACAAGATGGTGGCGCCGCCGTGTCTTGGCGGAGCTATCTAACAGGACGGCTGGCTGCAAGAGCGGGTAGCGATCCCATTGCGTACACGGTGAGCGGAACACCGAAATGTCGAAAACGAGGTTTTGCTTCGTGAGTTGTGCACATTATTACAAACATTTTTTTGCCCAGAACGAAGGTTTTTAGTTTTTCGTCACATAAAATACTTCAAAGACGGGCAGTACTGCAGAAATGGGGAACAACTGAATCGTGCGTCAGCATTCCTCGGCTCAGCCGCTAGTACTAAAGCCTCTGGATTCCTGTGTAGCTCCCGATTAGTATCCGATGAAGCTGCTTCATGCCAAACAAACAAAAGCCATGTGGCATGCACCAGTGGAGGACCACCTTTTCTTTTGTAAGGGCACCAGGGCCGGCTTGCTAGAATCAGCGTCTCAGCTGAGACTGGGTGAAAGAAAGCACTGCCAAAGCCAGCGCACGAGCTGAGCGGAACTCAAGTCCCGTCTCAAGACGCTCGCGCGCCCCAGCCTTTGCAGTGCTTTCCTTCGCCCAGTCTCAGCTGAGACACTGTTCTAGCAAGCCGGCCCAGGTCACCTCGGTTCCAACCTGCTGACCGGGGACCGCTTGTCTATCGTCTTGCCTCGAGGCCACGAAGGTAGCTATCAAAAAGGCAGGGACTGCTTCTGGTCAGCCCTGGGAAAAGTAACCCAGCACGAGCCTCGAGGAGTAGGGTGGATCTATACCAGAGGGACGTTTATCGAAGCACCCTATCGAGGAGCAGTTTGGACGCCGCCTCCGATCTCTTTTGTAGTCACTGCAGTAGCACATTGACACTAACCATTTTGCAGAAGCGATGAGACTTGAAAACACGGAGCCACTAATTCGCACGCAGGCGAAAAACGTGCAAACTCAAGAAGCTACCTCATCTTTATGTCCAGTTTCTCATACATTACTGCGTCGACAGCGAATGAGAAGCGACCAATTAAAATGGGAACGAAAACTACTTACGTTCAATATTGTAATCACAAGGATCCATGAATTTGTCATGTGGTAACTGTTGAGCTGTCGGATGCACAACCAATTTGTAGAAGCATGTTTCGGCGAACCACTTTGCATCAGACTCACCGAAAACACACAGAGATAAGCAGAGAAGCACGCAGTAAGTCGTGGACAAGCAATCTACTTACGTTATGTTTGTAATCAAGCACTGACTCGCTCCTGAATATGTAGTAGCTGTCGAGCTGTCGCCGGATGCGCAACCAATTTCTAAAAGCATGTTCTGGTAAACCAGCGTGCCGCAAACTCATCATTCAAAAACGGAAACAGATAAACAAAGGAACACGACGGAGTGAAGGGGGCTCCAACTCAATCCAGGAGATGCAGCGCTGAATGCAGATAGGTTTTTGAATGCCAAGGAGATGCTTTGACACACACTGAGGACCTTGAGTGGGAAGACTTGTGCTGCAAGTCGTGGATGGAGCATGTGCATACTACAAGGTGGGAATGGGAGTAACTCGGTGCTCATCCACTCCGCTGGTTTGGCTCCCGCAGTGCAACGCCGATGCAACCATTGGCGGTGAAGCGGCGCGTCCTCTTAGGTGCCACACATTCCTATAAATATCTTTTAATCCCCCTTACTACAAATCTCCAATATATCTAATAAACAAAAAAAAATTCTCCTTGCTTAACTGACCTCCGAATTTCTGCTTGGGTCTAACCATCTCATAGAAATCAAGGAGCACATGGTGTCTTAGCCCCGGTACAGAGGCTCCCGACTATATCCAGCCTTCAGTTGCCCATTATCTTGCCTTTGTCCACTTAGGAGCTGGTTCTCACTCCGGACCAAGCACGCCAGCTTGAGAAGAACAGCCGGCAGCAGTCAAAGAGCGCTACATGGAAGGCTGCTCGCACCAACAGACTCACAGCGTCCACCTTTGGAGCAGTCCTGATTAGAGAATCGTGGACTGATGTCGGGCTTCGGAACCTCACTGAAGAGAAGGACTTGTCTCGAGTCAGGGCAGTCAAGTGAGTGCTTAACTTTTCTATGCAATGTAACTCTTTTAGAAGGTACATTACCCAGATATTTTGGTCTTCCTCAGAGGAGAGTAGCTTGGCTATGCATGCATGCAAAAATTCTCGCATTGAATCAAAGCTTTTATTTGGTTCGTTCAGTAGCAGCTTCCTCGATTCCAAAGGAGCGTCTACTGAGTGATCCAAACGGCAGATGGAGCTCTCAAACGGTGACTCTAGATATCAATGTTGATGTTCGAAGCTATTAAGCTGTACCAGGGCCTGCAAAAACACTGCAACCGGCAGAGTGCAAAACCTACCAACTTGTCGATCAACAGAGCGGAGATTAACACTAACGGTCCTATAGACTAATTCATGTTCACAAACAAACCAAAGCGCCCCTAGCGGATGCCACCGGTGCCGCACATGCGCAGTGGAGTGTGAGCAAGAAGCATGCCGTCCCATAAACAAACCATTTGCTATATAAGGTTGTCGGTGTCAGTGTGAGTCCCCATGCTGTTTCTCAAGCGTTGGAATTGTTGATTCTACGTCTTCCTGGCAATGTCTGACTACTTGACGGCCTCAGTGAAATTACCGAGGCTCATTACACTGCAAAACTTTGCATGAATATTGCGACATGCGGCGATTCATTCTGTGTGGACGGCTATCTTCAGCTCTTTAAGCCATCAGGGTAGGCACAAAAAGACATTGTAAAACCTTTGTCACACTTCAATGATTCACAATAAGGCTATGAAGGATCATGTGCAACATTTGACAAATATAAGTCACGTCTAAATAAAAATTGGCCTTGTCATTGCCTCCCCCACTCCTTCCGCATTTGCGACGCGGCAAATGCTTAAGCCTAACCGCAATGCGTTGACAAGAAAGGCACTCTCCCACAAGTTCACCTAACCTGATACACCACTGCAGTAAATCGTTGCCAAACTTGTTCATCTCGATTAAACGAGTTGCAGAACACATGCCCTCACTCGTCACGACCACAGTCTGCACGAGAATCCAGTCCGTTCAGTTTCGGCGCCTAGTTATGTTTGGTGTCCGGTTGCCTTTGGCGTCTCGTATGACATTTGGCATTTCATATAGCGTTCGGCATTTGTGCATCTGTCACACTTTCATGCCTTAATAGCCGAGAGGTCAACCTGCGAGCTGGTAGGATCATTTGGCAGTTCCGAAAACAAACAGTAGAATGTAGCCATCAAAGAGAGGATTAGCAGATGATCATAAAATGAAACATAAAGAGCCGTTGAATATTTTCCAAAACAGTCGGAACCCAGACCTGTAATGTTTTGTCCTGCCATCTTCTGTAACAGTGCTGGTCGTGCCCTTTGCCTATAATCTTTTTTTTTTTTTAATCTTTTTTCAGGGGAGCAGGGATTGTTTATTTTCTATTCTCTCTCTTGGGAGTGAAGATTCCTGATAACAGCATTTTTGCTGTACTTGTTTATTTCAGGCATGGTATCACCCAGGAGCCCCATGCCGTGATGCACTATGAAAAGACTCTGCGGTCTCGTGGTCACCAGATCCAGACTACCTGCTGTGGCCTCATGGTGAACCCCTCTTCGCCATGGTTGGGAGCGTCCCCAGACAGGCGCGTTTTTGATCCAGCCGAGACACCTCCTCACGGGGTTGTCGAGGTCAAGTGCCCTTACACTATGTGGAACTGTGCCACTCCCGACTCTAAGAGCTTTTTTGTAGTAAAGGATGCCGCAGGTGTGTACAGGCTAAAGCGTGACCATAGCCATTACTACCAGCTATTGGGACAGATGGCCCTTTCTGGCGTTACCTGGGGAGATTTTGTGGTATATTGTCAGAACTTCTTGATCATAGAACGGATTCGATTTTGCCCTTCTAGTTGGATTAAGTGCAAGGAGGTGCTCGACAAGTTTTATTTTGAGACTCTACTACCCTATCAAGTGGGTAGGTCAGACCAGAGAGAACCTCGACCTGGTCAAGAGGGTGCTAGTTAAGTTACAAGAATAACTGACAAAGCAAAAAAAGTATGGTGCAGAATAGGCTATGCTTGCTACCGACAGAAGAAGCATTTATTAACGAAACTCGACGGTTGGAGAGCCTTTGGCCATGGCATAACTGTCCATGCAACCGTTGGGGCTTGTCGGCGATTGTTTACACTGCCAGTTGGGTACACGGCCCAACCTGCTTTGGTAATTTTTGGTACCTTTCTTAGTGTATTTCCGAGAACACTGTGTACTGTTGTCGAGACCATGAGGTTTCATTAATTTCGCATCGATTTAAACTACAAAAATATTGGACAGTAACTAAAAAGAATCTAATACAGGATAAGAGATTGTTCCAACTTGCAACATGGGCATTTATTGACAAACTATGACAGTTGCAGAGCCTTTCCTTATTGCATAACTGTCCAATCAACCGTTGGGGCTTGTCGGTGAATGTTTCCATTGCCAGTTGAGTACACGCCTCGACCTGCCTTGGTCATCTTTGCTACCTTTCTTAGTGTTTTTTTTCGAGAACATTGTTTGTTTGTTATCGAGATCATGAGCGTTCATTCATTTCGCATCGATTTAGCCTACAAAAATATCGGACAGTAACTAAAAAAAAAACTAATAGAGAATAAGAGTGTTCCAACTTGCAACACGGGCATTTAATGACAAGCTACGGCAGTTGCAGAGCCTTTCCCCTTTGCGTAACTGTCAGTGCAGCTGTTAGGCTTGTCGGCGAATGTTTGCACTGCCAGTTGGGTACACGCCTTGACCTGCCTTGGTCATTTTCCTTGCTTAGTTTATTTTCAAGAACACTGTTTGCACTGTTGTCGAGACCATGAGCCTTCATATTGTTTGCTTTGATCTTGTTTGATTTAGGGAACTGTTAGCAGTGTATAACGTAATGTGCACCAGCCCAGCTGTATAAATTTTGTGAATTATTAGCAGTGCAGCCTTTGTAAATAAAGTTATATAGGGAGGTATAAGTCTACCTCATTTTTTTTGTTTTGTTTAGTTGAAACTTGAAACGGCAGAGGAATAAAGCATGAAGGCACGCTGTTTCAGTGCATACCTTGCATTCAAATACTGTCTCTTTATTCATGACAAAAGACTATTCACAAAGTGGCAAAGCATTTACCTCACACTGACATTTACTTACTGAGGGTAGACAAATCACTGTAGAAAGAGGAGCTTTTTCTAAGAGAGCCAAATGCTTTAGTCATCGGAGGCTTTCATCAGAGGACTTTGGAAGTTGGTGAGAGCCACGCAAATCGCCCACATTTCGCTGACAACTGGAGCAAGTGAAATCTGAACCGGCCGGTCAAATATGTGGAAATTCTTAATCCTTTGAATTCGTCGTTCCACGTGAATGCGGAGAGAAGCGATCTGTTCTGTCTCCTTTACCTCTTCAGTCGTAAAGTAACCTTTACGAAGGAATGGGGGTATATTCAGTCGAACATTGATTTTTTTCAGCATCTCCTCTATCCTAAAACCCTTATCAGCCATCACTGAGTCGCCGTCATCAAAGGGCAGCTTGAGGAAACCACTTTTTTCTACACATTCCTTGTCTGACATTGAACCAGTGAACAGCTCAGATATGAATGTTACTGTCCCATCGGGAGAAATGCCGATCAACCCCTTAAACGTGTTTGTAGATTTATATGGAGAAAAAGTAGCCGACTGCAGCACGAGCGAGCTGGAGGCTTCGCACTTTACCTCGGTTGCATCTAAGATGACCCTTGTCGTTGGGTAGCGATCTTTAAATGCAGGTGGCATTGCGTCATCCACAGCCTCCCTTGGCAGCCACAGGTGCAGCTGACCAAGGTGTAGATACACATAGCTTATCCACGTTATACACACCTTTGACACTGTAGCCTTAGAAACTCGAAAGCGGTAAGCAAGATCTCTTTCAAAGAGTCCAAGACGGAGGCGGACGAGTAGCAAAAAGAATTGCTCAGCGGGAGACAAAATCGAGCGCCTTCCGGCTTTTCTGGCTTTGTCACTGTAGGTGGTGGACCAAACTTTTACATTCTCGCCGTCCTCACCTGGGTCTAAGAACCTTAAAAGACGCATGAAGTGATCATGGCTTGGAAGGCCGGTGTAGAAGAGTACATCAGCTGGGCTGTCCTTAAAACAATCGATGCAAAATCTGCGACTTGATTTTGCCTCTAGTGTTTTACACTGTTGTAGCGCAAGCTCAAGCTCTCTTCGGCACTTACACAGGGCATGCTTAGTTTCTTTAAGTTCTGCTTCATGTTTCTCTAAAGAGCTACACTTGGCGAGAGCGGCCTGAAGCTCTGCTTGGGCATGATGCAGGGTGTCTTCAGCTTGTGTTAACTGGTCTTTGCACCTGTTCAGTTGAATCTGCAAGTTTTCGATAACCTGTGCTTGGGATGCAGCCTGTTCCTCCAGCCGTCGTAATTCAGTGATGGGCACCAACTCAACTATGGTGTAATCTGTAGGGAGGTTGGTGGCAAAAGTTTCAGTCCCGTCCATATCGGTGGCGTCGTCGGCCATCGAGGAGTCGCAGATTGCAACTGAGGCGGCGGTCGTGTTAGTGATGATTTCAGTGCCGTCTTCATTAACGGCGTTGTCAATGTCAGCGGCAGCGTTCACTGTGTTGTCGATCATGTCCCTTGTGTTCTCGTCGGGAGCACTCTCCTCAACGGAGACAGCGTAGCTGGTTTCGTTTTCGTCAGTGTCGACGGCGGCGTTCATTGTGTCATCGACCATCGTGTCCCCTCTGTTTTCGTCGGCAGAACTGCCCTCAACTGCGACATCATAGCTGGTTAGGTTTCCGTCGACACTTTCATTAACGGTCGTAGCACTTGTTTTAGCTTCGCTGGCGACGCCGTCCGTGCTGGTGTAGTCTGTTGCACCTTTTTCCGCTGTGGGAATCTTGGGTGTCGGTGGCATCCTTTGAAGGGGCGCCTTCCTTGGGGGTCTTTTCGCTACATTAAATGCAAACACGCTTGGCACAGTATGTTGTTTTAGGAACCGATGGCCACAAGCGATATTTGACAGGTAGTCTTTTTCTTGAAAATGTGCTGAACACACCTTCGTGAATTTCGAAATGGTGAAGTGCTTTCCCTCATCTCGTTTGATGGCAATCAACCATTTTCTTCGTAAAACAGGGTTGCTGGGGAAAGCAAAGAAAGACACCTGGAAAACAAAAATGATAACAGATGTTAACTTGGGCTCAGCGGAATGAAGCTCATGTTTCAAAGTAGCGGTGTAGCGCATTTTGAAGTTCTACGCATATACGCGAAACTTTTTCACGAAGCAGTAATCTCGCGTGCCTTATACTTCGTCTCAGCTTAGCATGGACTATTGTTGGCCGCACGTGCTATACTCCGTTTCACCTTATGTTGTACCGCAGCGAAGGCTGGAAGCGCGAGCTCATAGCGTTGACAGCTGCCCTTACTGCACGAGAGCTCGTGCCGCCGAGATCTGCCCCAGAGCGAGGAGCTTGCGCTTACAGCTTTTCCTGCGGTACAACATTAGGTGAAACAGAGCTTAAAAGCGACACGTCGGCGGCTGCGCGAGCGCCCGTGCAACGCAAGCGCCAGTTTAAGGCTACCGTCTCGCGCTAGCACAGCCTCTGGGGTCAGTCCATGCTATACTTCGTTTCACCTTATCTGCGAGCGAAGCCAAAGCTAAAAGCGCGAGACCAGCGCTTTTTGCGTTTCTCCCCAGCTCGCGCGCTCGAGCAAAGCCTGAACGCACGGAGCTTTCGTGCTCGCGCTTCCAGCTTTGCCTTCGCTGGCACATAAGGTGCAACGAAGTATAAGATGAGACGATAGACTAATTAGCAAAACAAAACGTCTCACCTTGTTTCCGTGATCATCCCTTACGCCTCTCTGCTTACAGAGGGGCACGCAGCAATGAAGTGGCATCGTACGAGTAGAATCGAGTGAGGGCTACAGCTGCAGGAACACTCGCTGCGCACCCGCTTCCATCTGTCGCCCTATCAATGGCGGTCGGCGGTTGCCAGCGTGTTGCCAGCAGCGCCCGCGCGTTGTTTTGAAATCCTGCCGCTAGATGGCGTGGAATTTGTGGATCGGTCTATTCGGGACCCCAGTACTAACGTACTATCATCTGCAGTTGAAGCAATTCAAGATAGATTCATCCGATTCATACTTACTAATTATCGCCGCACTGCCAGCGTAACATCCCTGAAATCAAGTTTGAACTTGCCTAATCTTGCACCGCGTAGAGAAGTTTTTAGTTTGAGCCTGTTTCACAAAATCTACTACCACAATCATACTTTGCGTGACAAGCTATCAGCATCTCCTCTTTACATATCACCACGTCTCGATCACCGACACAAGATGGGCGTACCTTCAGGTAACACTACTACTTCTTACAATTGAATCATACACCGAACCACAGTGTTGTGGACCCTTACCCAAAACTGCGATGTTTGAAATATACAACATTCTAAGTAGAATGTATTTCAAGTACAGTTTATAATTGTAAGTACACAAAAAATATACCGAAAATATATAGACTTATTTTTTTACTTCCCACTCAAATATATTTGTGAGAATTTTTTTTTAAATACCTATATTTAAACTACATTTGAAGTGATCTTTATGCCTTCTGAAATATGTAAATAATAAATTAGTAGACACAAAATATTCTTCACATAGATATCTTAAAATACTAATTTATTTCGAGCAAAATATGCTCCAATCCTAATAAAAATGAAGCAATCAAGAATATGTGCAGAATACACTTGAAATACCTGGAAATCTTAAATACTGTTGTGTTATACTTAGGGTTCGGAGTTTTCGGTTTAAACCGATAAAAACCCATAAAAGTACGCCGAATCCATTTTCAGAAATTCGGTTTTAACCGAAAAAGGTAAGTTTGTAGGTTCGCCATTTTCGACTTAAACCAATAAAAACCGATAAAAGTACGTCGAATTCGTTTTCTAAAATTCAGTTCTAACCGGAAAAGGTCACTTTGACTTTCCGGTCGCACCGCAGAGCCCTGTCGAAAAAGTGGAACGACAGTGCCGAACCAAACGTGTCCGACGGATGCCATCATGACGTTATGGTTTAATGTGAGCATCATCGATCGGAACGTGAAGTCCGAAATGCCCCATGACTTCGCCATGTACGAGCCTCTTTTCAAACTCGTTGTAAGGAAGACTGGATGCAAGCTCCGCATGTTCTGTTGTGCTTCAAATCTCGCACCGTGTCTCTTTTGGCGGTCACAACTGGTTGATTGACCGATTTTCGCTTAGGCAGCGCTTCATCTCCTCAGCCCGCCAGTGTCCAGTGTTAGCGTTGAGAGGGCATTCTCGAAGCTCAGGGTCATATTAACAAAAAAGAAAAAAGTGCGGATCAACGAAGAAAACCTGGAAAAGTACATGTGTGTGTACTATAATAAAATCACGCAATCTCAATGTACCGAAGGTAAAGTTACATGTTTTTTGGGCATAGGATTCGTATCTGACTTGTTTTTACTTCCGTCTTTTTTTGTTTCTTTTACAGTTGCACACATTTGCCAAATAAAGTGTCGATTTCTTTTTCAATGTATCTGTGCAGTTAATCTTTGAGTGATCACAAATATCTAAGCTACAAGGATCATCTGATCAGGTGTCCATTAGTGTTGATTTTAAATCACCGAAAGAAGCCGATAAACTTTTTTGGGCATAAATATACACCGAAAAAAACCGAAAATTGAATTTTAAAATAAACACCGAAAAAAGTACGCCGAATTTTGATATAATAGAAACCGAAAACGCGGAACCCTAGTTATACTCTAAGTATCTTTTCACCGCAATATTTTGGTAGTTTGACTTAAACTACCAAAGTATTGAAAAGCTCGCCTATCAGAAGTACACTTCAAGCAGATGTGGAGTACACGGAAGCATAGGCGTAGACTATAACCTTCCCCCCCCCCCCCCCCCCCCCCCCCGGGCCCGGGCCATGATCCTCACCCAGACGCTGTTTACGTGCCATGTAACGAGTTTCTAGTAGTGGCATGTAAACAAAATAATGCCAACGTTGCTTTTAATGACAAAATACATAAAAAATGAAATCTCAGCGTGCTTTTCCGGTAGCGCGGAAACCCCCCACCCCCCACCCCCCCGGGAAAATGGAAAGTCTACGCCGCTGCATTGAAGTACCTATATACAACATTCGACTAGTTTGTCAATTGAGTTGTGCAGCATCGCACTGATAAATCAACCCAGTTAGTGTTATTGTTTTCTATTTTCTATCAAGAGCACGCCTGATGAGTTTCTTGCATACCAATCACAAACGGGGTTCGGGAACTACAACCACAACATTTTCTGATGCTGCAAAGCTTCAGCAGGTGCTGTGAGCACATATGTTTGGCGTGGTTGCGTTAGCACAATGTTAGTTCACTGAATGTGTACACTCACCATTGTACGTGACGTGAGTAGTGACTTTAATATTAGGACGTTAATGACCATATTACATAGTCAACTAGTAAAAGAACCAAAATAACTATTTTAAAGTGAAGAAACTGTTTTGATTCCCTTCGTCCTGAAGGGTACGTGCTATACAGAGAAACAATAAGATTTCTCTTAGGAGCCATTTTTGTGGATGTTGTTTTAGCGACTGCGCCGAATTTTTTTTAGTTGTGCCAAAGCATTTTAGTAAGAGGTATCGTCAACGAACTTCAAAACACTGTTTTCCTTTGACGGACTCCCGAGGAGAAGATCGAATAATTGGAACCTTTATAACTGCAGAGGTAGTCACCGGCCAAATGATTACCCTCAATATGTAGGCTATATAAGGCTCTGGAGCAGTCAACGGGGCTGTGACTCAGGTGTTCAGTACGTCATGGCGTTTGTGTTTGTTTCTAATCTGTAGTTGTGGGATGTTTGTAGTAGTATGGTGCCTGGAAAGCGTCTCCGACTGGTGTGTTTACAGCGGCCAAAAAATTGGTTCCTCGATTTCCGCTTGACGACATCATACAAGTGTCATGCTGTCGCCGGTCGCGACCCTGGGGGCGTCTCAACAGTTGTGGTATAAATAGCAGACGCCTGTTCTGCTGCAGGTCGCTCTCCACTGTGACAGTTCACGGAAGCTAGAGCAGCCAGAAGTTGGGACGCCTGGGGCGCCTAGGGGCGCCGTGACGACAGCGACACTCGCGTTCGCTCGTGCTTTTCGCCAGCATTTCCACGACCAACTTCCAGGATCGCGACAGGCAACAGCATGACACCTCTGTGACGTCATTTGTTGCCGCATTGGGACCACTTTTGATCTATGGGCGAGATAGGACGCTAAACACACCAGTCGAACACGCGATCCAGGCACCATAGTAGTAGTACCTTCAAATACCACAGGTACACCATTTCCTAACAAAATCCACAATAAAAAGAAATAAAAAAAAATTTGTAACCGGTTTTCAATACACAAATATCATCTTGATGTGGAAGGAATTATAATTTTGGTATATCTAAAATATTTTCTGGTTAATATTTATTTCGAACGTGGACAAATTTTGAATGCGGACAAAATAATACTAAATGAATACAAAATATTATGCATATTCAATATGTTTCAACTATGTTTTAAGTACAGCCACAGTCTCTGGTATCGATACCTGACAGCGTCGCTTTAAAAGATTGCCTTAAAAATTTTCACAAATAAGTACGCATTATTTTGGATTCATAGGTTGTTACTTATTGTATGTTCTTGAATTCTACTGATACAACCAGCTCCCCTCTGTAATGCCTTCAGGCCATGAGGGAACATTTAAATAAATAAATAAATAAAAAAATATATTTTCTGTATTAACACCTCAATTGTCAGACGGTGTCGAAAGGTACCCCACATTAATCTACAGTGGTACTACATTAAAAGTATACTTAAATGAACAAAACTACAACTGAAGTTGTAGGGTTCTTTTCCGATTTCCAAGCTCCACTTTCTCGGGATGAATGTAACACAGGAACGAGTAACACAGAACGAGCAGAAAGGGTTTATTGCATTCATATTCCTCTTGCGGGTTTCGGGACCCAACAGCACCTTAAAAAAAAGGGTGTAGCCCTGCAGCCCTTGTCACATATACTACTCCCAGAAACTTCAGTTCGATTTAGATAGCAATGATGTTGAACTGACGGCCCCAACTTTTACCAGAGGCTCGGTGACGGTGCGATGTAACATATTAAACAGCTAAAGTACGTACTAAAGACTACAGAAAAGAAACACTAAGATTTCGCAGTAGGGCCAAGAAAACCCCAATTACTTTGTTTTCCAGTCAGTCACACCCTTAGCGAAAAACCGGGTCGCATAAAGTATGCTTTTACTGCACTGGAGAAAGTAATCTCTAAATTGGCCGGTTTTTAATGAGCTTTCAACATACTTTGAAGATAACATTTATTCATACAATTAAGACACTTGATGTATGTTTCCAGAGTAAGATGGCTTCTACTTTAACGGCACTTTTAGGATACTTCTTGGCAGCATTTTAGTATGCTTTCAAGCTTCGGACAAGCCTTTTAGTGTGCTATTAAGCAGCATTTTATTCTCCTTAAAGTAGGCCTCCTAGGTATATTCTGGGGTACTAGTCGGGTTTTTAAAGCATTTCACTATTTATTCATGACCAATTCCATATCTGGGTCTTCATAAAATATAGATTTTGGAATTCCAGTTCACCCTGTTGTAACTCGAGACCACCTTGGGGATTAAACTTCCATTTAAAGTCGCAAAGCCTTCTAAACTTACAAAGTTAAAACGTTTTTCAATAGATAAATACTACACTTGAATAAAACAAAAACATTTACAATAGCTAAAAATATTCACACAAAGCTTAAAAATATCAGATAAATGATTTAAAAGATTAGACTTGTTTGAAAACAACATTAAGCAGCAGTCTCACGGCCTTCATTATTTTTGATGATTAACGTTTTATTTTTTTACAATAATTGGAAAATAGCTACAGAGCTGTCATTTGTAGGCATTTCTCTTATATTGGTGAGTAAATTGTAACCAAACTTTATTGACCTAACTAATTTACGTGGTCATAAAATTAGAAATTGTTTCAAGATCTTTACTTTAGTAATAAAGATTGGATTATCATTTTTTATATTCATGTTGTATCGGCTGTCGGCTCTTGATATATTGTCACGAATGACAAGTTATGAGGCAGCAAATGACTGAGTAAACTGAACGTTTAAGGAACGAGCTTGTGCCCAAGCATAAAAAGGGAACAGAAGATAGCAGAGCGTCGCGAGAGTCGAAGTTGGCGTCACAGCAGAGCCGAACGCTGGGGCGAGACTGACTTGGACAAGGTCGCGGCCGCCTCTTATATAGAGTGCGTCACCATCTCGAAGAATCGGCAAAGAAAGTTCGAGCTCGGGGAGGGAATGAACACGCACTTTCTAGGACAAAAAAAAAGCAGGAATAAACGATAGAAGTTAGGTCCGCAGCAAGAATAAACGAGAACTTTCTAGAAGCCCGTGACCAAGCATTGCTTTCTCGGCCCTGCGCGCGGCATTACCCCCCCCCCCCCCCCTCTTTCAAAAGCGCATCGTCCCCATGCCACACAACCTGAAAACACAAATACACAACAAAAGGACAGCAGAATCGCGAACCACAGTTCACAGTTCGCAGTTTGACGAGAGTCCAAAGTTTTATCGTTCGTAATACGGCTTGAGGCACACGACGTGAACTACTTTGGGTCGCGGTTGGCTTCGTCTTGATGGTCGAGTTCCGTCGGGAAGCACCTCGTAGCTTAAGTCCCCGAGACGGCGAAGAGCCTTGTAGGGCCCAAAGTAGAGCCTCACAAGCCTTTCGCTGAGATCGCGGTGCCGTATCGGTGTCCACACCCATACCCGCGGTCTCCGGGTTGAAAGTGAACGTCCCGGCGACGAGGGTTATACCTGCGTACGTCGACTCGCTGTTGCTCTTGAATCTTGATTCTTGCCAGTTGACGAGCTTCCTCCGCGCGTTGAGAGATGAGTTGAGTGTCGTGGTTGCCATCGTCGGTAGGTACGCGAGGCAGCATGGTGTCAAGCATCGTGGAAGCCGCCCGGCCGTGTACCAGTTGGAACGGCGTCATTCCCGTGGTTTCTTCAACCGCTGTGTTGTACGCAAACGTAACGTACGGCAGTACCTCGTTCCACGTCGTCGACGTACATGAAGATCATGTCGGCGATCGTCTTGTTGAGCCGCTCCGTTAGCCCGTTGGTCTGCGGATGATAAGTGGTGCTTCGTCGGTGGTTGGTCTAAATGAGCCGAAGAACCTCTTGAGTCAGCTGTGCCAGGAAAGATGTCCCTCGATCTGTGATAAGCACTTCAGGTGCGCCATGTTCAAGGAGAATGGACTCGACGAAAAACTTGGCGACTTCCACCGCTGTACTCGATGGAAGGGCTCTCGTCTCGGCGTATCGTGTAAGATAATCGGTCGTGACGATAATCAAACGGTTTCCTTTTGTTGATGTTGGGAACGGCCTAAGTAAATCCATTCCGACCTCCTGGAAGGGCGAAGTCGGGGCAGATATCGGCTGCAGGGGTCCTGCTGGCTTCGTCGGAGGCTTCTTACGTCGTTGACACTCATGGCACGATCGTGTGTACAGATGGACGGTTTTCAGGAGCCTCGGCCAGTAGTACTAGTCACGAATCCGGGTGAGCGTCCCGCTGTAGCCCAGGTGTCCAGTCGTGAGGTCGTTGTGGCACTCTTGAAATATTTACTCTCGCAGACTGGCAGGAACAACCAGCAGCCAGGCAGGGTTGCTGGTTGTGAAGTTTTTCTTGAAGAGTGCACACTTCGCCGCAGAACGAAGCTTGGCAAGTCTCGAGCCGAGACTTGTTGAACGAAACTTCCTTGACCTTCGAAGTGGTCTCTCACGGCGCGAAGTTCCGGGTCGTCTCGTTGAAGTGCTCCCATGTCGGTATCTATATCTGCTCCGAGAAAACGGGCGTCATCGTCGTCGTCGGTGCTGTCGGGAGGAGATTCGACTGGGGCTCTAGACAAACAGTCGGCGCCATTATGCTTACGGCCAGACTTGTGCACAATGGTTGCGTCGAATTCTTGCAGTCGAAAACTCCAGCGAGCGGGGCGTCCTGACGGGTCCATGAGGTTGGCGAGCCAACAGAGTGCGTAGTGGTCCTTGACAACGCGGAGTGGGATCCCGTACAGGTACGGACGGAACTTGGTTAATGCCCAAACGACAGCAAGACATTCGTTGTCGGTCGTTTACTAATTTTGCTCTGCCTTGGATAGTACCCGGCTTACGTAAGCGGTCACCCTCTATGCTCCGTCTTGTCATTGGATGAGGACCGCTCCGAGTTTGGTGTTGCTGGCGTTCCTGCGAACTTCCGTTTCCGCTGATGGATCGAAGTGTCCGAGAATATGGGGCGACTGGAGTCTTTCCTTCAGTTCGTTGAATGCTTGTTCTTGCTCCTCCCTCCATTGGAAGTTCACGTTGTCCTTCGTCCGATTCGTGAGCGGTGCAGAACTCTTGACAAAATCGCGAACGAAACGTTTGTAGTAAGCGAAAAAAGCAAGAAATCTTCGCACGGCTTTCTTGTCTGATGGCTTCGGAAATGCGGCGACAGCGGATGTTTTTGCAGTGCCAGGGCTTACATTCTGAGCACTCACGACATGGCTCAGAAATTTGAGCTCGCCGTAAGCGAACTGACGTTTTGACGGCTTGAGGGTCAGTCCAGCATTCTGGATAACCTGTAGCACGGCTCGCAGACTTCTCAGGTGCTCGCCGAAGTTGCTTGCGAATACCACGACGTCGTCGAGGTAGAGGAGACAGCTTTGCAGTATCAAGCGTGAAAGGGCGGTATCTATTACGCGCTGGAAGGTCGCCGGTGCTGTGCACAGTCCAAACGGCCTCACTTTAAATTCGTACAGTCCGTCCGGCGTGACGAAGGGAATCTTCTCACGATCGCGTTCGTCAACCTCGATCTGCCAGTACACATCCTACAGGTGCATCGACAAAAAGTATCGGGCGTGGCGCAGCCGGTCCAGAGTGTCGATGCGTGGCAGCAGGTAGACGTCCTTTTTTGTTACGGCGTTCAGTCGACGCTAGTCCACGCAGAACCGAGGAGTCCCGTCTTTCTTTTTCACCAGGACTACCGGTGAAGCCCACTGACAGTTTGAGGGCTGTATGATGTCGTCGTCGAGCATTTCTTCAACTTGCCTCTGGATGACTTCTCTCTCTTTCACCGAGACACGGTGCGGCGACCGAATCATCGAATCATCGAACAATTCGATGATTCGCAACCGTTGTTTGGCGTACGTTTAACAACGCGGAGAAGCACTCACTGAACTCGGCGAGAAGGTCACTGAGTTGTCGCCGTTGTGGGGTAGGCAGGGTTGGATCGATGTCGAACTGCGAAGGGGGAGTTGTCTCGTGTGGCCACGAAGAGAGGTCTTCTGATACTCCGGCGTTTGAGGCTCAGTCGGGGAATTCCTCGGCGTGACCGACGGCGGTGCCTTTCGTAAGGTGCTGAACGTCCTGTCGGAAGTTCCTTATGAGTGCAACAGTGCGTCCGTCTTGGAGCTCCACGATGCATCCGGAGAAGATTCTCCGACGGGAGAGGGCAGAGGACGATGCATCCGGAAAAGATCCTCCGACGAGAGAGGGCAGAGGATCTTCTCCGGATGAATCTGGAGAAGATCCTCTGCCCTCTCCCGTTAGTGTTGGGTCTAAGGTCCGCTGCAGCTCGGTCACTCAGATGTCCCCATGGACATCTGAGTGACCGAGTGGCCCAAATGGAGCTAAGGTTGACCAAAAACCAGTTCCAGATGCATGCGTTTGAGACTGCTTTCGGCACCTGATTTAGAGAAAAGAAGGTTGCAGAAGGGTTGTAAAGGAGGGAAAGGAGAACTTGAAAGAAGGAAACGGAGATAGTGGAAAGCGCAAAGTGTACATCGGTTTTAACATAATCCGTTTTAGAACCATTTTAAGTACGTAATTTTTTTTCTAATGTGCTTAAAATTTTTTTTAAACAATTCGTTAGCTTTTTTTTTTTTTTTAGTTGGCGCTAATTTGGGGGCCATTTGGACTGCTACAAAAGGGACAACTCTTGTGAATTAGTTAAAGCACTGATTACTTTTTTATTTTACTTTTGGGGCCATACGGTTGTTGGAATAGAGACAACTTTTGGTCTAACCGCGACGAGGAAGTTCATTTCATTTCATTTATTAATCCTTAAGCGTCCCCTTCCAAGGACTTTACATCAGGAGGGGGCAACACAAACAAATATACGAGAAATGAAAAAAAAAACAAAAAAAACATAAAGATACATAACAACGCACACTCATGCAACGTAGCTAAAAGAAAACTAATTTGGTGTGGAAAAATACAACATGATGGAGCTTTTGAAAATTACAGGGTCAGTTATTGTAATGAGCGATTCTGGAAGACCGTTCCAGTCCACAATTGTGAGTGGGAGAAATGATTTGTTAAAGGCATTGCTGGAACCCGATATATGTGGAAAATTGCAAGAGTTATTGAGCCGACGAGGTGACCGTGCGGGAGTGCGCAGGAATGAGCTTCGAACAGTGGGGTAGTAGTGGTAAAGTCTATGGAGTAAGCAAAGACGTGCAACCTTGCGGCGTGCCTCCAGAGTTGATAAATTTAGGGTCGTTTTCATGGCAGAGACACTGTTTTTATAGTCATAGTTTGTTACAATGTAGCGGGTTGCTCGGTTTTGAATTGCTTCGAGTTTGATTAACAAAATTGTAGTAGGCGCTACGGGGCGAGTACGGTCATCCTTCTATGCGTATTTAAACCGGAAGAAAGCCGGCATAGAGGCCCCGTGTCTTCAACCTCTGCGCTCTGCGCTAACGTCGCACTGCTCGGGTCACATGCGGTAGAAGCACGTCAGTTCCAAAACCGGCGCAAAGCAAAAAAAAAAAAAATCACAATCGAAAATTTGTTTTGCGCCTTCATTCCGAGCAATAGACGGCTGACTTACTAAACAAATGGTTCTTGCAATTTGTTTTTGGCGTTCTTTTCTTTTTTTTTACTTGCTTTAACCCAATTCCAGTGTGCCTGCATTTTTGATCTTTCAGTTTCTATGGCTGAATTTGTTGACTTCCACACATACTCACATTGAGTCAACCGCTCCCCGGCTCTGTGACCTTTATACTCTCGCTTTAGTAAACAAGCGTCACCAAACTTGAACTGGGAGCTGCAGAAACCGCAACTCAGCACACATAATGAATACGAAAACAAAGAAGAAACAGTATTACCGCTGCTGCTCCGATACGAATGGAGTCATAACTTCCGGAAGGCATCCCCGAACTCAGCCCGGAACTTCCCGGAAATTGAAGATATAAGGTGTCACCAGTGTAACGATTCCACGTCTTCCTCTTCTCCCTTAAGAAATGAAAGTAACCAAACGTTTCCAAGGCCAATACCAGACAGATTTCCCTCGGGGAAGTAGCTATGCACACAAAATCCAGCCTCCAGGTAGCGTGCTGCAACGAACCTACGAGCAAACTGGCGTATTTCATTCACTCACTAACTATACTCACTCACTCCACTCACCCACTCCACTCACCCCACTCACTCACTCAGTCACTCACTCACTCACTCACTCACTCACTCACTCGCTCACTTAGTCACTCACTCACTTAGTCACTCACTCACTCACTCACTCCACTCACTCACTCCACTCACTCACTCACTCACTCACTCACTCACTCACTCACTCACTCACTCCACTCACTCACTCCACTCACTCCACTCACTCACTCACTCACTCCACTCAATCCACTCACTCACTCCACTCACTCACTCACTCCACTCACTCACTCACTCACTCACTCACTCCACTCACTCACTCACTTAGTCACTCACTCACTTAGTCACTCACTCACTCACTCACTCACTCCACTCACTCACTCACTCACTCACTCACTCACTCCACTCACTCACTCACTCACTCACTCCACTCACTCACTCACTCACTCACTCCACTCACTCACTCACTCACTCCACTCACTCACTCTACTCACTCGCTCCACTCACTCACTCACTCACTCCACTCACTCACTCACTCCACTCCCCCACTCCACTCAGTCACTCCACTGCCTCACTCCACTCACTCACTCACTCCATTCACTCGCTCCACTCACTCACTCACTCACTCACTCCACTCATTCCACTCACTCCACTCGCTCACTCACTCCACTGCCTCACTCCACTCACTCACTCACTCCACTAACTCACTCTACTCACTCACTCACTCCACTCACTCACTCACTCACTCCACTCACTCACTCACTCACTCACTCTACTCACTCACTCACTCCACTCACTCACTCCACTCACTCACTCACTCCACTCACTCACTCCACTCACTCACTCACTCCACTCACTCTACTCACTCACTCCACTCACTCACTTCACTTCCTCACTCCACTCAATCACTCCACTCACTCACTCACTCACTCCACTCACTCACTCACTCCACTCACTCACTCACTCCACTCACTCACTCACTCACTCACTCACTCAGTCACTCACTCACTCACTCCACTTCCTCACTCCACTCACTCACTCCACTCACTCACTCACTCACTCACTCCACTTCCTCACTCCACTCACTCACTCCACTCACTCACTCACTCCACTCACTCACTCCACTCACTCACTTACTCACTCACTCCACTCACTCCACTTCCTCACTCCACTCACTCACTTACTCACTCACTCCACTCACCCACTCACTCACTCCACTCACCCACTCACTCACTTCACTCACTCCATTCACTCACTCCACTCACTCAACACCTCCTAGAAGAGAAGGCCGTAGCGCTCTACTCGTGACGTCGCGAGGGAAGGCCATCAGGGACGCGCGGCGAAGCGAAGGCAACGCGCGTGGATCGATCGTCGTAACGTGCTTCTAGTCACATAAGCGTGTCTTATTAGCTAAAATGAAAGCTGCACATAGCAACGGGTCTCGAAAACATTTCATTACACGGGCAAAATATTACACCGCTAAGTGATCCGTATGAATTGGTACGAGGAAGGCGTATAAGAGAAAACAGTGATTCACGCAATTACTGCTGCAGGAATGCATATTTTACACAGAAATACTTCGACAAAATGGCAAGACATGCCGTGATTGGACACAGGAAAACAGGTCACATTGAAAAATGAGGTAGACGTAGTCAACGCGGACACGACTAGAGGAATGTCGCTTACGATCATGTAAGCGATGCTATCGCGTGCAGTCACTGAATTCTTGCATTATACCCCGGCCACATGGCAAAAGTAATGTGATTTCGATCGAACGATAATATGGGGCCAATAAATCGGCTTGCGACGCTCATATAATCACTCGAAACAGCGAGCTGATTAAATCCCATATTATTTAATCAAAATATATTAACTTTTCCGTGTGGCAGGGGTACTAAACTTACTATTTACAGTCAAGAGAGAGAGAAAGCATGTTTATTGGAAAGATGAAGAGGTTATCCCGCGGGAATTTGCAGGATAGCTACTTCATACTTGGGAAAGGGGGAAATGGGCAAAAAAGACAAAGAGAGAAAAGGAAAGAAAGAAAACTTTGAGGATGGCTGTGAGCTACTTTTGGAAGGTGTCTTACAGTATTTTATCAAGTTGAGTCTTTTAGAGAAAACGAATCAATGAGCTCGTCGGCTTGACTCCTTGCAATGTTGATGGCCATGGCCCCAGGAGATGATTGAGCGTGAGCGGTTCTCCGTTGTGAAGAGTCAGGGAGCTTATCATTTCCTTTCTTTGGTCAGCGTAGAGGGCGCAGTGACAAATAACGTGTTCCAGCGTTTCTTCGACGTCACAGTTCTCACAGATGGAGGAGTCCAGCTGACCGGTGAGATTTAGATAATATTTTGTTGAGGCCACGTTCAGTCGTATTCGGTGAAGAGCGGTTTCTGTCCGACGTTTGAGCCCGCGTGGTGGGCGAAAGGTAAGAAAAGGGTCAATCCCATGAAGGTGTCTGTAGTGATATAATGGATTCGCCCAGAGGGTGTTTACTAGAGCCGCAGTGATGCGGTTGGTTGTAGCTCTGGCGTCTGAACGTGAAAATGGAATTACCAGTCTGGATGTAAAATTATGTGCATTCTTGGCTGCAAAGTCAGCACTTTCGTTTCCTCTAATACCGCAATGGCTCGGGATCCACTGTAAAATTAGTGTGTGACCATTATTTATAGCCTCTTTATGAATTTTTAGGACCTGATGTACCAGCTGAGCATTAATGTTCTTGCTTTTGGTAGATTTAAGGCTCTGAAGAGCTGCCCTTGAATCAGTAAAGAGTGACTAATTGTTTGGGGCACTCGTAGAAATAAAGTGAATTGCATCTCTAATCGCTACTAGTTCTGCTGCCGTCGATGATGTTACATGGCCTAGCTTTCCCTAGAGTATTTTATTTATTGATGGTATAACAAAGCCGTAGCTGGAAGTTTCGTGAGTAGAAGACCCATCAGTGTACACATGAATTCGGGAACGGTGATGCATATTAATGGTTTCTAAAGAATGTTGCCTCAATACCTCTGATGGAGTATGCTTTCTTGAACGTATCCCTGGAACATCTAATTTTATAGAAATTACTGGATATATCCATGGTGGTAACAACGAGAACTCTGCTGGTTCAAAATCTCGTGGAAGATCTGCGTTGTCAGCATTCACGATTTGGGAAAAACCAGACGCGCTTCTGCTGTTTCCGATATCTGCTAGGTAGTGGTTTTTGTGCCTTGTGAGGTGGCGGAGGTGCGCTCGAAGGGTTTCTTGATGTCTCAGCGCGCCAATCGGAACAGCCCCCTGCCTCAGCTACAGTTCCGACATTTGAGGTGCATCTTGGGAGCCCTAGACAGGCTCGTAGAACTTGAGCCTGCATACCTTCCAATGTTCTTATATTTGTACGGCACATCCCATGAAGTACCGGTAGGCTGTATCGAAGGAAGCCGACAAAAAGGGCGTTATATAGTTGAAGAAGGGCGGCTACAGAGGCGCCCCACTTAGTGCCACTAATAAATCGGATGAGTTGAATAATGCCGAGAAGCTTTCTTTTCATTTGTTTTATCTGCGGTGTCCATGTCAAAGACTTGTCCAGAACTATTCCGGGGAATCTGTGCGTTTTCACATATGATATGGGTTGACCATCAACTGTCAGACAGTACCTATGAGTACTCTTTCTTGTAAAAGCCATAGCAGCTGACTTTGATGGGGATAGAGATAGTCCACGGTGTTGTAAGTAGCTGGAGATGATCTGGAGTGATTTCTGTAAGCGGATTCGATTAAATCGCTGCGTAAATGATGACGTCCATATGCAGATGTCGTCCGCGTAAAGTGTAATGTTGACGTCCCGGGGAAGTTTGTTTACTAGTGCCAGGAGGGTAATATTGAAAAGTGTAGGACTAAGAACTCCGCCTTGCGGCACGCCTCGAAATACTGTATGTTCAGTCGTTTTCCCGTCTGCTGTCAGCATGTGAACTGTTCGACTATCTAAGTATCTTAATATCCACGCATAGAGACGTCCTTCTATTCCTGCATAGCTTAGGGCGTCACGGATAGCCTTGTGACTTATTGAGTCAAACGCGCCTTTTATATCTAAAAAAACAGCGGTAGTGATTCGCCGACACTTCCTTTGTTCTTGGATGCTAGTTGTGAAATCAATGACGTTGTCCAGGGAATTCCTCCCTCGTCTGAAGCCTGCCATACACTCAGGGTATATCTCAGATTGTTCAAGGTACCATTCTAGTCGTGTGTGAATCATTTTTTCCATCACTTTGCCGACACAAGAAGACAACGCGATTGGGCGGAAAGATAATATGTCCAGAGGTGATTTACCTTGCTTAAGGATAGGTATGATGCGCGATGTTTTCCACTCCCGGGGTACCTGGCTAGTTTCCCATGACATGTTGTAAAGTTTTAAGAGCCTCTCTCTACCCTTGTTACCAAGATGAGCTAATGATGAGTAAGTTATACCATCCGGTCCGGGAGAAGACGAGTAGTTCAATCCGGAAAGTGCGTCTTCCAGTTCGCGAGCATCAAATAATACGTCCATGTGGTTACACGCTCGGATCTGACTATGAAGTTTAACAAGTGTTGCCACCGGATTCGCAACATTTTCTGTAAGTTTTTTGCAGTAGGCTTCAGCCAAAACTAGTTCCGAAACATCTTGTTTGAGTGCAAGTGCCCGGAAAGGGTGACGTTGTTGAGGTGGTGTCCGCAAGCTCCGTGCTAGGTTGTATATCTGAGAAAGAGGCCTGCGTGGATCTAAAGTTACGCAATGAGCCCTCCAACGGCGCCTAGCCAGTTTGTCTAGGTGACGTTTTATACGTTTTTGTTGGCGCCTCGTTTTGCGCAGATCTTCAGGGTCGTGTGTTTTTCTAGCCTTTCGCTCGCATCTTCTTCGAAGCGCGCGAAGTCGTTCATATTCTGCTTCGATAACAGGGTAAGTTCGAGGCAACTTATATGTTTTCGTGGATTGCTTCACAACCTCTTGAATACTATTAAAAAACTCTTCGTTGCTGTCAAATGAATCACACACGTTTTCAAAGTTAATTTTAAAGGGAGACCAATCGGTGCGCCTAATTGGAGAGGATTCATTTTTTGACCCAAATCCCTTGAGCAGAGTGTAGGTTGGAATATGGTCACTCCCATGGCATTCGATGCCTGTAAACCACGTAATTAAATTCGAAAGACCTGCGCTAGCAAATGTCAGATCCAAGCAGCTACTCATCGTAGTTCCACGAAAAAAAGTAGGACTTCCATCGTTCAGCGAAAAGAGGCCATGCTGATGGGTAAGTGTCGCAAGTGAGGTTCCCCGTATAGTTGTCTTCACACTTCCCTATAAGGGGTGATGGGCGTTAAAGTCCCCCGTTAAGATGTGCGGAGGAGTGTTTTCAATAATAGAGTTAATACGTTGGGTGTTAAACTGAGTATTTGGCGGAATATACGCCGCGATTATGGTGAATATATGGTGATCCTTTTTGACAGTCAACGCTACGTACTCGTTGTTAGCGTCAGGTGGAAGGGCGTGAGAAATATAGGTAAGGTCTTTCCGAACCGCGACTAGTACTCGGCTTGGAGCTGTACCTCGCGTCGAGTGAAAAACCTCGTAACCGGATAGACGAAAATCACTAGCAATGTTTGATTTTGACAAGGCTATGACAGGAAATTGGTACTTATGGCAAAATTGTCGAAAGTCAGATAGTCGGCTGCGGAGACCCCTTGCATTCCATGGGAAAATGGTTGCGCGTGACCGAATTTGCTCTACTGATAACATATGTAGGCTGGGAGGGAGGGCTCGGGCAGAGCATAAAGTCAACCAAAACCAAAATTTTAAGTGCAACACTTTCAGGCGCCGTGCCTTTCATACCTTGTAAAATAGATCTTTGCGGCTTTATAAATAAATAAATAAATAAATAGGTTGTGATAGTACATGTATGGGGAAAATCGGTAGTTGCCTTGGAGCAAAAATGTCTCCTTGAAAGCCAGAGTGTTAGCTTGTGAATCAAGAGTACGGTGACAAAATTCGTAAATAAAATTAAAAAAAAAAGCTTACGAAATTTGTGTACATTTCCCTGTAGTCGGGGATTCCCTGGGGTCTGTTTTTCTAGCGATTGAAGCATAACATTATCAGTGTTCGTTTCTTCGGGTGAGGCGAGAGTGGTAAAACTTCAGAGCACCCTTACAATGAAGGACTCTAACGAAAGGATCGCTTCAATCGCGTGATGGAACGTTGATGCCGGTGGAATCGTTTTCAATATTTGACGAAGTGCGGTGAATACCAGTGGTGTTATGGTTTTGAAAAACGATGTAGTTAGTACCTGTTTCCCCAGCCTGGTTTGGTGCCGAGGTACGCGAATCGGAAGGCGCGTGTGAAGTGATGTCTTTGATGTTTTGTTTTTCCCAAAACGATGGTTTTCGTGCTTCTCCGAGTGCGGCTGTTGTAGTATTCGCTGCAGCTCCAGGATTGTCGCTTTTGTTCTCCAGGTTCTTAAGAGGAGGGTACTCCTGAGCATTTAGTGACGGCACACTACTGGTGGTGATTCTGGACGCTGGTTTGCCACCTTCAGCCGTTTCTTTGTTTGCGTGACGTTTAGCGTGCACGGCATATTTTGCCTCGCGAAAAGTGGTGTTGTGTTCTAGCCGATACCTTTTAACTTCGGTCTCTCGTACCTTGACTGGGCACTCGGCTGAGTTAGAGGCGTGCTGTCCTTGACAGTTAACGCAGTTGGGATTGGCTCCACACGTGCCTTCGTGACGCAGTCCACATCGATAACACAATTGAAACTCTGCTGTGCACGCAGCTGCAATATGTCCGAACTTGTAACATCTGTAGCACTGCAAGGGGCGTGCTCGGTAGGGGATCCCCTCAGTTCTTACAAGCCCCACTTTGACGTGTTGAGGAGCTACTTTCCCTGTGAAGGCGACTCTCACTACGGGTGACGTCTTCCCAAGTCTCTTCACCTCTGCCACGCCAACGGAGGACTGCAGATGTGTTTTAATGTCGTCTTCTGTGCAGTCAGGGTCAATGTCTCGCAGAATGCCAAAACAGTTTGAGTGATCTCTCGGCAGAAAAGCTCTGACCGGTACTGTGCATAGCTTGAACAGCTTGAGAAGCTCCGCTTTATAGAGAGGTCGCTTCACATCAACGGCGACAATGTTCGGAGCTTTGTTAATACGGACAACACTCACCATGCCTGGAGCAACGTTGTTCAGGTAGTCTGTAAGCTTGAGTTTGCTGAGCGACTCGGCCTTGTGGTTCTCAGTCGGGATGAACAGTACGGTGCATCCAACTTGTAGGTTGCCTTCATCCTTGAGAGATGAAGCATGACACCGTGGGTCCGTCTTACGCCTCTTCTTTCCCTGAGCAGTCTCGAATTCATCGTCGTCGGGCAGCATGTCGTCGTCATCGCAGGCAGACACGATTGTAGAGGAAGTGCAAGTCATTGCATCTGTAGCCTGTTCCTTGGGCGGGATTTGATAGCAGTCTTTGAAAGACGTCCCCGAATCTGCTATGTCTTGCAGGGCGGCGAGCATCAGTTGGTCTGTTGATTCAGGGTTCATTTTTGCAGGAAGCTTGGCCTCCCTGAAGGGGGCCCTTCGCGAAGAGAGGTCCGATACTTCTCTGCTGTGACGTAATCGGTGGATACGAAGTGCAGGCCCGCTATTTAGCAAATATTTAGTTATATCTCAGGGGACACAAATAGAATTACCAGGAGCAGTGTCGTCGTCGTCGTCTTCCCTATTTACAGTCAACTAATTTAATTCTCCCTATGGGTTCGAGGTGCCTAAGAACAAAATATAACCTATTCTGTGTACAATAATACTACTACCTTAATACAGTTAAGATTCTAGTATAAACGCGGTAAAGGCAACAAAATAACATTAGTATAAATAAGCACATAAGCACAAACAACGTACTTTCAATAATTACACAAACTTGTTATTTACCTTCCAGTAAAAAACAGAACATCACCACGCATATTTACATATGTCGACGCAATAGCAAACGGATAATGACGAAGAACAAAACTCCATTCTATCACGATTAAAAAAGCCGTCTGCAGCACTTTACTTGCGTCTTACATGACCAAGAAAGCCCGTAAATAAGTTGTTCCTCACCTGTCGATTGTATCCATACGTTCCACACGATCCATCACGAAAAAATTTTAACACGAACTCCAAGAAGTCTCTTTCTCTGTCGAGAGAGATCATCGGCCAGTGTCATCGTTGACTAGTTGCCACACACGTCAGTCAAACCGTAGTAGGACTTGTTTCGCGAATCCACGTAAATACCGTAGTATCAAGCGAGCACACACACAAACAGATCTACCCGAAACTGCGGTGACGACAAAAAAAAAAAAAAAACGATGGGTAGGACAAAACCACACACACACACACACACACACACACACACACACACACACACACACACACACACACACACACACGCGAGAGCAGCACCAGCAGTGTCGGACGAGAGGCTTAACATTGTCGACCCATTTCTTCCTCGTGTGCGCTCCCTCCCAGCGGCGATGAATGAATTTTGTTTTCGGTTCCTTTCCCTTCTGAAATGTCTCAGCGTACCTTTGCATGCAGTCAGCAGCTCACACGCAACGTAAATTTACCAGAATCAGAGCCCGTACGAGGGAAGATGTCGCATTGGAAATTCGGAGCCGGTTCATTCGAAAAGTGTGGGGAGCTGCGGGACTGTGCTTAGTCCTGCGGTTACGGGGATAATCAAAAATATAAATTTGCTACTTTCAACCTTGGTAACGCGTTGTATATTACGTTTATATTATATATATATATATATAATAAATTGTACAAGATTGAGCTTTTAAAGCGCGTATTAATGTCGGATAAACGCGCACGAACATTAATGCGCCGATACGCGTCGACAGCGGCATTTTCTCACGTAGTTGCGCCATGGCCTTCCTTCCTCCGCTATTGTGACGTGCCCACTCAGAGCGCTACTACATTCTCTTTTAGGAGGTGTTGACTCACTCCACTCACTCCACTCAATCACTCACTCGACTCACTCACTCCACTCACTTTACTCACTCCACTCACTTCACTCACTCCACTCACTCCACTCACTCCACTCACTGCACTCACTGCACTCACTCCACTCACTCCGCTCACTCATTCACTCACACTCTCACACTCTCACACCCTCACACTCGCACACTCACACACTCACACTCACACACTCGCACACTCACACTTACACACTCCCACTCACACACTCACACTTACACTCGTACACACAAACACACACACACACAAACACACACCATGTTTGCTATCTCGGAAATTCATGTGTTTCAAATGAAGAGCAGAATCCTCCAGCAAGCAAGCAAATATAGGACACAGAACAAACAATCTCACACACATTTCCTTTTCGCTGTCAAGGATCGGGTGCGATAAAGGGGCCCCTGGGCCACATTTATTTCCTCGAATGGCTCAAAATCGACCCCGCACCCAGAAATAAGATTTGCAGTGTTCCACCACAACGCTTCAAAAAAAAAAAAAAAAAAAGGTGAGCAAAAGCAATGTTTGCAAGTCAGTCCGCAACAAGTTTCCTGAAAATGAGCTGGAGGCTAATGAAGAGAAGAGTCTTGCAAAGGCGAAAATTGATACCTCTCCTTGTTGTCCGTTGTCGAATCTTCCCACAAACAGGCTGCTTTCAGCCTCTTCGGTGCTCCTCATTTTCCCCATCCTGAGCATTCCAGCTCTTCCCACTTCTCTATACCAGCGTCAAAATACCCAACCGTACACCCTGTGTTTTCTTTTGGCAGCAAAGGCTTACTAGGTATATGGCCAAGTTACCATAAATAAGATCAAGAAATGTAGCAGAAAAAAAAAAAGGTAAATTCAGAAAATTTGGAATGGGTGTCCAAGCAAAGCAGCGGAGTGTACAAATACCCTGTGAGTTGGGCAGGGAAGCCACTGGGCTATTCCAGTTGCGGGTTCCGAGCATCCTGTACTTGTTGCTTTTGTTTTGACTTGCGTGTTTGTGACTTGTTATTGTTTTTCTGGTCAACTGGCGGCTGCATTTCACAATGGGCGCGTTACTGGCATACTTCGTTCAACTCGAGCATCGAACAGCTCGGGCAGATTGCAATCAATGTAAAATCTTGACAATTGTCGCTGTCATGTGTAGTTCAAGGTTCGCACACTTCGTGGTTTCGGAACAAGGCAGGAATATGTTTCGAAACATGAAGGCGGCATGCGAAGGAAGATGGCGTCAAACGATGCGTTCGATTAGTTTGTTGACGTTCTTGAAAAGCACGGTGGATGATTGAGCTCGCTGCATTCTCAACAAATAACGTCAAAGTTGACGGTCTCTCGGTGCTCCTATTTACGTCGATGAAATAAAAATTAATCCCAATATCAGACTCTCAACCTTGTTGCTGTTGGTGCAAGAAGGCGACTACTTCAAACTTCCACATTCTTTTTACACACAACATCGTATTTTAGTTCGACAGCATATTATCTTCTCGCCGGAACGGTGGGGCAATCCGCAGCTCTCGGCGAAGTGGCGTAGTACGGGGATTAGCAAGCATTCGTGACTTGGCGCGCGTAAGGTCAAAGCGCATTAATGTCGGCTCATTTCTGCGTAAAAAACCTTTGTTCAAATACACCATAAGTAAATTTTTGTTAGATGTTTAGGCAATAGAAAGTTAGAATACCCTAAAAGGCGCCCAGTGTCTCCGACGTGGGTGAGAAACTGAGCACGCCGGTACGATGCTCATCTAGATCGAAACAGGCGGCGGCGTGGTTTGAGTCGACAATTCCCGGGTTCTGCAACGCAAGATTTCCCTGCGCGTTATTCTCCTGACGTGTTTAGGTTTGAACTCAAATGTGCTAATGAACATGCGCTTGCCTCGTTCAGCAGTTGGGAGAACAATGGCCGGGCTAGAGTGAACAGGCGCGATATCTTACCGCTTTTGAACGGGGAGCAGCTTCCCCCTGCGGCGGCAGCACGAAGGGGTCGCTGTAATGCTACTGCTCCTACAGCGTTCTAATTCTATCTGAGAGGCTCCTCCTTCTCACCGTGTTGTCCTCTTTTCTCCGGGGTTGAGTTGAACAAGTGTCTGGAGTAATTAGACCCGAGAGGTCATGAGGCTGGCTGCCTGCAGCGACCTGTGCGGAACACACCTTTCTCTTCGTCTCCTCAAGAAACGAGTTTGTGTTGAGAAGCATTTAAATATCGTAAGCCGAAATTTATTTAATCGGCGTACTACAGTTTGTTTAAACAAGTATAATGGCACACATTTTCGATTGCAGTGGTCAGGAAGCAGTTAGGATGGCTCAGGCGGTGTTGGCATGGTCGGGTGGTCGAAACTCCACGCGGCTAAAGAAGTCCCACTGCTCCTAGAAGAGAGTGAAGGCCATAAGGAAAAACACTCCCTAGCCCGGTCATAGAAGAAAATGGCAGGGTAGCACTGAACATTTCGCTTGATTTTATTTCGACACACTGATTGCGAAGACTCCCAAAAACGAAAAAGTAGCGCGATGAAACTTTACGAGTTGCTCGCTAGAACAGCGTCTCAGCTGAAGCTGGGTGAAAGAAAGCACAGCAAAGGGTGGGGCGAGCGAGCGTCTTCAGACGCGGCTTCAGTCCTGCTCAACTCGTGCGCTGGCTTTGGCATTGCTTCCTTTCCCGCTGTTTCAGCTGAGACGCTGTTTCTCGCAAGTCCGGCTTGGCTGCTTATCATTAGTTGCAAAGGATAATGGTCAGTGTTGGTCTAAAGCGCAAAGTGGAAGCTTGGAGTCGTTGCATTATTAAACCAACACCAAGAAAGTTGATCGTCTGACTATATTCTTATTTCAGTAAATGTAATAAAAATTAATCCAAAGAAAGACGACATGGCGAGAGAGAGAGAGAGAAAAAAAAAACATTTATTTGAAGGGCCCCCATCCGGGTCTGCGTTCTTATGGAGAAACTCAGTGTTCTCCCCCAAGATAGCGAGCAGGTGGTGGAGGAAAGTGGCTCATGAGGAGGTCGTTTTGCCCAGATGGGCGACTTTTGTTCGTGTGCAACGCTTTTGACAGCGAAAATCATGGGGAAGGGGTTTATTAGACCCTTTTCTCGAGCCTCAGATTTAAGTTACGATGTCTTGCTGTTTCTTGCCTTACTATGAGGCCCAGTCACCGTGGTTTGGACACAACTCTCCATAAGTTGCCTACGAGTAGAGTAACGTTAAAACTGAAAATCTCAAATCCATGCACGATGGCGAAAAAAAAACAGAACCGGCGCTGTTGGAAAGCTGGAACCTTAAAAAACATTTTGTTTGTTTATCTTTGAGCAAAGGGAAAGTAATTCCCTTTCGTCGTCGCTATCATATGTAGTTCAATATTTGCACCTTTCGTGGCGACGGAACATGGTGGGCAACGTTGAATAGGAAGAGCTTATTTACACGCATGATATTGAGAGCCTGCTAGTGACCCTTGCGACGCGCTTCTCACCTTTTTTTTCGCAAGACTAACTGGGATTCACTGCAAGAACGAGGAAATATTTGAGACAAGAAACCTCTGCGCCAGGGACAGAATCGGCGCCACTTTTCCTGAACTTCTCAACCTCCAATTTAAGTGCGCGTCGTTTCCTACAACATGGCTCCTTTCTAATGTCTAGGACAATTAGTATGCCGTAAAAAACCGCAGTTACAGAAAGTAATTTTAATTAAAACAAGAAAAGTTATAATTAAAGAATCGTTGTTTAAACCGCTGTCCTCTTCTCTGGAACCGGTTTCTTGCGTACGGAGTCGAGCTTCAAAATAGTCCCATGATTTAAATCGTTCTAAAACAAACATGAATATGAATACAGCCAACCAGACTTACAGAGAACCAGCTCAGTTCCTGCAGCATACAGTTAAAGGGACCATGAAATGACCGTTTTACTTTTTCCAGATAACTTTTACATTAAACCGTCAATGTTCACTGAATGCCGAGCAGGCATCCGTTTTCGTCTCGGTTTATTAACTTCTACACGCTTGGAAGTAGGAAAATGAGCGTAGGCTTTAGCGGTTTGGAGGTCGCCTTGTATGTTGGACCTTGGGGTTGTCCTTAGGGTGGCGCTTCCCTCTCCGCAAATGTGGAGCCGGCGAGTGGTTTATGCTGTCTGGGTAGAACTCGTTGATCGTCTTTTTTATGCGTTTGAGTTCCCGCTTTTTCTTTCTCCCTCTGTTTGAAAGGCTATTTAGTGGTCTGCTCAAATCAATAAATTTCAGCTGCGGCTGAGATTTTGTTGTCTAAGTCCATTTTGTTATTGCTCCCCATCTCAGGGTTTACAAGATGTCGATTAGGATTATCTTTTCGCGGCATCTTTCTTCTGAGTTCGCGCTTCCCAAGAAAGATCGCGAAGACAACGTTCCCCTCTTTCTCCATACCCCCGCCCGTCGATGTCCGAAAGACGAGAAAACCAAGCGGCTTACAGCCCCTGCAGAATGGCCATAATGTACATCGGCCTTTAAAAATGAGCGCCGCTAATGAACATTAATTCCTAAAGCTGCTGCGTCCGCAACTCTGCCGAAATTAATGCCGAGCGGCCTTCAGCGCGTGGGCGGGAAAACAAGAACTTGTTAATAAATTGGGTTATTCATCAAGAACGCAGGCTTATGAAAGAGTCTCAGAGTAATTAAAAAAAAAAACTAGACACGATTAAAATAGCGCAAACTTGACAAGGACAACAAAGAAGGCATACGTACAACAGGACTGGCGCTTACATCCAACTAAGTTTATTTCATCATCAACCAAGCAATATATAGCATCGCCAGCGAGCATAAAAACCCCAAAACACACACAAAAAAATAGTTTTACATTAAGTGGGGTTGTTTATGAAATTCCTTTTAGCTCTGGCCCCTTTTACATTGGACAAACGGGTGGGTGTTTCAATGAGAGAGCGCGCGAACATACTCTGTCGGTACGAAGCAATTTGGGTGGTCATCTTGCTCAGCACGTTAGACGATGTGGGTGTAAACCGCTTTTGAATATGACGAAGTTCCTAAAGAAAGCAAAGGACAAGACAGAGAGAAAAATTATAGAGGCGTTTTTACCAAGAAAGCGGAAGACAAGTGCGTCAGCATGCCGTCGGTGTGTCTCATTGACAAAGAATTATATTTTCTTGATGGTTTTATCTGAAGAAAGGCGCGTGGTATGCATATAATCTTAATGCATAACTATTTTTGTGTTTTGGGGTTTTTATGTTCGCTGGCGATGGTATATATTGCTTGGTTGATGATGAAATAAACTTAGTTGGATGTAAGCGCCAGTCCTGTTGTGCGTGTGCCTTCTTTGTTGTCCTTGTCAAGTTTGCGCTATTTTAATCATGTCTAGTAAGAACCAACTAGCCCAAACAAAAGTCGTGTTATAATTTGAAAACCCTGTCCAACTTCAGGCCGGGCAGAGCAGTGGCGGTGATTGTAGTAGAAGTAGTATCAGTAGCGGTAGCAGCATCAGCAGTACTAGCAGTAGTAGCCGTGATAGTAGTAGAAGTAGTAGTTGCAGTAGTTGTGGTACTACTAGTAGCAGTGGTAGTGGTAGTAGCAGTCGTAGTAGTATGAGTAGTAGAGTGATATCTCGAGAATATAGACGCCTCCGTTCCCCCGAAAAAAATTGTCCATATTGTGAGTCAGTTGATCATATTAACGAGACAAAAAATGCATGTATTTTCCCAGTTTGTCCCCGAAAATGGACACCATTTTCGGGGACAAACTGGTGATGTCTCTATTCGCCGCAGGACTTGATACTCAGTGATGTCTCTATTCGCAACTTTCAGTGATGGTGTTACCGCGGTGTGAGGATCGCGCTCCCTAGCTCCTGGATCGTCGGCTTCACAAGAAAGGTGTTTTTCAACACTTTCCTGGCGGGAAAAATAAAGTAAGGCTTCTCGTACAAAGCAAAACTAGAATTAATTACGCGTCGTAGACCCCGCCTCTTACTGTTGTTGTACGACGATGATCCAGATAACAGCCATTTGAAAGGCGCGAGGGTGCTCTTTATTATTTATTATAGGTCGTTAAAGTTGCAAATAGCTAAAACGACCTTTTTTTGTCTTTTCTTTTTTTGTCCCACAAACGTTTTGTAACATATATCAGTAATATTCTGCTCCGTATGGTTACACTGCATAAAATATGCCTAAGATGTATTTTTTTAACGTTTTGCGTTGGTACGTGCAAGAAACCATTCTGGTAAACCAGATTTACGCAACTGTAGTATTGCGTGTGTCACTGACGTCGATGCAAATTAGGCAATGCTGAGGTACCGTCAAAAGTAATTGAATTCCATTTCTAAGTATTTGTACTCTACTCAAGATACGTTACAGTGAAAGGAACTTGAGTATTATTTTAAATACGTTATGAAGCAGGTATTTAGCAAACTAACTACTTTTACCGAGTATTTCGTCCAACACTGATGTGGATTCGCCGCCCGGAAAACGTCGGCGCCCGAGGGCATGCGCATGCGTCGGCGGATCCGAGCGGTGAGTTCCGGTGTGGATCGCCACGTTGAGGAGAGAGGTTCCCGCCTGCCTGGAACCCTGCAGCGGTATTGACGAAGAAGAAACTGGGAAGACTGGAGACGGGAACGGTGGAAAATATCTCTTGCGCGAAAACCGGGCGACGACGGACGCTCGTGGTGCTGCCCAACGCGATGTCGGGCGACCGGCCCGGCGACTTGGTCCGGATTTTAAACCGCATCGCGGGCCCTGGATCGCGACCTCCCCACAAGGCGGTGTGGACTAGCACCGCGGGGACGATTGGCAGCTGGAGCAGTGGTGGTGCACACTTGCCGAGGCTTTGTGAATGATGACCCCTCAACTAAAAAAAAAGGGGGGGGGGGGGGGTGTAGCCCTTACATCGTTTATCACATATATGCGACACCCCGAAAATTCAGTTGACCGTACAGCGCACAAACGATCAACCGACGCTACCAACTTTCACGAGCGGCTTGATAACCGAGTTGCGCAACTTATTAAAATAGCTAAAGTATGTGGGACTGACTGCAAACAAAGTAATCGGGGTTTTCTTGGCCCTGTGGCGAAGCCCCAGTGTTTGTTTTCTGTAGTCTTTGATCATCTTCGCCAAGATGGCTGCCGAGGCGCACAGATGTGCGCGCTGCTCCCAGTCGATTCGTGGCCGGTTGCAATATTTGCCTTGCGGGTCTTGCAAATTGCGCTTTCATTGCAAGTGCATAAACATTCAAGCCGATGAATACAATTTCTTCATGAAATCCGGGAACAGCAAGTACAAATGCAATCAGTGTATGAAGCGACGGGATCCTTCAACAGCGGAGCTTATCAACGAGGCCGGCATCGCTATCACGCCCCCCGAGGATTCTGCGGCTCTTTTGGATTCTGCAGACGCTGTCAACGGGAATTCTTCTGCAAGTATTATCCAGTTGATTCAGTCACTGGCGAGTCGACTGAAAGAGCTTACAAGCGAAGTGCGGGAGCTTCGAGTGGATAACATTTCGCTTCGTGACGCGGTGCGTGACCTGCGGGATTGTGTCTGTGGGAGTGTAGAATTCCCGGCACTGCCCAATGGCTCCGACTGCCCAGCTCCATCCACGGGTAGCTTCGCGTCAGCTGTTATTGCAGGCACAAGTGCATCGCGCGCTGGTGTACCGCTACCGAAGTTCCATGCTCGACAAAAGTCTTCTGGTCGTCATCAACGTACGGTCGTGCACCGCTTATCCGACTCGGAGAGGCAGACGCAGAGGCCTCCAACCACCGTTGGCACAGCTAAGCAGTCTGTGCTGAAGACCGCCCCGAGACCATCGGCAGTGACAGGTCTCTTTGTCTCCCGTCTGGCTGCGAGCACCGAAGCATCGGACGTGCAAGGACATCTGGCAGGGCTTGTTGGGGAAAGACCTGTCGTGTGCACCAAGCTGAAAACCAGGTATCCGACGTACAGCTCCTTCATGTCTCTTTGGACACGGACTTGTTTGAACTCTTGAACAAGCCTTAGGTGTGGCCTCTTGGTTGCGTCTTCCGTCCATTTTATGGCAAGTTGTCGCCTTCAAGGCACTTTGAAGATTCTAATATTGTTAAGCTACCCCCAACGATGGCGCGAAAAACTAACTTGTACTGTCAAAATACGAGAGGTCTCAGAATCAAAAGTGAGGAATTTTTTGCTAATGCCCTTTCCGGTGACCATGAAATCATTTGTCTGACGAAAACATGGCTAAATGAATCTTGCACTAGCAGCTGTTATTGTCCAAGTCAATTCTCAGTATTTAGAACAGACAGAAATTACACTGGACTTGTTAAATACGGTAGTGGTGTTCTAATAGCGTGCAAGTCTGATTTTTATCCGATTAGGCGTACAGACCTTGAGACCTATAAGAAATGTGTCTGGGTGGAAATACCGGCATCGGGTGGCTTAAACTACCTTGTTGGATGTTATTATTTTCCGCCGAATTCCGACATTTGTGTTTTCGTAGACCATTTTGCAGACCTAGAGAACCGAATTGATTTTTCAAAGTACAAAGTACAGGTTTACGGCGATTTTAACCTTCCAAAGGTCAACTGGTCCTTCGGCTTTTCCCAGAGTTTCTGCGCAGTAGTACGAGATAAAGTACAGTGCCTGACCAATTTTATCTATTTTAACGGGTTGCATCAGCGCAATACGATAAGAAACTGTGCTGGAAATGTTTTAGATTTGATGATATTGAACGTACCCGTCTTCGACGTGAAAGAGACACGCGAGACGCTTGTCCCAGTCGATTATTTTTACCCTCCGTTTACACTATGCGTATTTTTATCATTTCGAATACTACGTGAGCAGTCACTACCCACGTTTACCTATACGCGTGGCGATTATCTCGGCCTATACAATCGTCTTCGTGGCTATGATTGGTCTTGCCTCTTTCACCTTTCGGACGTTAATTCTTGTGTCGAATTGGTAAACTGTTCAGCGGGCTATACAAGAATTCAAACCTAAGCAGTGTCCAAGGAAATCAAAATTTTCTAAGTGGTTTTCATCTGTCGTGAAATATTGTATGTGTAAAAAGCAGCATTACCAAAAGCTCTATAAAAGTCAAATTGTGAATATTGGTATCATAGGTTCTCAGTCTGCAGAGCAATAGTTAAGAAGCTTTATTCTCGAAATGAAGCTCGTTATCACAGCTGTTTGGAAAACAATTTTAAAAAATAACCAAGTTGCTTTTGGAATTATGCTCGGGCCCAAAGTAAGAATATTGTCAGCACTTCTGTGTTAAAAATTGACGATACGATTTTATGCAAGCCACAAGAAGTGAGCCAAGCATTTGCTAATCACTTTAGTTCTTGCTTTTCGGAGCATGACAGTGTGGCTAATGATTTTGAATTTGACGGTTTTGCCTACTCCTTCGCATACCACAGTGTAACCGATGATGAGGTGATGTGCTCGATACAGAAGCTCAAACCAAAACTTTCAACTGGCTGCGATGACGTTCCTAATTTTATTATCAAAGGATGTGCTGAAATATTTATACCTCCTGACACATATATTTAATCTGTCCTTACAGTATAGGCTTTATCCTTCTCGGTGGAAAGTTTCAGTCGCAATACCAGTCTTCAAGTCAGGAAATCCTAATGTCAATAATTTCCGCCCTCTGTCTCTTCTTTGTGGCTTCTCAAATGTTTTTGAGATGGTGGTGTGCGATCGCTTGTACTCACATTTTAAACAAAAAATTTCACCTTTTCGACACGAATTCCTCAGGCGCAGATCAGTGGAGACGAACTTAGCTACTTTCCTCGGTCATAGTGGTCCTGCAGTATGCAACCGTGGTCAGGTGGACACAGTCTACTTTGACATGACCAAGGCCTTCGATAAGGTTGACCAGTAGATGCTCTTGTTGAAATTAAAAGAATACGGACTATGCACTTTGTATTGCGCATGGTTTGAAAGTTACCTTTCAAATCGCCAAAATTATGTTAGATTTTTGTATTGTGTGTCAAAAACATTTGCATCTTTAGCTGGCGTACCCCAAGGTTCTAACCTCGGACCACTCATGTTTTTGATATTTGTTAACGATGTACCGCCTTCCATCAGAAACTCGAAAGTGCTAATGTTTGCCGATGACTTTAAACTTTTCCGTGTTGTTGAGAATGTAAATGACTGTATTCAGATACAAAATGACATCCGCTTCGTTAAACATTGGTGCTTAAAAATAGGCTTCAACTGAATCCAAAAAAGACTGTATTAATGTCCCTTACCAGGAAGAAGGGGAGCATAGTCTTCGACTCCACTATATATGAAGAGAAAGTGCTGCGGGTTGTCAATGTACGGGATCTTGGTGTCTTTGTGGACTCCAGATTGGATTTTCGCCTCCACGTCTTTCGCATTGTTGGTGAAGGACTTCGCCAACTGGGTGTAATTTCGCGGCTGACAAAAAAAGTTCGCCGCTCTGAGTGTTTTTTACGTCTGCATTGTGCATTGGTTAGATCACGCCTCGAGTTCGCGTCTGTGGTTTGGAACTTTGTAACGATGTTACATAGTAATCTTGTTGAAAACGTTCAGCGTAAGTTTATAAAAATCTTATACGACCGATATATTGGCCGCCGCCGTTTCCACAATTATCATTCCCTGCTCACTGACCTCGGTCTAGTGCCTCTTCACGATAGACGAATTGCAAGACACATGCATTTCCTGCATCAAATTGTGCATGGTGCTCTTGATTGTGCCCAGCTGCTGATGTCGCTGAGGTTCCGGGTACCGTCAGAGAGGACATCAAAATGCAGAGACACGTGTTATCCTGATGTGCGGGCCACTTGCGCAATGACACGTCTGCAACAGGGGAACGCGACAGAACAGCACACGACAAAACAGCACGCGACAAAACAGCACGGTCAAAACAGCACGCGTCAAAAGAGCACAGCGTCAAAACAGCACGGCGACAAAACAGCACGCGTCAAAATAGCACGCGACAAAACAGCACGGCGTCAAAACGGCACAGCGACAGAAGAGCACGTGCCAAAACAGCACGGCGTCAAAACAGCACAACGACGAAACAGCACGCATGTAAAAAGGCTGTTATAGGTAGCGTTTTATGAAAACGAAACAGAGCGTAAAGAAAAGGGGTTGGACATTTCGTGGCATTATTTAACAGCTAGTGGAGAAACAATATAAAAAAAATGTACGCTGGCGGCGACGGCATCGCACTCAAGTCAGTGTCCCGAGTGCTGCTGCTGTGTGATTACTAAAAACAAATAAAGTTAGCAGTAATTACTACTACTTAACTACGCTAAACTCTGCATAGACTGGGTAGTTAGAGTTGGCTGCGTTGTCTGGTTCTTTTACTAAGTATCGGAGAAAGAGGAAAAGTTATTCGGAAAAATATATCTATAAGTTCAAGTTATGAACTGCCTGGTTTGTGGCGGTTCGGTGAGGTTCCGTAGTACTCGATGTTTTGTAATTACCACCTAAGCGTAAAACGTCCCCTCCCCCCCCCCCCCCCCCCCCAAAAAAAAAAAAAAGCGGCAGATGCGTTGATTACAGATGCATTGATAGAGCCGGTAAGATAAGGTGACTTTAATGTGGAGTGTATTCAAGGTGCACCATGGGCACCGATTCTGCGGGGTTCATTCGCCGTGGATAAAATCTGGAAACACGCGGCTAGGGCTTGCAGGCGAGAAGTTGTACGTTTTGAGTTAAATTCACAGATTATTGCCGACGAAGGCCTTGACCGAGTAGAAACCGGTGAAGCAGTAACATGCCGTAGCCTCAATGCTGTGGCCTTACAATGCAGCATGGGCTGAACGCAGCGTTGCCGCACACGCCGTCTGTTTTTCTTTTTTTTTTTTTAACAACTAACGAAAGCACATTGCCGTGCGATTGAATTATTTATTGTAGACGATATCACCGGCAAACTTGCGCGCCAAAATGAGCAAAACTGCTCAAAAAAATTGCGGTGGCTTAGCTCGGCTATGCCTGGATATACGTAGCGTGAGCTTATGCGCACAAAATGAGAGGCGCTATCAAGCGGCTCCGGTGCAGCGTCAGACTTGGCTACTGCGCAACGGTGGCGCACAGCTGGGCACGCAGTGGCGCCAGTGCCGTCTGCCGCGGCTATGACGTCACCCCTCTGGAATGCGCAGACCCACGAGGCGGGCGCGGCGGCGGCGGCTCCGACGCGCTAGCTGTGCGCCGTGTGACGTCACTGCTCCTCGCGCATGCGCAGCACGGAGCACGGCTCATTATGCGAACCACGCGAAACTGCTCAACCTCAGCCTGTGTAGCTCACGCCACAAAAAGCCAGAATACGGGCCAGCGGGGGCTTCGGTACTTCCCAGGGAACCGTCATGCGCGCATCGAGTATACTCCCCACTCCGAACTTGCTTCCAAAAGAACAGATTGGAAAAATTGGCCGTCGACGAGTTGGCTTTCGACGAATTGGCCTAGAACCTCCATTCCTTTACGGTGCCTTATTTTAAATTTTTTTTTTTTTAACATTAAACGCTATATTTAGGGTTCAGCGTTTTTGGGTTAAACCGAATATAACCGGTAAAAGTACGCCGAATTCATTTTTCCACAATCAGTCTTAACTGAAAAAGTTCAGTATTTTCGAGGGCGTTTGGAGTGGTGTGTGTGTGTGGCCGGGGGGGGGGGGGGGGGGGGGGGTTGTGACTCGGGAGTCGGAACTACGATTTCGAGTTTTCGGATAAATTCGGAAAACACCCGCCGGTAAAAGTTTCGTCTATTGCGATTTATCTGATAAACTCTGAATTTCGATGTGCCAATCTCCGCCTCCCCCCCCCCCCCCTCCCCGCCCACAAACACACACACAAATATATTTTACAATTAATCATTTAATCAGCGCGCAGAGTAAATGTCCCGGGAAAATGCCACCACACATATCTGTCGAATTTTGGTCAAGACAACAGGTCATTGTACTATCGGGTCAAGGCAAAAGTGACTGTTTATGTTTCCGGTTTGGGTCATACTATTTGTGCCCGAGAGGAAGGAAAGATTGTGTTTTTGTAACCGCGAAAGCTATGGACCATAGATATTACATAAAGTGGAAAAGAGGACACTTGAAACTTCTCTATTACATTCTTTTCCACTCTATCTCTTGCAGCCGCGCGGTAGGTTGATGGAATAGCATGGAATGAATAAGGCTTCCCAGCGACTACCTCCAGTAGGTTATTCATTTTAGGGTATTCACGTTTATCGAAATAACACTTGTGTGCCACTTTTGTTCTAGGACAAATTAGTATTGCCAGTAGTAATGGCACCAACGCCAAATCCAACTGAGGAAAATATCAATTGATACAATCGCGTTTTCTTTTTGCCCAGAATATGTTTACATTTTGATAATATTTGTTTATTATTAATAAGAAACACTGCGGATTTGAGCTCCAAATTTCGGAGAATTCGGAATCAAACAAAAATAAACTCCGATAAACTTCAAATTTTCGGCGAGAAATAAACTCAGAAAAACACCCTCCGCACTTGACGAAAAAACTCCGAAAACACGGAACCCTACTCATTCCTGACCATATATGACCACTTCCTATCGCAGTTTTCAGCTTGTCTGCGAGATCGGTTCAACTTTCAACATAAGCTCCGAGGGCGCAGGGGTCTTCAGGACGAAATCTGGGTTTTTCACCTGATAGAAATTTGTGCCGAATTCTTTGTTAAAAAAGAGAGTTTAATCGTGAAATCAAACAACGGAAATCAAGAGCGTCCGTAAATGCCGCGCATTGTGTAACACCCCTAGCTTCCGTCTACTAGAGGAGGACATAAATACGAGTGTTTTATTGTCATTTTTGCCGTCGGCGCGAATTTATCACCTCTCGCAGTCGTGAAAATGGGGGAAAACGCACCGAGTACAATGCTTGCTAATTCCTCCATTTTGATATTTGCCTCTCCGACCGAAGTGGTACTGAAGCTCATGCTGGTCCTGTGTACAAATACGAGCACACGACGATGTCAGACACGACAAGGCCCCAGTGCATTTTATAGAACAGGTCGCGTCGGCTGCCAAAGACGGCACAAAATAAGAAGACCAGTACCTGGTACTCAATATACATTTTACAGAAACGCTTTTAATTATTGCACTTTCGTTAGTTTACTGGTTTTCGTCAATAAAGCTAATATAACTGAGAAGTTTATGAGTCTACAAATATGCACCGAAATAAACCGAAAACATTTGTTTGGAATAAAAACCGAAAAAAGTGCGTGGAATTTCAAATAATACAAACCTACAACGCTGAATATTGCCAGTGTCATGCTTTTGACGCTGTGCTGTTTTGTTGCTGGGCTGTTCTGACGCTGTGCTGTTTTGACGCCGTGCTGTTTTGGCACGTGCTCTTCTGTCGCTGTGCCGTTTTGACGCTGTGCTGTTTTGTCGCGTGCTATTTTGACGCGTGCTGTTTTGTCGCCGTGCTGTTTTGACGCTGTGCTGTTTTGACGCGTGCTGTTTTGACCGTGCTGTTTTGTCGCGTGCTGGATGCCTTTTTTGGGAAAACAGACATTTTCGCCTGGTTGTGTTTTCACGTTATACTTTTATGTATCTGGGTACAGGACAGTGCACTGCTGCTCAGGCCGCTTGGCTGTTTGCAGGCACGCAAATAAACCTCATCTCTCCATCTATACGTACTTTATCTGTTTAATATGTTACATCGCGCGGTCTTCAAGCCTCTCGTAAAATTTGGGGCCGTCAGTTCGACATCAGTGCACTCTACGTTGAAGTGGAGTTTCAGGTTGTCGTATATGTGACAAGGGCTGTAAGGCTACACCTTTTTTTAAAGTGCTTTTGGGTCCCGGAACGCGCAAGAGGAATATGAATGTAATAAAACATTTCTGCCGAGAGCTACTCGTTCCTTTGTCACATACATCTGGAGAAAGTGAAGCTGGAATGTGAAAAGAACCCTACAACTTTTATTGCGCCACTGTACTTTATTGTGGGTGTGGGGTACGTTTCGATGCCGTCTGACAACTGAGGTGTTCCTACAAAAGGTATATGTTCACTTCGCGATTAGTAAAATAAACATAGACTTAATATATATTACAAAAGTGCTTCATAAAAGTACAAAATTAGTGCATTTTTAGTGCTTTTTTTTTTAATCGAGCAAAGCAAAAGTATCCTATTTTATCAAAAAAAAAAAAAATACGTACCACAGAGTAGTGTGGTTGCCTTTTAGAGTCTTTTCCTCTTATCCCCTTCCCCAGAAAAAAGAAAAAAAAGAATTGAGCAAGGTAGGTATTTTAATCCGACTCAAAAAATATCACCTTCATTCCTTTTCTGGTAGAAATCAGAAAGCCGTTTGAAATTGATTCGAGTGTAACTTTTCTCTCGGGTCAGCAGTAATCATTTCGCTGTCGCTCGCTGCAGTGTACGTCGTTCAAATGGTATTGCGCGTTACGAAATGAAATCATTTGCGAGCTGCCCGTTTTTGTATGGTTTTGTGCGCGTATTTGTGCGCGTGTGTGTAATCGAAAGTGAAGGAAAAAGTGATCTTTAGACGTGACGCCATGAAGGCGTGGGATCTTGGCTCTTTGTTTTCAAAAAAATTCTTTCAACTATCGTGCCGATGCATATTGCCGCTCGTATGTGGGAGAATTGTTAACGTACGCGGCTGCCACGCGAGAAAAACGGGATTCGAACTCCGCTGGGCCCGGATCCTTCTTCTTATTTTGTGTGCAAAAATGTTCCAAAAGCCGAGTGAATTCATGATTGAAAAGGTTTACTCCGACTTAACATAACAAATTAATAACAAAAGGTACAGACGTTTCGCCACCTATGCAGGTGGCATCTTCAGTATACACTCACCTTATTTGTGTTAGTGTATACTCAAGATGCCACCTGCATAGGTGGCGAAACGTCTGTACCTTTTGTTATTAATTTGTTATGTTTAGTCGGAGTAAACCTTTTCAATTTTTTTGTGTGCTTTTGGAAATCTCTAGCCCAATGTCGGCTCTCGGCGAGCGGCGTTCGGAACATTCGTAAACGTACCGCGTAAGTATACAATGAGCGGTAGCGCTTTTTATCTACCACGTTTTATCGGTATTTGCCAAAACTCACATAAATTTTGCTATACAGCCACCGCCTGTTTTACAAAACCAGGGCGTAGCGAGTACCCGAGCATCTCACCATTGCTCGGCAGCCAATGGCATTGCCTCAATAGGCGATGAGAACGCCGTAGAGCCCATCGCGAACCGAGATGAGGGAACGCAAGAAGTCACGCGCATGCTTTTCTTCCTATACACCAACGCAGTGTTTCGAAACAAGCGCCCTCTGCCCACACCAGGTGTGGGCACTGCGCGTGTGAAGTTGCCGAATTCGGGGGGAGTGAACCGTTTGCGCATGCGCAGCACAGAAAGCAGCGCCACCGGTGTTGCGTGACGTCAGTGAGTTGAGTTCGTCAACAGCCTCCTATATACTGACATAGCCTAGCAGATCGCCATGAGAGGCGGCTGCCGAGATGGAAAAGGTGGAGCGGCAGACAACGGATGAAAAGAGAGCCATGTGACTGGCGCCCCGCTGCGAAGAAACGCCGAAACACGCATCTCCCGAGCGAACAAGTGTGTTTCGGGTCCTCGCCGCTGCAAAATGTGTGCGCTGACGTCCAGGTTCCCCAAGAAACGGCTCTTTGATGCTCTGTGCTGCCAGATCAACGTTCTCCAAATCTGCGACCGGGCACTCTATGACCCCTTCGTCGAACTGCCAGGCTTTGTGAGTACAGAGGAGGCTATGGTTGGTCTATACATCGCTTCACTTTATAACTCTAGACGCTGCCGACGTTACGAGCTGATCGAACCAATCATAGACGGCGCAGTCACTTACGCTTTGGACACTGCTTGGTTGATTTCATTAGCTTGTAGCGTCGGCTGCATCTGGGCTTGAAACAAAGAAACAGAGTATAAGCGCAATTGAGTGAACCTTTGTTCGTAAACGTTTCATTTGGGGCGCTCTGGATACAATGGAAAATGCAATTTAGTGTAATTAAAACGTGTGTGTTTGTCCCATTCTCGTCCGGTTTAGAATCGCGTGTAATGCAGTGTTGTATTGCGGCGATAGTTAAATAGTACATTTACTTCAGCAAAGTGTTTTGTAATATTTACTTAAAATTCACGAGGAGCTGTTCTTTGAGGTGTTTGTTAAATTAGCTAGCCTACGTATTTTAGTGTCGTTTGTTTTGTTTTTCGGCAGAAGTATGTTGTTTGAATTATATTACATTTCCTGCGGCTGTTGGTCCACTTTGTACAAGTCTCAGAGGCTTTGACAGGCTCGATTCCGATCCCTCTATGGAAAATATACACGAATAAAATTATTATTATTATTATTATTATTTATACGAAGCTGTCTGGGCCTATATATTACAATGTAAGTTTTAAGCGGAGTCGTCTAGTACAGCTAAACCGCAGGAATATTCATCTGTAATAAAATCATTGCCTTACAAGAGACGTACTGTACGCTTCTTTAGAAAGAGCAGCAAACCTTGCAAACCGTGCGGACAATCAAACAGCGCTGAAGGCCAACACAGCCATGCACACTTTCCTAAAAAAATGTAAGGAATTACCATTACGATAACACGAGGCTAAGTTATAACTAATAACAGTTAGAATTACCAATCCATAAACGTAAGTGACCGTCACAAGAAAAGGACTCGAGGTACACATAAGCAAGTTCTTAAAGGGACACTGACAGGGCATTTATGCTCGCCGAGGTTTTTAGTTGTACGTGACATATGAGAGCTGAACTACCCAGAACAGAATTTGCGACTCGAAATTCGGTTTCCTTCCGCCCGAAAACCGCCGATCAAGAACTGGCCGGTTCGAGTCTCGCTCACTCTCTTTTCCGCGGTCACGGGCCGTTTTCTAAGGTATCGATGCGACCACCAAATTTAATCAAAGTCGTGGGTCACTGAAGGCACACACTCAATATTAAAAATAGAAAAAAATATGAAACCCATTTTTTGTGGCTTCTAAAAAGCTGCAAATACGTTGATTGAAAAAAAAGTTTCACAAACAACCGGAAGCATTCTGTGCGTGCGTCGTTTCGCGTATCGTGGGACTCGCGGGGACGGCGATGGCAGCGGACGACGGGCGTGGGACCTCTATTTCAGAACTGTCGTTCGCGGTACTGGCGAATTCTGTCTACCTTTAAAAGAGAAATTTGGGACTAATCAAAAGAATTGGTATTCATCCCGTACGACACGCCCGACCACCAAACCGATTTGCGCGAAGACGTCGCCGAGCCGTCGCTCTCTTCTCGTGGCTGAAGACATCGCTCGCGCAAACGGCAAGCACGACGTGTCTACATCGAGTTGAATATGCACGCGTACGATTTCTTTACAAGGTGAGAATGTCGCCAATGCGTGGTTCATCCCGACTTCGACCCGGGAGTGCTTTTGCTAGAGGAAAATCGGCAGGAAACTTTCCAACTTACAGTTTATCGGCTGAATTGTTACTAAGGAAACAGATCCCTTAGTTTCGATGTGCCCCAGTAGCTTAGTGGGAAAGACGTCCGCTTCGCACGCCGTAGGACCGGGTTTGATCCTCCGTAAAACTTTTTTTTTTCATGTTTTTCGATGTCTACATTTTTTTTTTTTACCATTATCACTGAAGAAACAACAAAAAAAAAGAAATAAGAAACAAATGTTGTGGACGACACGTCGCTGAATTACATGGTATGGGATTTCTTTTTTGACACCTGCGAACTCAATGTAATCACTTTCCACAAAATGCAAGGAGCATATAAATCAGGTAGCGTCCGCTTTCCGAGGTGCCCGTAAATGTTCTACAGGAATTGCAGCCAGCCATTGGTCCCGATCCCGTTGATCTTTCGGAAACTCTGTCGCACAATGCCACTTCTGTTTCGGACGCAGGACATGTGAGCCAGCTCTTCACGCAACATCTTGGGTGTATTCTTTTCGAAGCCGATCAAAATTCACCACGGGCACTCACCACTCACCTCCAACTCCTCAATGTACAATACAACTCATCTTGGAGTACAGGACAACGAGCGGAACATACATAACTGCAAAAGATTCCCACGGCTAACAGTTCCCGTACGCCGCATGTCGTCTGCTACCGGGAAGGAGAAAAAAAAAACAAAAAAAACACGGTCGGGTGTAGCCACGTGACTTCGCCACTCGCTCTCTTCTCTCCACTTCTCCGACCTCCGTCGGGTTTTGGTTTCGGTGTCGCGCAGTTGCATCTTTTGGCTTTATTAAAAAAATACGCTACTCTGTTGCAAAATATTAATTGGGTAGTCCTCCGACACCATAATAAAACGCCTGGCAAAAAATTAAAAAAAAATTTTGGGGGTGTCAGTGTCCCTTTAAGGCTTGTTCAAACAGGATACTAGAAAATCGTCAGGCGAACGGACTCCCGCAAAACTCGTCAAAATTGAAGCGGACGCTTTAATATCTTGCGATTTTTGCAGCAGTCCGGTTGCCGGACAATTTTTGTGGGCGAGCCAACAACATCTTTTCTCCTCGCCTCCTCCATTTTCCTTTGACGTCGGTGCTCCTCAGATTTGACGTCCCACGCCACCTTCCTCTGGTGTTCTCCCGCGGTTCGCTGACCTCGCTACCGCGGTCGCCTCGGCTGGAAAGCCAAATAGGTCCAGCTTTAGGTGGATTCGGGAGATTCCTGCATCGAAGCGGGCGTTTTGCTTCCGGCAGGGAATGACACCTTCGCGTCATTCCCTTTCCCGTTTTCGGGATTTGAAAAACGGCGGCGGCCTTGAGCGATCGACCGACCGACAATAGTGCGTGTGAGTCGCTCTCCGGACCCACGTCATGAGCAGATCAAGGCCGCCGTGAAGAGCACGGGGAAGCTTTGACAAAAAAAAAAAAAAATCTCCCCGTCAAAAAAAAAAACAAAAAAAAAACGGCCAGAAGTGGAGTGCCGAACGATTTGTCGGAGTCGCGTCGCCTGACGATTTTTGTAGTGTCCCGTTTGAACAGGCCTTTATGAGTTGTGAATTCGAAAGCGTGCGTGCCCTTCCTCCGCTCCCTTATTTCGTCTGCGGCGTACTCGACGGTCGCCACGCTGACCTTGGGCAGGGAGCGGTCGAGCCGCTGCCTCGCGGACACGCAGCGCCATGGGGAGGCGAAACTGACGCGCTGCGGCGTCATATCAGTGCGTTTTCCGTGACTTCCTGTGCGGTTTCAAAGCTCGGATGCCTCAGATCGCGGCTTCGGGAATATATCGGCCGTTTTTCACGGCAGATGACGTCGGCTCCCTCCATGGGACAGCTAATGCTTTCGCAATAAAAAATGAAAGATGTTTACAACTCCCTGTAATGCCGAGTTAGAGAGCAGCTCTTGAGGAGGAGGAAAAAAGGAGGGTACGGAAAGGAGGGCGTGCCCCTCCTCCTCCTCGCCTCCTCCTCCTGCCTCTCAACCTTCTCTTTCCTCCTCCTCCCTCCTCATTCTCTTCCCCTCCTCCTCCCCTACTTCTCCCCCCTCCTACCTCGTGACATCACTCGTGACCCTCGTGACGTCACTCGTGAAGGCCTCGTGTAGGTCGTGACCTTCATTGTGACCTTCACGAGGAACCTTCGTGACGTCACTCGTGGCCCTAGGGATCCTCGTGACGTCACGTGTGACGTCATTATGAGAAACATCCCATAATGCGACGCGCGGTTACGTCGAAGGGGGCGGCGACGACGACGACGTTCAAGCCTGAAACGGGCGCCAAAGAGCTGTGCTCTAAAAATAATCTGTTACTTTCGCGGCGTTACTTTCTACCTTACTGTCCTCTGGTAAGTCGCAAAGCACATAAATGCTATGGAAGCGTTTATTGTTGCAACCAGTCACACTTTCGTGACCTTGAATAACAGCTGGCTCTCAAAAGTCTCGTGGACATCTTGCCTCGTTTCTAAGTGCGTGCTTCTTGAGAAAAATGAAACAGCTCTCTGTTCTGGTGAAAGCGCAGAGCTTTGTTGTTACAGCTAGAATTTGACGCTGTTTAAATTGCAAAGCTATGGAAATTGTAATGGAGATACTTAAACCTAGAATAAAATCAATGTGTATGAAATGTATTATATAAACATACTTAGCCGACAAATATTACCACCGGTGGTGCAGAAAAATAGCACGGCACGGTAGTTACACATTACAATGAAAGTATAGATTATGTTTTTATATCATATTTCATTACTTACGAACACATGACATGCCTGGTTGCGACGTCTGTGAATAAGAGAATGGACATTTTTTGGATATATGACCAGTAAAAACATCAGGGGATCCGTCAGGAACCAAAATTTAAATAGCGATTAAAGCAGAAATGTAAACGTATGTATGCCCTGCCAACCATTTGTTGATGTCTTCCAAGGCGCACGTGGCATGTGGGTCGGCCGTACGACAGCTCAGTGTTTTAGCTAATTGTCTTGGGAGGCAATAACAGCGTCCCCCCACAGCGAGAGCAATAATCCTAATTTTGTGAAATAGGAGCTGTGTAAGAGTCGTACCTCATACTTTCAATAAGTTTCTTTTCTGAAGTAGCAAGTGTCGAGAGACAGCATCCAGGCTTTTTTACTTTACAGGAGAGAGCATTGGACTCGGCTAACCTTCCTTTTCTTGCTAGCAACGATCTTAAATCACTACTTTTTAATATGAAACCCAACAAACCTCCTGGGATCGACGGCATCTCAGTTAATGATTTGCACTGAAATTAGGAAGTAATTAAAGCAGTTTTGCTCTCTCTTTTAAATAATATGACCTCTAAAGGCGTCATCCTATTAAAAATGAAAACTGCGCTTGTCATTCCGTTGTTCAAGGGTGGAGCGCGAAATAATGTATAAATTATCTTCCAATTACGATATTATCTTTTCTTTCTAAAATATTAGAAAATATTTTTGCCGAGTCAGCTAGGACAAGCTTTTTAGATAAACACAGATAAGGTAAGATAAACATCTTGCCTTGTCACTACGAATTTTTCCGAGGCCGAGGTAGCCAAATGCTCCTGGAAGATTTCTCTGATGAAGATAATTTACGAACCAAAAGTTAGGGCGCAAACAAGCTGGTGTTGTCGTTCTTTCCCCCCAGTCTCGCATTGTTAGAAAATTCCATCAATCTACGTGGAAAAACCGAATAGAGCATGTCCCGTTTTCTGGAAATGCATACAATGTGCTGTTTGCTTTCAAGAACGGGAACTGTACCATATGCATTGAAATGTGCTATTTAAGCAATAAGTATGAGCTTATCCGTATCAATAAAAAAAGCCTTACACGATTACAGTTTATAATCTGTTCAACTGGTATAAGCGAATTGAACGCGCCCAAAAGTGCCGGATATCCAGCAATTTTTATGGAACTTAATCAGACCGCGGAAGTACAGCGCCTGTGAGCCGAGTTACGCCGCGCGAAGGAAGACATCTCTCTCCCGCGCATGCGCAAGCTGCTGCCGGCCGGCGTGGGCCCGGGTAGAGCACTGTATAGCTCCTTCGGAGCAGAGTAGCGCAATCTGGAACGCCGTCTCTCGGCGACTAGCGGCGAACGCCCGGAGGTTCCAACTGCGGTCAGAAATGCATGGAGGACGTGAGAAAATCGTTGTTTCTTCAGTTTTGTGGGGATGTGCGGAATGGAAATCATTTTTGACATAATAATGAAACATTTTAGAATAATATGCGATAAGTTTTGTGCCATACAAGGACGTATTTTTTTTTTTTTTTTAAATTGCCTGAGCGGCATCATGCAGCAGACGACACGGCGACGTCACACCATTCACGTGACCCGGTCCAGCCAACCCGAAAAGCCCATCTCCGCTGCGAGCAAAAATCGTCTGCTTCAAACGCCATTGCCTTGGAAATTGCCTTCTCAAAATTTGCACACGCATCCGATATTATTAAAATTTTGATAAAATGTTTAGCGCTTTACTAACTTCACGACAGGCTAGTTTTGAAAAATGTCAACTCGCCGTTAGTTTTTTAATCAGCCGTGTTATGTCGATCTCCATGTATTCTCCCATAGGGCGGGCCGCCTCCTGGAACCCTGAGTACCACGTGACTCGCGCCGAGCCGCTCTGTCGGCCATGTTGTTGGCAAAACACGGGGTTCAAAGGATTGCGCTACTCTGCTCCGTAGGAGCTTTATGGCTATATAGTGCTCTAGGCCCGGGGGCGCGGGGGCTGCGGAATGCTGCTACCCGTTCGGAAGGCGAGTTTGACGTTGTTGTCGCGTCGTCAGCGGCGTTCTACGGTGCGTAGACGGCTTCGTTTTCCAAGGTACGTATTCGTTAAGTTGTTCCTAACGCCACTGTTAGTTTACTATCTCTAAAGGTGTCGTATATTCCAAGTTCGGGATGCCCATCGTGCAGCGTCTTGTCTTCCCAGCCGCATAAAACTAGGCCTTTTATAGTTCCTGATTCGGGACGACATACTGCCCGACCCTATTTAGTAGTTGGGCAGTAGGAGAGCACAATTTCCGCAATATTCCCGCATTATTATGCCAAGCCGCTGTCAACCTGCGTGACTTAAAGGGGTCATGAAACGATTTCCTACTTCTTCCTCCTTAGCTTTAATCCTCAACTCAAATGCGAATTGTGAAATCACGTGGTCGTGACCAGGGTGTAAGATAGACAGGTGGTGAAACGAGAGCCTAATGAGCGACCGGATTGTGTCCCCCTCGGTTTTCTCTTTTTCTGTGGCGCCACCTATGTGGAGCACCGTGACCTCTCACTCCAGGTGGGCGAACGCTGGCGACCGGTTAAACCGACGGAGAAGGTTTCTCGTGGATTTTCAATGGAGGACTGCCGTGCTCTCAGTTTATTTTGCGCACTCTCCCATAAAGTTCCATGCAAATTCGATTCTAATTTTTTTCTTCTCGCCGCAGCGTCATCTGTTGCAAATCGGGGGTACTCGCAAGACACCCGCAAGCAGACGAGTACACAATCCGGTCACGGCGCTGCGGTAGGTTTCTATGGGCCGTTTCCCCACCTGTCTATCTAACACCCTGGTCGTGACATTCCTTCGGCACCGGTGCGATGACTCCTAGCTACCACCGTGCTTTTTATGCACACCATAGAATTTGTCATTCCCCAGTGACGACAAGTTCCATCAGGGCACTTATTGGCCAGGAACGCGAATCCAAATATTCGTCGACGGATTGATTGTTGACGAGCGCATACGTCCGAGTGGCGCAGTTCTCGTGTCCAATGCGTGAGCTGGGCTCTGCTGACGTCAGTTTGGCGCCGGTGACACGCTTTTGGAACCGCGGATGTATCATAGTGAAAAGGCGGAGAGCTTTCGAAGGCAAGAAGGTACAAAATAGTCCGCTATATTTTCAAATGTTCGTACCGAAAAGCTGGCTTTTGACTTTCTAGCCTCTTTCTTTTGGCCAACTAAACGATATGCGATTAGTAAAGTCCAAATTTAAAATCATTCATCCCAACCCAAAATTCGTTTCATGGCCCCTTTAAGCGCGTCGAATTAAACTAGATTCGCCGCCAACTTCAACCTCACATGGTTCAAATTTCAGCGCTTGATAAGGGGGGGGGGGGGGGGGGGGATGGGGCAATTGGAGAATGAGGGAAGATCGGATTAGAAGACGTGAGCATTGGTCATTTATGTTTTAAGGAACGAAGTATATTCCTAAGGTCGAAAGCGTAATATATTCTCAATACAGCGTTCGATAAAAAGGCTTGTTTTTAACTTTTTTTTTTTTTATGCGTCCAAAAGGCATAGCGGAGCACTGCGTTTCTCAGCTTCTCGACCGTGTGAGCGTTCTTGGCAGCTTTTCGAATATGCGGTCAAATAAAGGTGGCACCTGCTTGATGCAGAGAAATAATGCAGGCTTTTGCATCTTAGGAATAGCTACGCATTATCCTGCGATATTTTGAGTCGCCCAGTAAGCTTCTCCGCGCTGTGCCAGTAGTCAATCATCGTGTTGCTAATGCTTGTGTGCGCGCCGCGGATGCTCCGTCACTCCAGGTGTTTTGTGGACTAAATTGATGGCTTTTTTTCGGGACTGATATTTCCGAAATAACTCGAGCTACTGAAAGACGAGTATACTTCGAAATTACCCTGGTCGAGTCGAAACCTCTAATGTAATAGGTGGTATTCACTTGACGCCACATTGTAGCTCTCTGAGCGCTGCGCATGCTCAGAGTGAACTCCCGCTCATAGCCTGAGAAGGACACCCTTTTTATGTATAGTATTGCTACACGCACGACGTCATGCAGCTCTACTGGAAGTTGCTGTACGCACGACGCGCGTTAACGTTATTTCATTGGACGACCCGAATCCTGGCCGTAGTGGCAGAGCTTTGCTCTGCCAATACAAATTACTGCAGAGCCCTCAAACAAATATTTTCGCCATCATAACCTAACCAACCTCGCAATTCACGAGCTTGCTCGTGAATATGCGACCAGACTCGCGCATTGTGCATGCAGCCTCGCACATTCATGAGCATGCTCGTGAATTGTAATTGGGTTTTCTGTGTCAAGTTCCCTTTTTTAGAGGATAGGATTTGACTTGTTTTCATCGCGTATCAAGTTCATTCACCGCAACGGAGTGCGGTTTTGCGTTGTGAATTAAAGGAAGATACTATACATATCACCAGATTAAAGCGATAAAACTCATGGGTAGACATGCCAACCGGAAGAAACTGAAAATCTCCCCAGATAAAAACTGAAAAGGTGTGCCATGTTTGAAAATAGTATAACTCCCGAAAGTCCTAGGTATTAATGCTCTCAAAAACAATTGCAATCATAAACGTTTGGTTCAGCGTTCCTTTATGACTAAAAAGATCTACTTTTTTGAGGCAGAGGCATCTTCAACTGCCACTGGATGGCACCAGGTGCTTCGAAGGCGTCAGCTTCCTCTCTGCTATGGAGCTGATGTACGCCACATACTGTTGTTTCAGCCTAAAGTACCCTGCTGAGCTGCCAGCAGCGTTGAAGTTCGTTTAGAGGTAACTATGAATGTGCCTTTCAGTTATGAAAATGTGCACGGTGAATTTGCTTTGGAAAAATGTATCGTATGGACAGTTCTAATTCCTTCAAGTGGTTGAATTGTCAAGTGGATATTGCATTTCGTGAAGAAATAAATAGGCGATTTATTTTTGTCTGGGAAGTAGCAATAACTGATAAGTAATTTTTGACAGCGTTAATGACATAAAAGGTCGTTAGCAATAAATTATGTAGCTAATCTGTTATCGTGTCCTTGCCAACATCCTAAGCAGTTTGGCATACCTTTGAATGGTGGTGTGCTCCTCAACGTATTTTCGGCAAAGCCAATTGGGCTCAGAATTGGAGATTTCGAAGACTGTAGGCGACTTATTTTTCGAAAGATACTAATTTTCCCAAATCGCCTACAATTAAAAAAAAAAAAAAAAAAGGTCTCGCGAACGATTCTGGTAAAATGTAAACACATTGGAATCTATATTGGGATCCCGCCGCATCGCGAAAATTACAACCCGCGAATTATTCCAAATCTTCAACTTTTACCTCAATCGCGAAATATTGAGCCCGCGAAAAATAAATCGTTTACAGTATAGGGTACAAGTCAAAAAGTTCAAACACTGTTTTCCTTTGGCAATGTGCAATGTTTCCGAAACTTGTAGGAACACACAAACTGTTATTACCTCATAAACGTGCTAACTTGTCGGTGGCCGAACGCTTAATGCTTAATGCAACAATTTTGTGCGCTACGTCATAGATTGATGTAATCTTAAGAGGTAATACAGTCGCGTGTTCCTTTGCTGAGTACTGTACATATACAGGATTTTTTTTATTCTTACAAATTTGTTTAAAGAAAGCCATGAAAGCTACACTTATGCGGTTTGTGCGAGTGAGTTATACGTCCAGGGGGACATTGTGTGGGTGGCTACTCTTTGCAATAAGTCGGCTAATTAATTAAAATTGGTTAACTTTTTAATTAGTGAAAATAGACATATGATTCCAATTAAAAACTTGCTAAGTGTTATCGAAGGCCATTAAATGAGTCATTTTCAGAAACATTTTAAGCGCGTGAGAAGTGTAGTAGTACAATAAAGTTACCACTTATGGAGCACGAGGCTAGCGGTTGCGGTAAGGCGCCCGCGCGATTTTTCCGTCTCTTAGCTAGCCCCAGCCTTGTACCTGCTCCACGAGTAGTAACTTCAGCACACTCTTGCGCTTTTCACGCGCTCAAAGTCCTTCAAAAAGTACTGATCTAGGGGATTTGAACGACGCTCAGCAAATATCTTATTGGAAACATACGACTACTTCCACTAATTAAAATATAATTAACGAATTTCAGTTAATTAGCCGACTTGTCGCGAAGATTAGCCACCCCGGTAATGTCCCCCTGGGCGTATAACTCACTCGCACAAACCGCATAAGTGTAGCTTTCATGGCTTTTCTTTAAACAAATCTGTAAAGAAAAAAAAAAAAAAAACACCATAGCAGACGCATAACGATTCCTCGAACGTATTGCACTATTCCCATGTAAATAATAAGGGTTTCATTCAGCTTGGTCACACTGTCGCTGAGGCATTGCCAATTATATCAAGCAAAGTGTCTAACTTTCGACAGCAATTTGGAAAAAAATATGTTTTGTAGAGCAGAATATTAGCCTTAGGGTTTGTGTTTGTTTGGCACCTTCAACAGCAACCTGGAACATGTTGAACCATGTTTTTGTTGAAACTTTACACTAAGAAAGGCAAAGGTCTAATGTTAATGTGCTGCTTTCTAGACACCCTTATTTAAAATTCGCTTGGCAATTCGCAATTCGCTTTACAATTCGTTACTCACATTAATGGGATGTGCTGCGGGGAGGACCGCTTCTTTTTAAATCCTATTATTATGTTGCAATATAATGAAAGAATCAATATGAATCTGGTACTCAGATATATTGTCATACAGAACCAATACTAGAACTTATGCATCCTACGGTACGTGCCACTTATATTTTAACCCGCCTTAGTATCACTCGGCTGCAAGTGCATGGGCCCTTGTTCTGCAGGGGCACATAAATATACCTGTGACCGGGCTATGCTTATCAGTTAGAATAAGTAATATGAACCAAAAGACATGAATGTTCAGTGTTCTAATATTAACCACAATATTCTGCTTAAGCACTTCAGGCAAGCTTTTTTGTAATATTGCATTGACTGGTACTTTGAATTCCTTTTTTAACCGAAGTATTGTTGTGTACAACGTTACTAGGCAGGCGAGCTGGTTAATATGACATTCTACAACCCGGGATGGAGGCTACGAAGACATACGTCTCAATTGAGATGGATGTGTTTGTCCTCCTTTGTAGCCTCCGTCTCGGGTTGTAGAATGTCTTAGCGTTATGTGCTCACTCAAGTTCCGAAATGTGCGCAGTTATTACTGAGAACTAATGCCAGTGGGGTGAAAAAAATATTTATTTTGTACAATCAAAATTTGTTTTGATGCAAGGATCCGACTTGGAGGCTCATGGTGTGTGCACGGACTGTCCAGATTAGGGGCGTTTGTCTCGGCTTGAAAGTATACTATAGTCAAGATTTAGAATTCGTTCAGATTGAATTACTAATCGATAGAGAAGTTAAAGAAGGAGTCAGGAACTTCTTAGCTTCTGTTAGACATCTTCCTCTAAATAATCCCGCCCATTATTTAAGTGCTCTTTCTTTCAGGCAACTTGTGGCAATGAACCCACAGGAGGGGCCCCGGCAGTCTTGAAGAAAAGTTGCTCTGGTGCGTCTGAAGACGCAGGGAGCCCTCCAAGAGTTCTCGAAGTTCCAAAAGCAGTGGAAAGAAAATTCGGTGCTTGTTTAGATTCATTTTTTTTTCTATTGTTAATATTACTATTTGTTGTCATAGGGCAAGATGGTTCTTTTCGAGGTGTAGCTTGTCAGCATAATTTTTTGTGACATTTGTCTTTAGTACACTGCTCACTTTGATATTTTTTTTGATGGCTGACCTGCCCCAAATATATTTGCGGCATGAAATGTTTTCTTATTGTGTATGTTTTCTAGTCATTTAAAAGAAAAATAAATGTAAATATTTTTGAAGCAGCAAACTGTTCAGTCTTCTTCGCAATGGGTACGTTGCTATGGTTTGGAACCAAAACGACCAAGCGTGAAATTAGTTTCATAAGGATGTTTACAAATGTTTACATGCCTTTATCCCCGTCCCTACATGTACAATGATCGCTAAACTTGACGTAGCATGCGAACACTTTCTCATAGCATTCCTGGCTGATTATTAAGTATATATGTCACAGATTCATTGTTCTGTTTTTCAGGTTAGTGCTCGCATTAGATACGAGAGTTCAAATTTTCCATACAAGTTTGGGGAACATTTCCGCAATGCAGGTAATTTTATGTTGCAACGACTTGCATCAAGTTGTGCCTGCAAACTGTCAGGACATCCCTGTTTTGCGTGTCACATATCAACTTTTTTAAGGAGAAGCTTGGCATGTGACACACAAAGCCCGGATGTACTCGTGAATAGCGGTAGTAACATAAAATGGGGCGAGTACTATCACAAACAAGACTGAACTTTTTCCGTAAGTACAAGAAATGTAACCTGTGTCATTTTGGACGCATTGGAACATGTGATGTACTTCGTAAAAATGGTACATGTTCTAGCATGGCTTGCAACCGAACATGTGCTGCTGTGTGCCATGATGGTACATTTCCTGTAGCATACACCACTTGTTCCGTGATGATGGTGTATGGAACTTATTCTGGCTGCCCATACAACAACAACATGTCCCGTACTAAAGAAGTATGGAACATGTTCTGTAGTCCGGTAATAGAGTACATGTTGTGACAACAAGGTTAGCATGTATGTGTCCCATACTTTGACAGGAGTTTTTCTAACAGTACGGGGTTTTGTCTAAAATGTAAAAGTTAATTTATCTTTTGAACTCAATCAAGTGGCCTGTGCACCTTTTTTGGACGTTATCAGGCCATTCGATGGTATTCGGCACCGCATTTAATTGAGAAAACTTTCACTGGTTAGATTTTCGTGGTTCTTTTTTACGGCTGTTGAAAAACTTACTGCGAGAAAGGCGTCAGTGTGTCTCGGCTGGACAGTTTAAAAGCGACTTTTCTCGTTTCAATGCTGGTGTACAACAGGACTCAATTTTAAGTCCGCTTTTGTTTAACATTCATGTTAATGATCTAAATAGAGTTGTGGCAATTTCTTTATTTCAGTATGCCGATGATATTGTTATGTTAGCCAAAGCGCCGAATTACCGTATTTACTCGAGTAATAGCCACACTGTTTGTGAAGAAAGCCTGAGGGTTCGCTTTTCCGCGGAGCACACAGATTGCCAATCACTGCGTTCGACAGCATGATTCTAGCTGTTTACAGGACAGAGATAACGTGCTCGTGCCAAGATACCATCTTTGAAGATTGAATTTGTATGAAGAATCGTATTCTCGATCTGGTTGTTCGCTACGTTATTTATGCGCAACGCGATGATTGGTTGTATTAGTGTTCTGTGGGAAAGTAGACGCAAGGGCCTTGTTCATAAATAGTGCGGCTATTACTCGAGTAAATACGGTATCTAAAAGCCATCTCTGTTCTGCAATCCGCAGCTATTAAAGCTATTGAGAAGTTTGCTGTAATTTAATTTTAATAAATGCTTCTAAAACTCAGCTTATTTGCTTACGCAGCCGTCTAAAAAACGTGGTTCTAACATATCCTTTATTATTACATACCACAGATTGTTTGCCTTGAGATTGCTTACCTGTAAAATACCTCGGCGTGTTTTTTGAAAGTGACCTGGTGTGGAACTCTCATCTTTCGCATGTTTGTAAGAAACTTCGCGCAGTATGTTGTATGTTGTACAATGCTCGATATTTATGCCTTTTGCGGTTTGAAAAGTTGTTGCTCATGCTTGTAGTAGGCCCGAGTTGAAGTGTGTACTGAGGGTTTATTCCACTACAGCAGGTCAGAGGGGCATGACCAGCTGGATGTAAACCCGAGAAGGCCCTGGCACATTCATTGGGAAGATGGAAGTGTCGGGATCGTCAAATGTCAACCTTGGTTTCTGGTAACCTGCATGGACTCGACAAGTTTTGTGATCTTCATCTGAAACTCCTTACATGACGTTGCAAGTTCTTCTTGCGAGAACGCCTTTTATCCATTGCTGTTTGTGGAAAGGATGTTTTACCCACACTTTCTGCTTGATTAGAAAGGAAGTAATTCCCTCGTCTTTCTTCGCCGTTTTGGCGCGGGTCCGTGCCTTGGAAGGCTTCAATAAGTCGAGAACTGTTTGGTAGGGCCTGCTCATAAGCAGTTGACACGGGGGTTCTCCTGTTGATGTGTGGGAGATGATCCGGTACTTAAGTAAGAACTCTCGGATGGCTGCCTTCCTCCCCCTTCCGGAGGAACGTCGAAGAGCAGTCTTCAACGTCTTCACTAAATTCCCTGCTTGTCTGTTGGACTTGGGACGATACGACGGGGTAAAAAAACGGGTAATTCCACCGCTGTCTACGAATTCTTTAAATTCCGAGCTGATGAATTGTCCTCCATTATCGGTGACAAGTTGCTGTGGGAGGCCTTGACGAGAAAAAATCTGCAAAGCGTCGATGGTATCTGCCGCTGTTAGAGATTTCATCGACATAACCTCGGGCCATTTGCTGAACGCATCTATGACAATGAGGTAACTCTGCTGATCTAGCTGTGCAATGTCAGCATGAAGTCTCTGCCACGGTAGTTCCGGAGCTTCCCAGCAGTGAAGAGGAACGTGTGGTTTGTTTTAGCAAACGCTGTCGCAGGGCTCGCATTGCTGCTTGTGCGCTCAATGTCTCAGTCGATTTGTGGCCACCGGACGAGCGACCGTGCCCACATCTTCATTTTTGTTTGTCCAACGTGTCCTTTATGAAGGAGGTTTATTACTTGCTGCTGGAACTTGAGTGGAACTACTGTTTGCGAATTCCATAGGATGCAACCGTTGAGCATGGTTAATTCAGATCTCTGTCTATGAAATGGCATGAGGTCAGTGTCCGTCACCTTTTCTGACCAGCCCTGACTGATGTACCGCTGTACTCGGGAGATGACAAGATCTGACACAGTTTCCATGGCGATGCCCTCTGCCTTCACTGGTAACTTAGACAAACTCTGGGTGTGAAGCGCAAAGACATGTTGTGTATCACAGGCGATGGTGAAAACTCCGCTTGCCATTTCCTTGTCAAAGTCCTCCTCGGAACCTTGTGCGAAACGCGAAAGTCCATCAGCGTTTACAAACTTTGCCGTTGGCACGTACTAAATTGTGTAGCTGTAGTACATTAGTATGAGGGCCCAACGCTGGAGTCTGTTCGCCGATGTCACGGGGATTCCTTTCATGGGGCCAAAGGTGGTTGTCAGGGGTTTGTGGTCAGTATAGAGCCCAAACTTGCGTCCCCAAAGATACAGCTAAAATTTGCGGACTCTAAAGAGGATGGCAAGTGCTTCCTTTTCTATTTGTACATAAGCACACTCTGACGAATTCAGTGTCCTAGAAGCATCTTCTATGGTACGTTCCTTGCCATTGATCTTGTGATATATCACCGCGCCCACGCCTTCCGACAATGCAACCGCCGCGAGGTAAATTGCCAGATCAGGGTTGAAGTGGATTAGGGCCTCCGTAGCCGTCAGTTGTTGTTTGATGTTTTCAGACGCATCTACGCACTCGGAGCTTCATTGCCAGGTGGTGTCTTTTCTCAGTAGCTTGTTCAGCGGTGCACTTTTGTCAGCAAGGTTCGGAAGTAACTTCCTGTAATGGTGCACCATGCCGAGGAGAGATCTTAACTCGCTGATGTTCTTGGGCTCTGGGATATTCAGGATAGCCGAGAACTTTTTCATGAAAGCTTGAAGCCGTCGGCGGAAACGACTTGACCGAGGTACTCGACCTTTTCTTGAAGAAAGGAGAATGTTTTCCTCATGAGCGGAAAGCCCTATTCTTGTAGCCACTGGAGCACTTGTTGAAGATTCTGAAGGTATTCAGGAGTATCTGTTCTAGTAGCGATGATGTCATCGAGGTAACAGGCAACGCCTTCGAGCCCTGGAGGTACCTGGTCCATCGTGCGCTGGAACACTGCTGGGGCGAACCGGAATAGACCTTTGTTGAATCGGAATAGACCTTTGTGTGTTGATCGCGAGAGCCGCTTTTGCATCTTCATCCAGTTCCACCTGGAGATACGCTTTTGACAAGTCAGCTTTGAGAATTTGTTGCCTCCAATTAGTTTAGTGAAACGTTCTTCTGGACGTGGCAGTGGGTAATGGGTTATGTCGAGCTGAGGATTCACGCTGACAATGAAGTCACCGCAGACTCGAACCGATCCATCAGACTTTGGGACGATCACAATCGGAGTGGCCCACTGCGAGAAGTCCACGGGTGTGAGAACGTTGTTCTCGACTTGCTTAGCCAAGTCTTTCTCGACTGCTTCTCGCGTAGTAAACGGTATTGGGCGAGGCTTGAAGAAGTTTGGTTTCGTGTCTGGCTTGAACTGAAGTTGAACCTTGAGTTTAGTACAACAGCCCAAGTCTCCGGAGAACGAGGTCGGAAATGTTGCCGACATTGCCTGAAGTGAGGCTTCGACTTCCAGTTCCACAGATCGAATAAACAATTCGCTTAGGTCGATCTTCAGCCTGTGGATCCACGTACTTCCTAGCAGGTTGGTGTGTCGCTTGTCAGTCACCATTGCATCTAGCTCTCGGAACGTTTTTCAAGCGTGATCTGAAGCAAGCACCGGCCCTGAACCGTGATTTTCTTCTGGTTGAAGCAGAAGAGGCTGTATTCGCTTTCTGCAAGCTAGGTTTTCCTATCTTCCGCCACGTGTCCGTGTCTAGGAGTGTCAGCTTAGATCTCGTGTCGACCTGCAACCTTATGGGTGTTCCTTGAATAATGCAAGTGACAAATTGGCCATCTGGTTATGGAGTGACGAATACGTTGGTAATTGTTTTCACCTGTTCCTTTTTCTTGCCAGCTGTCTCGTGACGCTCAGCTGACCGACATACTTTTGCAGTGTGGCTTTGTTTGCCGCACGCATTGCACGACTGTCCGGAAGCGGCAGGAATTCTCCAAATGCTTGGTGTTGCCGCATCGAAAACACTTGAAAGGTGCAGAAGTGGACGGCTTCACCTATTCAACGAGCATCGCAGCGTGGTCTCCCCGGTCTAGGCGTCGGGACTTTGCTTCGGCGGTGAGGGTTGACTCAGCCAAGCGAAGTGCGACGTCCAGAGTTAGGTATTTCTCGAGCACCAGACGTGCCCGGACGCGCGTGTCACGGAGACCAACGATGAACGCCGTCAAAAGGGAGGAACTTCTGGCGTCGGCTTCAGATTCATAGTCGCCGCTGATGAGGTTTTATCTAAGCCGCAATATGAAGTCTTTGATTGTCTCATTTTCTTCCCGGCGAGCCGAAAACAACTTCGCCCGTTCGAATTCCTTGAATTTCTTAGTTGCGAACTGTTCTTCGAGCTTTTTGAGCAACACTTGATACGGTGCTTCCAGAAAGCTCCGTGGCTGGATTAGGGACCTAGTAGAGCAGCTTGAATGTCTTGGGACCAATTGAAGCGATTAATAAGTTTCTCTTGTCCGCGTCGGCAGTGACCTTAGCGACGTCGAGACAAGCCTGAAACCTTATCTGATAAATGTTCCAGTTGTCCTTTATGGCGTCCAATGTCCCGGGACCATGGAAGCATGGGGCCGGTTCTCCACCATGCTCGCTGCTGCACTGCCGTGCTCCCGTTGAGTCCGCTGCGGTCTTCACCTTCGTTGCCAGTGTAGTATACCCAAGTCGAAGGATGTAGTGAGGGTTTATTCCAATACAGCAGGTCAGAGGGGGATGACCAGCTGCCAGGATTCCAACTGGCCGTATAGCGGAATCCATGAGCTCCCGTGTCCGAGCTCGTCCTCTACTGAGCAACACGACGATCGTCTTTTGCAGTCACGACAATGCTCCTTTATATAGTTTCCTTCGGTAGTGTGTAACCGTATACGTCCGCGTCGCTGCAAAAATCTGTGCGCTGACGACCACGCTCCCTGAGAAATGCTTTGTGATACCAGAGCCTCGCGCTCTCAATCTGCGACCGGGCACTCTATGGCTCCGTCGCCAAACTGCCAGGCTTTCTCAGTATATAGAGGAGGCTATGATTGAACGCAATCACGGTGTAAGATAATACTCTTCAGATGAGGACAGCGCGCTCCTCACGCAGTGCAGATAAAGTTCGCTTTTCACTCTCTCTCTTCTCTCTCTCTCACTATGGTTTCAAGCGGTGCCGGAAGATGACTCGTCGACCCGTGGGCACGGCAAAGACGGCTCGTGCCGCCTTATGCTCCACACGCGCCAACGTTACTAAAACGCTACGTTGGGAAACTCCCATAGAGACAGCTTTGAAAAAGTGGCCCCAATCTGTCTCCGAGCACCGAGCTAATGACGAACAGAACGGCACCATTTCTCCCGCAGCGGCCACTCGAGGAACTGCACGTGACTTCTACTTTGGCTTTAAGGACAGATACAGAGGAAGAGGTTACAGGGGTGCCACCCCTGTCTCCCCGGCGGCGGGTCGGGACGCGCTACCACAAGGGACCGGTGAGGCATGGTTGTATAAAAACAATATTAATTGTGCCGCAAACCCCTGCAAACTAAAGATTTTAAAAAACATAACGCGCCCCTCTTTTTGTACTAAACTCCAATAAATTTCATACAAAAAGAGTCTTTTCCGTTTGTTTTTACGCAAAAAACAGGCTTTCAAAAAGCTCAAGGTGACCACAGTACAGACAAACAATAAAGAGTGGCGCTCTTGTCGCATTTAGCTCGGTCTCCGTGGACGCCAGCGGCCCAGGTTTCGACGGCGAGTTTCCCAACTGAGTGTTTTAGTAACGTTGACACGCGCAGAGCTCTAGCGAGGTTGTCGCTCGTGCAGAAAGCCCACGGTGTACCGGGGTGTCATGGTAAAGAGATAATTTTTTTCGCTCTCACACAGTTTCCCGTTTGGCCGCCGGCGACATTAGGGAGTTTTAGCGAGTCGTTTTTCAAGCACACGGTTCCGAAATCACGAACGGTACAGCTGGTCCGTTCCGTGAAACCGTACGTCCAATTTGACATACTTTAGCGAATCGTGAAAGTGGCGCGACCGTGCAAACGATGATGATGATCGTGCTTAATGGTGACGCCATCTTCTAGTAAACATGTGAAACATTCTGCAACGTGTAAATCACTGGCGACGGTGGCGGACACCGTGGTAGCGGTTCGTGTTTCCGGCGTACGACTGATGTAAACAAGACGGCCGACGTAACATTTGCCGGTCGGAATTTCAAGAACTGCGAAGTTAGATAGAGTAAAAAGTGTCTGAACGACTATAAAGGTATGAGGTGTGTCTCCGTCATCTTCAACTTGAACGATCGTTCACGTTGTGTGCCGTCGAACCAAATAATTTTGTCTGCTCACGGTCGCCATGGCAGCTAGTCAGCCCGCAGATCGCAAAAATTTACTAGCATGCGCAGTTTACAGCATTCACGATCGCTTACCGTTGTCAGCAGTCCTCGAAATGATTTGGTTCAACCTCTCAAATGAAGCAGACTTAAACAGGACGGCAAATTGCCTCCCGCTGTCCTAAGCCTAACGCTCGGCTGGGTCGGCGGAGGTGGTCGCTGAACCGACGGCCATCTTTTTTTTACCCGAGTCGTGAACGGTGCTGGCTGCGTTGCGGTGACGACTCCAGCGGCCGGAATGGGAGAAACGAACGAGAAGAGCCTCCCGACTCCCCGAACGACTCGCGCGCGCATGCGCAGTGGCGTCGCTGATGCGTTCGAAGGCGAACCGTTCGTGTGGAAACGACCTGCTAAAACTCCCTGCTGTCAGCCGCGTGCACGGTGGCCGCGGAATGATGCAGCCTTTCGGATGCCGTCGAACGAACACTATCTGATTTCTCCCGCCGCGCGTTCAGCCACACCGTGTCCTCACTTAAAGAGTGTACAGTCGTCCTCAATATGAGCGTGAACACGCCGCCGTCGACCGATTGGTACTACCAGCTCCAGCTAGCGGCGCTTCCAACAGTCACTGCGAGAATAAGCGCCTGCGCAGAAAGGACGGATGCGCTGTTGCGATAGCGTGTATCACCCCCGTTCTGGAACCTTAAAACCGCCTGCGGCCCGTCTGTTTTGTTTTATTGATAGTTGAAAGCGCTGGTTGTGATAAGCAATCGGCCACGGACTGCGCTTTTTAAACATCCTGCTGTGTAGCTTGCGCGTGTTGGCATAGTCGATAGTCACTCTTGATGGTATAAAACAAATCTGTTTGACAAGGAAGTAGGAATCGGGGGCGTTATGATTGGTATCAGTGAAGACGTTTTATCTATAAAAGGGGGTGGCGTGCGTTCTCGTAACAGCCCATCCGTCCTTTCTGTGCAGGCGCTTATTCTCGCAGTGACTCGTGGAAGCGCCGCTAGCTGGAGCTGGCAGTACCAATCGGTCGACGGCGGCGTGTTCACGCTCATATTGAGGACGACTGTACCTTACACCGTGAACGCAAACAGGGGCTCGCCAATCAATGGGCAGCATAGGGAACGCGCAGGGAGTGAGCGAAGACGAGGCAGCCAAGCGCGCGCCGTCATTGATTGAGTAAGGGGGGGGGGGGAGGGGCACGTGGGCTCATTTGGGGGGTAAACAAACGCACGAGTTTCGGAATGAGAAGGCGAACTTGCACGGCGTATATACCCTTTTACTGTTTACGAACATGAGCTGGTATACTTGCGTCCCGACCGACTTCCGGTCGCTGCTCCGTCTTTGGAAGCCTTCCGACATTGTTTATGGCACCACTCCTAGGGCCCTAAACGATCGTCAAAAACAATGTTGGAGCCGAAAGTTCGCGGAGCGCGCCGATTGAACGTCGACGAAAAAATCGCGAAGTCATCGTCGTGATAGGCCACTCGGTTCATTTCGTCAAGTTCGGCCCCAACTTTGTGTTTGACGAGTTTATAGGCCCTAAAATCTTAAATGCTACACGGACAATAAAGTTGTAGAGTTAGCGAGAGCCTTCGGTTGTGCGATCTGACGTCTTAGAGGAGGCAAGTTGTTTTCCAAAAATATTCGAAAAATTTGAACAGATCTCGCGCCTTTTTGTTTTTTTAGTTTTGCCTGGAGCATTGGTGGTTAAATGTTTCATCGACATCTAAAGCAGAGGTGTAAAGATAGGTTTACTGTAATCTTTTTATGAACTGGAAGTTCGCTGAACGTCGAAGACTGAAGCATTGCCTGATGGCTTTTGCAAAGAAAAGGGTCCGAGGCTTTGGCAGCGCTTCGACTTAAGGTCAAACGAGGTAAAGCAAAGACGTGACAGAACAATACGGCTAACCAGCTTTCTGAGAAATCTAAGCAAAGGAGATGTGTTGTGATGTTTGGTCAAGTTTGTTTTAAAAATCAAAAGGTCAGGCGTGATTTTTGTTTTGGACTTTTACGACGTTTACGGCGAATAGTGCAGCTGGCTTATTAAAAAAAATCAAATTTGAAAATTAAATCGTGTTCTTTCAAGGGTGACTAATTACGCGCTCACAAAATATCAATACAAGAATGACCTTACACTTAAGAAAATAGAAACAGCGACAACTCAAGGTTTGGTATTTGCCTGGAACTTTAGGGCCCCCAAAACAAACAAAAGCCAAGGCATGACCGCACTCGATATCCTTCAGCAAGGGTCTGTGTATTTTTGGCCCTAAATCGCGAAGCAAGTTCCGGAGGTAGCCTTCACTCCCTCGTTTTTGCGTTGTCCCCTGTGGCTTCTTTGGGCCTAAAGTTTTGAACACATGCCAAAAATTAGGTTTTGTTGGTACGTAATTTTTTTATGAACTAGGCACTGTTGATACGTCACATTTTTGGCTCTTTTCTGCGACTTTTGCACTTAAATGACAAACCAGAATAAGCAAAAAAAAAAAATCCAAGGAAAAGTACTTCGGCGCTAACTAATACCTAAGAGCAAAGCCTTATTGCGCCCAAGTTAGGTGTTTCTGTTCCGCTGTTGTAGTGATCGTTGGCAAAGAAAAGTCAATGAGCAGCCTTTTCGAAACCCACCAGTCTCCATCACGTTAAGTAACTGCCAAACAAAAAGAAAAGTTACGATTGTTTTTGTTACCCGTTAAATAAATTACGTCCGCGTTTCCGGGATCTGACACAATTTCTCTGCATATGTTTGGAGGCTTCGACGGCCGCCATTGCCTCAATTAAAATTGTTGAATATTGTTCATAACTTTTGAATCGGATAACGGCAAGCTCTGAAACTTTGGCATCCAATGCGAACCGCTAGCACTACATATGGGCGGAAATTGAGCGCTTGCCGCTGCGCAGTTTCATTTCTGCGGAGCAAAGGCAATTTTTTTTCGCGGACACCCTGCATATTTTTTTGGGAAAAGGGGGACAACAGTACAGAAGTTGTTGACGTGAAGTGAGTTCCCCTTAAGCTTGAAAAGTTTTCGATCGAGCTCCAGCTTTGGCGAAAATGGAACATTCCTGAAATACGCAGTGCCTACCATCGTCTTTTCGACGGAAAATGTCAATCCAATGTACGACCGGTGGATTGAAGGAGCAGTTGAAGTTCGAGTATGGTGCGTGTCCCGAAAACTGGAAACATTCAATTGTTGTTCCGATTTCTAAGTCTGGTAATTGTTGTGGCTTTAGTAATTATCGTCGCGTATCTCTTTTAACAACCTAATTTTAAAACTCCCGCAAAACCTAAGATATGTGTTTGCCAAGAAAACCTAGCACTTTATCTTCTGCATACATTTTAGAAAATGGGACCATAAATAGGACCACATTACTGTGAGACTTAGGGGTTCCCGTGGATGATCACCTATTTAAGACTGATTCCTTTTATCTTGGTGCGAACGTTTGTATTCCTGAGTCCCTGGTTGCTTCAACCAGCTCACTTGCTCTCTTACTCTCTGATCACCTATTATTTTGTTCTCATATGAGCTCCATCGTTAATCAGCCCTACGCACAATGGAAATCATTTTCCGCCTAACTAGATCTTTTAGCGCTCACCATTGTTTTTACGACTGTGTTGTACTCATGTGCGTTCCAGACTTGAATTTGCGTTTGTGGAAGAAATCTCCACTTCTATTTCGGCGAGTGAAAATATTAAACGTATACAAAACCGATTTGCACGACCAGCCTACGACAGATTTTTTGTCCGAAAATGGTATTATAAATGTACTTTGAATTTAGAAAACTTAAAATTTGGCACTGTTTTTGAGAGTTTTTTTTAGAGATATAACGTTTTTCCGTAGGTTAATCTATGATTCAATAGGTAGCCCCACTATATTTGCTTCTTTAAACTTCCGCGTTACTGCTACTAAAAATTCTAGAAATGCAAGAGATATTTATCCAAAAATTCAACATACCTTTTTACCGATATCGCGAATACAGTTAGTTTTCAACACGGAGTAGCAACTTTGATATCCAAGGCACAAATCCTTCGTCTTAAAAAAAAAGACACGCAAATTGAGCAAGTATGTGAATTTAAATATGGGTATAAAATGAGACATGTACGTGAATTTAGGCAAGTGCATGAATTTTATTATGTGTATTTTTGCAATTGTGCATATTGTTTGTGGTGCTTTACCGGAAGAGCTTTTGAGATGTTCATCAGCATAAGAAAAAATAAACATTGGAAAGTTGGCTTATCACTTCACAATTTTCAAACGTAAAAAAAAAAGAACACTAGACGATAATAAAAACCGGTTTCGCAATTGATTTCCGATGTGTTTGCTCTGTTTTCTTGGTATCCTGTACACGGAAGTGGTACGCAGCGTGCAGAGAACACGGGTCGCGCGGTGCAATTTGGAGTCGATGTAGGATTTTTATACATAGACTCGTAGGAATTTACGGAAAGATGTATTCTCGATCGGGAGGTTCCTTGACAAGGAACCGGCTCCCAATATAATAGGGAACATCGCGATGCAGGAGGGAAAGGGAGGGGGTGGGGGGGGGGGGAACTAGAAAAAGGAAATCTGTCGTATGGTGAAAGCGAACAAGCCAACAGCAATCCCCTATTTCAAGATCTTCTGCTCACGAATTCGGAGCCTCATCTTGTATGCATTCATACCGTGTTTATTTCCATTTTACAAAAAACAAAAAAAAGAAACCCCGAATCGGGGGGAAAAAAAACAACATGAGGCAGCTACGACGCTGACACCGCCAAAGGAACTCTAGTAATATAATGGACTTTTCGTAGATTGTGAACTTCGGATTGCGGGCCCAGCGGCCTCTAGAAACACAAAGGTCTTGCGAACGATCTACAAAATGTCTACAAGTAGTTTTACTGTTCGCAAATAAAGCCGTTTCTTGGCTCCCAAAGGATTTCCGGTTGCTCTGTTACGGCACACCTTCCAAGCTTGGTGATGTCTAAATTCCTGGGATAATGAACTTATATGGATTCAAAAAGTTGGGGAAATAACAAGTTTCCTATGTGGTGCTATTCAGCATATAAAATGGAATCGGTCGTTTTGGAGGGAAAGTAAAAAACCTCTATCAAATATCTCGCTTTAAGGTCCTTTAGCTTCCCACATTTAAGATTTTATTTTTTATTTCTTTTTTTTAATTACCTCTAATGGCTCCGATGAAGCATTACATAGACTGGGAAAGGAATCATATGAAATATATACATATTTTAACAAATACTATCAGAAAAACAACTGAAAGACGCCAATGCAAATATAAATGACAAATCCACAAGGATTTGTGACTGCAATTTATGATTTGCAGTCACAGTCACCGACAGCAAAAAAAAAATTAAAATCGCAAGTGCTGTTTCTAAGCGAGCGACAGCCATGTTTATAAGTGGTGAGTAGATAAGAATCATCCTTCAGTGACATGAAGATGTCGTAGTCTCTCATGAGAACTATTTCACTTGTCAGCTCATTCCAGTCATACGTTGCCTGGAACAAATGGGGGAAAATTTGAACCGTTAGGTGCTGACAAAGGGAATGCGAACATAGGGGGATCATGACGAAGGAAAATGTGCGCGTGTGGTAAGATGTTAGCTTGAGCAAATTTTCATAAGCTACAAACATTTTATGGAATAGCTTGGGCAATGGAGGCTTGGACAATTGTGCGATTAACCTAGCGATATATCGATTAAATCGATGGCGATTAATTTGTTTAGCCTGTTAATTGGTAAACCTGTGACTGACGAACAAAAAATAAAAATTAAACGATTTAACTATGCAGACTTGGACGAGAATTCACGTGTGTGAAGGGCAAACTTTAGGTGAAATTTTGACCTCACGTAAACTGTATAGTTGCGAGATTTGTAACTCCAGACAAGTGCCGAAGGTGTTCCGGCCACCTCAACGCCGAGCGAATGCCTGTTTATAGTGCAGCAAAGACTTGTGAAAAATCAAAGGAGGTCGCTCGTGCCGGGGAGTATCAGCAAACTTCTTTGCATCGTGGAGCTGAAGTAATAATTTGTGTCTTTGGAGCGTGTTGGAATACGCATCGAGGTCGATTTACAATCAAAATTGCATATGGAGCCGTTGGTCACATACAGAAAGGCAAAACCAAATATATCATTTTGACTTTTTAGAACTATTTGGGATGGAAATCAACGAAACCGATAAATTGATTAATTAATTGATGGAAGGTTCATGTTTGTTAGGTTAAATTATTTAAGCGACGCCCAGTCCTACTCGACCAGGTACCTCTTGAGAAGCAAAAAAACAATGAGACATTAAGCTGGACGACACTTATGGGCGAGTATATTTTTTAGTATGAACCGAGTTGGGGCCCTGGTTTGTAGTGATTCAAGACTGCCGATTAAGTATTTTTGATGCTGGTTCCAAAATATAAATGCATACTCCAACTTTGGCCTAAGGACTGGGCTGTGCGCCACTACTTTAGTTTCCACCTTTGCCATGTACAAATCTCTTCTTAAGAAACCTAATGTTTGATTCGCGCTTACTAACGTATTCTTTATGAACAACAGATTAGGAGTTAATTGAACGCGTAAGTATTTATACAAACTGACACTTTTTGAAAATGTTATTTATAATTTTGTAATTGAAATTAAGCCTTGTATGACGGTTATTAAATTTCATAGATTTTGTGTTTTTTTATATTTGTTTTCACCTGCCATGTATCACGCCATGGAAGTATGCTGATAAAGTTCCTTTGAAGAGCAAGACAGTCGTCGTAACGTAATATTTGGCGGTAAACAACACAGTCGTCGGTAAAGAGGCGAAGTTTTGATGGAAGGTAATTCGGAAGGTCGTTTTTATGTGAGTGATTTTATCCGAACTCAGGCACAAATTTTAGGTCAAACTTTTAATTAAAAAATACATATTCTCGGGAAATTCCCATAATAAAAAAAGACGCAAACGGCAAGTTCGCCGGAGTTTTCATTTTTTAAGTTATGGACCGTTGAAGCGGCCAAGGTGGAAACTGACGTTTTTCCAGCTTATCGGGGGTGCCCTACTTCACTTCATTCCTTTTTTTACTCCTTGCGCTACAACAATATACCTTTGTGGGAACAGTCTCGAGATATGTTCTTCTATGCTTACTAAGCGTCTAGGTCATAACATTCTTAATGTTTTTTTTTTATTTGTCAAACCTCCTCTCTGCGACGATATTCGACGAAGTTCAGCAAGCTCTGCCGTGTGACCTAATCAACATGTTTATAATCTTTACATCACCGTAAAGCTCCAATTGAGCTCTTTCTTTTGAATATAATTTGAATATTTTTCAATAAATATACATTACGCTACATATGTGCCAGAAAACCGAATATTTTGTGAAACTAGCAAGTTTGGAATCGATTCTCTAAACAAACCCACCTTTTTTTCTTTTGTTATTCACTGTTAGGTAATATAGTAGTCTATCAGGAACTACCAACAGAAATTGCAATATATTGTCCGCTATAAAGACTCGAATCTCGTGCTACGAGCGTTTTGAAAGGGGCTTCGCACAGGTGCTCTGCTCAGTAGAATTTCGGCCTACGTAAGGTTTTTCATTTATTATTCGCAGTTACCACAATATCCAACCATAAAAATTAATAAAATTCAGGCTTGTGTACTTAAAAAAGATACTTAGAAGTCCGTATCCACAAGTGCAGGCACAGCGCTTACTTCCAGTTTGAAATACAGACCATGATATGTAATTTTCATAATGCCTTATGTCAAACAGATATGTAGTGCATATACATATGTACGATTTAGTATCTGACGCTTAGGAAGTACGGTTTATTTTGCGCACGTACTGACTCTTTCGTAAAATAACGAGCATTATCCTACCGAAAAATCCGGTATAACTTTTCACTATCCGGATTATAGAACCGGAAATTTCTTTCTGGAAACCCGAAATCCAGATTGCAGACAAAGGAATAATTTCTGAAAACCTAAATTCCAGATAGAATCCGGATACAATCCATATAGATTTCCGGTTCCATAATCCGGATAGCGAAAAGTTATACCGGATTTTTCGGGAGGGTAGGTAGCGTGTACGGATTCGAATGTGTTAGTCGTGTGTTTAGGTTTCATTTCTATTTTCAGTTATCATGCCGGGTTACTTAAACTTTTTCCTCTTGATTTAAGTTTGTCCGGGAGTCTAGATGCTACGTATTCTTTCCGTCAATACATAGGGCGAAGCACAATCACTTTGCAAATCACGCCAGTGCCAAGTAAATAAATATTGTTAAGATAAATATTTTTGCTTCACTGGCTATTACGCTTAGATATTGAGGTAAGTACTAACATTAAATAGAACACCTTACATAGGTCACAATTCTGCTCAGCTGAGCTTCTATGCGAAGTCCCGTTCAAAGCTCTCATAGCACGAGATTCGAGTCCTATAATAGCGGCCATACAAACAATATATTACAATTTCTGTTGGTAGTTTCTGACAGACTACTGTATTACCTAACTGTAAATAAAAAATGAAAGAAATGAAAGGTTTCTTTTTTTCTTAAAAAATCGACTTCAAACTTGCAAGACTTTCTAAATATTTGTTTTTCAGGCAAATGTTCCGCGTTATATGTTTAGCGCAAAATATACAAATTATACTCAAAAGACAGAGCTTAATTGGAGCTTTATGGAGATGTAAAAATATATTGATTAGGTCACAAATCACAGCTTGCTGATCTTAGTCAAATATTGTTGCAGAGATGCGACCAGTTTTAGAATTAAAACAAAAACATTAAACATACGACCTAGACGTTTTATTAGTATAACTCGCCGTTTGCATCTTTTTTTTAAAAGGAAATTACAGGTACTTACTCAAAATTTCTTAGCCGTTAAATATGAGTTAGTGTATTTTCGTGAGTCACTTGTATTACTGACAACACGTGAAGAAAAACCAAAATGCAAGCTTTCATAGGCGTCATACAAACAAAATATTGCACTTTCTGTTTAGTTTACATTATAGAGGATTGCAATAGGTCGCTAGAGAAGAGCAATTAGCCAAAGGAAAAGGTAGGCTTTTTAGAAAGTCAACCTCCAACATGCAAATTTTTTTAAATAGTCCTTGCTTTACGAAAAATTGCTATCCTTTCTTTTTTACACACAACATCAAATTTTGTTTTCTTTAGAAGGAGTATACTCAAAGCTTTCTGAAAATACTAAATATGTTAAGACACTTCGTATAGGTCACACGGGAGAGCTGGTAAATTTTCACAAATATCGTCCAAAAACGTCACATTGACAAATTATCTCAAATATATGTAAAAAATAATCGCGTTAAAATGTTTATCAGAGAGTAATTTTATTTATTTATTTATTTATTTAATTTACCTCAAAGCGCCCTTCCGGGCATTGTATGAGGGGAGTGTACAAGGTTTTCGACAAAAATATTGAAACGATACATGTCGTACATATTTGCTTAATAAACAAGAAACAATGCAATACACCCACTCGAAAGGAATACACTCTTACACAAACAGGAAACAACGTGCCAACCAGGCTACAAAAAGAGAGAGAAAAGACCATCTTTGCACATAAAAAACAAGAAAGACACCATCCCGCGATTTATTCCATGAAAAAGTGAAACAAACGTTCACATGATGATTTGAATTCATTTTTATCTATGATATCTACAACGTGGTGGGGCAACGAGTTCCATTCTGCAATGGCAAGCTGTAATGGCGAGTTGCGAAACTGGTTAGTGCGACAATTTGATAAACGAATTTTGTGAGCGTGATCATGTCTGGGAAAGATGCGATGAGGGGGAGGTAATAAGAGTTCCTTAAGGCTAACATTATAGTAATAAATATTGTAAATGAAGGTAAGACGGGAGACTTTGCGCCTGACTTCTAATAAAGGTAAATTAGCCCTTTGTTTCAGTGCCGAAACGCTCGTGTAAGGTGAATAGTCACTAAATATGAAGCGCGCGGCTTTGTTTTGAATTCTTTCAATTTGGTCAATCAGGTAGTCCTGGTGGGGAGACCATATGATCCTGGCGTATTCGAGCTGCGATCTGACAAAGGACTTAAAAGCTAGCAAACGAGTTTCAGGGGGAGCTAAATACAACTTCCGCCTTATGAATCCTAAAGAACGATTTGCTTTCCCAACTAAGTAGTTAATATGGTCATGCCAATTAAGACTATCGGAAATAAAAACACCCAGAAAATTATATTTATTTACCTTTTCCAGAGGGACACCGTTGATAGAGTAGCTGAAATTAATTGATGTTTTCTTTGTTGTCACGGTCATATATTTGGTTTTATCTATGTTAATTCGCATTTGCCACTTGTCGCACCACGAAGCAATAGAGCTCAGATCGGTTTGAAGTGTCGAGGTGTCGTCTATATGTACTATCTTTTTATACAATACACAATCGTTTGCGAAGAGTCGAATCGATGAAGAAATGCTAACAGGGAGATCGTTTATATATATATATAAGGAAGAGAAGGGGTCCCAGGACAGAGCCCTGGGGCACGCCAGACTTAACATCAGTGGACGATGACAACTGATCAGAAATTACAACGGATTGAGTTCTGTTCGTAAGGAATTGTCTAATCCAAAGTATCAGTGAGGGGTCTATATTCAACGTTTCAAGTTTTTGTAATAACCGCTGAGGCGGTACACAATCAAAAGCCCGGGAAAAGTTTAGAAATATCATGTCGGTCTGTTGGAGCGAATGAACGTTATCATAAAGATCGGTTACAAGCTCGAAAAGTTGAGTCTCACACGATTTGCCTTTTCTGAAGCCGTGTTGTCCCTCAAAAAGAATGTTGTTCTCCATGACAAAATTAATAATATGACTATATAGGATATGCTCTAATATTTTACAAGGGATGCTCGTTAACGATATAGGCCTGTAGTTATTTAAGCATGACGTGTCACCAGACTTGTGAACCGGAATTATTTTTGCATGCTTCCAATCACTCGGCAAATGCCCATCTTCGAGGGATTGCTGGTACAATAAAGCTAGTATGTCGCTAGAGAACGGCTGCGTAAGTTTCAATAGTTTAGTGTTAATGCCATCTGTGCCTGGCGAGGAACAAAAAGGAAGGTCTTCGATGAGTTTACTTACACCACGTGAACAAACAGTGATCTTTTCCAAGAAAGCGTGGTCATAGGTCAATTCACAAGAAGGTAACGGAAACGATTCGTTGGCAAAAACTTCACTAAAACATTCATTAAAATTGTTGGCAGTTTCAAGGTCAGTGCATCTATTTCCCTCCGCATCCGTAAAGTTTAGATCACAACTTGTTTTCGGTGGATTTATGCAACTCCAGAATTTTTTTGGATTTGACTTCTGAAGGCCATTTAGGTCATCTTTGTAGAATGTTGTTTTCGCTTTTTTTAATTTCGGAAGCACATATAGATGAATGGGAATTATACAAGTCCCAAGACAAATTCGTGTTCCTTTCCACAGCCCTGTTGTACAAGCGTTTCTTTTTGTTCAAAAGAGACTTAAGATTTTTAGAAAACCACGGACGTAAAGGGTTGTTCGGAATTTCGATTGTTGGAACGAAGTTTCTGAGGATATAATTCAGCTGATTTTTAAATGCGATCCAGTTTTCTTCAACAGACCGTAGGCGGAACGACCGCTCAAAGTCATAAAAAAAGATCCTCATACCCAGGTAGCACACCGCGTCGGCCGGTATCGGGACTACGCCGGCCGGTCCCGGTAACGGGGTGGCGGCGCCCGGCCATTGGCGCCGGTGAGCCACCGGCCACGGCCGGCGTCGGGGTTTCGTCTTGCTCACTGGCCAGTTCCGCCGAAGAAGTTACAGTGACTGACCGGCATCGGGTTTTTGCTGTCTTTGCTGGCCAGTCTTTCTATGGAGGTTCCAGTAACTGGCTGGCATTGGTATTTTGCTGTCTTTGATGGCCAGTATTTACATGGAAGTTCAGTAACTGGCCGGCATCGGCACTTTGCTGTCTTTGATGGCCAGTATTTACACGGAAGCTCAGTGACTGGCCGGCATCGGCGCTTTGCTGTTCAGGCTGGCGAGCCCCGCCATGGAAGTTCCGTTTACTGACCGACATCGTTTTATCTTTTTTTTTTTTTGCCGTTTTTACTATGCAGTCCAGTCCTCCAGATTTTGACGAACTGTGGCAATTCATGAATAGCGAATGGAAATATTTGCGTAGATCAATCCTTCGCAAATAACTGCCGACGCTGGTGTATTTGATCCCAGCATGGCAGGGCTGACGTGTTTTATCGCGAAAACGCGACACCGAACGACACCTTTTCAGGAAGCTAGTTTAATTTGATGCACTATACTTAAGGTCGGTGGTATACGCACGTGTTTGGCACTGATAAGAAAAATAAAATAAAAACGGTATAGCGGAGAATCCGAGTGAAGAACAACAACCACAATTAACAAACACGTGGCATGATTGAGCACGTGCTTTGACTTACAAAAACAATAATTTGCATTACATTGCAGAATCTGGACAAGAAAGAGATGTGTGTTTTGCTTATGACGCTGCGAGATGTACACAACTTTCCTGAGATCATGTTATTGGTGATTTTAATTGAGTGTGAAAATATGCTATTTCAGGCAAGAATCGACTATTTTCTGTGGTAGCTACGACCATCTAACAGAAATATTTCAAATGTTCACATAGCCAGATGATCTGTCCCCGATAGCTTATGTTATACGACATACCGCACCAAACAAAAGTAAATATAAAAACTTTTTTTTTTTAACACGATAAAACGGGAAACACAAAGGCGTTGTGGGTGTTTACACTGCCGGGTTTGTGAATGTGACCCCTTGGCGCTACAAAACATAAATGTTATCACACCGAACGATACCGTTTCTGAAAGCTAGTTTATTTATCCGCACGGTTCTCCGATCTCAGGAATAAAACATTATAGGCCTAATAAAAAAGTAAAATTGCGGAGCACAACCTCAATAAGTAAAACCAGGGGGCAGGCGATGGATATCACTGATGTGCCAGAACAAAATTAAGTACTACTTTCCGGAAGTCAGAATATTAAGAGATGTGCTCAATACGTAGCGCGCTATGAGCTCAGGTAAATAACTGCCTTAAAATAGCGGTATTTTTGTTTTAATAGTGGCTAAAGGTGACCGCCTTCAGAAAAACTTCGGCTGCATCACTGTGGCAGTTTGACCATTTACATACACATTTTCCCATTTTTCTCTCAATATTCCCATTATTATTAGCTTCTTTACTTCGTTGAAAGCACTTGCGCTGTTTGCGTACTACACCAACCAACCTATAGGTTGTTTGCACATGACGTCAATTCGCCATTTTGTTGTTAGTTTGTTTTTTCAAACAAATTTACTACATTGAAGGATTACATCGTAACCGCTTGAGATGTCAGCGGTGCTGTACGCATTTGAGGGGCCATGTAAATCCTTGGAATGCTCGAGTTTGGCACACGCCAGACAGCTCGCAACAACAAAATGGTGGACGAAATTACGTCAGTGAAAACAACCTATAAGCACGGAGGGAGCGATTTATCCCGGCAAACAGGAGGGCCACGGTTTGTGCATTGCATCAACTCAAATTTGGGCTCGCACTTTCTATTTTCACAATCTGCGTGACTTTTACCCTAAAGTAGGGGGCCGGCGACTGCAAAAAACACAGCAAATATTTAAAATAATAAAAACAAGAAAAAAACGCGATAAAAAAAAATAGAAAACTTTCTCTCTAGTGGGATTCGAACCACCGACCACTACGTTAACAGCAGGACGCGGTAACAACCAAAGCCAAACCGACATACAGAATGTCCGATGTTTTAAAAATATTATACGTCTGCTGAAGTCGGTTGGATACATTGTGCGGTTAGTTTCGTACTTAATTTTTTGCTACGTGTTCAGGACGCATTTATATTATTGTGGCAATGTTTACATGCTAAATAAGTTATTATTACTGTGTATACTAATGGTTCTTTTTTTAATTTGCATTGCTGGTCGTTTTATTGCAAGCGTGTTGAAGATAGTTTCCGTAAAGTCGCTAGATATCCATTAGAGCCAACCAATGCAATCCAATCCAATCCACAGCCCTTTTTTGCACGTTTGGCCGGGCGTGTGGGTTTTCATATCTCTGTCTTCAGGTCAATTCACGGATTAGTCGTGATGCGTGGAGTTTATCTTAGTTTCAAATGTGTCTAAACAAGAAGGAAGCGACTGTGAGCCGTGGAACTACGTCAAATCTGCTCAACAGCCAAGATCATGGTACGGTCGTTCCAAAGTAAGTTCCTTTCTTTGTCTGTTAGGGCTAGATTATTCTTTCCTCCGTTCAAAATCCTTGTTATTGTCTAGATCGCTTGCTTTTACCAGTATTACTAATTGTGCGCGAATGGGGTAATGCGAGGCTGTTTTTCTTCGCTCACAAATAGGCTGCATACTCGCTCGAGGTTCATCAGTAGCGGCGTAACTTTTGGGGAGATGGAGGGAGGGGGGGGGGGGGGGGAAACCGCGGCAGCGCTTGGGCAGCGGCGGGCGCGCGCGGGGGGGGGGGGGGGGGGGAGAAACCGCAGCAGCGGCGGGTGCGCGGGGGGGCCGGCCCGCCGGCGGGTGGCGGCGGAAAGGGGAAGGGGGGTTGTTTGATTGCCTCCCTCCACCGTATTGTTCACTGGTAAACTAGAATGTCTGGAAGAGCGCGGTGCCCTCCGCCTCTATTATTTGTCGCGGGCGTTGGCCGTTTCAGTGGGACAGCATCGGCGACATGGAACTTTGTGGTGTCGTCGGACGAAAATCGGTGTTTGTCGCTCTAGTGGGACAAGGCTTTTAGAGAAAACGTGAATAATTAGCAGATACTGTGAAAACCATACAAGGAGATTATTTTAGGCCTTTATTATTCTTAGTATGGGCGACCAATGTGTCCGCACATCCGTCTGTTACCTGAGCTGCCAAGAAAATTGTGTTTACAGTCTTATGCATATGGGTGGGAGTTAGCACATTCCACTTGGACCTGTTCGAACTTTTGCTAAAGCTCCTTTCGCATTCTTTATTTGTTTTCTTCTCAAATTTGTCAGTTGGGAGTCTACACTCGTATGTAGTGTATGTATTCGTCTCTTTTATTAATTGTTTTTTGTTTGTTACTTTTCAGGATGTTCAATCAGAATGAACTCACCACCTTATTACATGGAAAGGCTGTTGTTATTTCCAAAATGTCTGTAAAACGGTCTACCTGACATCTTTTGCTCACGCCCTGGTTTCTGAAGCTCGCATTCTCCGAACACAGCCTTTCTGATTTCTCTGATCCTTTTTCTTTTATGTTCAACAGATCAAGTTGTGAGTGTGCACCAGTCTGCGTCCTATGTGTTCCTGTTCTTTTGTCCTTGTCTTTTTGCGCACTTTTTTCACGTTGGTCTATGATATTTTTTATCGTATATTCTAATCTGTGTTTTCATGTTTATACTTACTGCAGTCCTTACCGAGTAGAAGTTGGCATTCACTTTCGCCATTTTGATGCGAGTGTCCTGAGACGACACAGAAAGCCAGCTTCCTCTGCTGAAGGCCAGGCTTCATGGAAGACTGCCAAGGCTGTTCATGGTAAGGTTCTTTATATATTTAGCAATATAATAGAAACTTATTGCTGATAGGATTGTTTTTAACGCAGACTGTGTTTATGGACTGGCCTTTAGCAATTCCGATGCCATTCACGTGGAATGAAATCCTGTAGGGAAATTGCGCATCCCATTCGTAAGCGGAATGCTGAGTTTACAACAGAAGTGCGTCTCGACTTGCTGCCAGTATTGCTGTGTGTGTTGTGTTCGCATTTTTATTTGTTTATTTAGTGTTCCCAATAATGGCTGAAGCCTTCCCATTGGAAGTGGCAACACACAAACACAAATGAACGGCAAGAGAGGTGAACAGCGCCACTCACGCCGTTCGCCACCGCACCCATTGGTTTTCGATGAGGTTTGCAGTATTGGTCTCTATGGTATTTGGTCATATATCGCACATGAACACAACCAGGGCACTGTGCCTACAATTCTGCACTCACAATATTTGCGTTAATACACCCTGCAGGTGGTCGCACTTTCAGAGTCATTTTAATGTTGCAAAAATGAATAATGACATTGGCATATTTCTCGTGCCAAATCCTGCATGCCTGTTCCGAACTCTGATCCCCACGAGATCACAGTAGAGTCGTTTCTGTTGTACAGTAAAACCTCGTTAATTCAACCCCCGCTAATTTGGATAATTTGAACTGCCGATTCGGTCCCGTCAAACGTATGTATTAGTCAATGGCAGCAAACGCTCATTAATTCAGAGGGAACGCAGCGCACTATCGTAAATTCGGACGAATTCGGCAAGTGGCGCTATCTACCGTCTGTTCCAAAAGGTATAACCGATATCCATCCGAAGTGCGCACGTGATTTTTCCGGTTTTCCCATGGTTTTTCGGTTCTCCGTGTTTCGCACCAGTTTTGCTCTGGATCGCCGTGCTTCAGCGCGTTACTCTCCTGGCAAGGAAGCGGCAGAAGCATTGCTGCAACGGAAAAAGGGTAGCACAAGTGACCGACGACCGGAATGGCAAAATCGCGACACGCGGGGCTATTGTTCCCGAGCGTGCCAATAGCGAGAGTGACAGTCACGTTTTATGCCTCAACGCGGGGATCCTAAAGCCCGCCACTTTAACAACTATCCTATCCCTCAATTTTTCGCCGGCCACCCCCGCATTGTAAAATGCAACGTGACTGGCACTCTCGCTATCGGTGCTCGGGAAAAATGGCGCCGGGTGTCGCGATTTCGCCGCCCCGATTACTGGTCAGTTGTGCTACTCGTTTTCCGTTGCAGCTGTACTAGGCTAAGAATTTAGCGACGAAAGTGGAAATACTGAGGGCCTTGGAGGGCGGCGTCTTTCGACAACTTATGGAAAGTTACGACGTCAAGAGAAGCACTTTGGCCACGTACGTAAAAATTTTGGCCGATATCCTACGGGCTTTTGAGAGCGAGAAGTTCAACGCAAAAAGAAAGCGGCCTTGGAAGGTGGTGCACCCGAAACTAGAAGAGGCCTTGCTGTGCTACATTGTCAGCGCACGGGATGCGTAGCTCCGACAGTGCGAGTGCGGTGGAGCACTCGACCGCGCTAAGGAAAGTTGCCGTCTTCGCCCAAGTGTCATCCAGAAAGCAGGCGGTAATAACAGATTTTTTCTCAAAATAAAGGTGTGTCACAGGGCAACGTTTTCGCGCAGCTTTCTTTGTCCTTTCGATATTTCTACTTTCGGTTAATTCGGACATTTTTGCCGGTCCCATGAGATCCGAATTAACAAGGTTTTATTGTAGTGGCACGGCAGATTCTATACTTGTTTTGCTTCAATCTTTGTAAGGGGGACGCTGTAATCCAATTCTACTCATCTCTGATGTACTAGATAGCACCATATTTGCAGAGATAGTCTTCAGATTTTGTAGTTCCAGCAAAATATATTTCAGCTTATAAAATATTTGTTATTTGGCTTGTCAATTTTCAAGCAGATCTAGATTGAAGGCAGCAAATATCTTACCTGCAGTCATGGTATGTGTCCGAAGTATATTGCTTTAATATAATTGACCCAACCTCTTATTCTTGTTTTCAGTGCCTCTAGCAAATTGTGGATGCTAGGATTGCTTTTGTTTGTTTCACATAATCTACACCACTTTTTTCATCTTTATACTCAGTGCAGCCCTTGCCGAACGGAAGCTAGCATCGACTAGGCCAATTCGTTCCTGCATCATCAGCCAAGCCGAGGATCAGGTCCATGGCAGTCTGCGAAGGTTGTTGATGGTAAGCTGCCTTATATATACAGCTGTGTAATAGCAGCTTGTCCTGGATGACAATTTGAAATGCGTGTTTATGTTTTAGAAAGTGAAATTTGCATGGGCATACTTGCAATGTGAAACCTCACCAAGCCTGTTCTGATCTTTCATCCTTTTGAGATTTCAGTACAGCCGTTTCTGCTGCACACATACTGCCTACTTTGGCCAAGTAGAGACTTGATCCATATGAAGGTAAGCAGGTGATTATCAACTGTTCAGTGTTGTCCGTGGTGACGTTCTCTCCTTATCAGATGACTTACCATGCTTGGTTCGCCAGGCATTTTAAAAGGAGAGCAAGTCCGCTCGTGCATGATGCTCCCAGTACTGAACAGTCAACGATCGCTTGTTCACACTCGTAAAGATCACGACTGTACTTCAAGCTCGGCAAGTGTGACACTTATGTGATTGAGCCAGTGGCTGTGCAGTACAAAACGCGCCCAATTGGCAACTTTAATGCAGTCTCGTGTAGTCCCATTGATGTTTTCTTTTGGCATGCATGATATGTGTTCACACTTCTTTTTCCCTCGCTTACCGATAGTCCTAGCTGTCTGCAGAGAGTGAGTGTGAAACATGCCAACAAGCCTCTAAAGCAGTATGCAGTGCAATTTTGGTATATTGTGCAAGCGAGGAAGAAGACTGCTCGTTTGGCTGTTGAGGCTGTGACATAGACATTAGATAGTTTTATCTGAGCTTTGTTACACCCGCTCCACTCAAAAGGAAAGCACCGGCATGCACACAACGCGCAGTCAGCAACGACCAACCGGAGCGCAGATGCCGATGGAGAAGACAATTCCTGCACCCCTATGGCCACTGCCGACTGAGCGTTACGTGCATGGCTGGTTAATTTCCCGCTCAATGGCTGAGCTGAGCGGGCCGTAAAAAGCGCTCAGCTAAAACTTTTTCTGATAGGGGGTGGCTGACGCATAGATATTTCAGACAGAGGGATGACCGATACTGCTCACATCAATTCTCAGTCTGAGCAGGTCTCATCGTAATGCGGAAATTATGATTAAAACTTCCTCTACCCGTTTCTGAAGGTTTTGGGGCATGTGCTCCTGGCAGTATTGTCGGGCTAGACATCATTACACCCAGATCCACTCTAATAAATTCTAAGAGGATGGAGTCAGTTGCCACATAACTTGTGCAAAACTAAATCTGGAACTCACTCCTTCCTGCTTTCCACTGTATTGAGAACCTTATCCCAGTATGTGATGGGTATGTGAAGAAAATTGACCAGATAAACAATATCACTTAAAAAATAGATGTCCCATACATATTAACCTGCATCTACCAGCCACAGTACACTACCTCACTACTGATTTGGTATCTTTCAATTGATATTCCTGAACTGTTCGCACCTGTAGACATCTTAATGATGATAACTAGGGAATGTTTCATCTCATGGGATGTCATATGCTTAAAGTAAGTGAGGCTTGCGGGCATTTTAAAGGGCTAGGGCATGCCGATGGAAAACACTCAATGTGAGTTTGATGGTGGACGCTGATAATATATACTAGTTTTTGTGTAAGTCGCTATTTTTTATTTCATGAAGGCTGCAGATGACTTTTAGTCGTCAAGTTGCCATTATGTGGGAACCGGGGCGTCATACTCTGCAATGCATTACATGCTTACCTGTGTCTACCCCATCTCATTAGTATGTGTACAACGGTGAGCTGTATATGTCAAGGATATGATTTGTCATTGTCTCAGTAATGCTAATGAATCGCTACGTTTACCTAAAAATGCTGAATGCAGATATCGGGGACTGCACACCTATCGTAACAAACGTCAGTGTTAAACAACATGCCAACTACTCTGCCAAGCTCGCCCGTCTCTCGACATGCCCTTTTGAATTAAAATAGATGATTTCCACAAGCCTTTCTCTGAAGTGGGCCTCTTTCATACAAATAGCTGACCTTGATTATGAGATAACTGAACCATTTTCGCCCCTTGGTCATCCAGTGTGTTGTTACAGGTGTGTCCCTTAGGGATTCTTGTTTTGATATAGTTTCCAGATTGAAAATAAAATAAAGACAATTAGTGCATTAGCTACAAAAAAAAAAAATTCCTTTTACATGGGCTGCTTGTCTCATGCCCCTCACCCCAGTTTGGAATTTCTGGATTGTCACGTCCAGCTGGTATTGATTTACCCTGTCATTCTACTGTGGTGTCGATCCTCTTTACAGGTGCTGTAATGAAGGACTTCCCTTCTCGGGTGCATGGTCGACTTGCATCACAAGCTGCATGAGAAGTGTGAAGAAAATTTCCTAGGCCCGTGACATGCAGCCTCTTTCATTCAGCGCACTCCTCTGGCGACAAGCGCATGATTACCAGCCGACTGTAGCTTCACTGCAACTGACAATAAACAATGACGGTAACAATTTTGTATGCTTCATTTATTGTTTACACACATTACGTGTTAAAATAACCCTTGTTATGAACTACATCATTTCTATTCAGGTGTGAATTGCACACAAAACCAAATGTTAGCATGGAAAACAAGACCGTGAACTGTATGGTTTTAGCCCGCTAGCCTGGGGTCTTGCTGGTATCTTGCGGTACTGCTGGTACTATGCCGGGGATTTGTGCTGGCAGCAGCCCGGGAACTCGCTGGGAAAAAAGACCGGGAACTGTATGGCTTGAGGCCGCTATCCTGGGGTCTTGCTCGTATCTTACCGTATTACTGGTACTACGCTGGGGGTTTGTGCTGGCAGCATCCCGGGAACTCACTGGGACGCCCAGTGCCGGGCGTCCCAGTCAGTCCCAGTCGCTGGCCAGTGACTGGCAATCTCACTGGCCCGTTGTCGCCCCACGGGGCGTTTCCAGCGTCGGGCCAGTGGGACCTTGCCGGCAGACCGGTACCGCCCCATTCCCAAACCAGCGAGTTGTGCTACTTGGGTAGTTGTGCTTATTTCATCAGTTTTTGCCTTTGAGTAGTCGTGGATTTCTTTAAACTGGTTTCGGGGGTGCTGAGTTCTCATTTCGACTTCGACTAAAACCATTTTATGATCACTAATTTCTTCAAGAACATTTACGCGCTTAATTAAGTCAGGGGCAGTCGTGAAAAATAGATCTGGAATAGAGGTACCTCGGGTAGGTTCAAGAACAACTTGAGAGAGGAAAAGTTATTGAAAAACATTCAAAAACTCTAAACACTCGGAAACATGTCTGCAGTCAGGTATTGGTTCACAAGAAATCCAGTCAATTCCTGGGTAATTAAAATCTCCTCCAAAAAAAAAAAACGGGACATCCGGGGTAACTAGAAATAACGTCATCGAGGCTAATACAAAGATCCCGGACAAAATCGGCGGTAACACGAGGCGGCTTGTAGCATACACCAACCAAGACATAAAAAAACGAAAACTTAACGCGAACCCTGAGCATTTCGAGTTCGGTTTTTAATTCGACAGGGACAGAGTGGAAACATTTTTTAACAGCGATAAGCACCCCTCCACCCTTTGAGTGCAACCGGTCTTTCCGATAAACCAGATAATCTTTATCAATAACAAGTTCACAGTTATCAATTTCACTGGAAAGCCAGGTTTCCGTTCCAAGTATGACATGCGGATTACAGATGTCGATCGAACACAAAAGGTCATCTTGCTTCGAAACAAGACTCCTAAAATTAGCAACAAGAAAAGACACAGTTCCGGAAAGGCGCTTCTTTGCGCGACGTCATGATTCAGTTGGTGTGGACATAAAGTTTCTTCTTTCTTGTTCGATCACATCACCTGATTTGGCATTGTAAAAGAACATACGGTCGCCAACAAAAAGCTTGTCAAAAACGAGGCGCACACGCGTCTGGGACGAACAGAGGGGCCTACCGTATTCCCATAGCATTTTTCGAGCATGACGAATGTTAGGTGAAAAGTCTTCGTCTATCCAAACACGTAAGTTCTCAAGTTGTTTCAGCTTTGACGCATTTTCAAGGATTTCCTGTTTCTTTTTAAAGCTACGGAAGTTAACAATGATCGGACGAGGGTAGTCCCCCCGCCTTCCTCCCAGACGGTGAGCGCGCTCAATTTCTCCTGCCTCAATTCCAAGGTGCGTTTGAATAAAGTTCTTCACAATTTGCTCGGACCTGTTCCATGATTCTTTGTCTTCTTCTGGAAGACCCTTAAATATCAAGTTATTCCGGCGTTGTCGGTTATCCAGCGCGTCCAGACTAGTTGGTATACTACTTAGGTGGTTACAGGTAGCGGATATCGCTTTTACTTCATTTTGCAGAGTAGCTATTTTTGCTTGGACATCGACAACGTCGTTCTGAACCCGTACCAAATCCTCTAGCCTTTTTTCTAAATGAGTCACTCTTTCAGTCAGGTCTTTCACCCCATCTGCAATGCTAGAGAGTTTTGTTGCGTTTTCCCGTTGGTATTGCTCAGTAGACTGAACAAGTTTTTCAAGCGTGCTCTGAAGTTTATCCAAGTCCCCGGGACCGGGGTTCAACTCCACATCACCGGCAAGGATCAAAACATTGCACAGACACAAAGCCAATAACAATACGTGAGCTCTAGGGACAAACGCTAATGCCCGCGGAACAAAGAGATAGCGTCGACTTGAGCCGTGCGAGAGGGAGTAGGAAAAGCATCCTATGCGAGCGCGATAAACGAACAGGTCAACACCCATGCCGCGAAGACAGGAAACACAGGGGATCTGCAGCCTTACATTACAGTTTGACTAACTAGAATAGTAGGACAGAGTTCTCACCTGCAAGGTCAGACAGGAAAGGTTTAGCCGCTCAGCCTACCAGGCCGCAAATCCCAGTGAACTATGGTGCGATAGTCCTTTTTGTAGAACTGGTTGATGACGTAGGTGCAGATAAACCGAAGGACGATGCAGTGAAGCAGAAGCAGATCGGTGCCGGCGTTCTCTCTTCTTGCGAAGCCGTTCGAAACGACGACGAACGAGTAGTCTTGTGGGTTGTGACCAACACCGCGCCGGCAGCCGCGCTCCGCTAGCTCGGTCTTCGAAGAATACTGCAAGGTCAGACAGGAAAGGTTTAGCCGCTCAGCCTACCAGGCCGCAAATCCCAGTGAACTATGGTGCGATAGTCCTTTTTGTAGAACTGGTTGATGACGTAGGTGCAGATAAACCGAAGGACGATGCAGTGAAGCAGGAGCAGATCGGTGCCGGCGTTCTCTCTTCTTGCGAAGCCGTTCGAAACGACGACGAACGAGTAGTCTTGTGGGTTGTGACCAACACCGCGCCGGCAGCCGCGCTCCGCTAGCTCGGTCTTCGAAGAATACTGCAAGGTCAGACAGGAAAGGTTTAGCCGCTCAGCCTACCAGGCCGCAAATCCCCAAGTGTGTGTTCACAGGTGTCTATTAAAAAAAATAAGAGGCGCTAATTTTGAATTAGTGTATTTTTGCGAGTAAGTTGATTTACTGACAAAACAGTCAAAGAAAGTCAGATTCCAAGCTCTTATAACTGCCGTAGGAACAAAATATTACATTTCCTATTTATATTGCCTTATAAAGCACTGCAATAGGTAGCTAAAGAAAAGATCAGTCAAATGAAGTGACCTCCAATTTGCCAATATTTTGAAATAGTCCTTGCTTGACGAGAACACACTGCCCTTTTTCTTTTACACACAACGTAAATTTGTTATCAATAGAAATAGTATACTCTTAGCTTTCTGAAAATACTAAATACGTTACGATATCTCAAATAGGTCACAAAAAAGAGCACGTTAAACTTTGACAAATATTGCCAAAGGAACACACATTGACAATATTTAAATCAAAAGTGAAGATAAATAATCACAATAAGATTATTGACCATAAATAATCCCTACTTTCAGAGTGGCCCGAAAACTTTACATTGCACTATCAAAGAAGGGCAAAAAGTAGAAAGGAGTGAACCATGACACCTCAGACTGGCGAGAGAAAGGTCAGTTTGCGCCTTGTCTGCTTAAAATATCCATAACCCGAGAAGTAAAATTCTTCAGAATTTGCTGTTTCCGCTCACTGTCACAGAAGGGTTTTCCCCAAGACATATATTTTATACGTCAAAATTAAAATTCGACCCCACATCTGTGCCTGAGTGGAGATGAAACCACCCATATACTAAAAACACAAGGGGACCTAGAACAAATCACTTGGGAACTCCCGATTTAACACTTAGAGGGGTGAGCTGACGTCGTTTGCAATAAAATTCATTTCTGTTGCTCAAAAACTCTTAAATCCATATAAGTACAGTTTCGTTAATTTAAATACATTTACATTATTTTTATGAGACGAGTGTGAAAGGCAGATCGAACATTTTTTAAAAGATCGATAAAAACTGTATCAGTTTGAGAGAATGAGTTAAAGATGCTGTATAAATCAGTGACCAGTTCACAAAGTTGAGATTCCCATGAAAGGCCTCGTTGAAAAACATGCTGGTTAGGAAGGAGTATATTATTAGAAGCGAAGTTTTTCATTACCGATGAAGAGACTACATGCTCTAAAAGTTTACAAGCAACGGACGTCTATGAAATAAGTCTACAATTTCAGATACTTTCACAATTACCATATTTGTGAATAAGAATTACATTTGCCAATTGTCATGCCGCCGGGATACAACTGCACTTGAGAGACTGCAGAAATAAGTTGGCTAACAAAACACCCGACACATTTGTTGATTTTAACAGCTTTGAACACGTCCCCGTAAGGCCCCGGGCTTAATTTCGCTTGCAAGGGAGCAATGGCCCTGAAAACCCCGTCACGCATTTACGTATTCACGGGTGTGTGCGGAGTCTTCCGCTCTGACAAAGAGAGTTCATCTGTAAACACTTCAGAAAAAAAGAAAAAAAGCGTTAAGTGTCAAAGCTGATTCAAAAGCGGAAAGTCTTACGTTGCCTTCTTTTATCGGAGGAAGTGTGCTTTTCTCCTTTCGATTAACGACCTGGCAAAACATTTTGAGACTAGTATTTAATATAGTCAAAAAAGTCGTGATTAAAAAAAACAAGTTTTTTTAATGATTTTATTTGGGCACAAACGCGCACATTGACGAAAATAATCCCCGGAGAAGGGGAACAAGAGGGACAAAGAGCAAACAGAAATGTCCCTCTTGTTCCCCTTCTGCAGGGATTATTTTCGTCACTATGCCCAGCTCACTTGCACCTTTGCATTTAATTGCATTATAAGCGCGCAACCGTCGTAGAACATCCAGTCTCGCTCGTGATTATAATATTTGTCCCTCCTGCAAAGTTTTCTCTTTTTCAAGATAACATGCACCTTTCACGCATCGGGAAAACCAAGGACATTTTACGTTCAGAAAAATAATAAGAGAAACCGAATTTCGCTCACAGAAATTAGTCTTTTTTTATAGACAGCCAGTGTAGCCAGTGTCTTTCGGCGGAGCGTGACGTGAAATGGCTTTTATAATGCACCAGGAAATCAGGTAATGATAAAGCTATACCTGTAATAGCAGCCTCTGAGAAATATATAATACACTTCCTTAGATCGACTCTCGGAGTATTGGTTGCAAAAAAAAAAGAGAAAGTAAACAAGTCTGTGATAACTGATTTTCTCAAGCACACGAGCAAACATGTTTTTTAGGTGGGAGAAACAAACAAGACCACGAACAGCTTTTTTTTTTTTGTGGGTTCACTGACCAGATGCTTAATTGAAATACAGTTTAACTAGACATGATTAAAATAGCGCAAACTTGACAAGGACAACAAAGAAGGCACACGCACAACAGGACTGGCGCTTACATCCAACTAAGTTTATTTCATCATCAACCAAGCAATATATACCATCGCCAGCGAACATAAAAACCCCAAAACACAAAAATAGTTATGCATTAAGATTATATGCATACCACGCGCCTTTCTTCAGATAAAACCATCAAGAAAATATAATTCTTTGTCAATGAGACACACCGACGGCATGCTGACGCACTTGTCTTCCGCTTTCTTGGTAAAAACGCCTCTATAATTTTTCTCTCTGTCTTGTCCTTTGCTTTCTTTAGGAACTTCGTCATATTCAAAAGCGGTTTACACCCACATCGTCTAACGTGCTGAGCAAGATGACCACCCAAATTGCTTCGTACCGACAGAGTATGTTCGCGCGCTCTCTCATTGAAACACCCACCCGTTTGTCCAATGTAAAAGGGGCCAGAGCTAAAAGGAATTTCATAGACAACCCCACTTGTGCAGTTAGTGTACATGACGTCATGTTTTTTTACGCATTGATCCTTTTTTTCCTTGTAAGCATGGGACATGTCTTGCCAAGCTTGCAGGGAGCCGAAGAAAGGAGATAAATACCATATCTAACAGCTATCTTTTTCAAATTATGCAATACCCTGTGCATATAAAGCACAACTTGCACTCTTTTTTTGTTGATCTGCTCTAGAGTACGTTTTTTTATTCTGTGATCTTTTACGTTTCTATAATAGGCTCTCGCAAACGCTTGAAAGTAGCATGTTAGGGTACCCTGCAGATTTTACCTTCCTAAACTGCTGATCGAAGGCGGTTGACATTTTGTGTTCGCAACTTTTTGAGGGGCAGCCAGTAAGCAATTTGTCGCTATTCCTCTTTTTATAAGTCTGGAGTGGGCACTTTTAAATGACAAGATACTTTTTTTGGATCGCGGGTTGTACATCCAGCACAAGTGTTGCCTAGAGAAATCAAGCTGTAAATCTAAAAACTGAATGCAATTCTGGTTTTTGCAAATTCGCTAGTGAAATTTAAACCTCCCGAGTAACTATTAAAAATACGATAATTTTTGAAGCAACATCAACTTCACTTGTCCCAGTCAAATCTCCTAAAACAACTAAAAAATCGTCAACGTATCGGTAAACCTTAAGCACATGTACATCTTCAATAGACCCAGATATACGTTTATCCATTTCGCCCAGATAAATATCGCACAACACTGGGGCGACAGAAGACCCAATACATATACCATTTTTTGTATAAAGAACTGGTCATTAAGCCTGACAGCAGTCGACTTAACATAGAATTCTAGGAGGGTTAGAAAGCTCTCACAGTTGATGCCAGCCGAATTTTGGAACTTGGTCCGCCTCGGACCAAGTTCCAAAACAGCCGACGCGTGTCTGAGTGCGACAGATGCTGGGGCTAAGCGCGCTCGGCAAAGTTGTTGTTAGTATTTCCCAAAGCGGGACGTATATGTAGCGCTTCCCAAGGATCATGCTAACAGATTCCCTAAAGATCCACCGTTGTATCTTCATTTTCTGAGTTTAAGTGTAATTTATCCATGTCGTTGTTGACCACCGGGAGGCACTCACTTGATTGAATGACGTTTTAGCGAAAGCCCACGTTTCACCGAATGACACTTTAGCGAATAGTCGGACGCTGCGAAGCGGCGTTTTCGGGTGCGCTAAATGGGTTTACATTTTTGTACTGAGCCGCCGCAGACTGTCGCCGCGAAGCGGCGTAAGCGCAGCGCGGTGGATGGGTTAACGCGCGCCCCCGTTATAAGCTAAAACGTCGATTCGCTCAAATGTCGTTGTTCTCTAAAACGTCATTCTCCCATGTGATATAAACCCCGCACATTTCGTTATTAATAAATAATTATTCGAAGGAACAATTTACCGGATCATTTGCAGTTCTTGATGATTGCCCAAGATCTCAAAGATTTTTCCGAATTTGCTGAGCTCTTCGTGAGTAATCTTCGATCCACGCTGGTGGAAAATCAGATGACCTTAGTTTTGGTGGCTCATAAATAATTTCTTCTTTGCTTTTAAAGTTTAGAAATTGAACAACGATCGGTTGAGCAAAGCCTTTCCTTGTGGCACACAGGTTGCGCTCTTTCAATATCGCCAGCCCCTGTAGCTGAATTGAAAAGAAAGGTCGTGCGAAGCCTCCCGTTTGGGACCACAATTCATTTTCTTCGTCAGACATTTTCTTCATTACCAGATCGTTCTCATTTGTGTTACGATATTATCTACGGCACTAGATAATCCCCCTGAAGAACCACTCATAAAATATATCTTGAACTTTACAAGAAGGGGATTTAGGGAGGGGGGGGGGGGGGAAGAGGGTACTGTTTGTTCTTCCGTTTGTCCGGAAACCTGCGGGCCCGTAAATCGCCAACAGAGCCCTTTTCCGACGCTGTAAAAGGCAAGGGTCTATAGGCTGTAATCAATGGCGACCATAGCTGATTAGGCAGCGGGTGAGCGCGTGCTGACAGCGAGCTTCCGCTGTTCCTTTGCAACGTGCATTTCATATAATAAGAATTGCAGATCTTAGCAGCCGACAAACGTGAGTTTGTTCTGAGCACGCGCAGTGAACGGCACTCTCAAATATGGCGTCGGGTTGGTACCCCCTATACGGAGAGAAACCGAAGAAGGGCAGGAGATGAGAGCTTGCGGTTATGTGATTGGAAGGAATACTGAGTAGACGCAAAGTCAAGTTGCCTTCGTCTCTACTCACTCTCTCCGTGGAATCAGAGCAAGCAAGAGTGTTGTTGGCGTTCGACAGGCCATAAATCGCAATCCCCCCCCCCCCTTTTTTCCTTAAAAAAATGTTCAGCAAGAATTGATTGTTTGAAGTATGATTATTGAGGACTCGCAGTTGCAGTTGGGGATCTTAAATTTCAGTGCAGCCCTCGGTTAATCTGTTTTTGTTTTTTTTAGGAAAAGATTGGTCGTGAGTTACTTTGTGTTGAGTGATTCGACGGAGAGTGGCGATTGAGTTGAAACTTCATCGGCATTTGTACCCAAAAAGTGTCCCTAGAGGGAAATGCGACACGACGCATCGGAGGGTCTTGTAAAAGCAACATTTTTAACATCTGAAAATGTAGCGTTGGCTACAATTTAAACGCAATTACCGGTGTCAAGATTAGGTGCATCAATCATGTCTTTTTACATAAGTGAAACACTTTAGATGATCGCAATGCGTGAGCTGCATCGCGATCGGTATGAATCGTTATGGCCGACGGTGAATGCCGCGCGTAAAGTGCCCTTGTGTCTGTGCGGAGTTTTGCCTCACTTTTACAATTTGTGCCGTCCAGTCGGGCTTTTTCAAAGTGTGTCACATCGCGATTGCCATTCGACAGTCTGATAGGGGGACGTGAACCAAGTGTTGTCGCTGAACTCGAGGAGTAGGACAGAATCCTGGCCCCAATGAGAAAGGTTCCTTGCTAAGACACGGAAGAAGGCGCAAGATTTCGAGGGCGGACGCGCCTCGTCTGTCGCTACACGGCATCTCGGCTGCAGTGTTGGTAAGTGCTGGGAATCGCAATGCGCGGTTCCCAGCACAGCCCACTGGGGTGCGCAGCGAAATTGCTACTGGGAGCTCGCGCTGTAACTTTGAAGCATGCTTTTCAGCGCGCTTAAAGCCTCACCACTCGTACCGTGACCAACGCAGAACACGGTAACGGTCTGCTAAAACGGGCTACTGGTAGTGAACAGACACCGTGTTGTTTTAGGTCTTATTGACTCAACACGAGTGTGCTGCCTCGTAATGTTTCTTTGAAAGCCCAGATCGTAGCGCTCGAGGTCACGAGTTAATTGCTCTGGACCTGTGCATGAGGCACTCCGATACCTGAATTCAAAGGTGTAGGCAATGGGCATTACATCTACGCGTAACCAGAATAGCTATCAATTTTGTGTGCGTTAACTTCTGTTTAATTGGATTATGCAGGACTCACCTCCTGTGTCCAAAGGTGCTAGTGTGAACCCAGCACAGGTGGGAGCTCTACCACCACCACCAAATGGTAGGTATAAAAAAGTCTAGACGCATCTTCATGATACGTGGTTTTCCCCTATGTCGCGTCATTTACTCAAGAGCCCGACGCACCACTCCCGCCCGTAATCGTAACTATTGAATCGGAAATGCACCCCATCTCATTTTCCACTGCCGGTATTTCGTCTATTATTGATAACATCAAGTTGTCATCATCAGCGGGCGTCGACGAAATCACCTCGAAATTTTTGAAGAATTGTAACCATGTATGTTCATCATTTTTCTCACTTATGTTCTCGCAGTCACTTTTCACAGGCGGCATTCCAGATGACTGGAAGGCGGGGAAGGTCGTTCCCGTTTTCAAATCAGGCAACAAGGACTCTCCATTAAATTATCGACCCATTTCCTTAACAAGCGTACCCTGCAAAATCATGGAACACGTCATTTATACCCACGTTATGAACTTCCTGGACTCTAACCAATTCTTTCACTCTTCTCAGCACGGGTTTCGCAGGAACTTCTCCTGCGAAACTCAACTAGCTCTCTTTCTCCACGACTTGCATACCAATCTCGACTCTAACTGCCAAACTGACGCTATCTTCCTGGACTTTGCAAAAGCCTTCGACAAAGTACCTCATAGACGCTTGCTACTAAAACTTTCTCGGCTAGGATTAGACCCTGACGTCTTGAAATGGATACAGGAATTTTTGACTAATCGCTCTCAGTCCGTCCTCGTTAATAACCAGTCCTCCAACTGCCTACCAGTATCATCAGGTGTTCCCCAGGGCTCCGTCTTGGGCCCACTGCTATTCCTCATATATATTAACGATTTACCCTTACACGTTACTTGCCAAATCCGTATGTTTGCCGATGACTGCGTTATTTACCAACCAGTTGCTAACATTTCTGACCAAATCAATCTACAGGAAAACCTCAACCGCATCCAGGAATGGTGCGACCACTGGCTCATGTCACTTAATCCTAATAAATGCAAACTCATGTCCTTTCATCGCCGAACCAACCCTTTCCTTTTTCCCTATTCAAGTGCTAACACTCCCGTCGAACTAGTACAGTCCTATAAATATCTTGGTGTCACCTTAGGTAGCGACCTATCATGGCGCGCACATGTCACTAACATTATCTCATCAGCAAATAAAAGTTTAGGATTTCTAAAACGCCATCTACGTACCGCTCCTCAATGCATAAAACTGCTAGCATACAAATCACTCGTAAGGTCAAAGCTGGAATACGCATCCCCCATCTGGAGCCCGCACCAAGCCTATCTCAGTTATGCACTCGAACAGGTTCAGAACCGCGCCACCAGATTCATCCACTCATCTTACTCGTACAAAGTTAGTATCTCATCCTTAAAAGCTGAATCGGGCCTTTTAGACCTCTCCTCTCGTCGCCAAACTGCTAGCTTATGTCTATTTCACAAGTTTTTCTATTCTCCGCTCCATCACGCGCCCTACATTGTACCCCACGCCCGCATCTCTCTCCGAACAGGTCACCCATTGCAGGTCACCCGTCACCGCACTCGAACTGCCACTTTTTTCAATTCCTTCTTCCCCCGTACTGCAACAGACTGGAACGGCCTTCCCGGCGAAGTTGCTACGATCACCTGCCCATTAAGGTTTGCTGAAGCTGTGTCAACCATCAATCCAACGTAACAACCTATTGTTCAAGTTATTGTTTTTTTTATATATTCTCCCACCCCTTATGTAATACCCCTCCCGAAGGGGTCTTTAAGGAAATAAAGTGAAGTGAAGTGAAGTCATTAACATGTATTATGCACGGGCGCCGTCGCTAGTCTCATGCTGATGGCCACTTATGGTCCGCGGTTGTAGGATTGCTACACTGTGATCATGGTGAACTGTGCTGGCTCCAGTGGCCCAAAGTGACAGTTCTTGTTCCCATCTCAGCAATTGCATAAAACTGTGACCACTATTTGCACTGTGCATACGTATGGGGAAGGTCGAAGAAGCTGTCATAAATATTATCGTTCCTGGTCAGTAGCTCCCAAGGTGGGTGGAGTTCCAACCGTGCTGATGTTTCTAGCAAGGTGACGACTTAGCAAGACTCACAAAACTTAAGTGTATATATTGTGCAGAGGCAATCCAAACAGAGTTACTCGATTTTTGTGTCGAACAAGCAGCAAATAAATGGGCGAGACTAAGTGTCAGTTTGCAAAAAGAGACTGTGTCTCCGGTCCTATTTCATAACAGCGGCCTGCTTCTACCAAATATTCCCGACAACACCACAGCTACCCACCACTCTGAAATTGACAAGGGAATGACACTAAGACAAAGCTGGCTCACCGATTTGAAAATTTCCGTCTGCTACTTATATAGAAGGTCTACTTCTAAAACAAACTTTAGCCTTTCCACTTTGGTGAACAAGGAAGAGCAGCGGAGATGCAGCTTCTGTTCTCGGCGGTTTCTTTTCAGGCGAGCGATCTGCTGCTCCTTTGCAAGAGTATCTGAAGCGCTCCACGCATTGTAACTTTAGGCGATGGCGGCCTCGCGGCGCTTACGAAACCATTTGCGCTGCTGCGCACTCCGCCGTTCATTCCGTTCCCCGCTCTTCTTCCCTCGAAGAAATGTTGCCGCCAGCTATGAGTGACGGCGACAAGCGGACATCCGGCAAACACAACACTCTGGACAGCTACCGCCACCTATGAGCGACGGCGGCCACCAGAGTTTTCTGTCGACATTTCTTTGCGGGGGACACGATCCTGGGAAAACTTGCCCTTAACAGCCCCGCTGTAAAACATTTTGTGCAAACGGCTGTGGGAGCAGGACGCACCTTTTACACATTTCTGTTAACTTTTTGCAGTCAGGTATTCAAGTCCTCCAACTTTGGCTAGGGATAACAATGTGTCACAGTCCAGTTAAGAGTGAGTAGCAGATGTTCTTGTTACCGCAGAGGGCAATATTTTCTACATACCAAACTGGACAAACACGAGCAAACTTTGTCGTGATCACTTGACGGTTTAAAGTTCTGCCTAGGCCTAGCCCAAGCAGCAGCGTAGCCATAAAGTTTTTTCGGGGGGGGGGGGGGGGGGGGAGGGGGGGGCTGAGGTGGCTGGGATGTTCATGACTTGGGGTGTGGAGAGGGAAGGGGGGTCAAAATGCATGTGCATATTCTAGGGTCGGCCGGATTTGGGGGGGGGGGGGAGGGGTTTAAGCCCCATAAGCCGCCCCCCCTTCTCGCTACGCCTTTGAACACAAGGTCCTGCACTAGCACAAAAATTGGGGCTCCATTCCACGTTGTGACGGTGGTTGGTGAGCGAAGCTGTGGTATCACCTGGAACGATTGCCTACTGCACTATGCGCAATGCCGCCGCCGGTGGCACCACGCCGCCGCTGGCTGTATTGTCGTTTCTCTTCCCTTTGCCACTCCTAGTATTCACGCTGCTTTTCGAAAGTCCTAACTAAGCGTGGCCTATTCATCGCGGTGCTGCAGCAACAATGAAATCAGTTGCTGTGCTCCGTTTCATCTTACGTCTAAGCGCAGCGGATGTTACGAGCCATCGGAGCCAATCGGAGGCCGTGTGAGTGTCACGTGACCTCACTTCACACGAGAGTTCGAATGACGTCAGCCCCTTTCGAAGCAGCTGCAAACCTGATCTTTACCGGAACGCGTGGGAGGGTGTTCCTATTGTTCACACGCGCCTGATCACACATCATGTAATTTTGATGCTTGTTTTGTTGATGCTTGTATCGTGTTTTTTTTTTTTTTTTCTTTTTATTGAAACGGATACTGAGCTGTATGCTGTATGCCTGATTTCAAAAGAGATATGCTGTTTTGCCTTCAATTGTTCGCCGGAATTTTTTTTTTTTTTTTTTTTGTTTACAACAACGATACGAAGATTTTCTTGACTGGTAGAAACATACAGCATTGCTATAATATTGCCACGCGCGTCTGCGAGCAAGCGCGCTCGTTGCCGAATGATTGTCGTGTTTTCCTCCAATGCAAAGGGCCGAGGTTTGATGCCTTGCCGCGCATACAACTCACACCAAAATGTCCCGAATGACAGATGATGAGGTGTCAAATGAGCAAACACGAGAGGTTCTTTTGGTGAACTTGTGCCGAAATAACAAATACAAACATGTAGCGTCGCAAGCATTAAGGCGGAGTAGCACAATCGAGCGCGAAAGCGACACTCCGTATCGCGTCAGCCTCATCAGGAACATTCTACGCCAATTGGCGTAGAATGTTCCTTCGCGGATAACATTCAAACTTCCAACAAGCCCAGAAGGTTTCTTGAATTTACCAAAATGCGATATTTACAGAAACAACAAAAAGGTGCCTGCGCGGCCAGGCATCGTACCTCGGCCCTTTGCGTGGGAGCTAAGCACGATAAACATTCGGCCACGGGCACACCTGCTTGGAGACGCCCGTGGCATTATAAGCAGCCTCTGTCATTAAGCGTATCTGACATGTACCAGGTGGTGGCCACCAGCATGGCGCCTTTAGAAGTGCCCAAAAGCCGTGTCTTTTATACTGACATGACATCACCTGCAAACCATGTATGCGTGCTACTGAAACTGTGTTATTTATTCAGGCGTGCAACAGTCATCACGTACATTGCCACCCTGGATGGTGAGCGCCTGAATTGCTCCCAATGCACTGTTCAGGACCTCTCGCCCACTCAGCAGGAGGAGCTGGTTGTATTGCAGATGCTGCTGGAGTGCAACATGAATGCCAGCTAGTTTTAGAGAAGTGTCGTCAAGGTCTGAAATTGGCTGGCAAGCATTGCGTAAATAATTGTGGAAAGAAAACCTGCATCACGTGGTACAATTGAGTTATTTTAGGCCGAGTGTCTTCATCCTTGCTTTATTCAGTTACATCCAGAGCAGCTCGTGCTCACACCCTTTGTTGCTCGCTCAACGCAATGCGGAAGAGCTGGACTTCCTCAACACCAAATGCATTGATGGGAACAACAGTTAGCGGATCATTGGAAGTCAGCTTCGACAGACAGTCATAGCAGAAAGGAAGGCGAATACAGCAGTCGTGTGTTTTCCCTCCTTTTCATTTTCTAACCTTCTGTTGGGTTTCGAAGTGACCGATTTCCACCAGCTAGTCCCTTTCCATTTTTTCACGTGATCGACAAAGCCAGCTTGTTTACTGCAGAGTAATTAGATCAAGCTAAATGCACATCGCTGAGGGCTGCCCGTCTCACAGGTTACGTGCTGTACTGGAAAACCCACAACATGAGTGTGATGAACAGAACACCGCACACAAAGACAAGGACTGCGCTTGTGTGTCGTGCATGTTCCTTTTCTCTGTCCTTGTCTTTGTGTGCGCTGTTCTGCTCATCATGTCATCATACCAACTCGCCCAACTTACAACACTTCTGCAACATGAGTGTGCTGGTCTGAGCACTTCCTTGGTTAGTAAAGTGCTCAAATAAACTAAACGTCTTTCCAGTCTCGGATTCTTGGTATTTCCTGTACTGAATGAAAGTTATGAGAGAAGGTAAAAGCAGTGCTATGTCATTCACTCGTGCTCACCACACCGATGCACCGTGATCTACTATCTGCACCAAAATGTGCCTCCAGCAACGTAGAAGCTGAGAGCAGTTGCTGCTTGGCTGTCAGTACATGGGGCCCCTCACAACGCTGCGAAAGCTTCCGCGGCAACTGTAAGAGCCAGTGAGTTTCGGGCAGTATTCCCCGATTACATTCCTGACCAACCTTAAACCGAACATTAAAAAACGTAGGATGGTTCGAGAAAGCTCGCTTTGGCTCGTCCTGTCCGCGAGCTTTAACGTCGCCATCTTCATTGGCAACTCCGGCTGCCTGACAACTACAAAGTTATCTCAATCGCCAAACTGAATCGTGACGACATTTTGACGTCACCGCAAACTCCATATTTCACCAGCATAGCTCGAACTCCATCGAAATCTTTAGGGAAAAACTCAATCGCAACGTCACATCACGTGATCAAGAGGGCAGCCAACCAGCGAACGATTGAGTTTGCGATCTAGCATAGACAGACTGGTCGATACAGATAAAGCTCCGCGGTGCGCTTGTGGTTCGCCTAGCGGCGAGTGGCGAATGCCGCACGGCGCCCAGTTTCACCACTCATGTGTTCCATGCTTAAGATCTGCTGAAAGAAGCGCGGAAATGTTGTAGATCTCTGTATAATACGTCATGATTCACTCCTCGCACCGAACGCGACAGGAAGGAGGGCCTTCAGCGTTATTTTGCCAGCATTGCTGTGGCTACTTGGCGCGTCAATATGTAATATATTTTTGATATTCGTAATCACGGTGGTCAAATAAAGACGATATATATGTTTTGTTTTTTTTAAATACAAAACCGCTTCAGCCTCTTTTAAAGAAATAAGGTAAGAAACAAAAAAAAGAAGTTACTAAAAAAGTTTTAGCGTACCAATGCGAATACTAAACGTTTCCATGACCGGGTTATTTTTTATGTTTTCGCGATAAGCACTGTGGCGGAAAAGTTCAGAAAATTGCCAGTTACATTTCTGTAGCATTTAATAATGAGATTTGGAAACCATAATCGTCACAATAATACGCTGCTCATTTGAAAACGTCGAAAACGGAGCCCGGAAGTGGTAAATACCAAGCATTCCATTCTCTGCTTGCCTCCTAGGTCTTATAACAATGTTTTTCAACGGCCCCAGATAACTCAGGTCTTTCGGCCGAAATTTGTTTTTGTCTGGGAACTTCGAGTGTAAAATAACCCCCGAAAAGGCCAGGGCAGTGCCAAACTTGATCTTCTTCGGACAGATCGAGTCGGGTCGTCTTGGCCCTCATTCGCCAAAATAGTGTAAAGGTTCGGCTTTGCAGCTGATAGCTTGGCAGTCATTTGACATCTTTGAGCCTGAATCGCCAAACAAATGCCAGGGTCAGGCTTCACTGATGGGCTTTCCGGTTTCGACATGTGGTGACTCTGGGCCGAAATTGTCAAACAAGTGCGAGATATAGGCTTCACTGCTGCGTCTTCGGTTCATACGTGTTATCTTTTCGATCAAGTCTGGTACTTTGGCAATTATTTGGTGAGCCAGAAAAAAGCCAGAGAAATGGCAGAGCACTCTTGCACTAACTCACGTCCCGAAGGGAAACCTCATTAGGCGCCTATAGGATTGCGAAGCCTGTGCCGAGTTAGAAGTTTCTCTAACTTGCAAATATAGGGTCCTAAAAATCTGGGAGAGTGAGTGGCCGGAAAATCAGCGTTCACTCCGCTAGACAGACTTTTCACGTGCCAGTTGACCGTCGAACTTCAAGGAACACAATTATGTACTGTTAGGCCAAGTTAGATTTTATTTCATACGTTTGATGGAACACCGAACTGATAATTCCCGACGAAGTCGAAAGTGGAGACACAGACTGCACGAAAACGATAAGTATCGCGCATGTTGCCGTGTAACGACACTTCCGTTTTGGGTCAGCAAGAAACAACAATGATGCACCAGTTCAGCATCTACGCGATAGACTTGCGCACGAACTTCAAATCTAAGTTTTCGACACAATTTTTGTTCTGTCACAATTACAGAATCTCAAGTCTATATTGTTGATGGCTATGCTTAAGATTTATTCCGAAGCATTCTGGATAGGGAAATTAACAAACGTGTTTCGGGGTTGTCAGGGGCCAGTCTTGGTACCCATTTGACGTCATGAATAAAGGTTGAGAACTATCTTATCATTCTCAATCTTCTTATTCCTCGTCGCTTTTTCTTCGCGTAAAGCTGAAGCCGCACTGCTTATGCCTCAAACAAAAGACACGTTGTTCACTGCAGTCTTAATATGAAAAGTATTTGAGCACACGTTTTAAACATCTTTCGAAGTATGTTTGTTTCGTACATATGTATGCTTCGAACATAACTGCAGTATTTGTATCGCTAATGTGACCATCACACAAGAAACAAACACGCCCTAGACTGTGTCAGAAGTCTGTTATTTGTGTGATGTATTAGCTGAGGCTTTAAGGCGCGATCACGCATTGCGTTTGGTTGCCACCGAGTGGGCTAAAACCAGTTTGTGGACCTACAGTGACTACAAACGATCGATGCAGCACACACTTGCGCTTCCTTGCAACCAAACGCAAGAGAGTGAACCGGCCTTTATTTTTTGTTTCTTGCAGACACTTCCATGGAGGCTCGCGAGCGCGCGCACACACACACAAACGTACGCAGACTCGCACACGAACGCACGCACACTCACACGCAGGCACGGATACACACACAGGCACACGCATACAAAACGATGTGAATAATGTTCGTTTCGACGGTGAGATTTTTGTTCTCTCGTGTGCCTGCCCTGCACGCTTCCTTTTGTGAAGCGGACACGGCATAACCGCGGACGACACTCTATTCCTTGGAGCGAAATCAATTTCGGGAGATCGAAAATATCGTACTTGGCATGAAAGGAAACAATAATTTTGAATAATAATAACACAAAAATGACTCGCCGTTTCGGCGGTTTTTTCGTTTTGTTCCTCTAAGCAATTGCAAGTGACAGACATTCTTTTCTTTTTTTTCTTTTTTTACCATGGAAACGGGATTTGCCATGAAAGTTATGGCCGTTGGAGATGATTGAAGTTTGCATGGACGAAAAGAACAGAAGAAATAATCTTCCCCCAATACCCAAAGAAAACAAAAATAAAGAAAGAGCCAAGGCAAAGGTGGAAGCGTGCATGTTTGTTTCGTTTCTTATCAGCTAAGCCTGTAATCTCATCGGCGGCGGTGCGTGATGATAAGACGCTCTGAGCTTGTCCCAAACCTTGTTTCTGAAGTTCTTCGTAGCTACATATTCAACGAAGTCTTAACGAGGTGTAGACGTTTTCATTCTTCATTGTTTAATGCTAGTATTTGTATAGAAATGTTGGGTGTTTACATTTAGTTATCAGAAGCGTCCACTCTTTTATTGTTTCCGCAAAGCACGGTCTGCCACTGTAAGGGGGCCGAGGGCTATCAAGCTGCGTGTAGGCAGCTGTTCTTTTCGGTCCTCGCCATCAAGCGATGGAAGTAAAAGTAGAAATACTAATACTACTACTACTACTACTAATAATAATAATTAATAATATTATTATTATTGCAGGTGCTTTAGGTACACCAATGCACAATAGCAGGAACATCAAGGTCATAAAGGCCTGTTAGACTAGTCCCTAAAATATTAAATGCAATACACACTTAGATCAAAAGAAGAAAAGGCTGAGGGCCGGAACGCATGACAAAGGAGAATCTGTACAGGCAGAGCACCACGGAACAATGCACAGAGTTCACGGAAAGGGAAAGGAGCAACATAAACTTGTATCGGCACATAAATACAACATTACACGCCTGAACAAAAAGCCCTCAGTGGACGCTTCAAAGCTCCTCGAGATGTGACATCAATTAGCGCAGAGGGAAGGTTATTAAAAATGTGAGGTACGTAATCATAATCATAATCATAATCATCTTTATTTGCTCAGGAGAGCCGCGGCACCGCAGAAAGGCAACAGCCCGTACCAAGGAGGCCCGCGGTGCCGCGTCTAGTGAAGAGGATTATGTGATGATGTAATATACAAGATGAAAGTTCTGATGATTAGGATATGTGTGTTAGGCCTAACAGCATTCTTCGCGGTTGCGGTCTTCGCGGTGCTGCCGTTGGCTGCTTACTTCTAGCAGGCCGGTCTCAAGCACCTGGAGTGGGCTCCTCGCGTGTCCGACTTGCATAGTAGCCGGCCGAATTACCGGCGACGCAGGGAATTCATCAAACCCGCGGGTGGGCTCCAGGGGTTGGCGCCAGTGTTGGCCGAGCGGCGGTCTTTACGAAAGCGGGCCTTGGAGTCTTTCAGCTTGCGGTCCAGCTTGTAACTGAGCAGCCTGAGCACCATGTCGATCGAAGACATGGTCTGTGCCACTGGTCCGGCTGGCTTTCGGACGATCGAAAAGATCGTCTGCTAAAAAGGCCTGCTCTCGCCGCCGTATGCTCGTTCTTATTTTCGTAATATATGCGAATGCATTTCCCGAAATGTGTGTTGATGCGCATCGGTGGTAAACGGGGGTTTTAAAAGTGTTATCCCAATAGTGTCTGATCATTACAGTTTGAAAAACTAGTGCTCGAAATGTTGGTAGGGAGAGGTCATTAAACAGGTTATCAGATAGTTGGAGACTCGAGCGATATGCCATGGGGGGGGGGGGGGGGGGGGGGGCTTCGCAAAATGCCTTTAAGAGTTCACCTTAGAGTCCAATCGGTCCGTACACTGTCCGAACACAGTTATCCCATACCGAAGTAGGATATACACGAGCCCGTGCACCATAAGTCTGCGCAGGTTGTAGAGGGTGCAGGAAGCGGCTCGTAACTTTTTAAAGATGTAGCAAAGGTGAGTGTTCCATGAAAGATCACAATCAAAATGGATTCCAAAATATTTTGTGGTATTGACGTAGTCGATTGGCACGCAGTTGCAAAATACACAGTTTGACCCGTGCAAAAAAGTGGGTTGTCCAAGAGAATCGATTTCAGCGGCCTACGAATGCATATCAGTTGCGTTTTCTTTTGCATTGATCCGAGTGACATTCTCCGAAAACCAATCCATCACCCGTATTACATCTAATTGGAGAAAATTAACGGCATTACGGTAACGTATGTGACTGGACAAAAAAACTGTATCATCGGCGCAGTGAAATACTTTACAGGACTTTACCGCCTGCGGAAGGCCGTTGACATAAATGTTAAACAAAATAGGGGACAATATGGAGCCCTGAGGAACGCCAGCCTTAAGGGACATTTTTACGCTATGAATTTAACATATGGAGGCGAGCTGCGTACGATCTAACATAAAGTTCTCGAGCAATGCGTACAAAGGGCCTCTGAAGCCAAAACTGTATAGATTACTTAGAAGAATTTTATGAGACACGGAGTCGAAAGCCTTAGACACGTCCAAAAAAAGCGCACATGTGAAAATTTGCGTTCGAACGCACTATAAAGCAATTCAAAAAAATATTCAAGCAAGGGTCGTGTGCCCTTTCACATTGTGATGATCGCTATACTCCACGACAACTTTTCTTGGCAATGCAGTGGAAGGTACCGGCTCGCATCCCCTCTCCCATTTTGAGTGTGCGCGAGCTGTCCTCCTCTCCCCGGAAGTGGGGGAGGAGGAGAGGCTGCGTACACTTAAAATGGGAGAGGGACGCGGGCCTGTACCTTCCACTGCGTTGCCAAGAAAAGTTGTCGCGTAGTATAGTACCGCCACGGCGAAGGAGAAGAAGCGCGCTCTGGGGGTGCGCGCGACAGGAACGCGAACAGATAAAAAAATGGTAGCCTAAGATCGAACGCTGTCGCTTCTTGGCCATCACGTTACAATTGGTGGCAGCGGTGGGATGGCCACCGAACCTGTACACCCCGTTTTCCCGGACGTCTTCACCGGCGAGGGAAGCTTTGAGTCATGGGCAAAGCTCTTCTCCAGTTGCGCGGCAGCCAACGGTTGGAACGACGCCAAAAAGTTGGTGTACCTGCCGACACGCCTCCGAGGATGGGCCTTCCGCGTCTTCGAGCATCTTCCCGACCAAGACAAGGCCACTTTTCCCGCACTAGTGAAGGCGTTGACACTTCGTTTGGCGTCGGCAGGCCAGCGTGCTGTGTCTGCGGCACAGTTTCGGTCCCGCGGCCATCAGCCCACGGAAGCCCTAGACGTCTATGCCTACGACCTCGTGGACCTCTTTGGACAGGCTTATCCTGAGGTGTCACTACAGGTGGGCGACCTGATGATACGGGACCAGTTCATTGTGGGTCTCGAATCCAAGCTGCGTGACAAAGTCCTCGCCGCTGACCCTGCAACATTTGAGAAAGCTCTTGAGATAGCCTCAAGACTAACATCCATTGGGCATCTGTCTGCGACTACGGGGACACCAATACTGTGCGCCGCCTTGGGTAACACTTCAGAAGCCACTACGCGACCCACGGGCGATGCCATTGCGGCGTTGACCAGCAGCGTGGCCGACCTTCGCGCCACAGTGAACAGTTTCATCGAGTCGCAGAGTCACTTCCAGGAGCAGAGCCAAAGCTTTCCCCGCAGAAACACTCCTAGGAGGCGACCACGATTTTTTCAGTGTGGCGGTACTGGCCACCTCGCAAGATCGTGTGCAAATTCTGACCAGCGTGCGCCACTGCGAAGTGACAACCCTACATTTGTGGAACGTGGAGATCAGGGAATTCTTCCGCACCCCCAAGTAACAGTGAAGGGGAAAGTGGGCGGAATTTTCATGAACATGCTTATCGACTCCGGGTCATCAGCGACCATTTTACAAGGCGACAAGTGGCTTGAGCTCTCGCGCGACAACCCTGACCTTGAGTTCACTCACCGAGAGGGAGTCATTGGCCTTAACGGCGCCGCCTTCGAAGTATGGGGAACATGCAGCTTAAACATTGAGGTTGCAGATCTCTCGGTGAGCCACCCTGTCATTGTTATTCCCGGCATCCTACTAGAGTTCGTCCTGGGACTGGACTTTTTAATAAAACACCGATTTCGGGTCGACTTCAGCGAGAGAAAACTTGAACGACAAGCACAGCCCATGTGCCCAGACCCAAAGAGTTCAGCTTTCTGTCACGTCGGTTCTGCCACCGAGGACCGCAACCATCGTTCTCGGGACCATTTCACCGAATACGGCAGAGTTCGGTACTGGGCTTCTCGAACCTCGCCTGGATCTCCTCGTGAAAAGGAATACTGAAGTCACCTGGAGCGTGTTGACAGTGTCCGATAAGCTACCAGTATGTGTCATCAACCATTCCGAAGAGCCGGTTACCTTATTCAAGGGTACAAATCTCGGAACCCTGCACGCTTTTGACCACCCTGAAGGCGAGTACTCCGCTGCTCCACTTGACAAGAGGCACGCGCAGGCGGCACGAGACAGCGTCTGCTCTGCGACGAAAAGAGAGAAATGGACACTCACCTCGCTGCAAGATGAGCTTGCCGCATCACAACACCTCCAGGGTAATCCACAAAAACTGATCGAAGGTACGCTTCTTGACTTCGAGGATGTAATTTCTCAGGGTGAGTGGGACTTGGGGAGAACGTCAGTTCTGACGCATTCGATCGACACTGGTGCGGCCGGACCAATAAAAGAATCCCCGCGCCGCTTACCTCCAAACCGCCGCGAAGTTGTGACCACGAAAACGCATGAAATGCTGGACACGGGAGTAATTCGTCCTTCTAACAGCCCATGGGCTGCGCCCGTCGTTCTGGTGAAAAAGAAGGACGGAAACTTACGCTTTTGCGTAGATTACCGTCGGCTGAACGAGGTCACACAGAAGGACGCATATCCACTGCCTAGGATCGACGACACTGTCGAAGCCCTGAACGGTGCTAAATATTTCAGCACCATCGATCTTGCGTCAGGATATTGGCAGGTGGAGATGTCGACGGGGTCTCGGGAGAAAACAGCGTTTGCCACACATCAAGGACTTTTCGAATTTAGTGTCCTTCCATTTGGGCTGTGCAACGCTCCTGCGACCTTTCAACGGTTGATGCAATAATCATGGGAAAATTTGGCTTCTGTCTTTGCTATCTTGACGATCTTATCATCTTCAGCAAAACGGAAGCCGAACATCTCATGCATCTTCGACAAGTTCTCAAGGCGTTGAGAGATGCAGGTCTCAAGTTGAAACTTTCAAAGTGCCGCTTCTTCAGCAACAGCGTTTTGTACTTGGGCCACAAAATTTCGGCCACAGGAATCGGAACCGACGAGACGAAAACAGAAAAGGTCTCGAAGTGGCCACAGCCTCTAAGCGTCGAGGATCTCCGCTCGTTCTTAGGACTTGCCTCGTACTACCGGAAATTTGTTGCAAACTTTGCCGGCATCGCGGCCCCGCTTCACAAATTGTTGGAGAAGCAAGTTCAATTCGTCTGGACACAACAGTGCCAAGACTCCTTTGAAGAACTCAAACAGCGCCTCATAAACTCTCCAGTTCTGGCGTTTCCAAATTTCGACCTACCGTTTATCCTCGACACGGACGCAAGTGAAAACGGTATCGGCGCGGTACTATCCCAAGTACAGGATGGGAAGGAGAGGGTAATCGCCTACGGCAGTCGTACCCTCACGAAGCCTGAACGCCGCTACAGTGTGACCAGGAAAGAAATGCTGGCCCTGGTTTATTTCGTCCGTTATTTTAGGCACTACCTGCTGGGACGGCGATTCACATGCAGGACGGATCACAGCGCGCTTCAATGGCTACACAGCTTCAAAGAACCGGAAGGCCATGTCGCCCGCTGGATTGACCAACTCAGCGAGTATGACTTTATCGTTTCGCATCGGCCGGGAAAACAACATGGAAATGCAGATTCGCTGTCCAGACGGCCTTCCCCGGCGAATGAAGGCCAACATGTCGCGCTCATGACAGTTGCACAGTCTTCATTCACCATGTCAGACCTTCGAGAAGAACAACAACGTGACCTGCAGCTTTCGCCCATCATCGACGCCCTGCTTGCAGGCACGCCGGCAGGAGATATTCGTCGATGCAGCGCGGGAGTGCTCTTCCGTAACCGGCAGAAGCTAAGGCTAGTCGACGGCTGCCTCATGTGGAAAAAAACACCGGAGTCAACCCCTGTTCCCGTGATCCCCGAGACATGAATACCGCTGGCCCTAGACTCCGTTCATGATGCACCGGGGGGCGGAGATCTTGGGCGCGCCAAGACACTAAAGAAGGCCGCAGAAAGGTTTTTCTGGATTCGAATGGCACCCAGTGTAGCCGACTGGTGCTCGAGATGTGTTAAGTGCTCCGCTCGTAAGGCACCAAACCCCAGACCACGAGCACCACTGATTCAGGAAGCGGCCACCTTCCCTTTTGAGCGAGTGGCTATTGACATCACTGGTCCGTTTCCAACGACGGAAAGAGGCCACAAGTACATCTTGGTGGTGAGCGACTATTTTACTCGATGGGTTGAAGCGTTCCCTCTGAAGACTCAAGAAAGCAAGGAGGTCGCCAATAGCCTCGTCCATAACTTCTTCAGTCGCTACGGGATACCGTCAGCACTACACTCTGACCAAGGCAGAACTTTCGAGAGCAACGTCTTTCAAGAAATGTGCTCAATTTTGGGCATCCGAAAAACAAGGAACTCCTCTTACCACCCCTAGTCGGACGGATTGGTTGAGCGATTCAATCGCACGCTGATGAACAGCTTGAGTGCGTACGTCAATGACACACAGACTGACTGGGACATCAAGCTCCCTCTCGTCATGATGTCCTATCGCTCGAGCGTGCATGAATCGACTGGTTACAGTCCTTATTATCTGCTTTTTGGTAGACACATGAATATACCAGCTGACATGCTGCTCGACGTGCACGTTCATACTAACATGGCGTCGACGTCCAGTTATGAGCAACACGCATCGCGCCTACTGACAACATTACAAAGGGCTCGCGACCACGCAATTGTAAACGACATGAAAGCAAAGGATGCGCAGAAGCGCCACTACGACAGCACGGCCAGGGAAGAAGACTACGAACCTGGCGACAGAGTTCTTCTACATTCTCCCGCTGTGCCGCGAGGACAGTCCTCGAAGTTATATTTGCCATGGTTGGGTCCTTATGTAGTCCTCAAGAAGCTTCCTAACAACGTGTACAGAATCCAGGAAGGAACTGGAAAAAGAAAGCGGCGGGTTGTACACCACAACCGTTTGAAGCGGGTAGCCGATGGGAAGGAGCCAGTCTTGTTGCCTGCCAGGACGTTATCACACGTCACAGAAAACAAAGATAACGACCCGACTCCTACACGCCCAGCAGTCCCAGACTACCCGGACATAATAGACATTGAAGGCGATGATCTGTACGTCGATGCGGTCGAAAGTCTACCGCCGGTACAAGCAGCTGAGGATCCGAACCTGGCCGACGCTCATGAGAACCCACCGCTGTTAGACATCCTCGACAAAGAGCTTCACGTTGAAGACCAAGTAGAAGAAAACGGGGACCAAGGCACTGACGGAGGCCAGCACAATACGCCACCAGCGAACGGTGCCGAACTCCTGGACGACGATCAACATCCAGTTGTTCTTTTGCCCACTGATGACGTCACTTCAACGGACTTGCCTGTAGACGTGCCACAGCAGGCAAAGCCAGCAGAGCGATACCTCCTTCGGCCACGAGAAACATTGAGTCGACCCGCGCGGTATCGCGATTGAGTGCTTCTAGCATGAGAAGCCTAGTGCCGGGACGGCAACTTCCTCGTGAAGGGGGATGGTGTGATGATCGCTAGTACCGCCACGGCGAAGGAGAAGAAGCGCGCTCTGGGGGTGCGCGCGACAGGAACACGAACAGATAAAAAAAATGGTAGCCTAAGATCGAACGCTGTCGCTTCTTGGCCATCACGTTACAACATAATAAACCCTTACTGCTGTGGCAACATACTATCAAATTTATCTAAAAAAGCTGTCATTATCAAGAAAATGTGTTTTTCTAAGAGTTTCGCCAATGAAGGCAAGCTGGAGATAAGACAATAATTGTCAACTTTACCATGGTCTCCATTTTTATATAAGGGCCTGACGATTGCCGTTTTAAGATCTTTAGGAATATTACCGGATGTTATAATACCGTTTAATAATAATTATAATATTGCTAATAAATACTAATTAATAATAATAATTAACCACTCCATTTCCTTGCCCCTCTTCTGCTCGCCTGATTCCCGGTTTCTTAAAAGCTCCCACGATCGTTCTCGGCGATGGATAATTCAACTCAGGAGTAAAACTCAACAAATTTGTTCAGGTGAGAGGTTCTTTACCTCAATGACTATCTTGTTCTCTGAAGTCGTCTACTGCAAAGTATTTTGTTGTATCCTTTCTTTCTATATTTACCATGAATATTGCAGTTTATTGTCTTATTTGTCTCAAAGAACTTTCTCTTGATGGTAAGTACATGGTGCGTGCGGAGTGCAAAGGTTGTTGCTATTTGGGGCCTTGTGCGGGAATCAAAGAATTTACCTACAATACGATGGGTACGTTGGGTACGATTTGGCGCTCCCGTACATGCCGTTCGGCTGATTCCGCCTTGGGTCAGGGAAGCTTATGTAATGATTCTCCAAGAAACCACGATTCTGAGAACATCCTCAGCGCGGTTCGTGTCAAACGAGAATTGTTGCTATCGGTGAAGGCAAGTTTTGACACTCTGCTTACCATCCCTCCTAAAGTAGACGAGCTGTAAACTTTAACTCCAGCAGTGAAAACGCTTCAACTAACAGTGAAAAAAAAATCAATACTCCGTAGATGACTCTCGAGGAAGTATAATTCAGTACTTTAGAGGGAATTGAAAACAAATGAAATGCTGAACAAATACAAGTCAAACTAACTGGGATCTCCACTACTGTGAATACGCTTGAGGCCGCTATCCATCAATTTCGTAGTGATGTAAATCACTTGAAAATATGCAGGCATTCACTGAATTTAGAAATCAATTGCCTACCACACTCCACAAATGACATTTTGAAACATTTAATTGATGACCGTGCAGGGAAGTTTAACCTTTCTTACCCTTTCGAAACTGACGTCCTTGCTTTATACAGACTATGAGCAAAGCCTGGTGTCGTGTCGGAAGTTTCGATAAGGCTTTCATCTCTGACACCGAGGCGTGAATGAGCCTGAAGGGTATCAAATCCGAGAGCGAAACCGATCTGGTGACCTGCCAAATATTTATTTAAATGAAAACCTTACACGAATGAATCGAGAACTCTTCCGGAAGGCTAGAGGGATTGTCAAGAAAACACAATAAAAAAAAAAAATAAACGCCGTTTACAACTTTCTGTAAGACCGATTTAGAGCGCAGCTCTTGAGGAGGAGGACGGGAGGGCACCGAGGGGAGGGTATGCCCCCCTCTTTATCCGTACCCTCTCCTTTTCCCATCCTCCTTCCTTCACACGCGAAACGCGCGTCGACACGCGACGTTTCGATGCGGTGCCGAAACGTCACTTGATGTTTCGGTGAAGTCACGGTGACGTTTCGGCACGTGACTTCCACCGAAACGTCGCGTCACATTACGGCGCGGTGCATTATGGGACGTTTCCCAGAATGCACCGCGCGGTTACGCCGACGCCGGCGCCGCTCAAACCGGAAACGGGCGCCTAAGAGCTGGGCTCTAAAACGTCTGAGTCAAGAGAAGAATATATGGTAGCAAAATGGAGGAGGTGTTTCAACAATGCGAGGGCTATAGCGTTTTTAAAAGGTGCTTAACATTGAGCATCACCTTTTCTTGGTTATATACGGTAACATAGGAAGAATAAGAACATATTGGGACCTTTCTAATGTTTTGAATAATGAGCTGGTAGTAAACACATTTTTTGTGCTAACCTAATATATCTCAGGACTGTTGGAAGTAATTAAATCCGATGGGTTACAACTTCTGAATTTCAATAACAAATGCGGGAAGTGCAAGAATTGAGGTTTTTGTTAAAGACATTTCGGTTGTCTATAACCAGGAATAACGTTGTTCTTGTGTTCAAACTATAGCTCTTAAAAGAGGAAATTTTTACTTGATGTGTTTTTGCTATGCACGACGTCACATGACGTCGGGCATAGCAAAATCGTCAGGTGAGGTTACGACGTTAGGTGACGCCAGGTCACGTTAGCTTATGTCCTCTAAATATGTCAGGTCCTTAAAGACGACCTCTAGGATAACCTCAAGGATGTCGTCTAGGACACGTCAAGGACGACGCGTCCTAGAGGACGACGTCTAGGAAGAATTCTAGAACGACCTCTAAGACGATTTCTAGGGCGACATCAATGACGACTTCTAGGACGACCTCTAGGAAGACCTCAAGGTATACGTCCTAGAGGACGACGTTAAAGACGACTTTTTGGACAACCCTATAGGATGACCTCTTGTGTGATCTCAAGGACGAACCCTAGGGCGACCTCGAGGATGACCTCGAGGACGACGACGAGGACGGCCTCCTAGGGGACGACGTCGAAGATGACGTCTAGTACAACCTCCAGGACGACGTCTAGTACGACCACTTGGACGACGTTGAGGACAATGTCAAGGTCGTCGGTCCATCGAAGAGAGTGTGCATGGAAAGAAGTGCGTACTGCCGCTTCGCAGACGCGCGGCTGGATGGCGTGCAAGCACAGTGAGATGAAATGGTCTACTGCGCATACCGTCTGCGCATTAGGAGGCCAGATTATACAAAGCTGAAAATCTTGAGCTGTATATTAATATTGCTAACGCATTAAAAACGCAGACCTGGTCATTCTCTGTGGACGAATGATGCTCTCGCCGCAATCAAAGAGAAGTACGACTTGGGGGATCGTAGTCGCCGAGCACCGGCAAAAATACATCTCGTGCTGAGTTTCGTGGGGCAAGGAACAGAGCTAACGCCACGCTACGTCCGATTACAGTGTTCTGGAGAGTTGTAGTGGCAAAGGCGGCGGCCGCCGCGTGAAGATTTTGCGCGTAGACGACACCGTAGCGCTGCTGTTCTGAGCCCTAGGAACGTGCCCTCGTCAGCTTCGTCGATGGCGCTGCTCGGCGTGTACTACTGTGGTTTGATTGAAGCTTTTCGCGACGCAGAACAATTGCTAATGTGAGAAATAGTAGGTTTTCCTTTAAACTAATGCCGCTAGAGTGTGTGGTATCCTCTACTTTCATTATTCGCGTGTTTTTGATGGGGATCATTTGATTAATGTCGACTCCCCCCCCCCCCCCCCCCCCCCGCCCCCCTCCCGGTACTGACAGGTCGTTCAGCAACGCAATCCCTTCGGCTGCACGCTTAATAAATGCAAAAGAAACCAAGCAATACTTATATAACAAGAAAAAAATGAACTAGTAAATTTCAATAAATCTCACTTTTTCAATGGTGAGGGGATTAACAAACTGGTGTATTGTTTTTTGTCTTCGTGTTGCTGATGCGGGGACCAGCGTTATGTCAGGCGGAAGGCCGAGCGCGTTTGGGAACGGCCAAGGTGTCACTGTAACTGGCGAACATAGAGCAAAGTGTCGTTTTGTCGGAGGCAGTCTATGAAGAAAAAAAGTCCCTCGATTGGGATTACATGAAGCATTAAAATACAATATATACAAAAACTTCAACAATCGATCCCTAATACAAAAAAAAAGAAATTATTCTCAACTCACTGCATTATGAGCTCTCGAAAGTGGTAATACACTTCATCGACATATACAACAAGCACATGGCAGATATCCAGCAACATATTACGCAAAAAGACTACAAAATAGTCTAATATGTTGCGGCATAGAATCCTAACCTCTTCGCCATTGACGATGAGCACACAGTCCCGAAGAATAAGGCGCCGATTAAAACGTCTCTCGCACACCACTAATGTCTCGGTGAGGCGTTTATCTTCTCGATTAAAGTATTTTTCTCATTGTAGGCTGCGCGACACCTCCTGTGTCGCATGAAACAGCGACGGCTTACGATCGCTAGTGCTCCGGCTACCCTTGCTGACCGGGTAGCCCAACTTGCATCCCGGCGCGAAGCAGTGTGTGTGTCCTTTTTCCTTGCATTTATGACCGACATTGCAACGGAACGGTGAAGACTCCCCACCACTACAGCACAAAGAAAAGTGCTACGGTGTTACGTTCGGGAGAAGGGTAGCGCCTCAGCTTCGTCGTCTTCTTCGCTCATCGCACAATTGCCTCGTAGGGCTCGGAACTCCAGTGCTACTCGAGGCCATCTACGCTGACCCTCTTCACGCGGCCCATTGTAAGCGGGCGCCACTTTTGGCACCACATCCTCTAGGACACTGTAGCCCGATGGAGCGATAGCATTGTAAGGGGAACTTTGCGAAGGCGCGCGGCAGCACTGCAGAGACATGGTCGTTCGTTAATATTTTACGTGGTTATAACCGTAAGCGCATTGTGGATGACGTTTTGATGCGTAGTTTCGACCAAAATTTGATAATTTATTATACTTCGTTTCAACTTCGGTCCGAGCGTGGCCGATATGAGCCGAAGGGCTAATCAAACAGCGAAAGAGGCACAACGTCATGGTGTGCTCTCTGCAGTTGATAGGACCAGCCGGTATTCGCCGTCTCTCTGTGCGCGCTCTTCCGCCGGCTAGTCCTATCAACTGCAGAGAGCACGCCAGACGTTGCGCTTTTTACGCTGTTTGATTGGCCCTTTGGCTCATAACATCGGCTGCGCTCGGACGCAGATGCGCTCAACCTCGCGCATCTGCATACCGGCGACACATCGGCAAGACATCGGCGATACAAAGAATTTTAATGAAAGAATACGCCAACACAAAAACGACGTTCGCAAGCTCGACCACGAGCGCAGCGCAGTCGCTGAGCACTGCGAAGTCAAAGACCACCGGATTGACTTCGACAACACCAGCATTATCAACGCAGAGACTATAGTCTATGTCGGTTGTTATAACAACCGACATAGGCTTTTCATCGAGTCCTGGCATATTCAAACGACACCAGGCAACATAAATAGGTGCCTTGGTGCTTTACCAACAGTGTATGTGAACGGGCTTTGCCATATTCATGAAAGAAGAAGATCGAGAAATGCGCCACATCCCTGAGAGAAGAAAAAGAAGACTGAAAAACGCCGCTCCTCGGCCACAGCCGCCCCTGACGAAGAACCGAGTCGGTTCGAAACGTGGGGCTCCTGCATGTTTAGGAATTGGTTGGTTGCCATATTTTAATTAATCCAAAGTCCGCTTTAATCCACTATCCAAAGCCAAAATTTCGCTATTGTGGCACTCTGAAGATTTTCTTCAGGATGTTCGCGCGCATCACGAGTTCAGGCAGCGAAAAAAGAGAAATGGACCCGCAAAACTCGCCTGTGATTCACTCGACTTCATCCACAAGCAAAGCCCAGCTAGGCGCGCCTTGCTCACCCAGAACAGGATGCCCCCGACCTTTTCTTCGAAGTGGACCCTTCCCGCATGAATAGCTGACCTTGTTTTCGGGACAGAGGGTCAGTTGTCGCCCCCCCCCCCCCTCCCCCTTGTTCGCCCTTATCATTTTCGACGTTGTGAGCGGTGGGGTGGACCGTGGTTCGCGGGAATGTGTTCGGTGCTAGTCGGTCGTGGCTTCGTTAGTGGCGGACTCTACTCTCGTCACTCGCACGTCGATCGAGTCTACTGTTCGTTTGACATTAAGCTCAAATAAACGTCGTATGGATTACCTCTGCATCGCCTGGTACGTACACTTTATTTCTAAAGTATGCTCCCTTTCTTTCTTTTGTTAGTAGTGAACGTTACAGGTCGGGCTAGCGCAGGTACCCTGCCCGCTCCACGGTAATTCGTTGGCTACGCAATCAGGCTCACGACGTCTCCATAGGCCTTCGTAGTGGTCATGCACGGTGTCGCAAGCTTTCAATATTCACGCGACTGTCTTAGTGGATACAAAAGCTGACATTTCGGTCGATCAGCGGCGGGTTACGACGTTCTACGGGTAGAGAATAACAAGGCAGCGAGCTTTGGGCTGTGGCACCCGTAATATTGAACAAACTCTTACCCGAACCAACTCACCGGCGCGAAACCCGTTAAGACTACGAGTCAATTCTTTTCGCGGCGGATTCAAGTGACGGACGTGAACATCACGTTTCTTCGTTGATTTGTCTGCTGTAATGCTAGGACTACAGCGCCTTGGACGCCTCACCAGCAACAGGTGCCATTTTGTTTCGAAAGTCAGTGACGTCACGTCAGCGTTGCGTTGTGATTGGTTGCCGCTTCGCGGTTTGTGAAAGCGGTTGGGAGAAATCGGTCCAGAAGCGGTTGGCAAAAACGCGCTCCAACCGCTTGATCCGCTTTGCGGTTGAGAACGCGCGGATCCGCTTCCAGTGTGAACACGCCATCAGGCTTGCCACGCCTTTTGTAGCCGCGTGGGTCTTTGGGACATCGGCCTAGAACGTTAGGCACGTAGAACATTCGTAACTCAACCAGACAAGAAGGTTTTCGTATTTGGAAGAACGTTAAGCAGAAAGGATAAATACAAGAGCATTCTGCTTCCTAGAACCGAACCCAAACATTCCGAGCGACAGCCAAGCACGGAAACCCTTCGGCCACGAGTAAGGACAGAACGAGCGGGTTGGTGTGGATAATTAAACTTGAGGAAGAGAACGAGAAGGGACGGTTTGTCCGTCCCTCCTCGTTTGTCCGTCCCTTCTCGTTTTCTTCCTCAAGTTTAGTTACCTTCGGCCACGTACGCGCTCGCTCTGCGACGCGCGTGGCAGTATTTTTGACAAGCTGATTTCAGCAACCTTCATGTCGTGATTTTTGCCTCCACTGTCTGCCAATGTGCGGGGTCCGAGGGCTCCTCAAACTGCAAGTTAGCAGCTTTTTCCCTTGGCAGCAGCTTCGCACTTAGCAGTTTTTTCACCACCATTGATGGAAAATAAACTTTGTCTTTTTCTTCTTCTTCTACTTTTATTTCTTCTTCTTCTTCTTCTTCTTCTTTGTTATTATTATTATTATTATTATTATTTGAATATTGAAGAAGAAGTTCCCAAAGCGGCCGTTGCATCTTAACTGCTCTGCGAATTTCAACTGGCAATCACTACATCTCGAGACATATGAACCAGTGAGCATAAACGGACTCAAGTGAAACGCCGACTTCATCACAAGCAGAAGCCTCGCTCGAAATTCGTTCACTACACCTTGATCGGACGCCGGCACCATCGGTAAGCCTACTACCCGCAATGAATTCTCTCGGTGACTGTTCGGTGTGCTTGAAACCTGTCCCATCTGATGGTAAATTCATGACGTGCGGTGCCTGCAAGAGTCTTTACCACTTGGGGACTTGTGCCGGAATAAAAGAATCAACCTTCGGCGCGATGGGCCAAGAAAAAAGAGAGAAGTGGCGCTGCCGGTCTTGCCGTTCTGCCGACTCCAGTTCGACACAGGGAAGTGTGTCTGAGGAACCTCAAGGCATCTGTGCATCCGAGGAACTTCTCAGCGCGGTCAATACCAAGTTGGACTTATTGGTCTCTCTCAAGGCGAATGTCGACACTCTCCTCACACTCCCTTCCAAGGTCGATGAGCTGCTAACTTTGAAGCCGGCAGTTCAATGCCTGCAAGAAACAGTCAAGACACTTCAACAATCTATTGACGACCTTCCATTGAAGTATGACTCGGTGCTTGCTAAGGCAACCGAAAACGAAAAGAACACCGAAGCACTGCAGGTCCAGTTGGCTGAGGTGTGCAGTGTTGTGGACGAACAATCGCGTACTATCCAGCGACTGCAGGGAGACTTGAACCAGTTGGAGCAGCGGAGTCGGTCGACAAACCTAGAAATCCACGGACTGCCATGCGACAAGGATGAAAACTTGGAACGAATCATCGCCGATCTGGGAAACAAATTAGATTTGCCTCCACTCCAAGCATGAGACGTCCTTGCCATCCACCGCCTTGCAACGAAGCCCGGCCCTGCGCCCCCAGTTTTGATAAGGTTTGCGTCCGTGAAGGTGTACGAGGAATGGATGAGCCGTCGCGTACGATTGAGCTCACCTCATAATTCAGGTAAACTGCCGAAGGTTTACTTTAACGAAAACCTGACTCGAGCAAACAGAGAATTATTCTGGATGGCCAGGTCAAAAGTCAAGGAAGTGCTATCTAAATACGTCTGGGTAGAGGGAGGGAAAATGTTTGCGAAAAAAGAGCAAGGCTCAGCGCTAGTCAGGGTAAATACAATCAACGACCTTGAGAATATAAGCTAAAGTAATGTCGATAAATTTTCAAGAATGTGGAGATTTCAAGGTTTTCAAGCAGAGGCTCAATATAAAGAGCCAACTTTTCTTGGTATTACACGTGAACATTAGAAGCATAAGGAAATATTGGAGCCTCTTCAACCTTCTTGTTAAGGACGTGACAGCAAAACAGACATTTTGTACTTACCGAGACTAATCTGTCTGAAGATTGGTGGGATCTGTTTAAATTAGCTGGCTATAATTCCTTCTGGTTTTCGCGGTCAAATGTGTGTGTTGGGGGGGGGGGGGGGGGGATCGCGGTTTTGATTAAGGACAAATGGCTGGTTTCTAAACTCGATATCTCTTTTTCTCATGCAGAAACGATTGCGCTTAAAATTGAGAATTCCAATTTTATTGTTTTTATGTCAGCATGTTATATGCCTCCTTCACAAAGCGTTAGAAGTTTTCTAGAAGAACTGAAAAAAAAACACTCAATGAAGTGCATAACAGGGGTTTATTTTGCTTGGTTGGCGATATTAACATCGATGTAGCGAAACAGGATCGATCTGATGTGTGTGATAATTTGAACATTCTTGCAAACGAGGGTATTGAAAGCCCTATTAAAGCTCCTACAAGAGAAGAGATAATATCAGGTAAACTAGTCACGTCCTCTATCGATCATATCTGCGTTCGAGCTGAGAATACCGTTACAATGTCATCGGTTATCACGGAAAAACTGGCCGATAATTATTTTGTAGGATGTCAGTTTGTAAACCCTGGGGAAACAAAGCCTGAAGCCGAAACAAAGCAAATAGAAATGATCGATAATGTAAAACTAGATCGCCTCATTTCGACATTTGATTGGATCTCGTTTCGTGAGTCCACATCCCAATCTGACCTGTACACGAAGTTCACACAGATCATTAATTCTTTCACAGAGAAATGTAAACGAACAGTTAGAATAAAAAAAACGAAGACCGGATCACGTATGGTTGAACACGGAGGTACTTACCGCCATAAAAGCAAAAGAACTCGCTTGGGCACGGAGTCGGCGAGCACCAGAGAATAATAAACTTCGTTCTGAATTTAGGATCGCGAGGAACAGAGCTAATGCTATGCTTCGATTGGCGAAAAGAAAGCGCTTCAAGAACAAGTTTTAAAAGGCGCGCTTTAGCTCTTCAGAGACATGGTCACTTGTTAATACGGTTCGTGGTCATCAGCGAAAACCATCCGTGGATGACGTTGTAAAAAAACATTTCGATAGCAAATTGAGAGATATTGTTGAACGATTCAATTCTTACTTTGTTAGATCCACTTCTGCTCCAGGAAGAATTGGTATTTCGGAAGCTGTAATAGAGATGAACGCAACCTCCGCTTTTCTTTATCCCATGAGCTTGGACGATTTACGTTCGATTCTCTTCAGCATTAAGCCTACTAGGTCTCCAGGCGTGAATGGTATAACTCTTGGTTGTCTTCAGAGAAACTTCAGATATCTGCAGGATACACTTCTTTTCAAGTTAAACGGATTTATCGAATTGGGCGTGATCCCTAATGAGATTAAGACTGCTATAGTGCGACCGATTTTCAAAGGCGGGGATCCTAAAAAGGTAGAAAACTACCGCCCGATTTCGGTTTTGCCCGTGCTAGAACATGTTTTTGAGAAACACATTTTCCATATAATGACCAGTTTCATTGATCAGTGTTCGCTGTTTTCTTCTAGGCAATATGGGTTTATTTCTGGGAGTGGTACGCAGTTACTTTAAGAGGATGTAGCTGACGAAATTTACTCTGGTTTTGATGGCAACATGTTTTCATGTGCCGTTTTTCTAGACGTCAGCAAGGCCTTCGACACGGTAAATCATGAGATATTATTAGAGAAGCTTTGGAGGTTCGGTTTCCGCGGAACTTTTCACTCGCTCTTGACAAATATGTTACAAGGTAGGGCCCAGGTGGTTTCTATAGATAAAGTTAATAGCTCAACCCCGTTTCTCGAAACCGGCGTCCGTCAGGGGTCGGTGCTATCCCCATTACTTTTTAATGTTTATGTAAATGACCTAGAAACTTTTATTTCTGGATGTGATATTTTTCAGCATGCCGACGACACCTTGCTTGTTTCACGACACATCAATTTCGAAAAAGCGGTTCACGCTCTGCAGTTAAATGTGCTTAAAGTTCTGGACTGGTATGCGGCCGACCGTATCAGAGTTTACCCATTAGAAACTAATCTCGTCTGTTTCCGTAATCCCCTGAAACCCGGATTCTCTAATGCCCCTTTTCTTCTACACAGTTCTGGTTGAAAACCTTGTTGTTGTAAGCCTGTTCCCTGGGTCGACTATACAAGATATATGGGTCTGATTTTTGAATATGATATGTCGTGGAACAAACAAATGGCACATGTGTGTTGTGTGCTAAGGAGAGTTGCATGTATGCTGTATAATATGACATTGTCTGTTCCTTTTAAGGTTAGAAAAACGATTGTCCATGCGCTTGCGTACAGTTTACTGCGATATGGGGTGACGCTACATGCCCTTCGTACAACATCTTGACACTCTAAAATTGGCAGCATCCTGAAAGGAATTTTGCGAAGTGTAGCGTATAACTCATGTTTTTCGTCCAGTGAGGATTTTTTTAGAGATTTGCAGATCCCAAGAATACGTAGTTTGTATACTGAAACTGTTGTGCTACGCCATTTTTGGAGTGAAAGTTTTAAAACACTTCATACACCATCTCGCCTCCTCAGAACGTCTCCTCGGTATGAAGTACAAAGATGTGTCACCAGATGTGGAAAACGAGTGCGGTCGTTTTACGTGTCAGACATTTTTAATACCCCTCCTGAAGACATTTTCAGTATTACTGGCAAAGGAGAGTGGAAGAAGTGGCTTCGTCATTATGCTTGCGAAAGCTAATGATTGTGCTGTTGTCGTTTTGACTTGAATTGGGATGCTGGTTAGTTGAAGCTCATGATCGGGTGTTTGCTTCTATGTGCGTTTTCGTTATTTTCTCGATTATGTATATTTGTTTTATGTTTTTTGGATTTGACTTGGGAAGCTGGTTAGCCGAAGCCTTGTGTACGTGTTTGTTTATTCCTGTGTTCTTTTTTTCGCCTATGCGAATTTGCTGGGTCCAGTCCTACAAGCCATTGTCGGCTTAGACGGAGCCGTCATTTGAAATACCGAAAGCGTTGTGTGAATAAAAAGGTTATTATTACTATTACTATTGTCTGAAAAAGAAGAAGAAGTCGCCGGGCTTCGGCGTTCCTTTTGATAGCTCCCAAATATTAACTTTTATTCTAACTATTTCGTCGACTTAAGACCTCTGGCAAAGTCCTACCATCTGGACAAGAAAAGGAGCCTCTATGGGACCGTCGATCGACGTCCTACCATCTACGTAAAGCGGGCAAATCGTCTGAGGCGATCGCTGAACCGCCTGCACGATCGCCGCCATGTGTTCGACGTCCTGCTTGCCCCAGTACCACTGAGGTCCCTTGCGTGCCCGGCATCGGAGTGTTGAATATCGCTCCAAGCCAGCGCTCCACGCCGACTCCGCTGTTGCGCCAAGTGAGGGCCCTTTTCATTCGCCTACGCCTTCAGACCCTATGATCACCGGACACACTGCTTTCACGGTGGGAATCGTGCGCTCATTACGCGCACAGATCTCACGGTGTGCTGTCTTGGTACCGAGTGTTTCACCTTCGCTTCTCAAGTCTCAATAACGGCAATCTAGAAACCAGACGCTGTCTCTACTAAGCAAAGTGAGCGCGTGTGTTAGGATACTTTCTGGTTGGGCTGGTAGACCTATTTGTCGGTATTCACAGCGCCTTTATCTGAAGCTTGTTTCACTAACGTTTTACTTGTGTCATCCGACCATGTCTTCAACAGGATGCTTTAAGTGTCACGAGCCGGTACCGTTGGATGGCAGATATATGACATGCACGAGCTGTTCAAACAGCTTTCACCTTGGAAAGTCTTGTGCTGGTGTTTCTGCCAGTACATTTAATGCAATGAGCTCCGTGAAGCGCGAGCAATGGTGCTGTCACCTCTGCCGCCCGTCTGCAAACAAGTCGAATGCAGGAAGCGCGGGAGCAAATTCGCAGAGTGAATCTGCGTCTTTTTCCTTGCAGTTAGCAGAGGTTAACAACAAATTAGACCTGCTTCTTTCTCTCAAGAGCAGTGTCGACACGCTACTTCAGCTTCCTGCAAAAGTCGAGGAGCTCCTGGCCGTCAAATCCGCGGTAGACACCATGGAAAGGTCCATAGCTGAGGTGTTGGAATCCATTGCTTTTCACTCAGCTCAGTATGACTCTCTTTTAAAGAAAGTGTCTGAGAATGAGGCCACTGTGGCTGAGCTGCAAACGGAGGTTGGGTCTTTAAAATCAACTTTGTCGGCCCAGTCACAGGAGATTCAGCTCCTTCGTGCTGAGCTCAATAACTCCGAGCAATTTAGTCGGCAGTCTAATTTAGAGATTCATGGGTTTCCATGCAGCCCTAAAGAAGACCTTCCATCCATATTAGGTGGCATAGCCCAGAAGATCGGCATACAAGATTTTCAGACCTCGGAAATTGATACCGTCCATCGCCCGCCCTCTACTCGAGGAGCCACCCCGGTTATTCTGGTGAGGTTTCGGGCAGTGCAGACCAGAGAACGCTGGTTAAGCTCTCGTCGTTTACTGGGTCCTCTTGCACGTGAGAAAGAACTGCCAAGACTATTCTTTAACGAGAACCTCACCCATGCGAACAGGGAGCTTTTCTGGAGGACAAGGTCAAGGGGAAACGAAAAGCAATATAAATACGTCTGGGTGAAAAATGCAAAGATTTATGCAAAAAAGACACAAAGTTCTACAGTCATTCGCATTAATTCTGTGGGTGATTTGGAACTGATTGTCTAGCGGATATGACCTCATCGTTTTCTAATTTCCAAGACTTTAACTCGCTTCTTGCGGATTTCGACTTGCCTTCAGTTAATGCACTTACCCTTGTTCACATTAATATTCGAAGTGCTCGGAAATACTGGGACCAGTTTTGTGTTACTGTGAATTTTTTGAAATCTCTAGTGGATGTTTGGGTCTTAACGGAGACAAATTTACCAAAAGATTTAATTAGTCAATTTTCACTGCCTGGTTACAGAGAATTTATTTTCGTCCGTCCTTGCAGGACAGGAGGTGGTATTTCAATATTTGTCAAAGATTCGTGGGAAGCTTTGAAACTGAATTTTACATTTAATCATGCGGAATGTTTAGCCCTGAATATTTTTAACTCAAGATATTCCTTAACGATGGTCGCCTGCTACCGTCCCCCATCTGAACGCGTCTCCTTATTCCTGGAAGAATTGAGAGCATGTCTGACTGGCTTGCAGGCCACGGAACATATATGTCTGCTTGGAGACTTTAATATTGACACTCTAAATCCTACAAAGGCTGTTGTGTGCGACTATCTCAATATACTTGCTGAATTTGGCCTTGTAAATTCTATCCAAGCCCCTACCAGGGAGGAACATTTCAATGGTAGCTTTGTCACTTCCTGTCTAGATCACATTAATGTACGTGCCCACGGCGTTTCAGTTAAATCTGCGGTTGTCTCACAAAAGCTCGCGGACCACTACTTCACGGCTTGTCAACTGCTCTCAAAGGATTCTGTCAAAACCACCTGTTCTAAAAAGAGACAAGTAAAAATTTTTGATCGCAAAGCGTTTGACAAATTAATCGCATCATATGACTGGGACAATTTCTTGCGGTATTTTAGTCAACAGGAGATTTATTCAAAGTTCATTCAGTTATGGAGAACTTTTACTGACTGCAGTACAAAAGTAATTATCGTTAAAAAGCGTCGACCTGAACTCGCGTGGCTGAATGATGACATTATTGCCGCAATCAAATATAAAGAACTTTTGTGGACGCGCAGTTGACAGTCACCGAAGAACGAGGAATTGCGAATTAAATTTAAAATTGAACGCAATAGAGTAACCGCAATGATTAAATCAGCTAAGCGTATCTATGTCAAAGCAAAGTTAGTTGAATCCCGCTTTGACACCCGGGTAACTTGGTCTCTTGTCAACGAACTCCGTGATGGTCCCCGTGCTAGACGTTCAGTTGACGAAACCGTGGAAAAGTATTTCCCGTGTAGTCCTCTCTCTGCAGCCAATGTTTTCAACACCTATTTCGGAAAGACCTCAACCATATCGCGCGATAATGAAGTAGATCTTTCGCTCTCAATCATTCCAAATGTATCGTCCGCTTTCCTTCCGGAAATAACTGAGCAAGCGCTACAAACTATGTTGCTCAGCTTTAAACCTCGTTTGTCTCCTGGAATTGATGGTGTACGAATGTCCGATCTGTGTAGAAATTACAACTCACTAAAAGATATACTTCTACGGATGTTGAACGGTTTTATAGCTTCAGGCATAATTCCAGACGACCTTAAAATAGCCATTGTAAAGCCTTTATTTAAAAGTGGAAATCACGGTAAGGTCGAATGCTATCGCCCTATCTCGATCTTGCCTTCAATAGCGAAGATTTTGGAAAAACATAATTTTATAACAATGACTGATTTTATGGATAAATTTAATCTTTTTTCCCCACAGCAGTATGGTTTCGTTATTGGAAAAGGCACACAACCTCTTCTTGAGGACTTCTCGGATCTGTTGAACACTGCCTTCGAAAATAATCTTGTTACGTGTGCGCTTTTCTTAGATGTTTCAAAAGCTTTCGACTCTGTGTCACACAAATTTCTTTTGAAAAAACTCCTTAGCTTAGGATTCAGGGGTCCATTTTATTCCCTGCTTAAAAACCTTCTGTCAAACCGAACACAACTAGTTTCGATATCTGGATAATACAGTGCTAAAATATCTTTGAAATCTGGCGTACCTCAGGGGTCTGTGCTCTCGCCTCTTCTTTTTAATATTTATGTCAACGACCTTTCACAGGTAGTGAAATACAGTAAGATATTTCAATATGCAGACGATACCGTTCTAGTATCAAGTCATTTACATTATAGTAAGGCAGTAGAATTACTGCAGTTTGATTCAATTAAGATCATGGATTGGTTTTCGAGAAATGTCATTAGCGTCAACACAAAAAAAACGTAACTAATGTGCTTTTCTAGTCCGCTTAAAAGAGTCATTTTAAACAAGCCAATACTTCTGCACGCTTCAGACTGTGCTTCTTGTGAATGTGTGCCAGTAGATTACGTGAACACTACAAAATACTTAGGAATTTATTTTGACTCTGATTTATCGTGGAACTCCCATCTTTTCTACATCATGAAGAAGCTGCGAGCGGCATCCTGCACCCTCTACAATATAAGAACATTTATCCCCATGTCAACCCGAAGACTCATTGTGCACGCACTCGTTTATAGTGTGCTTCGATATGGAATTACCTTGTTCGGGCAATGCACAAGCCTATTAGAAACTAAAGTAAATTCTCTCCTAAAGGGCATCTTGCGTAGCGTGGCATATGGCTCCAATATTGAAACATCCGACAACATCTTTGATGATCTTTCTTTACCATCCTTTCGAGCCCTATTTCTGCATACCGTTATACTCCGACATTACTGGGATAATACCTTTAAGGTTCCCAACGTGGTTTGTCGTGACCTTCGGAAAGTGGCACCATATGCCACGCCGCGAATTAGTACTCATTTTGGGACATGCATTCGGAATTATTATGTTCCAAACACCTTCAACAAACTCCCACCTGTGCTGAGTGGCATTACTTCTCGTGGAAACTTAAAAAGAAAACTGAAGACTATGTGTTCGCCCATAGGAAAATAGCGTCAACCTTCAAGACTTTTTGTAATGAGTTTGTTCTGTGCAATTCGTCTTTAACGATATTTACCTTGTCGCGTCTCTGAATTTCTGTAACTTCTTTGTTCTGTGTTTTTTGGTTTTCTTTGTGTGTGTGTGTGTGTGTGTTTTTTTTTTTTTCTCATTGTTATGCGTGCTTTTGTTGATATTTTGTTGGGATCAGTCCTACAAGTCTTTAGGACTTTGACGGTCCCGAAATTATACCCTGAAGACGTTTAAGCACCTGCAATAAATTTATTATTATTATTATTAGTAGTAGTAGTAGTAGTAGTAGTACTAGTAGTTGTAGTAGTATTAATATTATTATGATTATTATGATCCGGTCTGCCACACCAAATGCTGGATCTGATCCCACAAGCCTCTGCTGCTTTGAACAGACCAGACAATCAAGTGGTTATATTTGCAATCTTGGTCAAAAATTGTTATTATTATTATTATTAATATTATTGTTCTTGTTGTTGTTCGGTCGATCACTACTATTATTTAATTTGCCACTGAGGCATAATAACTTAATAAGGCGCTTTAGGTTCGCCATGCCGCCGTGTTTCTTGTTTGATGACAGACCGGAGCGGTAGGAGACTCGACACTGGTGTGGCGTAAGGCTCTTTAATTATTTTAAAATAATATTACGGGAGTGTCGACCGGGCGGACCGGTATGCGCGGTATCACGAAGGCGCTGGTGCTGCACGAGTGGGGATCAGCGCTTACGCACGAAGGGACGTTAATGAGCGAGCATCGACATCACGACTTTTCTGCTCACTGCGCAAGGTCAAATCCCTGCTCTTTACCAGTTGGTAGGGCTATCCGCCGCATGGACTGTGTGCAGTCAGTAGAAGAAGGGCTTTTAGCAGACGACGCTCGCACATGAACGTGCTTTGTTTCGCTACCGCTTATTTCCAATCGTGTCGCTGCGCCGCTCCGTGATAGGGTGCTAACCGCTCCTCTGGTCAACTCTCCCGTCATATTTTTAACAAAGTGTAGAAGTGTAGAGGAGTAATTATCTCGCGTGGACGTTCCGCTTGCCCGCGTCGCTTTTCCCTCAGGTCGAAACCTTACCCGGGGAAATTCGGCTTGCCGAAAAAAAGGGGAATTAGAAAAACCTGCGTCAACTTCGCAACCCGAGACACGGTCGTTGTAGCAGGGAAGAAGATTACATTTCAAAGGACATTTTAACGAAGCGTCGGCGCTTTGTTTAACGAAGTTAGCTCGTAAACTCGGTCACTATACAAAATAAACGAACACATATCCAATGCCCGACGCCGTACGCGGAACGCCCGAAGGGGCTTTATGAAGCAACGAAGCGGCGTAGGATTTTTGCAGGCTATACGTTGCGTTGGAAGGTAAACGAAACTAAGTTAGGACGGCAATTTCTTTTTTCAAGGTGTTTATATTGTTTGTTGATTTACAGCATGGTGCATGTGATGCTGCTTTCTGAAACTAATCTTTGTCGACGCTTCACCGCTATAGTAATTCACACCCGTTTTCGTTTCGCGAAAGCCAAGAGAAATTCGTACTGTGCTTCAGCTTTCTGTTATCCGTAGTTTATTTTTGCGTGTCGATAAGCCAGGCCTTATTTTTTTCATCCAACATTGTAAAGTCATGTTTCGTTGGTAAGGACCCTGTCTATTTGGATACTCCGCTATATGGACACCATTTTTTGGGGACGAACAGGGTGGCTCCACGCATCTTTGTGTCGTTATCATGGGAAAGCTAGATTATGAAAGACTTTTGGGAGGCAAGGGAGGTAGGTGTTCATATCAACGCGAGGCATCACTATTACTTCGTTTTTTTTATTGTAAGTTGTCAATCGAAATACAAGCTTTGCATTTTCTTGCCCATTATTCAACCTGTTCTAAGAGCCACGCACTTATTGTTTTTAGGCAATCGAAGGCGGCGAAACAGAAGAAAGTGAATGTATTTCCCACATGCGATATTTCAGGCGTCAAAGTTGAATAGCGGTGCAAGCGCAACAAAAGTACAACCGTTTCAAAGAGACAAATTAAACACAAAAAAACAACGACCCAGAACTATTGACCGGGAAAGAGAGAACAAGGAGATAAACGTTGCGCTCACATAGTGTCGATCCAATTGCAACACTGACTTTGTACTAAAGAAAGCGCGCCCGTGCAAACCAGTCGGTCATACCATCGAGAGAAAAATCTCGCTGGTCTAAAGTTTCAATGGGTTTCTGAACAACTGTTTAATTACTTATTTACCCTAAGGAGCCTTTCGACATTAAATAGCGGGGAATGAATTCAAATCAACGCAACAACAGTTGAAAGAACCAGATGGCCACAACGCACTCATGAAGAATAGAAGATGATACAAGAAGACATTTGCTGGATACAAGGTTTTTCCTAGCGAAATAGCAAATATATATACGTGGAGTCGATAACTTAATTAGACTTTCTCTAAGATAAAAGAAATCAATAGCTCCAAAAAAGATTCATCAACCTGCATGACTTCTATGTAGCTTAGCCAGGTTATTACTTACTCCTTAGTTACTCATTTGCTGCAAGGTTCAGGGGAGAATACTCGTGTAGCGTAGTACGAGCGAATACAGAGTTTTCTTTGTTGAGATGGTCAATACAGTAAGAGGTGGGAGTCACTGGAGCAACGTGATTTTGTTGAAAGGGAGATGAACTGCGATATATTTTATGAAATAAAAAGAAACGTGCCGTCAGCCAACTGGTTTCGAGGGACACAAAGTGTGATGAGTTTTTAAGACAGGCGATATCGATAGTTTACGGGAGTATAGTATAGTAAACCGGGCAGATTTGTTTTGTAGCGACCCTAAGTCGTTGATCAAGTAAACTTGGTGGAGATTCCATACGACGGAGATGTATTCTAATTTACTTCTAACGAGGGATGTTTATGCACGGGTTTTTGTGTTAACGTCGGCTAGGAGCAAGTGTTGTCTTTTCAGGAATCATATTAATTTAGAAGCATCGCTCAAAGTTAGCTCAATATGAAGATTCTATGACAAATTTGGTGTTATATGGACTCCTAAATATTTATATGACTGTACCCTTTCGATTTCGTTCTTGTTAATTTTGTAAGCATGTTCATAAGTATTTGTTTTAGTAGTGAACGTCATGAATTTAGTTTTATTTAGGTTAATATGCGTTTGACACTCAGCGCACTACATTAAAATTTCATTAAGATCAGCGTGTAGAATGGCATTATCAGAGGGAGAAGTTATGGTACGATATATGACGCAGTCGTTTGCGAAGGGACGGGTGGTTCACAGAATGTTAGTATGCACACCGTTAATGTATTGTAGGAAGGGTAGAGGCACAAGAACAGAACCATTGGGAACCCAAGATTTCATGGGTGTAGGGGGAGAAACAACGTGATATATAACAACCCACTGATGTCTATCTGAAAGGAAGCCTGAAATTCAATCAATTGCACCCGTTTCTATTTTTACATTTGTTAGTATCTTAGTGTTTGAGCCTTTTGTGCGGGACACGGCCAAAAGTTTTTGCAACGTAAATAAATGTTCCGTCAGTTCCGGTAGATGAGTGAATACTTTGATGGAGGCCAGTACACTAATTCAAAAATGTAAAGTTCACAGGAGCGTACTCGTTGAAAACCATACTTATTAGGGAAAATGAATACTTGTAGTTATCGGGTGATTTATGGATTGTGAGTAAATGACGTGTTCGAGGAGTTTACAAGGCATACAAGTTAACGAAATAGGCCTGATAGCTTAGAAAACGTAGGGTTTGGCTTAACGTGTTCACGTTTCTTGATTCTTGATTTGCTCCTCGGAGTTTTAACGATGTGCTGCAATTTTAAATATTTATTGTGACGATACCTTTGAAATTTTAGATCACGAGAAAAGAGACCTAAGGCGTACCGAGATATTAAAATCGTAAAGAATATGCAGTAAAAAAAAATAAAAAATAAAAAAATGCCAGGATATATTTTTTTTTCTAGTTTAATGAGCTAAAAGAGCCTTTAATTAACATGGGCTCCAGATTGATTCTTTAAAAAAATTAAAGAAATGTTGCCATCTGTTTAAACCTTTCATACTATCACATACTTTCCACATTTGAACAAATATATATATAGGGGCACGCTTAATTTCAGCACTGAGAGAACTGAGAGAAAAGAGAGCCACTCGGACGTCTGGCCGGATGGCTCTCTTTTTCGCCCTTTCTTTGGGAGGTTGCCTAGTTCCCGGCATTACGTGGTTGCAGCGAAAAGTTTAACTGAAGGTACTCATTGCTCGGAATCTAACGGTTACTATCAAAATGTCCGCGGCCTTAGAACAATATTGGATGAATTTATGTCTAATCTGCTAGGTACCGATTACGATATTGTCATATTGTCAGAAACATGGCTTCATGACGGCAATGCGAGTAGTGAATATTTTACACTTCCTTTACTGTGTTCTGTAGAGATCGTGATTATACTTCCGGGATAAAATATGGAGGTGGTGTATTTATAGCTTGCAAACAATCACTGAATGCACATAGGCGAAATGATTTGGAAACCTATTAAGAATCCGTCTGGTGAAGGGTTCAACTTTCTAATTGGGGCATATTATTTTCCTCCCGCCTCAGATGCGGGTCTATTTGTAAGCCACTTTAATTTTCTTGAAAATGAAATAGACGTTACTAAATATCGCGGGGAAGTATACGGGGATTTTAATCTACCAAACGTTCACTGGATCATGGTCGTATTAAGAGTGAAAGCTCCTGCACACGTCAAAAAGCGTCTTGTTTGTTTAACTTCAGAAATTTTAAAGAACTTACGCAACACAACATGTTCGCGAACTGTTCCGGTAACATTCTTGATCTGGTTTTATCGAACATTCCTACTTCGAAAGTGGCTCGTGTAGACGATCCGCTGGTAACCCCTGATGCTCATCATCGTCCCATAACGGTTTCGTTTTCTATATTTTCTATATTCACTTTTCTATATTCTATATTCTATATAAAAACATTTCTAGAGATTTTTTTTTTAATTAGATTTTTCGTTTTTGCAGAACGGCAGAAATTTACTACAAACTACACTATAAAGAAAAAAGTCATTCCTCCAAAATACCGCAATCGATCGCGCCGGATACCAGATCATTAGTCAGAAGCAATTAGTGGCTTTATTAACATAAATGCTACTGAAATTTTGAACTATTTGTTTATTTAAAATTATTTAACTATATTTGTAGAGCGTCGTCAGATAGGCCAAATAAGATGGAAGATTTTTGAAAACAAGATTTTTCGAGTAGTGAAATGGAGCATTTCGGTACACGCGAAAAAATATATATATAAATATTTAATCTAACAAATCATCTGGTCTATATTAATGACGGGAAACTAATCCCTTATAAAAATGTCGACTAAAACAGAGCTAAAATTGTTTCTGCACACTCGTGCCTTGACGTCCGCCGCGTTCGATAACGTTATTTCGCAATAATATGTTTCTTTCCAGTCCTTTTCCTGTTTCGAAGATTTGACGTCTTAGAAGAAGAAACTATAAACAAAAATTAACACAACATAAATCGAATATGAAAAAAAATCATTATTTACATTTAACACAATTTTAGTGCACTCGCAATAGTTTGAGAATATGTCTTCAGCAAGCATATCCTGTTTAGTACACCTTTGTAGTTCTGATATGCACCAGCAATTATGTAGAGCTATCTTCAACAAGGGTCTTTCGTTTACTACATCTTTATAGTTTCAAGTTCCACCTGCAGTTACCTACAGCTCTTTTGAGCAATAGTTTTCCGTGTTGTACTCCTTCATAATTTCCCACTGAACCAGCAATTATCTAGAGCTATCTTCAACATAATCCTTATCTTCAATATTCCCTTGTGATTTTAAACTGAACAGTTAATTGCACATCCGTTATAAATTATGTTTTAGACGGCAACCCAAGTTCGAGAAGTTCTGGCAAGAGGAGTGTTAAGTCGGCGCAATTAAGGCCTGGTACGCCCTGTGGGGAAAATTGCCCTGGAAAGAAGCCGCTGGCTAATCAGTGAAACTCAATTATAAGCGCCTTTCTTAAAACTGCTACCGAGAAGTTCGGATACGAAATGGTTTCCCAGCTTCGATCATGCTCTTTGTTTTGTCCTCCTATTACTTCCTCGGTGTTTCTGAGGTTTTTTTGTGTTTGTTTGCACCGCCCATGTCCTAGCCAGAGCCCTGGAAAGATTTCAGGTCAGGCGTACAAAGGTTATTTATTCCGGCAACAATGTCAACTTCACCCACTCGAAAACAATTGCATAAATAGGTTTATTTTAAAATGTTTTGTAAGCAGTGGGGAAGCTATAAACTCGTATGAGCATTTCAGATTCCTTTCACCAAAGTGCATGCATATCCTTAAGAAAAAAAAAAGTATATCCTTAAAAAAAATATCAATACTTACTTCGACGGATTACAGCGGACTGGTAATCTTTAAAGAATACAAATAATGCAAGAGTTGCTATTTCTTTTAGATTCTTGTGGTATTCACATGTAACTCTTGTTCCGAGGACTAAGGTGTGTGCATTAATTTTGGGAGCGCGCGACCGTGTATGAAAACACGCTGTGTTATGGCTGCATTTCTACGCATATACGTTACTTCTGTTTACACGAACACACTGGATGCGACAATTCGAAAATGGAAGCGTGGTCACGCACCTTTGCGCAAATCTCAGATCGCCTCGAGGCATTCCGAAAACACCGCTCGGCTCAAGTAATTCTGGGGCTATTCCGATGTGCGCTTGCGGCTGACTCGGACGCGTCGCGTATCTGGGATGTGGCACTAATTTATTAGTTTTGTAAGCGCAGACCACACAAAAAAAAAACATAATAATAAAGATGCGTGGATTGTTTTATTTTCGTCCTGCCTTCTTTTTATTCTGAAATTACAAAATGTCGAACCTCTAACTCGATGTCGCCTCAGAGAAAAAGCCAGTTTTGCGTAATGTTCGTAGGCCGCGCGAAGCAGGATTTGATTGTCGGAAGAAGCTATGGTTTTGGTGTTTGAAACGTATTCGTCTTGAATCATGTAATGCCGACAGGCCTTTGAGGTACTTTGAATAAATAAATAAATAAATATATCTAATTTAAAATACAGCGAGATACATCTTTATTCTACGCATAAATAGGGAAACTAGTAATGCTCCGTGAAAAGGTGGACTCTTTCTACTAGGTTCTCGACGTGAGAACCAGTACAGTCATTTGTACCATTTTTCGTGGTGTGCATCAGATTTCAATAGAAATAGATGTATATTTCAGATTTCTATAGGTCTCTATAAAACCCAACGCGTGGTGGGTTCTGATGAGTTTTTATTGCTCCGCAACCAATAAAATTACTGCGTTAGCCAGTAAGAATGCTAAAGGTGACAAGGGCTATATGAATAACGCGTCGAGAAGGGGGTTGGGGCGCAGCAACCAATTTATTTTTATGATGCGCCAGTGCACAGGGTTCAATTCCTGGTGCCAATTCGTGTTATCTTTCCTTAGCCCGGCGGGAATATCGAGTTGAGTCGTGAAGCTTGTTGGCTCTGCTTCAGACCGTTTTCCTTCCCCGTGGGGATATAAAAAAGGGTGGTGAGTGTTCGCAAGCAGTCACCCTTGTTCGTGCTAACTTGCGATCATGCTGTCATGCACGGCGTGACCCCGCCAAAATAAGGGAGAGCGCCTTTAGAGCGCGCGACACTAGAGCGCCGACGTTAGAGTCCGCAACACGAGGGCGCTGCCACAGTAGCGCGCTTGACACTAGAGCGCATGTTACGAGAGCGCGTGACCTGTTGAGCGCGCGACCAACACGTCCTATAGACCTTTCCAGCGGCAGTCTCGAGCGAAGCGATTTACAGCGCGCGTCCCTGGTTTTGAGAGTGTACGTCAGTGTTGCCCGACTGCGCTGAGCTGTGGAGTTTCTCGTCAGTGAGCTGTGGCAGCCTGCGTAGGCGCAATTCCGGACGCTGGTAGCGGCTGAATTGCCGCGTTTTCTTTTTTATTTTGTGTTCTGTGGCGAACATAATTAATAAACGCATTTAAGAAAGTAATGCTCTATTTTTGGGAACAAAAATAAAGAAATGAAAGCTGTATTGGTGAGTCCGTGCGCGACAGAACAATTGCAACTGGAATATTTGTTTCATTTTATGTTCATCGTTTTACGGCACCGTACACTCAGCCATTTCAATCTATAAAGGTCAAAATATTTGACCACACAGGATATCCGAACTGCATGGATATTCCCCGCCCACTACATGAAATTCAACGAGTCTCATCAATCGAACAACATATATTGTACGTACCCCACGGTGCCGCGTTATCCGAACAGGATTTGAGAATGGTCTCAAATAACACAGCATATCCAATATACAGTGTCGACGATAGTCACTTCACGACAATCGGACGGAATCCGGCGCGTTTTGGGGAACATGCAAAAGAGAGCAGCTTTTTTTGCACAGCTTCGCAGCAAATGAACGAACGTGTCTATTCTGTCCCCACACCCCGGACCCGACCCTATCAGCTATTTTTCGCGAAAACCCGGAACACAGCCGGGGAGGCTTTTTGGAGATTATCTGAACGGAAATAATCCTCCAAGAACGTCGAACTGCCTGCGTCGCGGGCTGCTTGACGTTCGCTCTCTTCGTTCGTTTCCTGTGAAGGCCGAGCTGGCTACAAGCCCTGGTATTCTCTGGTTCTCGCAGTAGAAGATAACATACAAAGAGTAGGCATCCTAAACAGGCGAATAAAGTAAAAACTTCCAAGAAAAGCCGGCGAACTCCGAATGCAAAATGCAGGTGGGAAGTCACGCTGACCGGGTTCCCACAGCTCAGGCGGGTGCCAGAACTTTCTGGCTGATAGGGGTCGCTCGATTTGCAAAATGGCGGCGGCCAGAGCGCTCTTTTTGCAAAGGTCTATACTCCGTCTCACCTTCTGTCCGAGCGCAGCGGACCCTAGGAGTAATCCCAGCCAATCCAGCGTGGAGAGAGTGTCATGTGACCTTGAGCTCCCTGCGTCCCTCTGTCCAACCGGCAGGTCACGCGATTTTCTCCCGGCGCTGGATCGGCTGGGATGGCCTGTGGCGTCCACTGCGCTCAGACTGAAGGTGGAACGGAGTATAGACACCAATCCCTGCACGTTCAGTAACATGACGTCACGTCCGGCACAGGAGCTTATTGGATGCGAGTGGCGCGCAGGCTTTGAAAGCTGCCTTGGAGGTTTTGGCGCGACACGAGGGCCTCCCTCCTCCGATAGCCATGATAACGGCCGCGGGTCATAACGCTCGGCCTCCGGCGTGAACTTCGACCTGTTTCGTGAAGTGTAGGAAAGTCCCCTGTTTTGGAAAAGGGAGGGGGCGGGGGAGGGGGGGGGGGTGCCCCTTCCTCACTCTTTCCCGAGGGGATCACCTTCCGTTCCACCGTTCAGACCACGATGTAGGACACGGCTCACGACCGGAAAGGCGAGGGGTTTCCGCCTTGTTTTTTCCCGCTTTCGTGGACGGGGACTCGTCCGGTGACAGCGAAAGAGATAGGACATGTTATCGGCGACTTCTTCGATGCCTCCCCGATCTTGGCTTACCGGAACCCCGCGTCCGGCAGGTAAAGATCTGTTCTTATCTTTCCAGCGCGGGGGGAATTTCGGATGGGGACGTAGTAGTTCGTATAGGAGAGTGTTCTTATAAATGCACTCGGGCTGTGTACTTACTCCGGTACGTGTCTCTTTCTTCTGTGCTATATTTGGCACCTACGTGGGTATTTATCGGACCGACTAGAGTAATGAAGCCCTAAACGTCGTCTACATCGCCGCGGAGATGTGGGAACCATGGTACTAGGTTTGACGTCTCCCCTGAGATCGCCGCCGCTGTTGAGATAACCCTTTGGTTATTCCTCGGTACCTCTGTTGGCAGCTAGCAAGTTCCACAAGAGGTGAACAGTCTATAGTGAGTATTCACTGGCGGCCATAGCTGTGTGCGCGAATGCTAAGCGCCTGCTGACGGCGATCTTCCACAGTTCTTCTGCAACGTGCATTCCGCACCATCAAGACTGCGGGTCTTAGCAGCCTATTGATGTGAGCTCGTTCTGAGCATGCGCTCTAAGCAGCATCCACAAATATGGCGTCCAGCGAATACTCTCTATAGTCACGCGCCAATTAAATATAGAAAATAGATGAAGCTCGCACCGTTCCCTAATGCAATATGCCGGGGAAAATAGCAAGAAAAAAAAAAGTGACCGAAAAGGCTTTTTTGCCTGAAGAGAGGTGCGCACGCCGGAGAACAGATAAACAGCTTTCCAGGCGAAGGGGATAAAACGCCTCACTGGTTCACTAAGGACGCTAAGCTATAGAGTGGACCAAAAGCTGTCATTACAAAATACAGTGAGTTCTCACCTCAAAGGTTTCACTGAAAAAAAAAGGGGGGGGGGGGGGTGTGGCCCACACTAAGAAAAGGGGGACTTCGAGGGAGTTAGACAGCGTGACAAGACCCACAGCGTTCGCTAGCCATCCTTCGGAAGGAATTCTCTCTCTCTCTCAGATAGAAGGAGCGAGCAAGAGGAAAGAGAATGGAGTGCTCCAGAGTCGCCTGAGAATTCAAAAGGATTGTGGGCAAGCGGCGTCCCACGGGCCAGGTTTCTTTTGCGAAGAGGGGAAACTGGATTACTAGATTTAGAAAAAGAAAAAAAAAAAAAAAGAAAACGAAAAGTTAGACAAAGAGGTCGGACAGGACAAACATTTTTCACTTTCGACACATTGCGGTCTTTTTCGTATTTTTAAATATATTACAAACGCGCTCAATCCAAGGATTGCTAGCTTTGTGAATGTTTAACCCGATCCTTGGGTTTATGCTTTTACTTTACAATTTTGTTTTTTGCCTCTGAAATGTTACGAAATCGCTGACGTTCTCTCTTTCTTGTTTTTCTTCTTTAAGTTTTTTTTTTTTTATTTACTTTCAAGTTCGAGAAGTTACTTGACTGTTTCATGGAGGGCTCTGGCGTGCACGTGGACAGGTCGACGCGCCATGCCGTATCTGACATTTTGCGAGTTCGAGTTTTGACAAGCTTACGGTTGCGCTGTAAACTTCAAAGGAGCTTAGATCGTTCTTGTTTACGCCTATGAAACAAATGTTTTTGTCCTAGGAGTGTCCCACTAAGATAGCGGAAACAAACAAAAGTAAGACAAGCTGGGTCGTTAAAACGAAAGTAACAATATATCGCAATTGATTTGTTTAGCGGTGGGGAACACAAGCCCTTGAGGCTTTCACCGGCACGCTATTGTACATTCAAAAAATGTATTTTCTCAAATAAAGCTGTGCTCTATGTTCTATTGAAAGGTGCAGTCAGGTGACAAACAATTCAGTCAGTTGCGCACGCTGGCAACCAAAAAGCTTTTAACTCACGAAGATACAATTTGTTGTAGACTGTTGAAGTCCTGCAGGCACAACGTTTTCGCAAACTCTCAGAGCCCAACCAATATTGAATTTATTCTGAGCTTCATGTATCGTACAAATAAATCGCTAAATAAAAAGCCCGCGAATATGCTCATTCAAGGCACAAGTTTTCACAAAGTATTTGTCAGACAGCGCTCTAACTAGCTTAGCCGAAGTTACTAGTGCTCAGGAATCAGGACATCATCAGAATTTTTCACTTGGAATGATGACCCTGTATATTCGCGTTAGGATATTTTAGGGTAGGAGCCTCTGTGAGGCTTTTTTTCTTCTTTTCAGTTTGAGAATTTATTTGACTGGTACATGTAAGGCGGTGGTGCACTGAGTGATGTGCCGAGACGCCGTTCTATAAATTGCATTTTGTGTTTTGCCAGTTTCGACAAGCTTACGGCCCTGCCGTAAACTGAAAAAGAAGTTTAGGTCTATCTCGTTTATTACGTCCCTGTTGTACGAGATACCCGACCCCATGAAGTTAAGAATTCGATGTGAAACGGGCTGGGTGGTGGAACGAAAATAAGAATAATTAAAGGGGCGATGCAATTATTTTAACGCGGAAGGAATTTGCAACTCGTAATTTTTTATTGTTTATCTTGGCAAAAGGGATAAAAATCACGTCTTCCATTTTTTTATATGTATCGCGATTCCGCTGCATAAAAGCAAGACAAAAAATGGGAATAACTCGTCTCAACAACGCACAGCGGTCGGTGACGGATATTTGTGCACATCCGAGTGAGTTTTAGTGATGCCATCTGTTCGAGGAGCACAAAACCATTCCCTCCGCTGCTGAGGTGAGATAATTAGAACACACACACACACGCTCAGACACTAAAGAGAGGATGGAAGGGGACTTGACCTTACAAAGATTTTTCATAGAGCCCAGGCACACTGGCCAAACCTGTGCGCCTGTGCCTGGGCGAAGAACTTTGGGGTAGATACGAGTGTTTAGTTCGATTTTCAAGTTAAACAGTATGACGCCCTTTGAAGCAGGTACGGGGGAGTGCAAAGTGGTGAATCATGAAAAATCAGTAGGTTGCAGGAACAGTGTCGTGGGGACAGCAAAAATGGCGCAGCTCTCGGCATACATACACGAACACTCAGTAAGCGTTCGGCTGAGACTCATTCTTTCTTCTCTCTCTCTCTCTCTTATTCTCCCGTCGCCTGGGGGCAAGCGCGAGGGTGCCGTTTGAAGCCAGTCCATCCTGCGTGAACGATGCACAGTGCATCTGTCCAGTACCTAGCTGTTCAGCATAAATACCGATTAGTGGCCGGGTCAAGCTCGAATTCTTTGACATCTGCTTTCGGGAGAGAGATGCGGCCTGTCACGGTCCGTTCAACGTCACACCGACTATAATGGGCACTGCTTGTGAATATATTGAAGAATTTTTATTTTATTGGAGGTACTGTTCCGACGCGTATACTTCGTTATGTTACTCAAAGGACCCCATAAACGCCCGTGTTTGAACACCAATAAAATCACTTAATTTCGTGGGACCTGTGAGTTACATACACTGCCTGTACGACTTTACCGTCGGCTATTATTCCTGGTCGCAGACGCTGTCGAGAAAAGGGGAAAAATATCGGAATTTACTAGTAACGGTGTAAGTGGTAACGCGGTACTTTTTCCGGTAACGTTGTAGCATACTCGTTACATTTTGAAAGCTGTAACGAGTATCGTACTTAGGTTATTTATTTTGAGTAACGTCGTTACGGTACTCGTTACATTTTATTCCCGAAACGGAAACAAATTACACTCCAATTTCCTTTTTGTGTATCTAGGCGTCAAGCTATATAAACTTGTAAATTTTTTGCGTTTTTTTTTATTCTGAGTATTTAGGTGGAACCGTAAAATAGATAAGGTAATCATGTTCAGTTTCTGAATGGGCGTAATGTTTATTGAAATAAGACGTTTATGCATACCACGTAACTTGAAAAGACTAAAACGTTTTAATTCATAATTTAAAGACTTGATGCAAAACTAACGCGCGTTAATTTGTAACGGTATCGGTAATGTTTGATTTTTATTTTCAGGTAACGTAGGTCGGTAAGGCGTTCCTTTTATTTGCAAGTAACGAGTAAGGTATTTCTTTGCTTTATTCGGTAACGCCCACAACACTGTAAACGGCATGAAATTAGTTTCTTAAGCAACAGGGCTTCTTAAGTGCCCGCCGAAGAGGACAATTTGGATTACGTAGTGTTTTCAGCATGCTTTACGCAATGATTTCTGAAACATTTCACTTTAGTGAGACGACCGGCTGTGAAGAGACTGGCACGAGGGTAATTTAAACTTGTAGTATTTGCATCCGAAGAGCAGCCTCCGTTCTTCAGATGCTTGTTTTAAAGCTATGTAGAAGTCCCATGCGCTCATCGAAATACATGCTCCAAAAACAAAACAAAGGAAAACATAATAAAATGTTTAAAAAATGTTTATGTTTTCGTGCGTTTGCGGCAAACCACTTTATTCGCCATGTCACAAAACCAAAAAGGCAGATTTTCTGTGGGGAGGTCTAGACAGTAGACATTGATCTGGATTGACACTGTCTGCACTGTAGATGGACCGTTTTGCCAGCGCATTGCGGCAGCTAAATATGGGATCTTTACGCGCATCATGCGGTAATAATAAAAGGGGCCTTCAGACTATACTGAACTTAAAGGTTGAGCACTTTGAAGAAGCATGCTGACAGAAGTAGGAAAACTGTATTCCAACATGCAATGCCTCTAAGCTGTGAAATATTTTTGTTTTGTTGCAGTAAAGGATTTAGAATACAAGCGAACACTTTCTTGCAGTCGCTCCGACGCAAAGCTTGCTGACGCAGTTTCGAAAAACCACGATGTTGATATACCACGGGTGTACCTTCTGAACTGTGTTGACAGATATTTAAAAGAGGTTCATGCGTTGAACTCGAGCTGACGTTAGCCCTGTACTTGGGCTCGCTCATATTCAATGCCTTACGGGACATTCAAATTTAGGCCCGTGTTCAATCACTGCGGTGACGCAAAGAGCCAAACTCTATCAATGTGCGGAGTGCGGCGCGTGCAACATTCATGACAACCACATCGCATGGCTGAAATGATCATTGGCGGGACATCATCTTCAAGAAATATGTACGGCCGGCTAGCTCTTTGGAAAGCAACATGCTGTACTTGCAAACCACGGGACGGAGAAAATAGAAAAAAGAAAAACACAACGCGACATATATCTTCAAACTTGTGGCCGCTTTTTTTATATTTAAAGGTACGAGAGTAACTGGTTTTTACTCAGCATTTCCTGCGACTGCTGGTGCGTGGCCAAACAAGTTAATGCGCGTATATAGGTTACGAACTACAAGTATCTGACGATAACAATAAAACAGTTTTATGGTCCCCTTTGCGCACTCCTGTACGATGATAATTTGAATTGAAACGGGTAGTGGCCGGGATCTAACTCAGTAATTCTACAAAAAGGCGTATGCTTTTTTTCCCGCGTATATAGGTAATATTACGACGCAAACTGAAAAGATAAAAATAAATTAAAAAAAACTTTTATAATTGGTTTTTGCTACTTGAGGCAGGAGTCCTCTTGGACATAAAACGTGGTTGATCGTACAGAAAGTCTGAACACGTCTGGACAGTGTAATTTAAAGAAGACGAAATAAATAATAAAAAACTAACAAGGAGATTTCTCCTCAGGTTCTAAAATGTTTTTTTTTTTTTCTGGAGCCTTTACAACGTACGCACACAATGGGGGCAGGTGCAGGGCCCGGCCGCTCGTCCGAAATCCCTTACTTCCTTCAACCCGATTTCTCTAATGGCGAATTCCAGTGGTCGTTTTGGAACGCTCCGGGATCGACTTTTTTTTACGGGTCTATTTCATCACTGGGCGATAGGGATCGAGGCGGACGTGTTTCACCCGTCGTTTTGGATCAGCTTCCACTCCAGATCTTGATCCGGATATGAGAAAACTCGCTCCGACAATTTCGGCGGATTCGACCGAAAGCCAGCCTGGCCAGCCCTCGGCGCGCACACGAGATTTCGCCGGACATCTCGCGATCTCTCCTCGGAAGAATTTGTAAAGGCCGCCCGCGAAGTGCCGCCGGTGCTGCCCTCTTTACTGCTGTTGCTGCTTTATGACAGTTCGCCGTCAAGTTGCTCTTGCAATTCCTCCAGCAGCAGAGGCTCGAATAGCAGCGACGACGAGGATTGCTTGAATGTGCAGGATCAATTCTACTGCCTTCTCGGATCTCCGCAGAAGAGGCCGAAATTCAGGACGTGCTTGGACACCGTTCGCGAGCATTTCGATGAAGAGGCAAGTTGACTACGCTGATGCACATCGCTTATCGAGACGCATACTTCACATCAGGATTAGCTTCACTCGTGCGTTGAACACGTGTTAGCGCCGTGTTTGCGAAAACATGTTCTTCGAGACCAGGGATCGCGGAAATGGAATTCCCGGGAAGTGAATGATTGGAAGGCATACGCCGATCCCAGAGGAGTGGTCATGTTCCACGTAAGGCCCCTGTAAACGGAAAGGTAGCCCAATTCCTCGTCTCCCCTCGTTTTCCTCCTTTCCATCGAGGGCAATCCTCCTCGCCCAATGTCCGCGCACGCCCCTCGCCGCCATGTCTGAGCGGGGCCCACAAAGCGCGCGACTGCGCCCGCCTGTGTGCCTGGCACAACCGGGTGCCGGGCCGAATATGTTATTGCATACGGCGGACTAGAGATTTCTTCTTTTTTTTTTCAGATATGAAGACAGTGTTGTTTTTTAACGTGAAGAATCTCGCGTTTGTGCACCTCTATTGGAGTTACAAAGCTCGGGAAGACGTCTCTATCGGCAAATACAATAGTACGAGCAGAGTTGGAATCGCTCGGGCGCGAAGACGAAGAAGAATTTCGCCAATTCCGCTAAACGCAAACGATTAAAAAAAAAAAGGAACAAATGTAGTCGAGTATTTTACAACACCGGCATGCACTGGGAAAATATATTTCGTATACCCGTTTATAGCAGCAAAAGCTGAGAGCAGGCACACGATTGAATGCACCTCTCCCTGCGTGTAAATAGAGTTTCGTGGGGAAGGACTGCGGTTGCTTGCGGGAGCTCGTGCCGTCGCTTTGAGCATGAATTGGGCACGCGCCCGCGAGGCTCGCAGTCCTGAACGTACGGTCTACTAAAACATTTCAGTATCTTGAACAAAGTGCATTTGGAGAATCGGCATCGCTCGAGTTAGGCAAATAAATGACACAACAATGTGTGTAAAACAGGACTTTTCGGTAATGATTAGCATCACCGATAATTTTGTGAATCTAGCAGCTTGGTTTACTTAATACCCATGTTATAAGCTTCGAATACTACCTGCAACTGTGAACATGCAGGCGGAGGAATATGCGATGTCTGCCTAGTTACGCGCCTCGGGCATATAACTACCCATCAAATACACTCACTTGTATTCCCTCCGTTAAAATAAAACAATAGCGCGTGCTCGCGGTCGCCTTGCCAGCACCTTCCTTATTTATCACATATATTAGTGTTTTGACGTTCGCACACGCAAGGTACACCCTTGAGTTCACTCTCAAAGCGTATAACCTTTGCCGCACACCCGCGGGTGTACCTTACTGCGTGAGTTAGAAAACGAGGAGAGAGATCCTTCAGCAAAGCCTTCTAAATACAAGAGCCATTTTTTTATTGTCAATAATTGATGTATTAGTAATCACAAAAGAACAAATCCCCTACAAAGATGAAGACAAGAAAATATGTATCGCTATAATGCAAAATATTGCACATTCAGAAGAGGTCAGTGTGAAAAAATGGAAGAATCTGCATATGGCTTGAGTTTCTTGAGGCCAGTCTTTGCCAATATCACTGGCACACACTGATCGTTCGTGAAGTGATCCTGAAAAATAAATGCAGCATCGCATATTTTTAGTAGCCATTTTTGAAGCACCGATCGTGGAAATATGTTGCACAAACAAAATCGCGACGTGCTCGATCGTTGGTGACTCTCCTTTCACTGACGCAAGATGCACGCGGTAACACTACATCCCTCTTTATTTTAGTGGCACCCTAGTCTCTCGAGCGCCATTTAAACTCGGTCGGCCGACTCAATGCAAGCGAGCTAAGAGTGAGCGAGTCAGTTTTTAATATCAAATACGCGGTAAAAGATGTCTCAAAGTCTTTCGTGCCGGTAATACAGTTCCGTGTTTGTCTCGTCTCATGATCATACTAGGTGATCCTCATCGGCGAGACCCAAAGAGACAGGTAATACAATTCAGAGTTTGACAATGACTTACCTCGCAAAGTCTCCCTCGGAGGCACTCGAAACTTTTTCGACTGATCCGGTGGAGCCATTGTCTCCGCCGTTAAGGATTTTTTCCTTTCCCGTCGGGACGGCAAAAAAGCTTCTTTTTTTTTTCGCAATGCTGTTTGTGCAATCTACAGCGCAGCATGATGGCATCGCGTTGCCGCCGAGGTTGTGGTAAAAAAAAAAAACTTACGGCCGGGTCGCGAACAACGGAGCCACCGCTACGCCTCGCCCAGTGATGGCGTTGGTTTCGAGCAGACGACGGAATCGCGCGGGATCATGGGAAGACAACGGTCACGTGTCGTGCCAGATCCAATTGAAGTGAGGGGAAAGAGAACTTTTGAGAGGGAAATGGCATCGGCGAGGAGAAATTTCTCTCCCCTAATTCAGACAATGGTTTGCGATACCTTCCAGTATACAGTGGCCTTAGTTCCACGGGAGATCCGGAGGCGAAGCAACTCCGTTCGGATCGCGTGCTCCATTTAGGATCTACTCTTCTGGTCCCGGCGCGCTTCCAAATGGACAGTGGAACTTGCCAAAAGCTAGGTTTGTTGTTCCCTTTTGCCCTGGAGTGTGCACTGGCTCTCCTCTAAAACCGGGTTCACACGGAGCCGTACCATCCCGTATATGGCGTCACCGGTGAAGTAATAAGACTACGTTTATTGTAAAAAAAAAAAAATCACGGTGTAACGAAAAACGCACACACACACACACACACGCTAGAGGTTAACAGTTCCCGTCGAGGAAAAGGAAGCCTGGGGAGGTGGAACCAGACGGAATGCTGGAGCGAGGGTGATGTTTCTACTCTCCTCTCCAGCAATCCATCTCCTTCCTTCTCCACAGTTTTCTGTTTCCAATGGCGCGCGCCAGTGTCAATGGCTTTGTGGCTTACAAGGCCTCTACAAAAAGATATTTGTTGGTGCCAGTCGAACACAGAAAGGAGCACGCCAGGTGCTTTTGGAACCGGCCTTCAAGGTCCTTGCCAACGAAAGGTGTGCTTTATATTTCTCTTGGTGAAAATTGCTTTAGAGCGTACTCGTTGCGTCAAAATATAATAAAGGCAATCGGGATAGTCTGCAGTCGACTGGCCTTATCATCGAATAACTCGTGATCGGAAAGAAAAGTCGCATAATAAACGGCTTACTGAAATTTGCGACCTCCTGCAGTGGCGTAGCCAGAACATTTATTGGGGGGGGGGGGGGGGGGGAGAGGAGGGGGGGGGGGAGAGGAGAGGAGGGGGAAGGCTGAGGCAGTGTTGGTCAGAGAAGGTCAGTAAAATTATAGAAGTTACTCAATACCTGCTTCCTAAAGTACTTAAAAGACTACTCAAGTTACGTTCACTGCAAAGTATCTTGAGTAGAGTTCAAATACTTAGAAATGTGATTCAATTACTTTTGAAGATACTTCCGCATTGAGTAATTTATATCAACGTCAGTGGCAAGCACAATTATACAGTTGCACAAGTCTGGTTTACTAGATTGGTTTATCAGCACGCAACAGTACAAAACGGCAAAAAAATTCATCGTACGGCTATTTTATGCAGTCCAACTATAAGGAGCAGGAGATCTCTGATACATAATACATGTTACACAACATTCCTGGGAGAAAAAAAATGAAGAAAGAAAAGATGTCGCTTAGCTATAGTGACATCGCTGAATTTAACATCCTGCGGCGCACCTTAGACGCATCGTTTGAAGGGGCACTACACCCCCAAAATTACTTTACACTTTTTGACAGGCGAATATTATAGGGTCAGAAGACTACTCTTTCAATATTTTGCTGCAGCGGCACCTATATTTTTAATAAAGTCAAAATACAAAAAATGCTGAAAAAAAAAAATAAAGTGGGCTGGGGAGGGAGAAGAAATATAGAGGAGAAAGTTACCGGAAGGCACAGGGATGTACAATTTTTTTTCAATCAAAGCATTTGCAGTATTTTAGAAGCTACAACAAATTGGTATCATATTTTGTCTACTTCTAGTAATGAGTGTGTGCCTTCGATGACCCATTAATTTCATTATCTTTGACGGTTGTGCCTAAACCAAAAAAAAAAACGGCACGTGACCACGAAGAAATGAGTGAGCGCGGTTCGGAACCGGCCTCTTCTCGATCGGCGGTTTTCGGGTGGAAAAAAAAGGAATTCCAAGCTGCCAATTGTGCTCTGGGTAGTTGAGCTCTCAGATGTCATGTACAAATAAAAACCTTGGCGAGCATAAATACCCTGTCAGTGTCCCTTTAACTACAAGCAATATCCCCTAAATGGAGAGTTCACTATAAACGAACTTGGGGTACGGAAATGAGTAAATGGATAAAAAAGAGAGCCCATATAACAGCCACGACACTGGTCGCACATTTTTCAAGTCGGTTGCGTTCAGGAAGGCACTCAACGTTAGGGGATGCTTTGTTTGAATTTGGAGAGGTCATCAACTGTAGTGAAAAACGTAAATTATATAAGAAATTTCTCGTGTCCAATAAACACATATGAATCATACAAGATATATAAGAACATATAGGAACCATATAAAAACTATATAAGAACCATATAAGATATATAAGAACCATATAAAAACTATATGAGAAACTTCTCACAGGTTTCTTATATGGTGCTTGTATATTATTATATATCTTTATATAGTTCTTATACGGTTCTCACATGATTCTTATATATCTTGTATCATTCATATGTGTTTTTGGACGCAGAAATTTCTCATACGAATAAGAATTTTCAATAGGGCATCTTCCAGTTCGTTTCCTGCCCTGTTTTTTGCTGATCAGTGTTTGCTTACTGACGGTGTTCTCGGGAGCCGTAAATACCAAACTGAAGACAAAAAAAAAAATCTTGAAATTTTGCTGTAGTTGAGTCAAATTTGCAACAAGAAAAAAAAGTGTCTTCTTTTTGTGGCCACTTCTCATTATCTTCTATTTGTTATTTTCTTGACACTGAAATTTGCAATGTTCCTGAGGGTCGTTTCCCGTTCTGTGGTAAGCCTCGGTGAGGCAATCTTTACTTCCGTACAACCACCCCTCTTGTTTGTAGTTTTTAATATTATTTTTTTTTTTAAAGAAACTCTAGGACACAAAGGGCGGCTTTGGGAAGGCGAGCGCGCACCCAGCTCGACACACGCGGAGCAAAAGCTCACGCTGCAGAACCCCGAGATCCTGGTTTCGAGCCCCACCCTGCCCGTTGCGATCTGAATGAGCATCGTACCGGCGTGCGGTCGTGTATCACTACTGCGTGAGCACGTTAAAGACTCCAGGTTAGCAGTCGTACAGCACTGGCAAGATCGCTCATGCACAGTGTAAACCAGCGTCGCCCCATCCTGACATACCGACCTTAGGCTGTATAAACACTAAAACGTCCAGCTTGATTTTTTTGGGTGAAATATGAGTCACAATCGGCACAAAAGCGAGGTTTTTGCGAGCTCAATCTGAGTCACCGTAGCTTATTGGAGATGGCAACAGGATTTGGTATCTCGAAAGAATGTTCACGTTTGCTCGTGTCATGCCCACGCCACTTCACACCAAAAAAAAAACTCGAAAAATGACGGAATGTCAAAAATGTATTTGATATATTGAGTACAAGATACTTAGAAATGTAAACAAAATACAGTATCAAATACTGTCGATCAAAAGTATTTGCAAGATACCAAGATACTTCAAAAAGTATTTGAAATGCAGTATCTTGAGTAGAGTATTTGAGATAGGCACAAGTCTGGGCTAAAGCCCCATGAGCCTCCGCCCTGAATACGCCACTGACTTGATGTTTTGTACAAGAATGGCCCTGGAAGATTTATTTCAGTTTACAAATGCTAAATACCGAAAGGTTAACATGGCTATTGGCTTGTCTAAAAAAATTCCGCTTTAAAAAGACTACGAAATGAGAGAACGCCCAAAGGAAATTCAATAAACCATTTATGTCTTGGTCTTTCCATGGCATCTCAATCGCTTGGTTACTAATACGGCTGGACACCGATAAAAATGTTGACCCAATTAATCGTCACCCCTTATTCGATAAATTAATTGATTAGTCGGTTCATTTATTACCGTGAATAATAGTTCATAAAAGTCAAAATTATACATTTTGCTTTCTCTGAATATGTTATAAACGGCGCAATAACGATTACGGTTTTAAAATCAACCTTAAAATGTAGTCGAGAACGGTCGAAGGACACTCACACTCCTAAAATATTACTTCATCCGCAGAGGCAAAGTCGTTCGTTCATATTTTCCGGCAATGGCGAACTCCATTGATTGTTTACAATTGTCTCTGATGCGCTCAATGGTCACTCGCCCGGCACTGAGCGTTGGTGGAACTCGTACAACCTCGACTTGTATGACGGCAAAGAAGTCACTGTTGAACACTTTCCGAGTACAAAGATGTTATTTACTCTACTAGTGTGCGTGTTTCTTTTTATGCTTAACTTCCGCTATATTCAACCTTTTACGCTTCTTCAAAGTGAAACTGATTATTTCTAAAAACAATATTAATATCCGACAATCATATTTTTTGCCACAGATCCTGAACGAATTAGAGCGGCGCAGTGAGACGAAACCCTATGAAAGTCTCAATCTATTTTTCGAGCGATCTGCACGTGGAAAAAAGTTGGGCTCACGGAAAAACGCCTCGCGGTTCCTCAAACTTGCGCAGTTGGAGGCCGCAGGGGACAGATACTGTAAGCAAAACTTTCCGACATTTTTTTTTTTTTTTTTTAATTTTTTGACAATTGCAATTATACTCCGTTTCATCTAATGTCCGGTCGCAGCGGATGCTACGAGCGATCGGAGCCAATCTAAGGACGCGTGAGTGTCGCGGAAGCTAAGAGTTTCAATCAGTGTTAATGTAGATAAAGTTTGTAAGCCTGCGCAAAACATTCCAACATCGATTGAATTTGTAACTTTGCATCAACAACAAACTTTTCTTTTCACATTGAAAAATAATGAAAGTATATAAGTGTTAATACGCAATTTAGCCAGTATATATATACAGTGACAGTTTAAGACTACAGGGGAAACTCCTCTCACCATTATTCACTTGAGCAGAGCTAGTGCTGGAGGCTCCAGTGTTCGCACTCTTAGAATTGAAAGAGTTGGGAAGAGTTGGCGCTGAACTAAACGCTGAACTAACTCTACTCAAGTTACAGTAGTTTCGCTCCTATTGTGAGTTGTTTAGTAGCTTTCGATTACATTTTTATTTCGGTAATTAGTGGTTTACTTGAATTACTTTTTCGAGTAACTTCTACTCAAATTACAAATTACTTTCAAATCTTAGTAGTAGGTTTGCTTATCAACAAGCATTCCTGCCCAAAAAGTGATCAGATCTAGGATGATCAGATGATATTTGCAAAGAGGGGAAAGCATGCGGTATTCGCGACTCCAACTAACTATAGGCGGCGCCACTCATTTTCCAAGATGGCGGGTTTAGTGAGGGTCAGATGTGCGTGCCGCTGTTGAGCCTGTCTAGTTTCCTGGCTTCACTGAGCGACATAAATTATTTCTGGTAATACGAGAAAGCTAATGTTTTATGAGCGTAGGTCACCTATTTAACCTGAGGAGGAGGAGGAGGAAACTTTATTATTCTTCCGGGATCAGGTATTGGGGGTGGCGGAGGCCCAGAGGGCCGCCGCGATCGCCAGGGCCCTGGAGGTGGTCAGGACTTGGGCTGACTCCTCCGGGTCGCGCAACATCTGCTCCCGGAGGTGAGGGGAGGGAAAAGGGGGGTATGGGTCTGCGGGGCATTCGCAAAGGGAATGGTAATGAGTGTCGAGTGCCCCGCAGGCAGGACAGGCGGGGGTGGTAAAGAGGTGTGGGTGAGTGTGTGTTAGTTGTGTTTAGTGGGGGAAAGTGTGTGTTCGTAAGAGGCTCGGCATGTGTGCTTCCTCTTGGGAGAGGTGGGGGTGCGGAGGTGGGTATTGGCGGCGGAGGAGGCGGTAGTGTAGGGAATATTCCTGTATTGCAGGAGGGAGGTAGGCTTGCCTGCAGGGACATCGCGTGTAGGCGCAGTTGAAACGGCGGCTCGGTCGATACGTTCGCGAGCACGATCGTGCACCATCTCATTAGCGCCTACGCCTGTGTGGGCTGGTGTCCACAGCAGGGTCACGGTGTCGGATGGAGGGTTGTTGGTGAGAATTTGGAAGGCCATGGGGGAGATATTGCCGCGAATAAAATTGCGGATGGCCTGCTGAGAATCAGATTGGACGAAATGGGGGGTGGGGCTCTGGGCGAGCGCAAGGGCAATGGCCGCTTCCTCCGCCGTGGTTGTGTTTGTTGTGAGGATGGTGGCCGCCGTGACGTTTGGTGGTGGATGTTGGCCGAGAACAGTTACACAGTGTGCAGGTTTGTGAGGGTAGGGTGTGGCATCAGTGTATAGTGTGCATGGTGATGGTGGGTATAGTTTGGCGTGGGTGTTGGCTCGCGCTAGTCGTCGGGCTTTATGGAAAGTTGGGTGCATGTGGCGAGGGATTGGGTTGACTCGAATGCGGTTACGTATGTGCGGTGGAATGGGGAGTGGGGAGATTGGGATGGTGGGGGGGAGTATGTTTATAGTGTTAAGAATGTAGTGACCTGTGGGTGAGGATGCGAGGCGGGTGAGTTGGGACATGTGGTGGGCGTCTAAATGTTCGCGTATTGTGTTGTGTATGCCGAGGTCGAGCAGGCGGTGCGTTGGGGCGTGAGGTGGGAGTAGGAGAGCATGTCTATATGTCTTCCTGAGGAGCGCATGAAGGGAGTCGAGTTGGGTGGGTGTAAGCTTAAGGTAGGGTAGCTGGTATAGGATACGGTTGAGTAGAAAACTGTGGACGAGTCGGAGGCGGTCCTGTTCCTTGATGCCGTGGTGTTTAGTGGCGATCCTTCTAATGAGGTGTGAGGCTTGGGTAACATATTTCTTTACGTATAGGAGGGTGGGTGCGGGTGATCTGTTGTGTGTGAGGATGAGGCCTAAAAGTCGAACTTGTTGTGTGTGTGGTATTGGGTCAGGGTGTATAAAAAGTTGGATGGGGGGTTTTGGAGGTGTTTGTGACGAGGCGGCGTAAAGGTAAGGAGAGCGGATTTGTGTGGGGAGCATTGGAGCTCCGAAGGTTCGATGTGATGTAGGACTTGGTTGAGGCCATGTTGAAGTGTTGCTTCAATGTGTTGGTCGGAGCCAGAGTGGACCCAAAGGGCAATGTCATCTGCGTACAGTGTGCTGCGCAATGTGGGGATAGTGAGGAGAGTACGGGCAAGTGGGATTAGGGTGAGGTTAAAGAGCATGGCCGAGAGGACCGCTCCTTGTGGCGTTCCGCGGTCTGGCATGTGGAAAGAATCAGACTGGACATGGCCGAAACGGATGGTAGCGGTACGTTTTGCGATAAAGTTATAGATATAGTGGTAGAAGTGCAGGCCTAGGTTTTGGAATGAGATAAGGCCAGTTCGGCAGCGGTGCACGCCGACATCGTTTCTAACTTTATCGTCCTGTGTGCAGATAAAACCTCAAGTTTCCCACGCACGCAACGGATTGGATGGGCCTGTCATCGAGCGGGAGCGATTTCGTCCTTCGCCGTGCGTCGCATCAGGACCAATCAAAGTCTTTGACATCAGCGCCGTCTGCAGCCACATCAACCTACAAAGGCGAACTTCGAAGGCCCAACTCATCCAGTTCGGCAGCGGTGCACGCCGACATCGTTTCTAACTTTATCGTCCTGTGTGCAGGTGAGAGTCCGACAGACGTCGGTGTCAGTATCTGCCCGAAACTTTTTTGTGTACTGCTGCCGAGCACAGCATACGTTTGTTCTGTGGGTATCATAGTGCCAACTCTGTTTCAGCCACTTTGCCATCCGAAATGAGTAAAGACGTAAATGAGTTTACTAAAGCCATAGATGAGCTTCGTAGGGAAATACGAGCTGAGCTTAGAGGACTCAAGGAGAGTGTGAACTTTTGTAGTGGCACATGCGATGATTTGAAGAAAATACCAGACGAAGTCAGGGAACTACGCAGGGAGATACAAAACCTAACACTGCAAAACCGGGAGTTGCAAACTGAAAACCGTCAGCTCACTAGCAAGGTGGAAGAGCTAGAACAGTATATGAGATCTAATAACTTGGAGATCAAAGGTGCCCCTGTAATGGGCAACCCAATCGACATCGTAAAGAAAATCGGTGAACTGGTGGGTGAACCTGTTGCGAACACAGATATTGACATTTGCCATCGGGTTCCCACCCAAAGAAAAAAAACATCATAGTACGCTTTGTTCAGCGATCCAAGCGAAATGCGTTGCTTGAAAAATGCAAAATAAAGCGACTGACGACCTCAGATATTGATGCACTGGGATCCGAAAATCCTATGTATGTAAACGAGCACCTGACGAGGCAGAATAAGCAGTTACTTGGAGCGGCAATCGCCCGCAAGCGCGAGACTAGATGGAAATTTGTCTGGACAGCGGGGGGGAAAGTGTATGCAAAGAAAGATGTTACGTCGGCTGTCATCAGAATCGCGAACCAAAGTGATATTCAAAAAATGATCACGTAATCGGACTGTCCCAAAACAGTTCCGATAAGCGTTGCTCTTATCTCATGACTTCCACTTTTACGGAAGGCTGTGTCTACTATGACGAGTCATCATTTAACCGAACATTTCAAAATACCAAAAATGCCTTTTCTTTAATTCATTTTAATACGAGAAGTATAATCAACAAACAAGATGACCTTAATTTGTATTTCAATTCATTATGTCTAAATTTTGATGTCCTTCTTTGTACGGAGACTTGGGTTCCTCAAGATGTAGAACCGCCTGGTTTTGTTGGTTATAAATGTGCGAGCTTGGGAAGAAAAAATAAAAGAGGAGGTGGTGTTGCCATTTACCTTAATGATGATATATCGTGGTACGTACTTGATGAGTTTTCTATGATCACCACAGATGTAGAGTGTCTCGTCGTTCATGCTGGAAGCGTTTTTATTAGTGTTGTGTATAGGCCCCCCGCGGGAAGTAAGTCTGTTTTTCTCTCGATTTTTGAAGACCTTCTTGATTTTCTCGATTCGACTGCTAAACCAATGTTTGCTATGGGCGACGTAAATATAGATCTACTTGGAAATGAAAGTGACTCTATTGAAATAAAGAATGTCTTGGCTGCTTGTGGGTGTATAAATACGGTGACACTGCCTACCAGAGTTACTTCTGAACGGTGTAGCTCTATCGATGTTTTGTATAACAAATCTAAATACTAATGAGGTCTCATCAGGTGTTTTCGAACATGATCTCAGCGACCACTTACCTATTTTTTTGTCTCTCGGCTCTTCATAGAAAGATAGGTGCCTCTTACAATGAAACTTTCAGTTACAGGAAAATAGATGAAGAATCGTTGAGAAGGTTTCACGACAACATTTCTGTCACGGACTGGAACAGCGAATATTTAGAAGACAACCCGAATCTTGCGTACGCCAGTTTCCTAACAAAAATTTCAGCATTGTTACGACAGAGCTTTCCCACTGAGACAAATTAACAAGCGGAGAAATAAATTTCGCAAACCTTGGATGACTCCCAATTTATACACACGCGTTAAAGAAAAAAATAAAATGTACCACGACTTTCTTAAGTGTAGAGACCAAAAACTTCTTGCTGCATTCAAGAAATATAGAAACAAACTAACCTCTGATTTAAAAAATGCCAAACAGGAATACTACTTGCACCTGTTTTATCTCGTTCAGAGTGACCCCAAGAAGATATGGGAAGCCGTAAACACCTTAACAAATAAGCATAGTCATTCCCGGGATATAAATCACGTGATTATTGATGGGAATCATGTGAGCGGTATAGAATTATGTAATTCGATGAACGAGTATTTCGTAAATGTGGGTGCACCTTTAGAATCCGACAATGAGCCCTTACGCGGTGGCATGATGACCACGCATTCTATAACCAATTCGAGAATGTTATCACCAACCACCCCACAAGAAATAGAAGGTCTTATAAATAAGATAAAAAATGATGTAGCCCCTGGCGTAGATGAAATGAAACCCACTCCCATTAAATATGTTTCTAAAATTATAAGTAACATCTTATCCCATATAATAAATTGTACTCTAGAATAGGGTATATTCCCAGACGCCCTAAAAATTGCTAAAGTTACCCCTGTCTTTAAAGGAGGGAAACCGTATCTACAAAATTATAGACCTATATCAGTCTTGCCAATATTTTCGAAACTATTTGAGGGAGTTATACAAAGCCGATTATATCAGTTTTTTATAAAGCATGATGTCATAAACAAATCACAGTATGGTTTCCAAAAGGGCAAATCATCAGAGCAGGCACTTGTTGAGACGAAAGGTAAAATAATATATAACATGGAAAATAAATTATACACACTGGGAGTTTTTTTTTAGACTTTAAAAAAGCATTCGACACGATTCAACACCAAATTTTGTTAAATAAACTTCAAGTGTACGGAATACGAGGAGTAGTTTTGGCTTTAATAAAACATTATCTGACAAATCGCCTTCAATTTGTCAAAGTTAACAAGTCTCTCTCAACCACGTTGGAAGTAAAATATGGTGTCCCCCAAGGTTCTATCCTAGGCCCTTGTTGTTCCTCCTTTACATAAACGACATTACTGCTATTCCTAGATCTTCAGAACTGATTATATACGCAGATGATACGAACGCATTTTTCGCCTCTGCCTCCAAAGCATCCCTAGAGTCAACGGCAAATAGCTATCTCGCTGAATTAGCAGTGTGTCTCAATAAAAATAAACTGCAACTAAATTCTAAGAAAACCAAGTATATAATTTTTGCTCCAATAAACAAACATGATAATACTCCATATAACTGTATTTCGAAAACACGATTATAGAGCAAGTCCCAGAACAAAAACTTTTAGGCGTTTGGTTTAACCAGGAGCTTAGCTGGAATGCACATGTAAATAAGTTGACTGCTGAGCTTTCTCAGGCAGTTGGATGTTTGTATAAAATAAGAAACCTGATCCCTACATGGTTAAAAAAAACAAATTTATTACTCTCTTTTTTACTCAAAGTTAGGCTACTGTATTTTAGTATGGGGCACCACCACGCTCACAAACTACAATAAGATTCTTAAATCACAGAAGAAAATTTTGCGGTTATTTGAAAGTTACACGGGAAATATGCAAGACCTTTCAACTGAGCCACTTTTTAAAAAACATGGTATACTCAAGGCTAACCAAATTTATGATTTCAAGTTAATGCAGCGTATCAAAACTGAGAAACTTTATGATAAAAATACAAGTGATTTAGAGCACAGATACACCTTTCGGCACTCTTTAAGACGACCCCCACAGATTCGAACCAATTACGGAAAGCAAACTAAAGATTATCAGGTGACCAAATTATTAAATTCAATTGGGACCTTCGCGGATTTGAATAACTCATTTTCTAAATTTAAAAAAGAGCTGAGGACACTTTCGGTGGGCAGTGACACTGTTTTATAGCCATTGTTATGCATGTACAATTTGATGGTATTTATTTTTGAACTTGTGAAAAAGTTTCTTTCATAATCTATATTACTAGTTGCGATCCTCATGATGATGTATTATAAAGCTATGACATTATTTGAATTGCTGATTGTTCTACAGCTGCATGAGTGTTTACTATACTGTGTACCGTATGTACGAACTGCAAAGGGGACAGAGACCTTCGTCAGGCACTTTCTGCCTTTAGTCTCTGTTCCCCTTTCGGTTGATCCGAATGAAATAAAGACTTCAAAGACTTCAATTCAATTCAATTCAAAAGATTGCCTGAAGGATGCTTTGGTGTGAGATATTGTCAAAAGCTTTTTGGAGGTCTAATGAGAGTATAAAGGTCTGATCTCGTTGCGGGGGGTGTTGGTGGAAATCATGATGATACTGTATAAGGGCGTCTTGCGTGGATAAGTTGGGTCGAAAGCCGATCATATTAGGTGGGTAGGTTTGTGTGTATTCAAGGTGCGCATTGACGCGATTCTGCAGGACGTGTTCGAGAAGTTTGCCGAGACAGGAGGCGAGTGAGATGGGGCGAAGGTTGTGTATGGAGGGTGTTTTTCCAGGTTTGGGGATAAGGGTGATGTCAGAGTGTTTCCAGGTGGAGGGAAGGGTGTGGTTAAGCCAATGTTGGTTGAAGAGCTGTACAAGGTATTCTAGGACCTCCTCATTGAGGTGACGTAAGAGGGTGTTTGTGACGTTGTCATGTCCTGGTGTGGTGTTGCGTTTGAGGGCTTGCACCGCCGCTTGTAGTTCTGCAAAGGTGATGGGGGCGTCGAGCTCTGGGTTGGGGTTGCCAGTGTATTGTGGAGGACCAACAGGGTGTGATGATGGAGGTGGGATGTATATGGAGCGGAGGGTGTCGCATAGGGCGGTGGGTGAGAGCTGAGTTTCCGCTATAATTTGTGTGGTTTGGTGGCGAGATTGCGTCTTAGTATTGCGCGGGTCGAGTAGGGCACGGAGGATGTGCCAAACCTTCTTAGTGGAGAGCAGTCTTGTACACGTTACTAAAAAAAAGTAATCGATTACAATTACTATTACTCTTGGTTAAAAAGTATTCGATTAGATTACTTGATTACTCGACGACAAAAGTAATTAGACATTACTTAAAGAAGTAATCGTTACTTTTCCGATTACTTTATTGTGTGAAGACACGTCTTTAGCGCTCATAACCAATGAACTACTTCCAACCTATATTTCACATTTGCACAAGTATTAAAGAAGAAAAACGGGCTCCCTCTTCACAATCCGGACACAAGTATAGAATTCGTTTGAAGACGTTTAATGATTTGGGCGTTCGCCAGTGTGTGTGTGTGTGGTGTGTGTGTGGGGGGGGGCGGAGGGGTTCTAGATCTTGTTAAGCTTGAGCAAGGCTTGTCGCTCAAAGTTTGCGTCGCTCATTTCATTATTCACATGTGGATGAGCTCGTATGTTATACAAAAGAGCAGCAGCTCCAGGATTTGAAACGGATCATGTGTAGTATCCATTAGCGGAAGAGATCGCCCCGACCACTTCTCAACTCGAAACCTTGGTTGTCACAAAGACCACGTAGGGGAAATGGGGAAATATTTCAACTGCCTTTGTTATATTTTGCATCCGCTTTAGGCATTCTTCGGTTCTGGTTCTCCTACGGGCTGCGAGTAGTTACCCTAAGCAGGATTTTTTTTTGTTTTTTTTATTTCTGTGTGTGTGTGCGTGAGGGGGCTAGTTTGAACGAAGGACTCACAAAGGTACATTCTGCTTCCTCAAACTTCGCCCTGAATGGCCTTTGTCACGCACTGTGACTTCTCTGGGGCTTCCCACTCCCAGTCCCAGCTCAAAAAAAAAAAAAAAAAAAACGGACATTTTACAGAAACTGTACATAGAAAGAGATTGACCTCGTTTCCTTTACCTCTGCAAAAATCTTTCTTTTTTTTCCGTTCGAAAAAAAAAAAAAAGCAAATTTTATTTTTGTCATATTATAAAAAAAAGGCGTGTGCCCGGGGGGGGGGGGGGGGAGGGTTCCGTGGACAAATTGTAACGGTTACAAGTAATTTTATTACTTTAAGAAGTAATCAGACTACTCTCGTGATTACTGCCTAATAAAGGTAATCAACTGATTACAAAATTACTCCAAAAAGTAATCGATTACAAGTAATTTGATTACTTGTAATGCGTACGGTACAAGTCTGGTGGAGAGCTGGCCTCGCATTTCGTCGCAAATATTGTTCCAGTTGTTCCTGGCTAATGTGAGTGCGTGCGTCTCGATCTTAGTGCGGAGAGTTTGTAGTTTGAGGCGAAGGTTGCGTCGGTGTTTATGTTTCCGCCAGCGCTGCTCTAGGCTGGTGTAGGCCTCCCAGAGGTTACGGAGGTGGGTATCTACATATTCCGCTGGGGGAGGAGGGTCGATAGTTTTGGTTGCAATCTGTTTAGCTGAGAGAACGTGGGTCGTCCATTGTTCTAGGTCGGAATCACAGGTGGTGGTGGGTGGGAGTGGGCATTCGGTACGGAATAGATCCCAATATGTGTGTGTTGGTGTTGGAAGTGGGGGGCTTGTGGAGATGCCTTTGAGGCTAAGACACGTGCTGATGATGTAGTGATCGCTGCCAAGTGTGTGTGGTGTTGTGGATGTGTGAAGGGTGAGTTGTCCGGTGCTAAAGGTGAGGTCGGGAGTGGTATCGCGCTGGGCACTGTTGCCAATGCGTGTGGGGGAGGAAGGGTCGGTGTGAAGGGTGAGGTTCAGGGAATGGGTGAGTTCAGAGAGTAGGCGGCCTTTGCGTGTGGTATAAGAGTAGCCCCACTCTATGTTAGGGGCGTTGAAGTCACCTACAATTAGGAGAGGGTCACGTTTAGCGAAAGCGAGTGCCTGCTGGAAGATGTATTTGAAGGATATGTGTTTGGATTTAGGGGGGCTATAGATATTAAGAACATGCAGGCGTGTGACAGGGGGTTTGGGAAGGTGGAGTGTGGTGAGTATATGTGGGATCGGTGAGGTGAAAGTTACGTGCTGGGTGGCAATATTGCGATGTACAAGGGTGGCTATCTGGGGGAAATTGGATGGGGAGTGAGATGCATAGTCTTTGAGCTTGGGTGAGTGGTATGTTTCCTGTAGTGCTATGAGGAGGGGGAGGGGGGGTTGGGTATGGATGCAATGTGTGCTTGGAGATTGGTTTTTTTAGTTCGAAAACCGCGGCAGTTCCATTGCCAGATGTAGTGTGGGTTAGAGGTCCGGGACATTTTCGTGGGTTATAGGTAAGGGTGTGGTAGCTGGGGCGGCAAGGTGCGTCCATTGTAGGACTTCTTGATGTAGGGAATGTACCGATTCCTGGATTGCATTGATTTGGGCAGAGGTGTGTTGGCGGTGGTTATCGAAAGCCGTTTCTATTTCGGCGCGTAGGGTGGCTATTTCTGCGTTGCCTGAGGATGTGGGGGGAGGGTCAGTATTGGGGGGCAGTGCCCGTTTCTTATTCGGGGGGGGGGAGGTGGTTAGCTGATCGGGTGACGGGGCTGGAGGGTTGTGGGAGGTTTGGAGTTGCTGTTTAAGGAGGCGGTTTTCCGCTTGTAGACGCTCATTGTCTGCGCGAAGGAGGGTGATAGTGTTACGCAATTGCTGCATTTCCTGGCGCATTTGGCGCATTTCGTTTTGCCATGTGGAGGGTGGGGGTGGGTGAATTGGGGGATTTGGGAGCAGAGCTGCGCGCACCTGGCCCTGAGCGGCTTGGCTGTAGGTGAGTCCGGGTGTGGTGAAGGTCGTTGTGTTGCGGTCAGGTCTGGTCTCGGGGATGAAGGGGGGTATGTTGGGTAGGGTTTTCGGTAGGGTGCGGCGAGGCTGGAAGCGTTTAGGGCATCCCGCTGCACCTGTCAGGTGATCTTGTCCACAGAGGATGCAGCGAGGCTGGCATGGGTGATTTGGTGTGGGGCCCGGTGTACCACAAATTGTACAGTGGGGTTTCGGTGATGGTTTGGGGCAGACGTCTCGCCTGTGGCCAGCTGACCAACAGGCCATGCATGCTTCGGTTTTCCTCTTGTAGGGGTAGCAACGAAGAATAACCGCACGGTACTGCACCCAGAAGGGTACATGCGGCCCCAAAAAGAGGACTTGCACGATGCCCGTGTCTTTGATGCGACGGGCGTCGAGGACTGTTATGGTGGGGTTATGACGCGTGAGGCTTTCTATGATTAGTGGTTCGGAGTCTTCAGCTGGGATCTGGAATATTGCTCCTGGCGTGGTGGTGCTGGGTGGGGGTATGTGGCTTCGGAGTGGGTAGCGTTCCAAGTGATTGCATTGAGATCCATGTATTGTTGGGCTCTGCGTTCATCGGGGGTACTTACTACGATGAAGTTTGAACGGGTGTTTATGCGTACTTGGTCTTGAGGAAAGTCTGTTATCTTGGCTTGGTGGAAGATGCAGTCGGCTAGCTGGGCTGCATTAGTTGTGCTGAGGTCCAGACCGCCCTGAGGACGAATGAAAACCTTGAAGTCATCAGGGGGGAGCGGGTCTTCTGGGGGGGGTGGTAGGTTTCTTGCGATGTTGTCGGCGTTTTGTTGGGGCTTGGTGGGTTCAGCAGCGGGTGTGGTGGTGGCTGAAGTAGCGGTTGTTGCTGCGATGCGGGGGCGAATTGGCTTCCATCCAGGTTCACGTAGGATGTTGGGATCGATTTCGTCCCCTTCAACCATGTATTCGACACGCGTTGGCGTGATCAGAATGGCGGTGTTAGTCGGAGAAGCTGGGAGCTGCTGCGGCGGCGAGTTGGTGGTAGGCGGCGGCGGAGAGTTTGAAGTTCCCGCGTCGGCAGCTGGTTGGGAGGCGCTCATGTCGGTCCGTTGAGTGGAGCGAACCGCACGTGCGCAGGTGGTTGCTGCCTCTGTCGCTAAGGGCTGACGTCGAGCCGGCGGCCACCTCGCCAAGCGAAGGTGACGTTAGGCTTAGCGAGGAGTGCCGGCGTGGCTGGTCATAATTCGGTGGTGATTCACGTACCCGATATCGATGGGCGAAGATGTTGGCACCGATGTGGTCCTGGTGACGTTAGGAACACTTTGGTATCAATTCGACTGGTGTGGTTGCGATGATACAAAGCTATAACCAGGTGGAAGCGGAGCCCATGCGGAGCACGTCCAGCCGGGGCGCGAATCTTTTTCTTCTTCTTTAACCTGAAAACAAGAACGGTGTTTAGCGTATTAATTACGGAAGGATGCGCGTTTTAATTCTGGAGCGAAACCGAAACTTACCTCTATTTTGGGTTTAATTTCTCGACAGAGGTCTTAATTTCGGATTCTTTCATGACTCAAGATGTGTCTCACATCGGAATTATTTACTTAGAAAAGTTGTTCGTGGAAACTTTATTTTGTGACATACTGTTCGATCCAGGCTGATATTCATAGTTGTTGAAAAAATCAGTGCTGATATCTGTGCGTTCTCGCTGCCTTTTTCTCGCTCAGATAATTGTCATAGGAAACAATGACAATTATCCCAGCACAAGAATAAGAGAATAATTCAAATTTTACAATATGTCCACGAAACGCATAAACTAATAAACGCTGCTCTCACTGCAACAACCCAAGACGGAATCCGAGTCAGACAGCTGATTGGTTGGAAAACGTTTATTGTAAGAAAAAAAAAAGAGAAGTCTTGCGACTGAAGTCTTTAGATTTAAAAAAAAATGTGAGGGGGGGGGGGGGAGGGGAGGGGTCGCGCAGCTGAAGTGTGTGTGTGTGTTTTTATAGCACCGTGTGACGCGTAGGACTTCATATTACAGCCAGCGTTTAACTGTTTGTCTATCTTGATAACTATGTCCGAGTTTTTCATTTGCTAAAAAGAAAACAGAATTATACCTTTCTGGAAAGACTATTATGGTTAAATAGAGTATTCTCGGGATCTTGGCGTTAATTAAAGGCAAACATTGCCGCGATTTGTATTAATAATAATAATATTAAAATACACATATTTGAAGAAGTAATTCTTCAAGCTCCAATATAATTTGTTGTTTATGATCTAAGTTTAAACGCGCGAAGAAATATGACAATGAAAACTGTGCTAATTATCATCACTGGTTCTAATTGCTGCATTTTAATTATAAATAAAATAAAAATAGTCTAAAATCAATGAAAACATTCTAGCTAATGTGAGAAATCCATGTAAAATTACATTAATTGTGGGTAAAGTATATTGTGCTATCAAAGTCGCGACTTTTGACAATCGCCGAAACGTCCAAAGTCGCCGCCAATATACGTCAAGACCAAATGCCCAAAAGTAAAAAAAAAAACTTTTTTTAATTACTAGTTTTTTTCATAACATTTATTTACTTTTGTATTTGCTTGCCGTCGTTTTGCCAATCTCAACCTTTCCAGTTCGAAGGAACACCTACCTGCTTGCACATCTGCTCACTGCAGCACGTTTCGTTGGCGTTGGAAGCCGGTGAAACAGTAGTGAGTTTTAATATTGCGTATACGAGCGAACTCAAGCCCTGTGTGTTTGCGTTAGCTTTGCGCGTTCCACACTGCGTGTGCGCGGAGCCCGAAATTGCGGTCTTGGATGGCGCATGGCGATGAGGCACACGCACAACGTGGGGTACGCAACTCTAACGCAAACGCACACCGCTTGCGTTTGCTTCTATGCGCAATATTAAAACTCTCCAGTAAGGTACAATCCCATATAGGCTGGAACACTACGTTGGGACAGTGAAGAGTGTTGTTTGCATTCGGAAACGACATTTCGAGAGCCATGATCGCGAGCAGTTCCGCCATGCCCGCTGAGCAGGAGAATCGGGGGACCCTCACTAGAGCGCTTCCCGTTTCCGCCGCAGGAGGGCGAGCGTCGAGCTGGAGACGCGAATAGGCATGGGGGGAGGAGGGGGGGCAGTGGTCTGGGGCACCGGAAACTCCCTAAACGTTTCACGCGTCCTCCACTGCAAAAACACTGCTACGAGGCGCGGGGAACGAACAGACACGACTCAGGAGAGGCCAAGTAACTGCGGGATTAGCGCCGAAGACTGGCATTTATTTGTGTCCCGAAGCTAGAGGAGACGACTCATTTAAAGAAAGGGCTTGTACTAATCCTCACCGAGGTAGATACTCTCGTCCCCTACACACGGCATGCTCACCCGAAAGGTGCAACAATACGCAGCGCTCGCTTTGAACCTCATCTGGTGCTCCCGTAGTTTGTGCTGTACTTTGAGCATCGCGTGGTCAAGGGCAACACAAAGGTGACCTCTTTGGGTTGCCTTTCCTTTCAAAACTCAAAATATGCAGGTCTTACAAGATTCGCAGGTCGTTCGAGAAACCTTGGTCATTCACCCGACGTTCTTACATTCAAAAATAGTAAACAAGCAGTGCTGGGAATGTACTTTAAGTACATCCCAGCACTGCTGGAATGTACTTAAAGTAGTACTTAAAGTACTACATTGAAGTAGTACTACTTCAAGTAGGTTTAGGAAACTTGTACTTTACTTGAAGTACATTCTCTGAGCATGCACTTGTTCTTTACTCAGTTATTTTTTCTCGCACTTTCCGAGGAAAGTGCAACTCCCAACTACCTACATTCCTCAAATTTGAAAAAAAAAAAAAAAAAATGGCGTATCGCCTACGGAAGAAGCGCTATCGTCCTTCGAGACGTCACCTGGTTATTTCCCCCAAGGAAGTTATTGCAGGTATAAGACTTATAGAAATAACTGCCTTATAGGTTGATCGTGCTAAATAATTCGTCAAGGAGAGTAAAGCAACTACTGTGTGGCGACTTGACTTCATCTAAAATTTGCATCCCTTTTCGAAAAAACTAATGTACCTCCGATTACACCTGAAGCAATGCATACCAGGTAAAAGCAAAAACAATGTGTAGGGGATAAAAAGGCCGCATAAAATATGATAAAAACAAAACAGCGCGGAGACAAAGCCGAAGTAGAAGAAACCACAGTACACGGCGCTTACTTTCAACTGAAGATTTATTCGTGTAGGCATCTGTTATAAATAGCAAACATAAAAAGCAATAAATAGCAAACGCCTACACGAATAAATCTTCATTTGAAAGTCAGCGCAGTGTACTGTGGTTTCTTCTACTTCGGCCTTGTCTTTGCGCTGTTTTGTTTTTATCATGTCTACATACCAACTAGCCCAAACTTCTACGTTAATCAGCAAAAAATACTGTGTTAAAAAGTGCTTGTACTTTAACGCAGTAATGTTTCGAGGTGGGCTAGTCGGTGGTACATAGTGAGCGTATAATTAAAAAGGCGCAAACGAACACAAGGAAAAGTAGAAGAAGGGGCTGTGTCAGTGTCTGGGTCCATCTTTTACTTGTCCTTTTGTTCGCTTGCGCTGTTTTAATTATGTGGACTTGTACTTTATTTTGAAAGTACATTGTATTTAAAAACGTTACTTCCGTCGCATTGCATCCGTTGTCCTTACTACTTACTTGAAGTACATAACCTTTAATTTAGTTTGTACTTCAAGTACTTTTTAGATGTACTTTAAACAACACTGTAAACAAGAAAATACTGCCTGCACAATCAAACTAAGACAGTGTGTAACCTCAAAGTAGAAGTTATACATTCACAGTACATCATTAACCAAAAACAAAAACATATATAAAACAATTAGGCACGCAGAAGCAGAACCAGCTATGAAAGCATTTCTTTGAATACACAAGCCGCTTTATATTAGGCTATCACGGATCAAAACCTATGCACTTTCTTGTAACCTAAAAATAATATATAAAAGTAACCTGAAAATTAATTCGCTACATTTTACGGTAGTTAGTAATTCACTAAATTACTCTTCAATTCAGTAATTTCTACTGTACTCAAATTAATTTTGAGACAAGACTCAATAACTTAACTTAATTACTTTGTTTAGTAACTTCTATATGTCTGTTTTGTAGTGATCTTAAAGGAGGTGTGTCTGAGGCTATATATGTAAAAACTGTTGCATGTATGTTTATCTCTATCGTCTTTATTCACCATGTCTTCGTGTAATTAGGAAAACTGCACAGTTTGTTGATGCTATTAGCGCCGAGATGTTTCGGTGGCGCCCTCTTATGGTTTCCCTCCGTGACGTCACGACTGGGATTAGCCTCGCCGTGACGTCACCAGTTGTTATTCTGGCTACTTACCATCGGGTGCGACGACGAGTTCGATGGTGTGTTTAAAACGCACAGTGAAAGCCAGGAGCCATCGCAATCCCAAACTAACACCGTCAAAGTTGACAACCTGACAGCGCTCATATGCCCATGGTGTGGCCAATCGTGGAAAGCTGACCACAGCGTCGCTTTTGGCCGCGCACATCGCTAATAGCAACAAGCAGATTGAGAGCGGCAGGGACGAGCTCCAGCGTGAGCTTCCTATCTCCGATGGCGCTGGGGCATCTCGCGCGTGCACGCGCGTGCTCAAGCAGCCAAAGCACAGCGGAAGGTAGCGAGGGCGCGCTGGAGGCATTCAAAAGAGGCACCCTGCCCACCTTTTCACTGACGGAAGAAAACATTCTGAAGAAATACAACGTCATATTTCAAGTCCTTCACGCTTGAGCCCGATTCTAATGATACCACCCCCTTAGAAGGGCGGAGCATGACTAATTTGAATGCCATGTCTCCAATTTCGCTCTCAGGCTTCCTGGCCGTTGCGGCCCTGTTTTTTTCCGCCGCTTGTTAGGGAGCAGGGCAACGCCTTTCTGAAGAAGCTGGGAAGCGATATTTCTTTATATCTTCTTTTCATTTTGCAGTTTTAACAAATATCAAAGGGAAGGTACCTGCCACCTTCTATCTAATCGACTAGCTTTGGCTCCACTTTTAGTTCTTGCCTGCTCGGTTGAGAGAAAGAATAAGTTCCATCCTACATCACACCCCTCTAGAAAAGCTTGACTTACGCGAGCGCGAGAAGCTTATATTCAAAGCGTAAATATCGTTTGGGAGTGGTCAATAGTTGCATATTCTCTCTTCATCAAACTTTTTTTTTCGTTATGCTGGTGTAGAATTATTGTCTATCTCACCTTAGATACCAGGAATAAGAACGCCAGATTTAAGTATGACATAATTTGTTATCCTTTCCTCTCCAAGTTAGTACCGAAGCTATTTTAATTGTATATTCAGCAGGTGTACATTATTCAGACCTATAAATACATAGTTTTTGTTCTGGTGTTAATACATCGTTTTTGTGTAGCATGGGAATAATGAAAGCGAGCCTTTCTTGACTTCTGCATTTTCAGCCAAAACTAATACACCAGGAAATGTCTGAATTGATTTCATCTGGTGAGCATGGATCATATGAAAATAAACACAGTGATTTGCAGCATAGGCAGCGTAGCTTTACTTGAAGAAGTTTGATTTTTCTGACATGTCATATAGGTCGCACATTCTTCTTAGCCTCCTTTTTTTCTCTCTTCATCAGTGTTTTTTTTTTTTCCTTGGGATCAAACGAACCCATTTCTCAAAAAGAGAGTTGTTGCTCGACGTCCGAAACAAAATCGTTCCTTTTTGCATGCTTTGTAACCCCCGTTGCACTTAAACACAAAAAAGCACCACTCCGTCTTTTTCTTCACCGTATTTGACATGATTGCGAGTCCCTTGTGTCTACCCACAGCTAGTAGTCACACAATATTGTATTTCTTTCCGCACAACGCAAAACAACAAGTAATATTCACACCAGCACACCCCAAGCCAGCCTCGCTAAACTCTGCCTGACCGTCCCCCTGGCTCCGCTGTGACTGACAGCTGCACCTCAGGCCCCTGCGACAGAATTTGGCCACTCTACACCCAGCTCCTATAGAGATGCCGATGCGGTCGGCACACCTCCCAATTCTAGTGTACCCTAAAGTCACTGGATCCCGGCAAAGTAACGTCAAGCTCCACGTGTGGTCGCCGTCTTGGTCCGTGAAATGAGCAATTTCTCCTTGACCCTTCCGTTCTTGGTGAGCCTAGTATACCCTAGCCGTGGTGCAGCCACAGCCCCGCGCTTGTGGTTTTAACAACTCTGGCTCGCTCACTGCAGGTGTCCAGCCATCTGAAACCCTAACATATGGGCCGGTTTGTTCATCTCGCGGGCGCGGTTGCGGCCAAGAGGGATTTTATGTCACGTGACCAGCTGCATGGAGACGTGGAAATACCTAGCGTCCACGCCTAATGGGAGAGAAATCCGTGTCGCTTCGATTACAAGAGTTTAAGTTTGCTAGCAGAAACTGACCAGAGGCGTTCAACTAGAGTCCAATTAACTGCCCCTTTATACTTTAGGAGCGGCAGGTAAAGTTATGTCCAGGACAAGCAAATATCAGCCAAAATTAAGGAAAAATCACGCGAGACAAACGCGGTGGCAGTATATTTATATGGTTGAAAAAACCCCGAGACTGCGGGTAAACGACACAACACTAAAAGTCTCTAACACAGCTGAAATTTTTATTCTCCAAACCTGGTTATATAGGCACTTCGATACAAAAGAAAAAACGGGAGAGGGTGAGAACCCCAAAGAATGCCACTTTCCACCAACGTAACCTCTGACTAAACAACAAGGACAACAGACTCTGCGTCACGCACTTCACTTATCTTTGACCCCTCCCTTCCCGACCGCCAAACGGACTGGTAACCCCAAGTCCAGTAACACATTTACAAAAAAGAAAAAAAGAAAAAGAAAAGAACGACCCATCGTCCCTTCTACCCGAAAACCGACAGACATAAACCTTGAAGGTCAGAACTTTTCACAGCCTAAGAAAACGCCGCAGTTCATTGTCCAACCGAAACGACGGCTTATTAACTGCATTCCCGTGACCTAATATCGTTAATGACTCTTTTATCAACCGCTTATGATCATCTTTTTCCCGCAACTCTACTGAAGTTAGATGCCACAACGGTACACAGTTTCTACATTCGATAACATGTTTTGACACTTCGGAGTACGGGTCTTTTTTCAATATACAACGTTTGTGTTCCATCATGCGCTCATTTATACAACGTTTAGTCTGCCCAATATAACAGAGGCCACAATCAAAGGGTATCTTGTAAACGACACCCGACGAACATTCTACATCCTTTTCTCTGTGTTTTATCGTGCAACCTGAAACAGTTGAGGCAAAAGGGGTCAAACGGCTCAATCTATAATCTATAGAAAAGGCAGTGCCAATATTAAACCTGCTGGCTAACGCTTTGATGTTGGGCGAACTTTTATGAAAATATGGAAGGACTACTCGCTTTGAAGGTCTAGGATTTTTCCGAATTGACTTCTTTGGACATATCATATACATCAACTGCCTTAAAATATGTTCCTGTGGATATCCAGCAACCTCGAAACGTTCTGTCAGTCGACGAATAGAAGAGCCAATAAAATGTGAGCATGACTTCTGTACTGTTGAATTGACAAGATTCCGAATTATTCCCAGTTTGACATGTTTAGAATGGCAGCTATTGAAAGGAAGAAGAGGTTTAGGTGAAAGGAAGAAGAGGTTTTTTTTTTCTTTTGTATCGAAGTGCCTATATAACCAGGTTTGGAGAATAAAAATTTCAGCTGTGTTAGAGACTTTTAGTGTTGTGTCGTTTACCCGCAGTCTCGGGGTTTTTTCAACCATGTGCAATGTACACCAGCTCGTTTGCGCCCTTACTTTTTGTTCATTAATACTACAAGATGCAAACTTCGCCCCCCATTCGATTATTTCTTTGGATTCTGCCCACTTTCCACAAGTGTTTTCCCACTCCTTGTGGGTTCTCTGCAAACTCGGACAACGGATGGCCCAGATGGAAGCGGAGGTGTCGTACATTGGAATGTGCCTCCGACACAAGTACGTCGACCCAACACGATTCGGTCATCTGGCATCCATGCAAGTCGGATGGCATCGAAAGAAGAGGATCCTCAACGACTACCGCCACGGCACAAGAGATCAACTTCGAACTGTGAGTCTTCTATGTGACCGGCTATGGACTGCCCTTCTAGATGGGAACTTTCGCACTTCTTCCATGTTCACTCAGTGGCTTGCGCTAAAGAAGATGGACTATGACGTAGCTTTTAGAACTTTAAGACTTAGGATATATTCCCGGAGGAGGTCGAATCCGGTTTTGTCTTCCGCATTGTCTGTGCTAAAGATGTTCGTCAACCCATGTGATGTTGAACTATCAAAACCGACGGAACGCATTCTTGCTAACGGCCCTAAGTTTTGTGTAAATATAAAACCGTCCAGGATGGATATTGTATCTGCGATGCGATTCATGAATCCCGGAGAAAAGCTCACCGGAGAAAAGCTCACCGGAGAAAAGCTCACCGGAGATAAGCTCACCGGAGAAAAGCTCACCGCAAAACCGGCGGATGCGGAGAAAAGCTCACCGGCCATTGAGCGTATGCGGAAAAAATTTTATCACCGATATTTTTTCTTCTTTTTACATGGAGGCTGTTGGATCGAGCGTAACATATATCAATTTATTATCATTAAAATTCGTCAGCTTTGTGAAAAATAAAATGTCCTCTTTTGTAATATTTGTTAAGCTTATTGGGTATATTGCTCCCAAATTAATAATTGCGGGAGAGTATTTTTTGTGGCTTACTCTCTATGCAACGAAAGCCTAACTAAAATATTTATGAACTTGAAGAACAAGAAAAAATTAAAAAAAAGTAAAAAAAAAAAAAAAACGTAATGATCGATGATTGCCTGAAACCTAAAAATCAAAGGTCTAAATGCCGAAAATCTAAAAGTGCACGCGCAACAACGCGGTGCCTGAAATTCTCTTTGAAGCTTTTGTTAACATTTGAAAACAGGATAAAACAGTCGATAGGATATCGAGGGTCAATAGGATATCGAGGCTTCTTTTTTTCCACGGACATGCACGCTTTCAAGCCGTTCGTGTTTTTACGGACATGCACGCTTTCTAGCCGTTCGTGCTGCATGGTGTTTCCACACGTTCCCTTTGTGTGTGATAGCGCCTTCTACGGTGAGCCACCCGTGACCCTCAGAGCTGCACACTGTCACCGTTGTTACTCGTGAGCTATATAAGAGCTAGTCTTTTGTAAGGTATAGGTAGCAAATTGGGCGAGTCGGTAAACGTTATACATGATGAAAACCGCTCAAACGACGACGACGGGGTGAAGACAACAAACGCGACACGACGAAGCTGTTCTCACAACTAAAGTTTTCTTAGTGAAATTAACTGAAAGAAAACAGCGTAGCCGACACTGATGACATCAACAAACATCTACTTATCTATTAGGTGCTACACAACATTTGGACCTCAAGCGATTCACACACCGCTATTCATATTAGCTCGCAGAAAAACAAACCCTTTATCTGACAGAGCTACCGACGGCGCACCCTCAACTGTCAATAAATTGTTGCCTTTTTTACCGGTGTACGATGTTCTGATTTTATACTTGCGGCTTCAATAATTTACAGAATGGGTGATTACTAATTTCTGAGGAAATAGTAAATATGCCCAATGAACCTCAAGACGCAGAATCAAGCTAAGCTAAAAAAATATCGGTGAGCTTTTCTCCGCATCTGCCGGTTTTACGGTGAGCTTTTCTCCGGTGAGCTTATCTCCGGTGAGCTTTTCTCCGGTGAGCTTTTCTCCGGTGAGCTTTTCTCCGCCGCCCGCGATTCATACTGTGTCAAGTGCCGTCTCTGACCCGGCGGTAAAAACGGCATTGATAACGTCTTCTTTAAAAAAGATGTCGGATTTGGTTGACGATTCGTACAAAAGCGACCGTAGGGACTTCAGCAAGATCGTATCGGTCAAGAGGGAGTTAGATGAGAAAGATGTAGTACTCTTAGAAACCGATAAGTCATGTTTGTTTTCAGTGTTACCAGTGTTGGAGTTTCGAAGGAAATCAGACGAAGCCATGGCGGGGTTGTTTCGACCTTTTGACGGTTGTTTGAAAAAGTCCAAAAGAGAAATTGTGAGGGTTTGTAAGGACGCCGATCTAGCAGCTTTGACCACCAGAATTAATAATGTTTCTAAGACACGTTCGGCATAAAATTTTTCCTTAAAGATCATAAGGTAGATCTTCCTCTAAGAGTAGTCATAAACGAGAATGGCACATGGCAGAAAATAGCGTCCTCATTTCTTCAGAAGACTCTCACGATCTTGGATACTAGATCCCCGTTGTCACTGCGGTGTTCTGATGATTTAGTAGCTGAATTGCAACCTTTCCACGGAAAGAGGTGCACGATCTTTTCACTTGACATAAAAGATCTGTACTATTCTTTAGAACCTAAGACGTTATTGGCTAGGGTCAGCAGATTTTTGGAAGAACATTTGGTCAGTTTCCAGTCGCAATCGGGGGTATCTGTTCAGGATGTTCTCAAGATTTTAGAAGTGTATCTAGCTTCTACGGTTGTGCAACATAATGGTCAAAGCTACATTCAGCAACAGGGTGTGTGTATTGGTTCGGCGGTAGCCCCAACTCTCTCGAATATTTATCTAAGAGACCTAGATCTGCGTCTTCTAGAGTCTTTTAGACATAGATCCCCTAAGGAAATTCTGGTGAGGAGGTACGTAGACGATATCTTGGTTTGTTCGACAGATGACTCCTTGGCGGATTCTTTGGAGAAAGTAGTGTTCGAAGCAGCCCCCGAATTAAAGTTTTCGCTAGAGAGACCGAATGACGACCGTTTACAGTATCTCGATATTCAACTTAGGAATAGTTCAGGCCTTTGTTGGGAGCACGGAAAGTTCGCAGCAAAACCTCTTCTTCCTTTCAATAGCTGCCATTCTTAACATGTCAAACTGGGAATAATTCGGAATCTCGTCAATTCAACAGTACAGAAGTCATGCTCACATTTTATTGGCTCTTCTATTCGTCGACTGACAGAACGTTTCGAGGTTGCCGGATATCCACAGGAACATATTTTAAGGCAGTTGATGTATATGATATGTCCAAAGAAGTCAATTCGGAAAAATCCTAGACCTTCAAAGCGAGTAGTCCTTCCATATTTTCATAAAATTTCGCACAACATCAAAGCGTTAGCCAGCAGGTTTAATATTGGCACTGCCTTTTCTATAGATTATAGATTGAGCCGTTTGACCCCTTTTGCCTCAACTGTTTCAGGTTGCACGATAAAACACAGCGAAAAGGATGTAGAATGTTCGTCGGGTGTCGTTTACAAGATACCCTTTGATTGTGGCCTCTGTTATATTGGGCAGACTAAACGTTGTATAAATGAGCGCATGATGGAACACAAACGTTGTATAATGAAAAAAGACCCGTACTCCGAAGTGTCAAAACATGTTATCGAATGTAGAAACTGTGTACCGTTGTGGCATCTAACTTCAGTAGAGTTGCGGGAAAAAGATGATCATAAGCGGTTGATAAAAGAGTCATTAACGATATTAGGTCACGGGAATGCAGTTAATAAGCCGTCGTTTCGGTTCGACAATGAACTGCGGCGTTTTCTTAGGCTGTGAAAAGTTCTGACCTTCAAGGTTTATGTCTGTCGGTTTTCGGGTAGAAGGGACGATGGGTCGTTCTTTTCTTTTTCTTTTTTTCTTTTTTGTAAATGTGTTACTGGGCTTGGGGTTACCAGTGCGTTTGGCGGTCGGGAAGGGAGGGGTCAAAGATAAGAGAAGTGCGTGACGCAGAGTCTGTTGTCCTTGTTGTTTAGTCAAAGGTTACGTTGGTGGAAAGTGGCATTCTTTGGGGTTCTCACCCTCTCCCCCCTTTTCTTTTGTATCGAAGTGCCTATATAACCAGGTTTGGAGAATAAAAATTTCGGCTGTGTTAGAGACTTTTTAGTGTTGTGTCGTTTACCCGCAGTCTCGGGGTTTTTTCAACCATGTGCAATGTACACCAGCTCGGTTGCGCCCTTACTTTTTGTTCAGATTTATATGTCTGTGCCAGCGACCCGATTTAAGCCGTCTGCTTTAGTACAGGGATTCCACTTCCGGCAGCCGAGCGCGACGGTCGTGTAATCATGAGGCCTGTCGGAGCGGCGATAACGGCCACGCCTGGCCGCGGTATCTCTGTCCCTGAATCTGCCGAAGACTACAAGATTGTCTACCACCTCCATAGAGTAACACAGTAAACCAAAAGAGTGGCCACTCAAGCCGATTCGCGGCCCAGGAGCTAGGGACTACGACGACCGTTCAATGGCACTGCAGTCACGCACTTAATTTAGACATTTATCATATTTTCACCCTTCATAAATAACTCGGCTCTATAACCTAACATTTCAAAATTGATAGCAGCTCTAAATTCTTTTAAAAACAATTTGAACAGCTGTGGCTTTGGCTGCGACTCAGTAGATGGCCAGGATGGCTTTGGGGCATTCGACTTGGCGGACGGTGCAAGGTCAATTCATATAGGTCGCGAAAGTGGAGCAAAAAAGCGGCCCAAAACCAATCGTTAGCGTCATCACCCCGGAGGCCGCGCTACCGCAGCGCGACTATGTTTTGCGCGGCCAAGCACTAAGCTGATAAAATATTAAAGACACACTTTCAGTGTCTTATATAGTTGACTTTAAATCAAAGTATTATTCATTAATAATAACTTAGTTTAAACATGTTTAGAGTGGTTAATTTTTCAGGTTATGTTCAATACGTATTGTGTTGTGCATACTTGTTGCGACATCTACAACGTCGCTATTCTTCGCCGTCGGCAGAAGTTCGCAGTCCTGATACGCCTTGCGTTTGCATTGTTCGCGTTCGCCAGTGTGCCTACATTTCTGTAACTCCCGTCGAACTTTCACTTTTTGCAATAGTTTAAAACGACTTCGTGGTCTTAAGTTTTCCCACGAACGGTCTGTACTAGTTGAATCCTATTGCGCCGTTCTGTTGCTTTTGTCGTCGAGCGCCGGACGGGCGCGTTCAAGGCTCTGTCGTCGGGACGATGCGCCCGCCCCATGTAAAGAGGCGCTGCGCGGTAGCGCGATGCCCAAGTGATGACTGCACCGCTGGCATCACGATCCATCGTTTTCCTGTAGACGCTGCAAGGTGAAGCTTGTAGCAACATAGTCCGCTGCAACTATGTGTGATGTCCTGATGTCCGTTGTCCGGCGATGTCTGGTAAGCTCTTGACCTCTTCTATGGGCCCTCATGCATGCTCATTTAGTAATAAGCACCCGTTGATCGAGCTTTTTTTGGGCCCAGTCTCCGTTCCAAGCTACGCGAGACGAAACTAATCTTAGATATTAGTGGCGGCTTTGCTTGACCTCTGCTGAACGGCTGCGTGACCACAAAAACCTAATAAGAAACAATGACTGAACATTTCAGTTTTAACGAACTTTTATAATATGGTGTGAATAGCACTAAAACGTCCTTTCTGCTTGAAACGAGTTTGGTGTCGTCCCTCTAACATGCTGGCGACTATCAGGTCTACTTGCTGTGGATGTCGTGCTCGGGAATCTAGTAATGAATTCGTATGCGTTGTGAACCTATCTAACCTCACGGGCACAGAGGTGTGCTCCGCGCTCATGGCGTTCGCTGGACCCAGACGGGAGACAAAGTACAATGATGTGACTAGTTTATCGCTAACATTATTGTGTAATCTTTTCTTTCTTAAATGTCCACTTTAGCCAAGGGTATGTAAAGTAATACCCTGCTTCACATTCAGGCGGAGGGTCTGGGTTGAGTTCTGCCGGAACACAAGCCTACAGAACAAGACACCACAGCAGCTACGGGAACGGGCGGTATGCTCCAGGCACTTCAAACCCTCTGCATTTCTTTACCGAGGAAGGCTGCGTCGTGATGCAATACCAGCATATTTGACCACTGAGGGTGAGCACGAAATATTGTTTTCATTATTACTGAGAATAATAATGACTTTATTTTACCATACAAGTATGGTGGGAGCTGAGGAAAAAAGCTGTGCAAGCAGCTTGACTGGTCCTCAGCCCCCCACAGGTACACAGCATTGGGGAAGTCATACACAAGAATTTATATAATACAAAATACTTAACAACAAAAAATTTACGAAACAAGAACAAAAGCAAAAATCTTCTAGCTAATCAACAGCAGTTAGGATTGTTTAATTAGAAAGAAAATAGTCCTTAAGCGCACACATATTGGAAGATTCGACATCAAAATTAGAGCCCATAAGAGTGTTCAGTAATGTTGGCAAGGTTATTTTAATCATTTGGAGGCCATAATCTGTTCGTGACGTTTCTACTGCACAAACATCGGAGTGACGGGTGGAATATGTTGCAGCTTTTTTTCGAAGTGATGAATGACAATAAAAAAACTGTTTAACTTGCGACATTCCTGTTTATACTTTATGCTAAGTCTGAAAGCATAGTGATCAAATATCTTCACTACACTCAGCTCTCTGAAAAGTTGGTCTTTTGACCAACTTTGAAAAGATGAGCTTATTCAGAAAGCATTTTACATGCAGATACAGGGAACTTTTTTAGTGTACATAACGTGTGTGCTTAACTTTGCATAGATGCCGGAGATGCCGTCCAGAGCAGCAGCCCTGGCCAATCGACTAGCGAGGGCGAGCCCACACTGGCCAGCAGCAGTAGCACCGATGGGCCCACATCATCACGGTGTCACACGCACCACACTACAGAAGAAGGTAAAAGCAATTGCATATTGGCGGAGAAGTGTTGCAGGCCTTGTTTCTTATATATTTCGGACTGTCGTGTAGTAGCTATCTTTGGGAAACATGTAAAACATGTATGACCATGTTTTTAATCTATAGTCCGCTGCAACCTGAGAACGAAGGGCGAGGGTAAGACGGGCCGGGGAGGAGGAAGCAGGCGGAACGCTAAAGAGAGAAGGAGGTTTTGCTCTCTCTTCTTCAGTGTTCCGTCTGCTTCTTCCTCCCCGGACCGACCTACCCTCGCCCTTCGTTCTTAGGTTGCAACGGGCTATAGCTTGTCACATGCCGCAGGAATTTCCTGAAACAATACAATGACTGATGTTTTTGACAGATTTTTTAATTGCCTCGTCATTGCTTTGCAGATGTGAGGAGCAGTCTCACGGGTCTGACCTCTGGCACGAAGACTAGCCCTCCAACCAGAGTTCATGGTAAGTTTTCATAGTGTGCGTTGTTTAGGACAGTCTTTGAAGATTACTTTGTTGCGTAGTACTTGACCAGTCATAGCTGGTTCAGCTTTTTGCAACCACTCTGTCACTTTGTTTCCTTTGTTTTGTTTCTTGTAGTGGATCACACATACGCGATGCAAGGCGCGATGGATGAACATGGCCCGCCGTCTGGAGGAAACGATGTGTGGGCACCTGAACCTTCCCCTACCGATTATGATGCGTCGGTGTGTTCGACTTCTGCGGTTCCTCACCAACGTAGGTGTCCGTCATGATGCACAAAGTTTACTTGTACTTCCACATTTTCTACAGTGGAAGCACAATGTTTATTTCATGATTTCTCGAAATGTTTCATAATTGCTTTTGCTTTCCCCTACAGGATCCTGTGCCACCCGCACCGAGGGCAAGGGGAAGATGGACGTGTTGAAGGCCAGACTTCGACAGCTTCGGAAACATAACAAGAGACTCCAGCAACGACTGCAGCGACGGCGTCATATGCTGACTGTCACTGAGCTAGTTGAAAGTGTACGTAGCCTTGTCTCTTCAGCCGCTGCTGCCCTTGTGGAAGCTCAGCTGAAGATGACCATTGCGAGCAGGTTCGGTAGGCGGTGGTGCATCCAGAACAAAGCCTTTGCCTTGGGCTTGTACTTTCACAGCCCTAAGGGTTACCGGTACTGTAGGCAATTGTTGAGGCTCCCATCCGTTAGGTCGCTACAGCTTTGGCTTCAGCGTGTTCCCTTGAGGGTTGGTTTTTACCCAGACGTTTTCGAACTAGTCAAAAGTCGTGCAGCTTCTTTTTCACCAGAAGGCAAGCCATGCATTATTGCCTTTGACGAGATGCACGTCACGAAAGAGCTCTCGTACAACCCCTCTGTGGACAGGTTTGAAAGGCTCGAAGAAAGTAACACTAGAAGAGGCCATAACCTTGCAAACAAGGCTCTTGTGTTTATGGCTAAAGGCATTCGCACGCCATGGAAGCAACCACTTGGCTATTTTTTTGCTCATGGGGGAACACCTGCCAACATTTTGCGTGACCTTCTTTTCCAGTGCCACAATTTGCTTGTGAAAGCCGGCCTGGAGCCAGTAGCTGTCATGAGACCAAGGTAATCAAAATATTGCTCTTTTTAATGGCCTTGTTACCCCTGAGAAGCCCTACGTAACTGTGAATGAGAAGCCAGTTTTTTTTTTTTTCTATTTGATGTTCCATATCTGCTGAAGTGCTTACGAAATATGTTCTTCAAGTACAATTTTCAAGTTGGGGACCACGCGTTGAGAAGCTCTTTCCTCAGGGAAGCTTACGAAAAAGACAAACAGCTTGAAATCCGATCCATGCCAAGGCTCAGTGAGAAGCATTTTAATTTGACTTTTGCCTCCAAAATGTCAGTAAAACTAGCAGCGCAAATATTCAGTAATCACTGTGCTGCTGCAATGTTTGCCATGGTAACTTTCCAGCAACTGCCAGTTGAAGCTATCCACACGGCCCGGTTTATTGAAAAAATGGATCGTCTTTTTGGTAGCTTGAACAGCTCACAGAAACGCGGGAAGAGTGCATATGTGTCTGCAATGGACGAAGGCTCTGTTCACAAGGAGTTTCTGAAAGAATGCCTTCAAATGTTCGAAAGCCTTACCGTTCTTGGGTGCCCACGGCAGCCTGCTTGCATTCGCGGTTTCTCCTTGACCATTCGGTCTATTATGCTGATTTGTGAGCACCTGACATCTTAGTATGGTTTCAGATACCTCCTGACTCGCCATCTCAACCAAGATGCACTCGAAAACACATTCTCCGTAATAAGGTCAAAGTCTGGTGCGAACGCCAATTCCTCTTGCCGGCAGTTTCAGGCAGCCTTTAGAAATCTCCTAGTTAGCAACTTGTTTAAACTGTCTGACAAGAGCAACTGCGAAGGGGACATGGCAACTCTTTTAGCGGCTCTTCCGGTTGGTTTCTCAGCTCCCTCATCTTCACTTAGTCTAGGAAGCTCACTTCCACAATGTGCAGCTGACCTCACATCCTGTAGTTATCCCACTTTATTATCACTTAACAACATGGCTTACTTTGCTGGATGGCTTGTAACAAGGTTTGTCAAATATCGCACATGTCAAAACGTGACTCAGCAATGTGAATTGCAAATCAAGAATGCCACTTTTTCTGATGACAACCAAGTGTTGTTTTATTTGAGTGTGAAAGTGACGGCTGAAGGAGACTTTGGAAGCCTCTCGATCCCCTCACCTTGCTTTGTTTCTTTCGTTCAAGCTTGTGAGAAGGTTTTTGTGGCGTCAATTGACAGTCTTGTTTTGACAGAAGGCGTTGGGAAGGCGTTGTGCATCACTCTTCATGAGAAGGTCGAAAAGCTGCTGACACTCTGCAGTGAGGATGTCTATGGTGATTTATTTGCTTTGTTTACAAGGGTGAGGCTTCATTGGTTCGCCCGTAAAAAAAATACTGAGCTCCTTGATGCAGCTGTGAGACGCAAAACCCAGCAACGAGTCCAGAGGCTGTGCAGATGAGACAACACTTGCGTTCTGCCCACAGGAAGTCCCTTCAGTTTGTCTTACGTGTTGCATTCAACGATCACGCTGGCATACCGGATTGTGCGAGTACATACCTCTAACTTATCACACGCTTTGCCGAAACTGTCTACTGCGATGACCAAATGAATCTATCATACTTTAAATAAAGTGTGAAAGTTTGTTTGGCATGCTCAGACAGTGCAATCAACGTATAGGTTCAGCTAGATGAACTTGAATTTTCAATGAATCAATATCAAAATTTCGGTGTCACAGCATGAAAAACTAGTTTTTTCGTTCTAAGTAAAATATGTTAGATTCATTCGACCCTCGCTATATAGTGCTAGATGACGTTGGTCACTGAATGATGGGGCAGTGTGTCTACCAAATCACTTATTCCAAATTTCCCAATTTTCCCAAGGTTTCCCTCTTTATTTCGATAAAATGTTGACCGTTACTTCGGTTCAGGGAGTGCCTAGTGGCCTGCGCTGCCTAGTGACGTGTCGGGCAACGTTATTCAGTGCAGCGGCACCACCGTGAAATCCTTGTGCAATCATCGGGCTTCGTTGCGCGCTGCCGTTCCACTTTCGCTTATCATTTTTACTGATTAGCAACTTTTTTACGGTTCCCTTTATATTACCCTGTTCTTTAAATATAATCCGCCGTACTTAAATATTTTAAGTTTTCCAGGTTGGTAGACACCCTACACACCCTGTGCATTATTGAGGAGTGTGTGAGAAGAAGCGTTGACCTCGATGTTTTCTTGTGCAGTGTGACGACTTGAGACATAAACCTGGATTAACGTTTGCTTGTGTGAGGTATACAAAAGTATATCAAACTGCGATGAAAGGTAACTCAGTGAGTCAGTATGGTGCTAACAATTTGCCACAAGGCGAATTATTATCTTTTTTCTAATGCTTTCTTTCCTGTCATTTTGTGGCAGTTTCCTGCGTAATAATCCTCACATAAATAGCCAAGCTGTGGAGCACAATGTGCGTGACGAGCGCATGTGCTATAACGAAACGTCTCAATTTTCAATCTCTTGAAGCATTAATTGATGTGGACATTCAAATGCAAAAGACATGCATAGCCCCGCACCTCCACCTGTGATGGATATAGTTAAATCTAGTTACGAGCTCTCAACGTGAACAATGCAAGATAAATGCGTAAACGTGCCTCCCGTTGAGAGTATTAAGCGCGTGCATAGAGTTGTCCAGACCTCATTTCACTTCGTTTTTAATGCCATATCTATCTTCAAGTGTTCAGTGGTGGTGTTGTAAGTTTGTATATAATAAACTGTGTAAACCAAGCTTGTGCCTTTTTGTCTTTCTTGGCGAACAAGCCGTTGTTACAATGATAAGTACGCCTTCATAGGCGTGCAGCAACACACTGCTTAGTTGAAGAAGATAGCAACTTATTGGAGGTTCCCAGAACTGATAAAAAACTGGTTCTTTTGGAAGAAGGATTACATGGGAGTCACTGATACAAACAAGGCTGTTAGGCGTGAAGCAAGGTTTGAAGGACGGTAGCAGGCATGTAGAACATCTGAAAAAATTTACATTTCGCGCCACCGGCGAAAATCCTTTAAATTTAGCGCCGAAAACAATCGTGACGTCACAATCTTGAGGAAAATGCGTCATATCGTGTTTTAGAGCGCAGCTCTTAGGGGCCCGTTCCCGGCTTGAGCGGCGTCGGCGTCGCCGTCGGCGTAACCGCAACCCTCGTAACCCTCGTGAGGGTTACGAGGGTTGCGAGGGTTAGTTACCCTCAAAAGGGTTACCTTCACGAGGGTTACCCTCACGAGGGTTACTTACCCTCGTAACCCTCACAAGGGTAACGATGGTTAGTTACCCTCAAAAGGGTTACCCTCACGAGGGTCACGAGGGTTATGAGAGTTACCCTCACGAGGGTCACGAGAGTTACCCTCACGAGGGCCGCGAGAGTTGCCCTCACAAGGGTTACTAGGGTTACCCTCACGAGGGTCACGGTGGTTACCCAGGTCGCGTGACCCCCCAGGGGTCACGTGACCTGGGGATACCCCCCGAGGTCACGTGACCCCCGTTGACGTCATAGCTACTGATGACGTCATCAGTGACGTCACTGATGACGTCACCGGCATCCGCATCGTCATCATCATCATCACTGATGACGTCATCAGTGACGTCACTGATGACGTCACCGGCATCCGCATCGTCATCATCATCATCACTGATGGCGTCATCAGTGACGTCACTGTTGACGTCATCGGCATCGTCACGTGACCCCCCGACGTCACGTGACGCCCCAAGGTCACTGACTCCCACAAGGTCACGTGACCCCCAAGGTCACGTGACCCCCCGCCCCCCGAGGTTACTTGACCCATCCCCCAGTACCCTTCCCTCCTCCTCCTCAAGAGCTGCGCTCTAATTCGGCGTTACAGGAAGTTGTAAACGGCTTTCATTTTCTTTGTTCCTTTTTAATAAAGCGTCACTTCCTGTACGTCACGGGCGAGCATGACTAATGACAATGCCGCGCAACTAACAGATGGCGCTGCGCCCCATGAGCCGCCATCTTTTGCGCCTATGGGCTTCTATGGAAGCTTCGCTACCATCTATACATATACCTTGGACGGTGGCTTTCTTAGCTTTCCGGTCACGTCGCGCGAAAGGTCGGTTGGGCTGCGCCTGAATGACTCGTGCGGGCTTCTCACCATTCTTCTGTTGTTAGAAAGGCGAGTCGTTTTACTGGCACTGTATTTTTCTTGCTAATGGCTATATACTAGTTTCGTCTCATCTTAGCATGAACTAACCGCGAATGCTGTGCTAGCGCGAGTGGCTAGCCTAGACCGCCTTGACTGGAGCACTCACTGTACGGGCGCTCGTGCAGCCGCCGAGGCTTCATTCGAAGCAACTGTCTTGTGCTTTTAGCACGCGCGGCTAACAATACTCCATACTAACGTGAGACGAAGTATAGTTGGACGCACGGGCTAAAGCGCGAGCTAATTGCTCGGATGAACACTCGGTAGTTGCACGTGCGCGCGTGCGCTCGTGCATCGAGAGCGCCAGTGAAGGCACTCAAGGCATACTCAATTTCATACCTCATGTGCATCGCTGTCAATGCTGGTGGCGCGTGCGCGTGGCTTTCGCGCCAGCAGTTTTGACAGCGTTGAAAGCGTTGTACCTGGCGCCAGGTATAAAGCAGGGTACAGGTAGCCTTCATGCGGGCTTTGCTGAGGGTGAGGCCATCCAAGCAAAGTGCGCTCACGGGGAAAATACAAAGAAATGGGGTGTGACAATACCGTGAAGGCTTTTCATTATCACCACCCTTTATTGTCGCTTCGATAATTTTGGTTTCCAAATTGTTATAAAATGAAGGCGCTAAATTCGCGTAATCTCAAATTGATTTATGCTATTTTCGTTTTCCAGCTGATGCCGCCAGGATGTTTGGCTACGGCAGCTACAGTTCCGTAGCCTGGTGCGGAAACAGTGGAAGAACGCGCAAGAAGCCAGGAACAAAGTTCTTCCGAGTTCCACGAGACGGCAGGTTGTTGGTGATTTTAATTTTTGCACTCCAGAATGTCGTGCACGGTTTTTAAAAATCTTTTGGAGGATTCGATTGTGCTGGGCATGTCCGTTTCGTAAATAGAAATTTGGATCAAGTTCGCTTTCATTCTCGCGTCTCTGGTGTACAGCTTGAAAAGTTCAGTGGGTAGAACTTTATTCTGGTGATGTGTTTCAGCCTTTATGTTGCATTTCATAGGACATCTGCAAGGTAAAATTAATTTTATTGGGATTTTATTAGGCCATGCAGACTGCGTACTTGCCATTTGTTGGGATTATTGAAAGTTCCCATTTTGATCTTTGTTAATACTGTCTTTGAATGCACCTTCCTTTTCTTTTCGACATTGTTTCTGCTTTACACATATGTGAAGCGTGAAGGAGATTGAGGTCACGGTGTCTACCAACCTGGCAAGCCTGAAATTCTCAGGTAATTTTGGATCACCTGGAAAAGTCAGGGAATTATCAGGAAAACTGTCAAAAGGTTGGGTAAATCCGGAAAAGTGACCAGTGGAAGTGGCACGGTGGTGCGGAACGAAGCCCGGTGATCAGGTGTCGCCACAGCTTAGCTGAATAGCATTGTCCAAAATGACATCTTTCGAAGGAAGGAACAGCCAGGGAAGTTTATTGATATAGTAAAGGAAAACCTTTAAAAATCATGGACTTTGAAAGAAGTCATTTGGTAGACATCCTGTAAGATGTACTTAATTAGGCAGTGCATATTGCATGCCAAGCCTTGGTGGAATCATTTGTGATGAGTGGGTCGCATGTACAATGGGCACCAGTCTGCTTGTAGCAGTCTTTTGTCAGCCATTTCATGTGTGCTTTTTATGATAGTGGTCATGTTAAAACTTGCATGTTAAATGTGACATGTGAAGCGTTACATGAACGCAAAACCTGTATTAGTCCGTCGGTTGGCTTTCAGTTCTTATTATTTTGGTCATTATTGTTATTTAAGGAGAAAGGTATGTGCAGGCTGTGTTAGGGTTATTTATTGACTATGTCACAAACTAAGTAGGTCTGTACTAGTGGCAATCTTGTTCAGGCATTTACTTGTCTGTTTTTTCTCATTGTGGTCATCGTAAATCTTAGCATTGTCTGCTGAACCTTTTATTTGCATAAAAATTACATTGGATCAAGAAGCTTTCATACTGCAGGGCCTGTTTTTTTTTAAATATTTGTTGCTGATGCTGTATATGCTAAATGTGTGTGTGCGCCTTGCATGGAACTTGCTTGAGAATACAAAATAGGCTTTCAATGCAATTGCAGTTGTAATTCCAGGCTTTTGATAAGATTTTCATGCATGCCATAATATGCTTGTCAAATTTTTGTAGGGTGTACTGTCTGTGAATTCTTGATACACGGTGCTTGTGTTTTGAAGTTTTTGTAATTATATACGAGGCAGTTACTGTCCATCATATTTTTTGTTGCGAAAATAAACTTTGTTGATTACTTCCTGGTGGTGTTCTTCTGGGCAGCACAAACCTACATCGGTTTCCCGGCTTGTAAAGTTAGTGTTAGTTGTATATAGTGTTGTCCATTAGTTGTCCGCATTAGAATTCACACATACGTGTGAAGTAATTATAGCTGAAATTCGGCATGCGGGGATAGTAGGAAAAACATAACTCGCGGCAAACCAGATGGCGCAGCCTACCGCCCAACACACTACGCCAAACTAGATATCTATCCATCCGGTATTTTTTTTTATTGTGACTCCATTCATTCAGTTGGGGACTACGACGGCCGCTGAGTGCGCTCCCTGCCAGCTAGTTGGGCCGCTGGGGCCTATGGAAGCGTCCGCTCTTTACCTTGTGTAGATTACTATATGCCACCTCTGCCGACCGGTTGCGTCGTAAACAATGCTGCTTTTTTACACTGCGATGTAAAGCTGCGTCCGTACCGGATCCAAGACTTTCGGGAAGTGCCACAGCGTCTGGACGTGCTGAAGGACCTGGCGTCCGCTGGACCCCATCAGATGAACCACGTCTGGTTGCTGCGGCTGCACTCTTTGGCATCAACGCAAAGGTTAGTGGACGCGAAAGAACTAACTGTGAAAGGGTGGGGTTGCCTGTTGCTTGAACCTGCGAGCATGGCAGTGAAGCTCAAGCTTCACTGGGTGCCCTACGACCGTCCTAAACTGCATGGTAAAAAGGAGATGGAGCGCTACGGAAGAGTCAACGAAATCACTAGGGAAGAACATTATAAGGGGGCTTTGGTGCGAGCGCGGTGGAGACGATTGTCGCGCGGCTAGATACCCACGAAAAGACCCACAGAAACAGAAAGAAAATACGCGAGCAAAAATGAAGTCAGCGAAATTGTGTGCCGGGGGGCTCTGTCGAGTGATAAACAGATAACAGAACGCGCGTTTGTAGACTACTATAGAAAACGTTTTGGTTATCGCGCGCCCAAAAGAGATGGGTTTCAAAGTTTGTATTTGCCCCTAACGCCGAAGCTAGCAGACGACGTAGGAGAAAAATTAGAACAGACAATATCGTTCTGGGAGATTGAAAAGGCCATAGACAACTTGCAACTGGAAACGTGACCCGGTCCTGATGGTTTGGGCGCAGAGTTTTATAAAGCAGTTAAGGACCAACTAGGGCCCCGTTTTCGCACTGTGCTTTTGCCGGGGCTTATCGCATAAATGTTTTTTCCCACGTCGTTTTTGTGCACACACACGATTTTCATCCCCAAAAGCAACGACCGCTTGAAGCTTCGATTCGTTGGTTCTTACCGCCCTATCACAATAACTAATATCGATTGAAAGATTTTGGATGAAAGTACTAGGGGAAAGATTGCAAAGCGTCATAAGCCATATTGTTGTACCACACCAGACGTGTGGTATAAAAGGCATAAGCATTTTAACCAACGTGCATGTTGCCCGAAGTATCCTGGAGTATTGTGACACTATGGAAGGAAGAGTTGATATGATACAGGTCGACCTGGAAAAAGCCTTCGACCGTGTGTTGAATGAAATGATTTTTGTCATTTTAGAACATGAGAATGTAGGTTCAGTTTTGTGCCAAGGTATTTGTATGGCGCACCAAAATTGCACCACCCGTCTCGTAGTTAACAAACACGCCACTGAACGTATAAGTCTTTTTTCTTCCGTGAGACAAGGATGTCCCCTTTCCCATTTGCTCTTTTTGTATTTTTCTCGAACCCTTCTGTTTAAGCATTAGAGGGTTCAACTTACAATCTTCAGAAGTCCGTATGTTGTCGTACGCAGATGAGGTGGCGATTCTTTGTATTGACAAAGACAGTGTAAAAAGAGCCGTAGAGTTAACAGAAACGTTTTGCTAGTATGCATGTAGTTCTGTTAACTTTAAGAAATGTGTGGGGTTTTGGCACTGTGATTGGCCTCCTGCGCTGGCTGGGTTTGAGCGTACTGTATGGGCCGACTCCCCGTCTCGTTATCTTGGGGTATTTTTGAATCACTAGCGCAGTAATGATAAGTACTGGCGTGGTGCGGCTGAAACTCGCGCTTCTGCTTGCAATGCATTTTTTACGGCAAAAGTGTGGTATGTTTTGCAAGTCTTGCATTGCTCGCGTGTTAATATTCAGCGTATACAGCGAGTTTTCGCTGCTTTTATTTGGAGCTCGGTTTGGGAGCGAACTAGCAGAACAAACCTTTTTTAGTGAGCGTAAAGGCCCGTTCACACTCTTGCGACCTCTTAAACCTGGGTTCCTTAAAACTTCTTAAACCAGGGAACACACTGGCGCCATTTATTGGGAAGCAATGTAAACTCGGCGGTCCGGCATATATATTTTTTTTTATTTCTCGCGCATTATCCTTTCTTTCTTCGCTCGAAAACTTTTGTCAATGTTATAAACGAGCCTTTCTATGGGTATTACGCACATTTGACCTCGAACATCCCGCAAAACCTTCGCTCTTGTAAAATGCAGTTCCAGGGTCACCGCCTAGATGGCGTCACAATGCCAGGGTGTTCCCTCATTCTAAACACATTTAAGAAGTTTTAAGAGATCTCGTCTCTGTCAGTCGTACTCGGTCGCAAGAGTGTGAACGGGCCTTTAAGGCCCGTTCACACTCTTTTGACCGAGTAAGACCTAGAGGAACCAGACCGGTTTTTAAGCCTCTTGCAATCTCATAGGACCAGATCCACTGCATCGCATCCGGTCCGGCCCTAAAAAGTCGCAAAAGGCTTAAAGACCGGTCTGGTCTCTCTCGGTCTTACACGGTCGCAAGAGTGTGAACGGCGCTTTAAGGTTGGGGGACTAGGTCTTTCTCATTTGTTCGTCAGACAGCTTGTCAACAGATTTATTTTTCTACGAGACGAGAGAGATTCATTCTTGCTCATGGCTATTCAAGTGAGGCTACGCGGCGCCCCTAAAGGCCCATACGCACATTCACGTTTGAACGCGTTTGAGGGCGTTGCGGCGTCCTTGCGCCCAGGAGCGGTCGCTTGCGGTGCGACGCGCGCCTACCCGCAACGCTCCATAGCGCGAAGCATGCGAGTAGAGACTCGCTCAACTTTCCGGAGCGTTGCGGTGCGTTCGACCAATCAGAAGCCGAGAGAGGAGAGGGGGGTGACGTGTTCGCTCGCGCCACTCGGCCGACTGGGCGAGACGTATCCGGTCCCCACCCCCCGCAGAACTAGCTTCTTCGTTTTGGGGAGCGGTAACAAGTGTATTTTCCGAGGCTGCGATACTTCAAGCTTGACAAAACGTCGGGGAAGCCGGCGGGATTGTCCCAAGATCGAACACTTCGACGCTGTCGCTGTGCGCCGCCATGTTGCCTTGGATTTTGCTTACTCTTGGTGAGCCGCTAGCGACAATAGCACGTTCTTATTGGCTCTTGATTGCGGTAGACTGCGTGTCAACACAAGTGTGCGTACACGTTTGGCGCAAGCGCTCTTCGGAACGCAACGCGCCCGCTTGCCGCTACGGAGCGCACTGCGCCCGCTTGCCGCGACGGAACGCACCGCGCTCAAACGCGAATCTGCGTATGGACCTTAAGTTTATCGTTTCGTCAAGCGACGAAGTACGTACTGTACGCGGGTATTGGAAGGAAGTCATTGAAGCCTATCGCTTTTTAGCCATGCGGTTTTCGCACGAGTGCTTGTCTGGTGTTTCGCGTAAAAGGTTGTCTCATGTCTTGATTGATTTAATTTTTTCCGATTCTGTTATACCGTGCCTTGCACTGCGAAGGCCCAGGGCAGGATGTCCTGAAGCGAGACAAAATAATGGTGGTGCCTGCTTGCGTAAACACGTTTTTCTTCAAATTGCATACTCAAACGCTGCCCGTTAAGGCTTGGCTAGCCGAAAAGGGCTTTCCTGCAGCGTGGTCAGATAACTGTTTATTGTGCAAAAAGCAAGAAACAATCGAACACGTCTTCCTAGACTGCTGAGATGCGGTGTTCCTTTGGGACGTCTTGCAAAGAGCCCCCAAAATGACCTCCCGCTAACGCCACACGGAATACGTTTTTTAACCTGTGCAAGGTGACTGCACTGTGCCCCTGGATATGATCATGCTGATGGGCCTTCACAGTTTATGGAAGTGCCGTATGGCCGTGCGCCACGCAGACATTGATGTACATTTTGCACATAAGTATTTAGTTGAGCATATGTGTTTCCTGAAGGAATTGTACAGGGCCCAGCAGCCCCAACCGGAGTGGGGAACACTTCTTGAGACACTCGCTTCCCTCAAAGATTTTTAGTATTTGTTACGTTAGTGAGTCAGCTGATGGTGTTTTAGCCTTTAACTTTAACTAATAATTCCTCTGGTGCCTGCTTTGCGACTGCTTGTTCGGGGTGGCTAGGAGCCAGTCAAGCTGTTTTTACAGCTTTTTTCCTTAGTCACCTTTCAACTTTTTTGTTGGAAAAATAAAGGAATTATTACTATTATTATTATTATTATAACTTGTGTCGATGTAAAACACCCGGCAATAAAAAAAATATCTTTAGTATAGAAATAAGAGAGCTGGGTCTTGTCGTCACGGCGTGAAAATTCTAGGTTCAAATCGCGTAAATTTTTTTTAAATACATTTATATTTTGCGCGTGTGTCATAATTTTTAACTGTTGTTATTTTTTTTGTTGTTTACAAATCGTTCTTGCTATGTCTGAGTTCGTGTTTCTTGCTCAACATCTATTTTAACAGTAAGTTTCCCTAAACGTAGCGAATGCATTTTTTCGGCGCAAAACGGTCAGGCTACGCTGCCTACTGCGTGTTTTCGCCACTTCCAGTTGCGCACCACCTACATTTATTTCAACAGTTTCCTGGCCAACTACTAAACCGTTCCACGGACTTACTCATCGACCGACCGATGGACTGACTACGATTGATTTGCGGACTTATCAACACTCTGCGTCTGTGTGTGCCAACATAGAGACACGCCATCTAGGTCAAGACGCCTTGCTCGGCGAGAACGTATTCGCAACTTTCAGCGATGGTTGTGCCGCAATGTGAGAATCGCGTTCCCTAGTTCCTGAATGGTCGCCTTCACAATAAAGATGCTTGCCAACGAATTCCTGACGTGAAAAAATAAACTAGGGTTCTAATATAGCTCGTACATAGCAAAACTAGAATTACTCACGCCTCGCAGATCCAGCCTCGTACTGCTGTTCTATACGACGATCATCCAGATGACAGCCATTTTGATAGGCACCTGTACACCCCCTGTAGGTCGTGAAAGTTGCGAATATATCGGCAGTATGAGATTCTGACGCCGTGCAGAAAACGTTGTGTTCCGAGACCGCCTTAAAGTAAAAGTTTAATCTATTTTTTTTCAGTTGTCCGACTTTCGCAGACGTTTGACTTGCTGCCTTGTCTGTAGGATTTTGCTCAATCAATTCAACCACGTCTGCTAGGTTTTAGTTTTTATTGCGAAAGCCACTATTGTTTTATGGAGCGAACCGACGTCACCAGCTTTGCAACAGCGCCAAACGTTGGTCAAACGGCACCTAATATTCCCGAACCCAATGGAGCGAAGTAAATCCGATTTCTGATGGATTATGCTCCAATTGGCTGCAGCGCGTCATTAAGGAACGAGGTTTCCATTAGCTCTCGTGCGGCGTAGTTCCAAAAAAGCCACAGAGAAGCCCTCTCCATGACGGCGCAACGCACGCAGCTGCCCGGCCGCCGGCAAGAGCGGTGCGGCGGTGCGGACCTGGCGGCAGAGCTGCTCGGGCAAGCTCCGGGACGGGTACACGGCCGAGCTCAGCGCGGCGCGGCCACTTCACGAGATCGCGCGCTGTACCGTCGGCCGTGGAAACGTGGTCGTCCACGCCACTACGCCGCAGACAAGCTCATGAGTTGTGAATGCTTTCGCATTCACAACTCATAAGAAGTGCTTAGGAGTCCTCGGACTTGTTTTTTGTGTTTATTTTGCTGACGCCTTCATTTTTCCTTAATCGACAGAGCTGCAGTATGAATTAGTACTAAATAGGCACCTCCGGTTATTCGTAAGAGTCGCAGCAAGAGTGTTGTATATTAAAAACGCATAAAATTGTAGTTGCTGAGGAAAGAATGGTTGTTTCGGCCCCGTCTGTATGCAGGTCATACCCATGCTGTCATCTTGGTTTTCTTTTAATGAACATTATGAAACGATTGTATTAGCGCATCAACTTTGCTTAATCTTTTTGTTTCCTCTGGTCTGTCGATTTAACAGGTGGGACAAACAATAAAAATCGTGTAAGGCGCAGTCGTGCAAGTGGATGATTTGTAACAGGGACTGCAGTTAAAAAATAAGACACGCGCGCAAAGTCCAAAATTAATAAAAAAAAAATATTTCTAACGTTAATAATCCTGGAACTGTTACGCCACCAGGACAAGTGTCGGCTCTCCTACCTCTCGACTAAAGCAGACAGCTATAGCGGGATCCTTGGCGGAGATGCATAAATAGACGGCCCCCGCTTTTTTCTCACGTGATCTCTCTTTTAGTTTGGCTCATATTTACCTTCCCTGGCCGTAACTTTACCTGCCGTTCCTAAAATAGAAAGTGGCCCATTTTCGCAAAATGGGGCCTATTTTCGCCTTTCTTCCGTTTCTAGGGGCGCCATAGTGCTTCATGTATTTCAGAGCTCCGCTGATCGCCATTTTCCCTGTCACATTTTCAGAAAATGACAAAACATTTGTATAAGATATTGGTTCGCGATGAATCTTTGGCATCTGGCAGACCTCTAGCACTACATGTGGGTAGATAATAAAAATAAAAAACCTCAATATTGTTTGAGGGATACTCCGTATAGAAGCACAAAAAAAGACTATCTTTTTACGTCTTGGGAAGAAGTAACGAAAAACCTAACTAGGTCACCTGTTATTTGAAAATAAGCGACGTAAGCACGATACCCGCTAGCCGTAACGCCGATACTATTAACGCTTTACCACCATCCAGTGTTTTGCCCGTTACCGAAAATAAGTAAGGAAATAGCGTTACTCGTTAGCTTGGAAAAAAGCTAACGCGTTACAAATCTCCGTTACTATTTTGCAAATATAACGAAATACTGGTGTTGTCACTTGCCATGACTAACGGATGTTACTTTTACGTTAGTTTGTCGTTACTTTGTGTTTCACTGCTAGTATATCACAGCTGTTAGCATATGACTGTAGACTCTAGAAGAATGGTACAGTAGCCTTCACGCACAACCAGGAACTGCAAGAAAGATAACACGGGGGCAGCGTCCAGCAATAAGTAATTCGGTCTTTGAATGTCAGGGAGTTGAGGGCGACTACGATACAAAAAAAGTGCCGTCCGTGGTGGTTACGCAGTCTTTGTCTAATGTTTTAGGCGCTATCGGAGGATTTAGTGGGAGGCGACCTTCTGAACGTAAATCGTTATCCAGCGAGAGACCGCACCTTTGTACCACGGTGGCAGGGATTCTAAAAGATGGTGACGTCTTTCTGGTGACGGACGCCTTTCAATCCTGCGAAAACTTTGCCACTTGTTTTGGTTCAAAGCTTGGGAACGTCAACGCTTCCAAATTTAGAGTTTATCCTTTCTGTTGTTGACAGAACAAGAGTTTATTTATTTTGAAGAGAAGGATTTGAGCAGCCGGAGTAACTAGGAACGATTAGGCAGAATCCTTAGAGCGGCGGTAGACTTGCCTTCCTAGCGGATGCCTCTTTCCTGCGAGACGGCTGCTCCTTCATGGTACGGCGACGGTGATCTCAGTAGCTTTGATACAAAGACTGCACCAAGGACGCTTAGGAATTCCGCAAAGCGATAATCTCGCGTCTTTTGGGCCCGGTCGTGGGAACGTTGAAAGTGTCTTCCGAGGGAATTTGAAATGACGCCGTTTATACATAGCTTTGTTGGGGTTTCTTTGCCACCTTTTGTAGTGCGCAGAATGAAAATTATTTTGCTTTCAAACTATCATGCGGCCGTTTTTAATCAAAAGTAACAAGTAACGGTAACGTAATTTGATAGCAGATACCGTAAAATAATAACGATAATTACTTTACTCATTACTCATTTGGGATTCTAACGAGTACGTCAGTATGTTACTAAAAATACTAACGCGTTACCAGTAACGTCGTTACTTGTAACGCGTTGGTTCCAGCACTGCCGCCAACACTGCCTGTTAGCAAACTTGAGGTTAAGAGCGTTCCAAATTGGGCTTTTGGCCGCTGAATATTTTCAGAGTGTGTGGATAGGGTGCGCCCTTTTTTCGCTTTCCTAAGCGGCGAACACCCACGCGCTGGGCTGTGGATTTGTATACAATGGAATGGTGTATTGCGTCGCGTCGAAACCCGCTTTTAAACGAAACCCCAAATCTGCGTGGACAACATTTGTCAACGGGATTTCTGCGACCCACTATATTCCCGACTAACATCCTTTTGCTAGCGCGGATTTGAATAAAAAATACAATGCCAAAATGGTCGAGGGCGGTTTAGGAGAAAACAAACATGCACGAGATTTCGCTAGTTCAACACGGAAGTTATTAATTGGAAGTGCGCTCTCTTTACAAACCCGTATCATAAGCTATCGTACAAACAAGAAGGTTTCTACTTTTATATGGGAGACACAATTGAATAATGAATGGGATGTTTGAATAGGTTCGCGTTAGCATGCAGCAACAGTATTTCATTTGCGAACAGTTTATTTGCATCATTTATGCTTGAGGGGATTTTTCAAGCCGGAAGAAGTACTGTCCATTTTATTCCCGACTAACATCCTTTTGGTAGTGCGGATTTGAATAAAGAAATATAAGGACAAAACGGTCGAGGGTGGTTTAGGAGAAAACACACATGCACGAGATTTCGCTAGTTCAACACGGAAGTTATTAATTGGAAGTGCGCTCTCTTTACAAACCCGCAGCATAAGCTATTGTACAAACAAGAAGGTTTCTACTTTTATGTGGCAGACACAATTAAATAACGAATGGGATGTTTGAATAGGTTGGCGTTAGCATGTAGCAAGAGTCTTTTATTTGCGAAGTTATTATCGTTATTATTTTACGGTTTCTGCTAGCTATGTGTAATTTACATCATTTATGCTTGAGGACATTTTTTAAGACGCAAGGAGTACTTGTCCATAGACCTTCCCCCCAAAAGAGCTCCTGGTCGGTTTTATTTTCAGTGTTCGTATGTATTAGCGGCGAGATGTTTTGGCGGCGCCCTCGTTTGGTTACCTTTCGTGACGTCATTGCCTTGTGAACAACAAGTTCGATGGTGTTTGTAATGAGCATGGTGGAAGCCTGAAATCATAGCGCTCTCAAAGCAACACTACCAACAACGTCAAAATTGAAGTTCTTACATTCCTCTTATTTCCGTCGATGGGAAAACCTTTGCTGACGTCATAGTCACCATTCGGCCAACCATAGAAGGCCGACCACAGCGACGCTTTGTATAGAGAGGTATGTTTATTTACAGGAAAGCAAAGAGGTCAACCTGCTTGTGAGTGCTGGTTTGCTACTTTGCGTGAAAAGGAAGAGAGCAGAGAGACAGCAGACAGAATAGAGAAGTAAAGAAAGAGTAAGATCACATATCCACTCGTATCCCCCCTCCCCCACACACATCCCACACACATACTAAAACACATACATACGCACTCAAAGATTGGCGACAAATAAATAGCCACACGTAAATTAAAAAGAGTGATGTCAGTTCACAGCTCTTGGTCCAGGCGGGTGTCCTTTAAGAACCGGAGTAAAGCGTTGGTTGCTTTGCATTCTTTCGCTACTGAAGTCCAGGGTCCTAATATATGGCCGAGCTCCATTTCCTGATCATGTATCTTCAAGGATTGTTTTAGTATTTTCCCTTGGGAACTATATAGTGAACAATGGCAGAGTACATGTTTGATGTCGTGTGTTGTTGAGCATGCTGTACAATGCGGTGAATCTACTTGGCCGATCATATGAAGATATTTTCGAGTAAAAGCCACATTCAAGCGTATTCGTTGCAGGACAGTTTCTGTTCGTCGTTTTATATTTCCCGGCATTCGGAACTTTAATTCCGGGTCAATATGTTTCAAGTGCGCATAATAGTAGCATGGATCCGTCCATAGTCTGGATGATATTTCTCTCCCAATTTTTCGGACTATATCATTTGCATCTGTCCTTGACAGAGGAATTGCACAGGTATTATCAGCTTCGTGGGCGTCCCTAGCAGCTTTGTCAGCACCAATGTTGCCGGGTATGCCACTATGCCCCGGTACCTACTGTAAGACAATTTCATGTCCCTGACACCTCACATCATGGAACTTCTGCATTATGTCATAAATCAGTTGAGCATTTACGTTATTCTTTCTTTTATGCATGAGCGTGCTGAGAGCGGACTTAGAGTCTACAAATATTGTCCCGTTTTGGGGGTTTTGGGTGCTGATGTAGGCAGCAGCTGCCCGGATAGCCGCAAGTTCAGCTGCTGTCGAGGATGTAATATGGCTCAGTTTCGTTTTGATTGTCGTGCTAGTTGACGGAATATAGGCTCCAATGGATGATGATATAAAGTTAGTTTACCCGTCCGTATATATGTGTCGCGATGAGAGATAGGCATGATGTATATACTCAAGTGTTAGCTGCATCATAACAGGTGTTGGGGTTGCTGCTTTTTGCCTAACACCGGGGATGTTCAATTTAATGTCGATAGAACTGCACGTCCACGGTGCTTGCTGCGGAGTTTTAGCTAATTAAAAAGTATTTGGAATATACCCATGGAGTTGCGAGATGACCTTCGAAAAGCGAGCAGTGGGTTTAACCTCCGTAATATCCGCCAGATGATGTGCTTGGCTGCGCGCTTGGTGTCGTAGGTGAACTCGAATAGTTTCTTGGGTTCTGAGGATACCGGGCGAAATTGCTCTAGCTTCAACAAGAGTTCCAATGTTTGATGTGCATTTTGGTAGTCCTAGGCAAACTTTTAGAGCCTGTGCTTGAACACTTTCCAGGTCTTTCATTGACGACTTGGAGATACCATGCATGACTGAAATACTGTAGCGTAATAGTCCGACAAACAGAGCGTTGTAAAGGGTCAAAAGTGCTCTTACTGAACATCCCCATCTCGTTCCACTTATCATTTTAATAATTTGTGTGAAGGACTTCAGCTTTTGCTTTATGCGCCTGATGTATGGGGACCATGACAAAGATCGATGTAGGGTCACTCCTAAGAATGTATGTTCTTTTACGTATTCAATTGATGTCCCCTCTATTAGAATGGGATATCTCCTTGCATCCTTTCTCGTGAAGGCGATAGCAGCGAATTTGGCTAGGGAGATTTGCATTCCATGTGAATGAAGGTATTTTACAGTTTTATTGATTGCTTTTTGTACACGTGCTCTGTTTATATTTAACGATCTGCTAGAGACCCAGAAGCAAATATCATCGGCGTAAAAAGATGTATCCACATTTTTCGGAAGCAGTTTGACAAGATGAATTAGAGATATGTTGAAAAGAGTGTAACTCAGGACACCTCCCTGGGGTACTCCTCTTGTAACTTCATAGAGATCGGTGTCTCCATCTTCAGTGGAAATAAAGATGTGTCTACCTTTCAGGTAACCGGAGACCCACGTACATAGTCTTGTACTTAGACTGATCCTTCTCATATCTGTAAGGGTGGCGTTATGATCCACAGAATCAAAGGCAGCTTTTATATCAATAAAGACGGCAGTTGTTTTCAATTTGCTCGCGTTTGCTTGTTCAACAGTGGATACTAGGTCTAAAACATTGTCAACACTGTTCCTTCCTCGGCGGAATCCTGACATGCATGTAGGAAGTATCTTTCTGTTTTCGAGGTCCCATTCGAGTCGTGACAGTATAATTTTTTCCATGACTTTCCCAACACAGCTCGATAAAGCGATGGGTCGATATGAGCTAATCTCCAAAGGGGTCTTGGCTGGCTTAAAGGGACCATGAAATGATTTTAAAATCGAGTTTCATCAACCGCACGTCGTAAAAGGTGTGAAAAGAAACACAAAAACACAAAAATAGGGAGCCCAAAAAAATTATTTGCTATAGAACTTTTAAAAGAAAACTGGACTCTTTTGCGCCTTCCTTCCTTCGCCTGTTCACTACGATGCATACGCAGAATCGGTGCACGTCAGCCGAATCCACATCGCCTATTGGGTAAGAGCCTACCTCACCAGCACCGCGATCGTAAACAATAAATAGCCGGCGAATGTTTCCTAAAAGTTTTGTTAAATAATATTCAGATCCACATTTTGTAGCATAATTAGAGATGTGTGGCGAAAATTGCCAAATTTGATAATGCTGAGAGCCAAGCGCCATCTATCGTGTGGTAAACGAAGCAACTACTGCGCGTGCGCAGTAGGGCAGGGCCGCCAGTTACTTTGGTGACGGCGACCGACGAACATTTATTTTCTTTGTTTTCCTTCCTCTCAAAACTCTGACTGACTGAACGTTTATTTTTCTACGTGTTCTTCCCGCGCGTGCCGACTTCAAGCAGCAAGAAAACAGTACTTAAAACAGACCACGACGAACAAGAACGCTGGATTCACCGACTTCGACGAAGCGTATAGGCCTAGCAGGCATTCCGACTCGGCGCTGCGTTGCTTCGTCGCAAGACCGTCTGCCTACGACCGGCTGGCGTGCTAAATGGAATATGCCCGCGCGACCCTTGTGGACCCTTCCCGTATTATAGTTTGATCACTGACCTCAATTCTAGATTAAGAGGTGAGGAGGTCAATCTCTTCCCCTTGTTTTCCGAGGCAGTGTTGACGAACACTCGTCGAAAAGGGACTCTCGTCGATTCTATCGTCTTGTTTTGTGTGATATAGAGCTGAAATAAACGCCGTATGGATTGCCTTCGTAACACGGTATGTACACTTTGTTATTGGTATGCCATTTTTATTCTGACAGACTGCACGTCACTGTCGACCCCGGTCCAACCTTTCTTTGCCGAGTGTCGCGTCAGTATCGAGTTGCAATCGTAAAAGAACGGTCCCGAAGCGCTTACCAAGAGCGCGAATACAAGACTTCCATCAAGCGTGCGCGTCCGCTCCGAGTGTAAGCAGGTATTTACGTGGCTCTTGCTGACACTCGTAGTTCAAACGTATCTTTTTTAACGTCGGCTCGCTCCTGCATCTCCGAGGCCGCGAAAAACGCCATCTACGTCGCTTTGCAAACGACTGACACGGGCCGGCCCTTCTACCAACAATGACGGGGTGGTGACAAGACTCGCTGCACTTCCCAACAGGCATACCGGCGTATGGGACTAGTCCCATGCTGTCGCTGTAGCGCAACATATCTCATTGAATTTCGCTCAGCTGCGATGCGGCGATGAGGGGCGCCGATTCAGGAAATACGTCGGTGACATCAGCGCAGTAAAACCTACCGGCGCACCCCAACTCGTTGCCGCTAACACTCCCATTCTCCTACTGCCGAGAGAACTTCCGGTTCCGGAAACGGTCTACGTCACGGCTTCTTTTGCGGTCAGTTGGAGAGAATGAAAAAGTCGATATTTCAATAATTTTTTGTGTAAAAGTTAATAAACCGAGACGAAAACGGATGCCTGTTCGGCATTCAGTGAACATTGACGGTTTAATGTAAAAGTTATCTGGAAAAAGTAAAAAGGTCATTTCATGGTCCCTTTAAGTATGGGAATCACTCGTGAAGTCTTCCACTCTTTTGGTATTCTACCAGATTCTCACGAAGCGTTATAGACATCGAGTAAGAATGTTCTAGCCGCGCTACCAAGATGTGCTAATGCAGAATAGCGGACACCATCTGGACCAGCGGATGAGTTCTTGTTTGTTGAAGAGAGTGCCTCTTTCAGTTCTATTAAAGTAAATGGAGCGTCGATGACATCGTTTTGCACTGATGCAGTGTTATGACTAGCTATAGGGATAGCCAAGTATGATATTGAGGAGTCGCGAGTAATCTGCAAGCAATAATCTTTTGCTACTTCCTTTTGTGTAACTTGCCGATGTAGTGCGATCGAACGAAATGGGTAAGTTTGCTGCGGCCTGGAACCTAAACTTCGCGTCATATGCCATATTTGCGTTACAGGCTTCCTGGGATCCAGTCTAGCACTGTTCGATCTCCATCGTTTCGTTGAAAGCTTATCGAGATGGCGTTGCACCTTTCTTTGCGCTTGTCTGGACTTTCTTATATCTTCTCTATTTTTAGTTTTTCTTGCCCTTCGTTCGGCTCGTCGACGGATGGCTCGAAGTCGTTCGTACTCCTCATCTACAGCTATTCGGCTGATCTGCATTCTTAAAGATTTTGTAGCATCCGATGTTGTTTTCTCAATAATATTAGAAAAATCTTCAATCGTGGTTATCTCCTGGCATGCTATTTCAACGTTTTCGCTGAACATATTCCAGTTAGTATATGTAAGGAGTTTTTTACGGCGACTGTTATTTAGTCCGGGTATCAATCTGTAAGTCGGAAGCTGATCACTGCCATGAGTTTCGATGTCTACAAACCAGCGACGCGGGGGCGAAATGGAAGACGATGCCAGCGTGATATCTAAGCAGCTGCTAAGTGTTGCACCTTTAATAAATGTTGGACTTCTGTCATTCAATATAGTTAGGTTGTGTTGGTGAGCAATGTTTAAAGTATTTTTTCCTCGTACTGTGGTTTTTACCCCTCCCCATAAAGGATGGTGGGCGTTAAAATCCCCAGTCAAAATATGTGGAGACGGGGTTGCCTTAATTAGCTCGTCTAGAATGTCTTTGTCGAATCTGGCTCTTGGTTCAATATATGCAGCTATTACTGTTAGAACCGTAGTGTCCTTGCTAATTGTTGCTGCCACGTATTCATTGGTAGGATGGGGATTTACATCGTGTACCACATATGTGAGGTGTTCACGTATCGCCAGTAAAAGCCTGCTGGGACTTCTTCCACGACTTGAGTGGAATACTTCATAACCGGACAAGCGTAATGTTCGAGTAACACGTGATTCCGATATTGCTATTAAGGGGAATCGATATTTGAAGGTTAATTGACGAAAGTCTGAAAGACGGTTCCGGAGGCCTCGAGCATTCCACTGAAAAATGAATGAGTTGTTACGGACCTTCTCTACCTGCACCAGGAGCTGATCAGAGGAAGAGCGATGTCTATGATTGTGGTTGTAGCTTGTGCCAGTGGAGAATCAAGGGAAACAAGAAGATTACGAATCAGCGTTGCTATCGTGTGTAGCGCATTTCCCAGGCTCTGTGATTTTGGTGTTTCACTGGATCTTAAAAGCGGTGGGGCCTTACACTCGTTATGGAGCTGCTTTGGAACCCACTGGAGCTTCTTCGATTGGCTGACGCTTTCTTGGTGTTGGCCGTGTGAAGATCCAGGTGACGTTTGAACAGGATTTGTCCCGTCAGTTGAATGGCTTGGCAGAGGTGGGAAATCTGCATCGCTCGCTGGGGGTACCACAACAACCTGCGATGTTTTCTCGATTTTGTTACTTTGGCGGTGATGACTTCTCTGCTCAGGATCTTGATGTCTGGGGCCAGATGGCTTCACCACAGACCGGGCAGCTGTGTAGTTGACGTTGTTTTCGCTGCAGTAGGCTGATATCTTCTTTTCTGTCTTGTAGAAGGTGCATTGGCGTGATGTCGATTCGTGGTTCTTTTTGCAGTTGATGCACTGCGGTTCTTTTGCTTCACAGGCACTGCGTTGGTGGTTGCCGCCACAGCGACTACACCGCTCCACCTTATTGCATACACTTGCAACATGGCCAAAGCGACTGCATTTTGGACATTGTCGAGGTTTGTCTGTGTATGGTAGGATTTTGAATCTGGTGTGGCCTAGAGTGACGTACTCTGGAGTAGTTTCTGTGGCAAAGGCGAGCTTGACGACATCTGATTTCCCTAGCCTTCTCACTTGGGTGACTGGGACAGTCGCGCGTATCCCTTCCTGGAGGTCCGCTTCTATGATCTCCTGAGAAACTCCACGGATGATTCCAATAGCTGAAGATCTTTGATGTGCCTCATATACAGTGATTTTCATTCCGCAGAGGGTTGTCATTTTGAGCAGAGTCTTTTTGGACTCGGTGTTTCTCGTGTCGATCGCCAGAAGATTAAGTCGGTAGTTTGGTCTGATGAGGATCACTCCGTCAGGTGCAATGCCATTTAACTTCTCAGATAGCTTTAGAGGATTGACCTTCGTGATGATTTGGCTCGGATCTGCAGGTTTGACGACGACGGTGAGGCCGGGGCTTGGCGTTGTGATGATGGTGTCGTCACTGGATGCAGATTCCTTCGAGACATGCTTTCTCTTCCTGGTCCTTTTCGATTTCACCAAAGTAAAGCCTGCGTTGTCGTCAGGGTCGCTCATAATGATGCTAGAGTCATCAGACATGCTGGATGCATCTGATGACTGCGCTGCGTTGCCGGCCTCATGGATCATGGTGTTTGTCCCCTAAGGGACCAAATCAGGGCCTTTTTTCAGGCGTCGTCGCAGATTTGTAGTGCTCAGATCGGGTAAGATAGAGACGAACGGCCAGATACCTGCGCAGTTTTCTGGATCCTGTTGTTTGATTCAAGGAGCGAAGAAATGGAGCCGTGTTTTCAAACACTTCGTCGTCGTCTTCGTGACGCTTTCGATCGCGCACGTTGCCAATAGGAAGTATTCACTGGACGCCATATTTGTGGGTGCTGTTTAGAGCGCATGCTCAGAACGAGCTCACATCAAAAGGCTGCTAAGACCGGCACTCTTGATGGTGCGCAATGCAATTGCAAAAGAACTGTAGAAGCTCGCTGTCAGTAAGCGGTCAGATTTCGCGCACACAGCTATGGCCGCCAGTAAATACTCCCTATGGTGCGTGATTTGCTCGCTTTCCGAAGCGACCAACATGCGTGTGCTGGGCTAAGGAGATAACACGCTTGGCTGACGACTTCTAAGTATTACAACGATGTATAGGAGGTGTAAGGTTGGGCGACGCCGCGGTGTGTTTCGTTTTGTTTTGTTTGTTAGCGTCCGTGCGTCCGCCGCTAGTGCGCCTTGGGGCGAGACATATCGGTTACCTTCCGGGGAGGTAACCGGGCGCGGGGAGTGTTTTAATTTTGTTTGAATGCGGAGGGGGCTGCCGCTCGGCGCATTCTCCGGGGCTGGTCGGGTTTCGACTGAGGGGTTCGCTGTGATTCCGCGAAGACGGCGACCATCGTCGATGTTAGGGGGCTCTCCCATTGGGTTCGTTAGTGACTTGCGCGCCTAGTTGCGAGACAGTTTGGGGGGCCCCCGGGTGGTCTCTGTGCCGGAGAAGTGTTATCCTTTTGTTTGCATATGCCTCGCAAGTGGGCTGATTTTCGTCTTCTGCGCATGAGAAAGGAAGTAGCAGTGACGTCAGAACGCCGAGCCCTGATTGGCTGATGGCGACCCCCTATCTGAGCGTCGTCTGCTCCTTTGCAAAGTCGTCTGGTCGCAACGTCGTCTGCGTCTGTCCTACCTTTCCTGCGACTTTCGGAAGTCGAGCGAGCTCGACTTCGCCTTTCAGAGAGGGCAGACGAAATAACTTGAGCGGTACGTTGTTTTTGTCTAACAACTAGCAGACGCGCATCAAAGAGTGAAGTCAAAGGACTCACTGGCAAGGTGTCCCGAGGCGCCGAGGTTTGTTTGCTAAGAACCGAGAGTGAGGGTCATTAGTGTCCGCAAATTCCCTCCCAAATACTTTTTCCCTCTTTTCGTGTGCGGCGAGACTCCTCAGTCTTTAACGGCGTCGGCGGGTTGGCGCAGTTAACGTTGTCTGCTTTACGTCTGCTAGTCGAAAAGATGGCTGCTTTACCTTTCCTGCGTCTGTCGGAGATTAACCGCTTTTTCACCGGCGAGAGTCACCGTTGCCTCGGAAAACAAGGAGATGACAACAGGAAGAGATTGACCTCTTAATCTTAAATTGAGGTCAGCGATCAAAGTATAAGACGGGAAGGGTTCACAAGGGTTGCGCGGGCATATTTCATTCAGCACGCCAGCCGGTCGTGGGCAGAGGGTCGCCGAGTCGGAGTGCCTGCTAAGCCTAGCCGGAGCTCACTTCGTCGTTGTCGGTGGAATCGTGGTGGCCGGGTGTTTGTGGATCCAGCGTTCTTGTTCGTCATGGTCTGTTTCAACTTTCTAGTACTTTTTACTTTTTTCTTGCTGCTTGAAGTCGGGACGCGTGAGAAGCGCACATAGAAAAATAAACGTCCGTTGGTCGTCACGACCGCGACGCTGTCGGCCATGCTGATTTGATCGTAAGAAGTGCGTAAGACAGCTTCGGAGCTGTCGTAGGATTTCGTCGTAACCTGCGCAAAACTTACGAACATTTCGTTTCGTGAATACGATTTTGTTCTTAAGTTTTGTCTTGCGCAAATTTTGGGCGTAAGATCGTTTCGTGAATCTGGCCTCTTCACTTCCGAAAGTCGCAGGAAAATTAAGACAGACGCAGACGACGTTGCGAGCAGACGACGCTGCAAAGGAGCAGACGACGCTCAGATAGGGGGTCGCGATCAGCCAATCAGGGCTCGGCGTTCTGACGTCACCGCTACCCCCTGCGCAGGAAGCAGACGAACTTGCCCTCCGCATACGAAGGCGGCTGCTGCTCGGCGCACCCCCCCCCCCCCCCGTTGCCGATCGGGTTTCGACTGAGGGGCTCGCTGTGGCGCCACAACGACGGCGACCATTACAGCTGTGCACTATGACCGCCAACTTTTGAGGTGTACACTAAATCCAACAGTTGCACCGTCCTCCTCATTCGTGATGAACCCGACGAGAAGCAGACGCCGAAGAGCATACAACAGCCGACGACAGCAGCTGAGGAGCAGATGAGATGCACCGCCATCTTTCGGGAGGAGTGCAAAGCAGGGCACTACCCAAGCGGGCGCTGCGGCACTCGCGGGTGAAGTGGTCGTATGCAAAATAGAGCTGGTCGTGCATCGAACCAACTAAAAAAAATTGGGTTGTGTGTGTGTTTATACAGCCTAGAACTTGGTCTGCCTCACAGGGGCGACGAGTCTCCCAGCTGTAGATGAGAAATTTAGCCAGTGCGGTACAGCCGCTAGCCTGGGGTCTTTAACGTGCACCACGCAGTAGTGATACACGACCGCACGCCGGTACGATGCTCATCCAGATCGAAACGGGCAGGGGTGGGGCTCGAACCCAGGATCCCTGGGTTCTGCAGCGCGAGCTTTCGCTCCACGTGCTCCGAGCTGGTGTGCGCTAAACCACTCGGCCACCGATCCCCCCCGAACCAACTAGGAAAGGCAGTACTCAGTTCACCCTTCAGCTGAGACTAGAAGCTCCACATTCAGCGCGAGCTCGCTGGCTTTCGCAGTGCTTTGGTTTCACTGCCTGCTCGTTCACACTTCTGTTAGAAAAGGCAGAAAGCTCGCGCTGAAGGCGGAGCTTGTAGTCTGAGTTTGAGGGTCAACCGAGTTACGGAGTATAGTGAGGACGAGTTAGGAGACATGTGGGCTTATAGGAGAGTTTGGCGTGTCCCGGGCACGTGAGTGGAAAGCGCTCGATCGCTAAGCATATTCAGTAGAACGGACATTTGGGCAAATTGGTTGAGTTGATCGTGCAAATCAGCGCGAAAAAGACAAGGACAAAAAGGAAGGATTACACGGGAGAAGCGCTGACTAAAAACTGATTTTTTATTGGAATGTGTAGACGGCACTATGTTTGCTCAATCGAAGGGCTCACAGTGGATTCTGCACTTTTTTTCTCCTTGTCTCCCACTCCACGTGCTAACCAAGATCCAGAGAATAAATCTCACTGAACGTTACAGTCAGTGAAGATTGGTTCATGGAAGATGGTCTGTTCTTTTGTAATGGAATAGACCCATCTCACTAAGCGTACAGCGCATGCGTGTCGCCGCCATAACGTTAGTTCACAGGAGGCAGACGGCCGTGCACGCGAGGGCTCGTGCCGTCTCATGATCTACCCGCGCAGAGGCTCCAGTGAGGTTGTGTCACGCGCAGAAAAAATAAAGTTCCCTCGATGCACCGCGGCAGTGGTGGCGTAGGCAAACTGGCTAGTGAAATTGGTCTATAAGTTTCCTTCATTTCTCTACACGCTTCGCTTGCTGTTTCAACAATACGGTGGTGTTAGAGAACCGCGGTTCGCACCCGCGAACCGCGGTTCTCTGCGTTTCGTGTGAACACCCCTTAAGGGGTATCCACACGAAGGAGAAATCCGCCCCTTTCCTCCGCGGAGCGCGCATTACGTGAGACATACGTCATTCCTTTTTGACGCCTCGCGGCGCCGTTCTCCTCCGCGGCGGAGGCGCGGAGGTTTCGTGCTGTCAGCACGAAAGCTCCGCAGGTGCACGCGGCGGAGCCGGGGACGGAGTTTCCCGGGTTGCTGACGTCGGGACATACGTCCGCGGAGTTCTCCTTTGTGTGGATACCCCTTTAAAGGGGTACTTAGAGTCACTAAATGAGTATCGGCCCTCCGTTCCCCGGCATTGTTGTGGGCGCCGCCATTTTGGCTCGTATGCAGAGCAGACGCAACTGCCGATCGTCATGATTCAAAAGTGCGACTTCCTCAGATTTAGATTCGTTGTTAAAGGGGTATCCACACGAAGGAGAACTCCGCGGACGGATGTCGTGACGTCAACAGCCCGTGAAACTCCGTCCCCGGCTCCGCCGCGTGCCCTTGCGGAGATTTCGTGCTGTCAGCACAAAGCCTCCGCGCCTCCGCCACGGAGGAGAACGCGCCGCGAGGCGTTAAAAGGGAATGACGTATGTCTCACGTGATGCGCGATCCGCGGAGGAACGTGGCGGATTTCTCCTTCGTGTGGATCCCCCTTAAAGGGGTATCCACACGAAGGAGAAATCCGACCCTTTCCTCCGCGGAGCGCGCATCACGTGAGACATACGTCATCTCTTTTTGACGCCTCGCGCCCTCGCGCCGCCGTTCTCCTCCGTGGTGGAGGCGCGGTGGCCTCGTACTTTTAGCTTGAGAGCTCCGCAGGTGCACGCGGCGGAGCCGGGGACGGAGTTTAATGGGTTGTTGACGTCACGACCTCCGTCCGCGGAGTTCTCCTTCGTGTGGATACCCCTTAAAGGGGTATCCACACGAAGGAGAACTCCGCGGACGGATGTCGTGACGTCAACAACCCGGGAAACTCCGTCCCCGGCTCCGCCGCGTGCACCGGCGGAGCTTTCGTGCTGACAGCACGTAGCCTCCGCGCCTCCGCCACGGAGGAGAACGGCGGCGCGAGGACAGCGAGGCGTCAAAAAGGGATGACGTATGTCTCACGTGATGCGCGCTCCGCGGAGGAAAGGAGCGGATTTCTCCTTCGTGTGGATACCCCTTAAGGGGTATCCACACGACGGAGAACTCCGCGGACGGAGGTCGTGACGTCAACAACCCGGGAAACTTCGCCGCGTGCACCTGCGAGCTTTCGTGCTCACAGCACGAAGCCTCCGCGCCTCCGCCACGAAGTAGAACGGCGCCGCGAGGCGTCAAAAAGGGATGACGTACGTCTCACGTGATGCGCGCTCCGCGGAGGAAAGGGGCGGATTTCTCCTTCGTGTGGATACTCCATTAAAGGGGTATCCACACGAAGGAGAAATCCGCTCCTTTCCTCCGCGGAGCGCGCATCACGTGAGACATACGTCATCCCTTTTTGACGCCTCGCTGGCCTCGCGCCGCCGTTCTCCTCCGTGGCGGAGGCGCGGAGGCTTCGTGCTGTCAGCACGAAAACTCCGCAGGTGCACGCGGCGGAGCCGGGGACGGAGTTTCCCGGGCTGTTGACGTCACGACATCCGTCCGCGGAGTTCTCCTTCGTGTGGATACCCCTTAAGAAGATCACGCAATATTGCTTTGCTCTGTTACGAACTGTTTAAACATTTGTGGAGGGCGGAAAGGCGTTTCCTGTGACTTCAGATAAAGCTTCAGATAACTGGCAACCATGATTTTAAGACACAATATGGCTAAGTGTCGTTACTCTGAAGCGTAGCTTATTTAGTGGCACTAGGGGTACTCACACGAGGGAGAAATTCCGGGGATTTCTTTACGGCACTCGCATCCCGCGACGAAAACCTCAGGCTTTGCGATGTGCAAAAGCCTCGCGTTTTCGTCTCGTAATGGGCGCGTGCAGGGGAGAAATCCCCTGCACTTCTCCGGGGATTTCTCCCCGGAGAAGTGCCGGGGAGAAATATATCCGGGATATCTCGCCGTATATATATATATATATATGTGTACAGGGTGTTTTTTTTTTTTTAAGCTTAGCAGAATTTTTAAAAAAGATCCATAAAAGCTAGAGTAATGCGGTCTGCACAGGTGAATTATGGTGCCTGGCGGACATTATACTCAAGAAACCATAAAACTGTAAAATGATTAAATAACTAAAATTGACTAATTAACTTTTTAATTGGGGGCTTTAGAGCACATGTTTATATTAGAGAAATGGTGGCAGTCAATGTTCAAAGCGAGCTCAGCTTTTAAAAATTGCGAATCGAGCACGTGGTTCGAGATATTCACCTCTTAAATTTGCACCAGAAATCGGCCGATACCGAAACTAAAGTGGTGTGAGGAGCGCCGGAAGCACAACCCCCCTCCTACGTCGGCGGGAACGCCCAGTGACGAAATTCGCGTCACGGTTTTGATTGACAGCGGCTTGCAGATGTTCGCGGTTTTCGTTTGGCTGCTGGGCAGATAATGGACGAGTCATCTGACGGACCGGCACGAGGCGCCTCGCCAGACATGCGATATCAGTTACGAGTCATTTAGTCACGGTCGCAAGGAAGCGTGATGATAAAATAGAGAAACAAGCTTAGTACTGATAGCTAGATAAGTAATGAGTTCTGTGATCGCGGCTGCCCGGTGCTTACTTGTCTACCGTTCGGGACTACATGGCACGTGCGGACTATTTCACACGTGGCTAGTAGCAAAGAAAAAGAAAGTAATCCCCAACGTGGCAATCACTGCAGTGTGCATGCAGTACAGACGACCAATTCAGCTGTGAGCGGCCTCTAAGGTTACAAGGGTGATCTGTTATTGTCCAGCCCATAACAGTAACAAAGTGTTGCCGCTGTATCCGCAGGTGTGCTTCGGTACAACCATGCTTTTCCTGAAATTTTCCCGTCACAATTGTTACCTAGAGTTTACACAAATACGAGTAGTATGTGTTCCTCGTTTGACTCCGTTCTTTTTCGTAAAGTTAAATAATGCCTGCAATATATTAGGCCTTCTTTGGAGCAATGGCTGGAAACCATAATAGCTAAACTACAGGGTTGAACGGTGTGGCTTGCTCGCATATTTCGATACCGGTCGGCTTCTGCAGTGATAGAGATAAAGTCAAGAATGTATGGTTCGCATGGCAATACTGATTTAATTCGTCACCCAGGAACGATAATAGATACAATTAGTACACCTGCCCTGAAGATAACTGTACGGAAAGCAACGTTTAAATAAAATGCTCAACGTGCATTCCCTCCGCTGCGATGCACAGCATGATCCACTTTTTGACAGAGCTCACAGCGCTGCGAATGGTATCTGGTGGAATGCTGACACATGCGGAGACTATCCTCCGCTTGAGGTCAGCCAGATTAAGAGGTTCTGTGGTCTTTAACGTACCCCCAGAGGACGAGGTCCAGTGGTGTTAGGTCGGGGGATCTCGGAGGCCAGAACATAGGTCCCGAGCGTCCGATACACCGACCTGGAAAGTTCTCATCAAGCCACGTTCTAGCGCGAGCCACAAAGTTGGGAGGTGTGCCGTCGTGCTGGAACCATGTTTTCTGAAGGACGGCGAGCGGCAGGTCGCAGGCAAAGTTGTCCACGACTCTGTCCAAGATATTTTCGCGTAGTAGTTGCCGTTAAGGTTTCCCTAAAAAAAATAGGATCCGATCAGTTTGTCACCCAAAATGCCACTCCACACGTTGACGAACTACTTGACCTGGTGATTATGCATCCTTAGCCAATGGGGGTTCTCGTCCGACCAGTAATGGGCATTGTGTAAGTTGACGTTACCGTCCCGGCAGAACTTCGCCTCATTGCTCCAGATTATTTGTGAAGGAAGTCCTCGTCCACTTCCGTCTGGATTAAGGCCCAGTTGCAGAACTCCAGCCGCTTTTGTCAGTCAAAATCCGTGAGTTCTTCATGGAGGGACACGTGGTAAGGATGGAAGTGGTGCTTCTTCAGCAACTTCCATACAAAGCTTACGCTTTTTCCCGAGTCTCGAGCAATTGGTCGGGTGCTGGCTTCGGGGTTGGCTCTCACAGACGCAAGGACGTCTGTCTCGGGATCTTGATATTGTCACGGATGACAAGTGACGAGGCGGCGAATGACCGAGTAAACTGAACGTTTAATGGGGCGAACTTGTGCCCGAAAATAAAAGGAAATAGAAAGATAACAACAGAGCGTCGCGGGCGTCGAAGGCGGCGAAGCAGCGAGATCGAACGCTGAGGCGAAACTGACTCGGCAAGGTTGCGGCTGGCCTCTTACTAGAGTGAGTCACTATCTCGAAGATTCGGCGGAGAAGGTTCGAACGTAGCGCGCTCGGGGCGAGAATGAACGCGCACTTTCTAGAACAACAGAAGCAGGGATAAACGATAGAAGGTATGTCCTCAGCAAGAACAAACAAGAATCTTCTACAAGTTCGTGACTCTGCGCGCGGCATTATCCCCCCCTTTAAAAGCGCATCGTCCCGATGCAGCACAAACCGAAAACACCAAATTCACAACAAAAGGACAGTAGAATCGCGAGACACAGTTCACGGTTTGACGAGAGTCCGAAGTTCTATCGTTCGTAATATGGCTTGAGGCGCACGACGTGGACTACTTCGGGTCGCGGTTGACGTCGTCTTGATGGTCGAGTTCCGTCGGGAAGCACCTCATAGTTTAAGTCCCCGAGACGGCGAAGCACCTTGTAGGGTCCAAAGTAGCGCTTGAGAAGCTTCTCGCTGAGACCGCGGCGCCGTATTGGTGTCCACACCCATACCCGGTCTCCGGGTTGATAGTGGGCGTCACGCCGGCGAAGATTGTATCGGCCGGCGTCGACATGTTGCTGGTCTTGAATTGGTAGTCTTGCTAGCTGGCGGACCTCTTCTGCCCGTTGAGCAACCACCTGGGAGTCATCGCTTCTGTCGTCGACTGGATCGTGCGGCAACATGGAGTCTAACATAGTCGTCACCTTCCGACCATACACCAGCTGGAAAGGCGTCACTCTTGTGGTCTCTTGTATGGCCGTATTGTAGGCAAATGTGACGTACAGCAATACCTCGTCCCATGTCTTGTGCTCCACGTCGACGTACATGGAGATCATGTCGGCGATGGTCTTGTTGAGCCGCTCCGTCAACCCGTTTGTCTGCGGATTGTATGCAGTTGTCCGACGGTGGTCCGTCTGGCTTAGACGAAGTATCTCCTGGGTCAACTGCGCCATGAACGATGACCCTCGGTCTGTGATCAGGACTTCGGGGGCGCCATGCCGGAGGACGATGGACTCGATAAAGAACTTCGCGACTGCGACAGCAGTCCCCGACGGAAGGGCTTTCGTCTCGGCGTAACGCGTAAGATAATCTGTGGCGACGATTATCCAGCGGTTTCCCAGGGTCGACGGTGGAAAAGGGCCCAGTAAATCCATTCCAATTTGCTGGAACGGTTTGGTTGGAGGGGTAATCGGCTGAAGGCGATCTGCTGGCTTTGACGGCGGTTTCTTGCGTCGCTGGCACTCATGGCACGATCGCGTGTAGAGATGGACGGTCTTCGGCAGCTTCGGCCAGTAGTATTTTTCACGTATTCGGGCTAGTGTTCGGCTGTAACCGAGGTGTCCTGAAGTTGGGTCGTCGTGGCAGGCTTGAAAAATCTCTTCTCGAAGGCTGGTGGGGACTACCAGACGCCACGGCGAATTACTGGTTCCAAAAGTTTTCTTATAAAGTACACCTCTTCGAATAGCGAAGGTCGGCAGGACTCGTGAAAAAACACGAGGAACGGTACTTCCTCGTCCTTCTAGATGCTCAATCAGGGCGCGGAGCTCCAAATCGTCTCGTTGAAGTCCTGCAATGTCGTTGGTGTCCACGGCACCTAGGAAACACTCGTCGTCATCCACGTCGGTACAGTCTGACGTTTCGAGGGGGGCTCTGGACAAGCAGTCGGCGTCGCTATGTTTCCGTCCTGACTTGTAGACTACGGTCATGTCAAATTCTTGCAGTCGAAGACTCCATCGAGCCAGGCGTCCTGAAGGGTCTTTGAGGTTTGCAAGCCAACAGAGCGAGTGGTGGTCTGTGACCACCCGGAACGGGTTCCCGTATATGTACGGACAAAACTTTGTGATCGCCCATACAACCGCGAGACATTCTTTTTCCGTCGTGGAGTAATTTTTCTCCGCCTTTGACAGTGTCCGACTTGCGTAGGCAATGACTCGCTCCGTGCCTTCCTGTAGCTGTACCAACACCGCATCAAGTCCGGAGTTACTTGCATCCGTGTGAATTTCGGTTTCGGCGTGCTGGTCGAAATGTCCGAGGATCGGAGGTGTCTGAAGTCTTCGTTTCAGTTCGTCGAACGCCCGTTCTTGTTCTTCTGCCCAGTGAAACTTCACGGCGTTTTTCGTAAGATGTGTGAGGGGCGCCGAAATTTTTGCGAAATCTTGAACGAAGTGTCTGTAGTACGCGCACAGCCCCAGGAATCTGCGGATGGCCTTCTTGTCCGATGGTCGAGGGAATTCGTCTACGGCGGATGTCTTCGCGGGGTCAGGGCGTACTCCTTCGCTACTAACGACGTGACCAAGGAACTTAAGTTCGCCGTAGGCGAAGCGGCACTTCGTTGGCTTGAGTGTGCGCCCTGCGGTCTTGATGGCTTGGAGCACGGCCCTAAGCCGTTTCAAGTGCTCGCCCAAGTCGTGCGAAAAAACGACGACGACATCCAGGTAAACGAGGCAGCTCTGCCACTTCAGTCCGTTAGTACGGTATCCATGACCCGCTGGAAAGTCGCCGGCGCCGTACAGGGTCCGAAGGGCATCACCTTGAACTCGTAAAGTCCATCGGGGGTGACAAAGGCAGTCTTCTCGCGGTCCCGTTCATCGACCTCAATCTGCCAGTTGCCACTCTTCAAGTCCATTGACGAAAAGTATCGGGTGTGGCGTAAACGGTCGAGGGTGTCATCTATGCGGGGAAGTGGATAGACGTCTTTCTTTGTAACAGCGTTCAGCCGCCTGTAGTCCACGCAGAACCTAAAGGTTCCTTCCTTCTTCTTCACCAGCACGACTGGAGAGGCCCACGGACTGCTTGAAGGCTGGATAATATCGTCGTCAAGCATTTCTTGAACTTGTTTATGGATGGTTTCCCTCTCCTTCAGCGAAACTCGGTACGGCGACTGATGAATAGGGGGCACGTCATCGTCAGTAACAATTCGATGCTTCGCAACCGCTGTTTGGCGTAGCCTTGACGATGTGGCGAAGCACTCACTGAACTCAGCGAGAACGTCAGTCAGCTGTCGTCGTTGTGGCGCTGGGAGGGATGGGTCAATGTCGAGCTTTGATGGCGTGGTTCCCTTGTGGTGCGTCGGAGAGGCGTCTTCTGAGATCACGGCGATGGCGGCCGAGTCCTGAATTTCCTCGACGTAGCCCACAGCTGTACCCTTTGTAAGGTGCTGCGGCTTTTGCCGGAAGTTGGTGACAAGGGCTACGGTACGCCCGTCCTGGAGCTCGGTTACGCCTCTTGCAATACCAATCCCTCGTCTAAGGAGAAGTTGGATGCTTCCTTCCAACAGTGCTATCCCGCAGGTGGCTTCGTCGGTCCCGACGGGAACAAAGACACTGGACAGCGGCGGCAGGTTTACGTGGCTGCTAAGGACTCGCACTGCAGCTAACGTCGCTTTGAGATCTTCTGCCGAGGGAACAGGTTTCCGAAGCGTCAGCTTGTTCTCCCTAAGGTCGATGACGGCGCCGTATTCACACAAGAAGTCCATCCCGAGAATGACGTCTCTCGAACAGTCTTGCAGAACGACGAACTTGACAGGGCAGGTTTCACCGTGGATCTCAACGCGAGCAGCGCACCTGCCGACAGGCGTGATGAGGTGTCCGCCGGCGGTTCGTATCTGTGGTCCATCCCACGACGTCGTAACTTTCCAAAGGCGACGAGAGAGTCTTCCACTCAAAACGGAGTAATCCGCTCCGGTGTCGATAAGTGCTGTCGCGCCGTGGCCGTCGATGATAACGTTGAGGTTATTCGACACTGTTACAGAAACGTCGTTTCGGGGCGTTGTAGCGTTAGAGTGGGAGAGCTCCGACGATCTTGGAGGATCTTGGCATCGTTCGTCTTCGGCAACACCACCTCTCGGCATTGCCGCGCCTAGTTTTCCCGACGGGACGCGATGGGTGACAGGCTGTCTCGGCGAGACCGGCGGAAGGGCGATGGCGAGCGTCGAGGAGATGGCGAACGGAATACTCGGCGGGGAGACGACTCAGGAGATGAAGAGCGGCGAAGGTAGTCATCGATGCCCCGAGGTCGCTCTCCAAGACGTGGTCGAGGGTCGTTGGGCGCGAACCCTCGTAGGCCCAGCTGGCGGTAGGGGCATCGTCGGTAGATATGGTCGGCTTCCCCGCAGTGGTAGCACAACGGGCGTCGATCAGCTGTTCTCAACACGAAGGTCTTCCTTGGCGCAACTTGTTCTGGACGAACGTGCGCCCGATCTTCCTGGTGTCGGGGATGCTGCGGCTCTGGAAGCACACGTCGGGGAGGCGCCATGTACGGACGCGGTGCTGATGGTGCTCGGCGGAGCATTGCGGCGTAGCTCACAGCGGGCTCCTCTTGTGCCGCTACGGCAGCGGGAGCCTCCGGTTGGATTGCCCGCTGAACTTCTTCGCGGACAACTTCGGCTATTGACAGCGAAGCCGGTTGGTTGGCAGCAGGCTGGAGCTTCCTGAGCTCTTCTCGGACGACGTCTCGAATTACCTCGCGAATGTCTGGGAGACTGGAGCCGAGGTTGAAGCTAGACGGCGCAAGGGCAGCGAGGCCGGGTGGTCGATGGTAGTAACTGGCTCGGGCTTGCAGGGCACGCTCGATGTTAGTCGCCTCGGTGACAAAACCTTCGACAGTTGTCGGAGGGTTACGAACAAGGCCGCCGAAGATGTTTTCTTTCACACCCGCATGAGAATTCTTACCTTCTTCTCTTCTGTAGCCTGAGGGTCGGCGCGAACGCTCAGGCGCAGAACGTCTTCCACGAAGCCGGTGATGCTCTCTTTGTGGCCTTGAGTCCTGGTACGCAGTAAGTCTTCGGCTCTCTCTCGGCGGTGCTGGTTCACAAATGTCGCCTTCAGCTGGCTCTTGAAAATGTCCCAGGATGTCAATGAAGACTCGTGGTTTTCGTACCAGCACCTGGCAGTCCCCTCGAGCGAGAAATACACGTTTTGCAGCCGTTGCTCGTTGGTCCAGCCATTGTGGCGGGCGACGCGTTTGAATTGGTCGATCCAATCTTCGACGTCTTCGTGGAGTTCGCCGTAGAACGGAGCAGCCGTCCGTGGTGCGACGGGCAGGTAGATGACAGCAGAAGCGGCCTGCGTCTGCGACTGGTTGGCCATCGTCGGCTGCCTGGTCCTGGGTGGTAGAAGTCCGTATTTCGGGTGTAGCCCTTGGGTGCGGCGACTTGACCGAGTCTCGATCTGGTCTTCGTTGTGTCCTCGGGAGCTAGGGTTAGGACTTGTACTGCGGGAACTCGGAGGGCTGCGCTGCATGGACATGCGGTACCCCGCACCTCCATTAGAATATCACGGATGACAAGTGACGAGGCGGCGAATGACCGAGTAAACTGAACGTTTAAAGGGCCAACTTGTGCCCGAAAATAAAAGGAAATAGAAAGATAACAACAAAGCGTCGCAGGCGTCGAAGGCGGCGAAGCCGCCTTTGACGCCCGCGACAACAGAAGCAGGGACAACAGAAGCAGGGATAAACGATAGAAGGTATGACCGCAGCAAGAATAAACAAGAATCTTCTACAAGTTCGTGACCCTGCGCGCGGCAATATAAAGTCACGTTTTTCTTGCGCCTTTGCTGACACACGGAACCAGTTTCGAGAAACTTTTTAAAAACGCTCATGATCGTAATATGGGTGGGAACCGCCTGTGCTGGGTAGCGAGATACATACAGCCTCGCGGCTAGCCTATACTTGACGTTCATTTCTGCGCACGCCCGCACCATATCCACCTTTTCCTCGATGGAGTACCTTGACCTGGGAGGGGAATCCATCTCATCACTGTGTTATAGCTTAATCAACACGAAGAACTTAATCAACACGAAGAATACTAAACTTATTTCTTTATTTTATCATCGCCGATCAAGTTTCAAGTGTCCGTCGTGAAACTTGGAACTTCTGAATCATTCTTCTCTACATAAATGCATTTTATCATCGCGCTTCCTTGTGACCGTGACTAAATGACTCGTAACTGATATTGTGCCTCGTGCCGTTCCGTCAGATGACTCGTCCATTATCTGCCCAGCAGCCAAATGGAAACCGCGAACATCTGCAAGCCGCTGTCAATCAAAACCGTGACGCGAATTTCGTCACTGGGCGTTCCCGCCGACGTAGGACGGGGGTTGTGCTTCCGGCGCTCCTCACACCACTTTGGTTTCGGTATCGGCCGATTTCTGGTGCAAATTTAAGAGGTGAATATCTCGAACCACGTGCTCGATTCGCAATTTTTAAAAGCTGAGCTCGCTTTGAACATTGAGTGCCACCATTTCTCTAATATAAACATGTGCTCTAAAGCCCCTAATTAAAAAGTTAATTAGTCAATTTTAGTTAATTAATCATTTTACAGTTGTATCGTTTCTTGAATATAATGTCCGCCAGCTACTATAATTAACCTGCGCAGACCGCATTACTCTAGCTTTTATGGTTCTTTTTTAAAAATTCTGTTAAGCTTAGAAAAAACACCCTATATATATATATATATATATATATATATATATATATATATATATATATATTGTCATACGTTGTTTTGTTTTACTTGGCAGTGAACAGCGTGCACCGATCCTAGAGACGTCAGCCCGACATAGGTCTCGGTAACGAACTGTTTGCACATTAATAAGGAACACCGGCTGGCGGCAATGAGGTTGTGCGAGGAGCTTCTGCAACGTTTTTAACTTGTATCTTGTAACAGGAAACCGTATAGTACGTGGGCTGCGTAGCTGATTTATCAAACGCGTCGAGCTCGGGAGGTGATATCACTCTCTTTTTTTCTTTTCGAGCTGGCATCAACTTCGATTTAGTCATCGTCCTCGTGGCTCGTGGGTTCAGGGACAACTTTTCTTGGCAATTAAGTTTGGAGCTGTGCGCGCACGCTCGCCTCCTCTCCTCCGACATTTTCGTTTACTCTCGTCCCCAGCCATTAGGCAGACATATCCGGTATGGGCGACGAAAAAATAATAAAGAATTTCAACCTGCAAATGGTAGAAAAATAGAGGCGAGGCAAAACTAGAATGGGTGACGATTACGATTATGTGACGAGCCGCAGAAGACGATTCGTGCGGCTTGTGCGAGCTCCGGTGCCGCGCGTGTGAGCGAGATTTTATATAAAAATAAGAAAAAAAAAGTTCTGCATGTAATCTCAGAGGTTGACATGTCTTTCCTGAGCTCGAAGCCCATTTCTCTTGACGACCACAACAAATCGTCACATATGGCAACCGAACGGGGACCCGCGTCTTCAGGAAATTCATGTTAACAACCAGGTCTCCACCAACCACTGTCGCCTGAACAGCCAAGATTTCAAGGTAACTCCGAGATTGCGGAATGTTCCATCGAAGCTTTCCGAAGGCTGGATGACGACGCCAAAGACGCCGCATACAAATCAGTCGTCAGGAACACGGAGATCCTGAAAGGCAAGGTGGATCAACTACGCCTACAGCTAGCAGAGTTCAAGAACGTGACCTCTGCGCAACCGATCGACCGGCTGGAGGACATATCGTGCCCTTTCGAAGACGCCACCAATAGACGATTGCAAGCTGGGCGACTGGCCGCCGCCATGTCTCTGCTCGAGCAGGCACGCCCGTGTGATTACGAGCTTGCCAAAGCTACGTTCACCCGCTCGTTGCACGCGCTTGCACGCATGGGGCACCACTTGTGGCGCCATGCTTGCAATTGTCTATAGACAACTACAGGCAATCAAGAATTTAATCTGCGGACTGCTGCTATCGTGGATCGTCTTGATCAGCTTGAGGCAAAGATGAGGAGGATATCGTCGGCAGAATCGCTGTGCAGCGCGATCTCTATCCAGGACGCTTACGAGAGAAAATCGGCCAAGAAAGAGAGGCCCAAGACACCCACGAACAAAGCTCCTGTTCAAGCTGAGTCAGCCGCAGACACTGCAGTCACACCGGACCGGCCGACAAAGTCGCTGACCAACGTGGCTGTCAGCTCTTTTCCTCAGCTAGGCGAGGACATCATCGCCTGGTTTCACCAGATGGATTTCTGGTTCCAGACATTCAAATTCGCATCTAGTGAGGCCATCCCATCGATTGTATCCAAGCTACCATATAAGGACTTCATGCGGGTGAGGTACCACCTGAAGACAACCAAGATAACGACGTGGGAGCAAATGAAGACCGCTTTCTGTCGACGTTACAACCTGGACAACGAAGTTCCAGCGAAACAGAAGGGGTTCGGCGCAAGTCAGAGTTCGGGAGAGTCCTGCACAGACTTCGCCTTTCGCAAACTGGAGCTCATCGACGAGTGCAACTACCCAGAGACGGAAGCGGAGAGATGCAGGGTTTTCTGGCAACACTGTCTGACATAGCACGAAAGCACTACTTCGATAGACGCATTGCTTCGTTGGAGGAGTTGCTGGACTCATTCCTCCGCTTCGACCAGGTAGTCTTCAGCCAACAAAAGAAACCGGCATCCACGGTCGCTGCAAAGCCAGCTCAGGCTGCGAAGGTAACCAAGAAAGCGTCCTCCTTCCCGCTCTTGAAGCAGGATCGGTCGCCGCCTTGTCAGAACGCGGACGACGGCCATTGTCAGCAGCCTCCTTCTCCACGCGAGAGGCAAGAGAAGCAACACGTGCCACCTCAATGCTCGTCAAAAGCTTCGCAGAATATTCGGCGTTCTTCGTTTTGTGGCCCGGAAGTTAGTCTGCTGTGCCTCAATTGTAAGAAAAGCGGCCACTTTGGTAACCCGGTGTCGGCAGGAGCTCACACCAGAAGTTGTGGAGCGGCAACAGCGCTTTGAGTCCACTGCAGCACTCACGCAGGGAAACGACAAGAAGATGCCTCTTACGCCTGCGAGAGGTCATCAGTAGTTCGGCGCATCCCATGGGGCGCAGCAGTGGATATCAAAATAATTCAGGTTCAACTGAACGGACAACCCCTGACAGCTTTCTTGGATTCCAGGGCAATGAGAAGTCTCATCAACGTTTCCATCGCCGAACAGTTGCACCTTCTGATTCAACCTTCTTCCATCCGTCTCCATGGTGCAAGTGGTCAATCCCTCATGAACCGCGGCGAAGCAACTGCCACAGTGACAGCTGACGGACAGGCGCTGAACCAGGCATTCATCGTGGTCCCACATCTGGAGGAAGAAAAGTTGTTTCTTGGTAATGATTTCCTGACTGCGTGCAAGGTCATGATCGTTTGGGCCGAAAATAGCTTCTCGATTCCTCCGCCTACGACATGTCGTAGGGTCATCTTTGCTACGGAGCAGCTGATATTTCCGGGGTCACGAAAGCTTGTTCAAGCACGCCTGAAGAATCCTGTCCGAGGACAATCAACCAAGATAGATGTGAGCGGCACAAAATTGCTATACGACCGTCAGTGCCTTCTAGTTGAACTTATGGTTAGGGATAAGATCGAGAGCACGTTCTACGTACTCCTGGCCAACCCGTCGTCTCAAAAAGTGGCCCTACCCTCTGATGCTACTGTCGGAGTTGTTAGGGGGGTCACAAGTGTCAAAGACATCGAGCTTAGCGGCGACGAAACTGCGTCCATCTTAAGTTGCTCAAGCCTGCCTTCGCAGGAGGACCTGGATCGCCCGATTTCTTTGGAAATCGTCGGCCGTCAACGTCAACCGCTATCGCTTGAGGGTATCACGTTCAACATTGGTTCAACGCTGGCACCTAAAGCGGTTCAAAAAGTTCAATAGCTTCTTGCGAAAAACATGGCTTGCTTCGCGCGAACCAGCACTGACGGAAATTGTCGGCTTGGGCAGCACTCCATTCCTACAGGTAATGCGAGACCTATCTCCGAGAGACCACGTGGACTGTCGCCGGCGCAGCGTGATATCGTCATGGTGATAATTAAGGATCTCATCTATGCCAAGATTGTGCAACCATCGCGCAGTTCGTGGGCATCCCCCTTGGTCTTAGTCCCGAAAAAGGACTGATGAACACGAATGTGCGTCGACTACAGAAGGATCAACGCGGTCACCGAAGACACTGTCTACCCCTCACCGCGAATTGAGGTCGCCCTGCAGACTCTAACGGGGAGCAAGTTTTTCTCTGTCATGGACCTGGTTTCTGGCTTAAATCAAATTCCCATCCGGCCAGAAGACCTCAAGAAAACGGCCTTTGTTACTTCGCGGGGCCGGTATGAGTTCTTGAGGATGCCATTTGAACTCAAGGGTTCTCTGCTTACCTGTCAGCGTGCGGTGGACACTATTATCGAGAATGCCAAGTACAACCACACACTTGTCTACATGGAAGATTCTGTTGTCTACAGCAAGACATTTGACGAGCATGTGACACACCTGCAAAACGTTTTTTCGAGGTTCCACGAAGCGAATTTGAAGTTCAAGCCACAAAAGTGCTTTTCTTTTCTTTTGTACGTCAGTCAATTACCTTGGACACATTGTCACGAAGCATGGAGTTTCTCCAGACCCTTCCAAGTTGGCAGCTGTCCATAGGTTTCCGGCTCCCTGCAACGTTCAGAAAGTCCAATTCTTCATGGGCCTAAAATCTTACTTCCGGAAGTTTATCCTGAATTACAGTGTTCTTGCTGCTCCTTTGCGCGAACTTCTCAAGAAACAAACAAACTTCCTCTGGAATGAAGAACAAGATGCAGCGTTTGGAGCACTCAAGGATGCCCTGCATGAACCACCTCTTAAGCGTTTTTCGGAAGACGTACGCTTTGGCGTCCAAGTTCACACCGACGCTTCCAAGCTTTGGCTGGCAGCATTGCTATTGCAAGAGGACGAAGACGGAAACGTCAGACCTGTAGTGTACTTGAGTCGCTCCCTCAAAGGTTCCGAGTCCAACTACACATCAACAGAGGTGGAAGCTCTTGCCGTCAAGTGGGCTCTGGATGAGCTTCACCCGTACCTCATGGGTTGTAAGCTTCAAGTTGTTACCGGCCAACATGAATTTTGCTGGGTGATGCGCTACAAGGAGGGGAACCAACGATTACTGCGCCGGTCGCTCCTTCTGCAGGAGTTCGATTTTGAGGTCACCTACAAGTTAGGAGCTCTGCACAAAGCGCCAGATTGCCTCTTTCGGACTCCGCAGACAACACGGGAGCTAGGTGACAAAGTTCTCTGTGTCACATCTCCGGCCTTCCTGTAACGGGCTGAAAATTTTCCCCCTGACCAACATGACGATTCGTATTGCCAGGACGTTTTCAAATTTATGGACGGAAGAACCGGCACACGTAAACAGCAGAGGCGAGCCTAGCACAAGTTCGTCGTTCATGACAGAGTCCTTTACAGAAGGGATCAAGGCCCCATCAATCAACGTTTCTTGGTCTGCCTTCCTAACTCGAAGAGAGCCGAAGTTTTGCGCGAATTCCACAGAGGAAAGTACAGCGCACACATGGGCGTCAGACGCACCTTCGACGCTATTCGCACAGAATATTTCTGGCCGAAACTCTTCAGGAACGCAAAGAACTTTGTAACGTATTGCGATCTCTGCCAACCATATGAAGATATTATCTGCGGCACCTCTCGGACTGCTGCAACTGATTGAAGTCCATTCACCGTTTCACATGGTAGGGCTAAATATTGTTGGACCATTTAAGACATCTCGAGGCCACAAATACATCATCGTCGCCATCGACTACCTCACGAAACTTGTTGAGGCCAAGCCTGTTCGGAACATTGAAGCGGTTACGGTACAGAAATTTACCGAGCATCGAATCATTCTAAAGCACGGATGCCGAGCAGTGATTGTCACTGATCGCGTTACTCAGATGATGGCACGCTCGACTTCGGCGTACCTTCGACACCGTGGAATCCAGCACTCACCAACGATGGCGTACGATCCTGCTGCGAACGGCCTCTGCGAGCGGGCGAACAAGACGCTCAAGCAGATGATCAATTTGACAACAGCCGGAGGCGACAGTGGGCTGACGTCCTTCCCTACGTTGTTTTCTGCTATAATACGAAATTCCAAGACACCGTTCGTCAGTCACCTTTTTTCCTAGTCTCCGGCCGTGACCCTGTGACAGACTTGGGCCTATCTCAAATACTCTACTCAAGATACTGTGGTTAAAATACTCTTTGAAGTATCTTGGTATCTTGCAAATACTTTTGATATAGAGTATTTGATACCATATTTTAATTACGTTTCTGAGTATCTTGTACTCATTACTTAAAATACATTTTTGACATTTCGCCATTTTTCGACTTTTTCGGTAGAGGTGGCGTGGGCGTGGCACAAGTAAACATGAACAATCTATCTAGCAACCAAATCCTGTTGCTAGCTCCAATTAGCTACAGTGACATTGATTGAGCTCGTGAAAACATCGCTTTTTTTTGCCGATTGTGATTCATATTTCGGCCCAAAGTTCGTACAATCAAGGTTTTTCCCATCACATTCCCAAAGGCGCCCTTTTGTTTCCTAGAGTTTCCCCCAAAAACTCCTCGAAAAAAGGGGTGGTCTTACGGAAGTAAACATTGCCAACTCGAGGCGCGACGCAGACCGGGTAACGACCTACGACAACATGAAGACTTAGGTGTCAAGAAAATAATAAATAAAAAAAAATGATAGGTGGACAAAAAAAATTGTTTTGCTTTTCGTATATTTGACCCTGCTACGGGAAAACGTCAATGTTTTTGTTGTTTATTTTCTATTTGTGGTCAGTCCGTCACTTAATCCTGTCGCGAAAAATGTCCGTAAGTGAACATTGCTAAGCAGAGAACAGGGCAGGAAACGCAAAAACGAGCAGGATGACCTCGCAAAATACCAACAAAGCGTCCCCAAACGTTGAGTGCCTTTCTGAACAACACCTACTTGAAGAAGGTGCGACCACTGCCGTGGCTATCATGTGGGTTCTCCTTGTTATCTATTCACTCATTTCCGTATCCCAAGTTTGCTTGTGATTGTTGTTAAAGGAGCTGTGCAACGATATTCAATTGAAATGTTTTTCACTTGACACGAGCTTACTGGCACACCTGGAACTCAAGGATACTCACACGCAACGCCACTGACCAAGAAACTCCTTTGTAGCGGTGTAATTTCAAGGACAAAAGCGATCATTTTCATTCAATCTCTCCTTTGCAAAATTTGATGACGTAACGTGGGGATCGCAGTACACCCAAGTGACGATATTTGAATGCGGTTCATAGATTGGACCCGAGCATTGCGTGGGCACTCGACTTGAGCTCGTGATAATTGCTAGCTCGAGAAGCATTCGGGTAGTGACCCGTGTCCAATCGCTGCAACGAAGACAACAGCCGAGCCATAACAATGTCTGGAACTCAGCGCGTGTCCTGCGCTTTGCCAACCCCAGCGCGTGGCTATGATCAACACTGGCGGCATATAATCGGCTCCAGATTACGTGGCCGCTTGTTCTGGCTGCGAGTTGAGGGGGTGAACGCTGCTCGTTTTTCTTTAATTTTTTTTTCTGGGACTTCTATTGCGTGGGGTGAAAAACGAACGCGTGTTTCATAGGTCATTAACGTTAGGGATCTGTTTTAAGCGGTATTTGTACAAAGTACAAAAATTGTTGCATCGATCCTTTAAACGATCCGTCGAAGGTGCGCTGCAGGACGTGATATTCAGTGATGTCACTATTGGCGAAGAGCTCCATCCCGTCTGTTGCCCCCATACCTTAGTGTATACCTAACACAAGGCCTTTGCACACGCCCACAGACCTTGGCATGTTCATGGCATCCTCTTTAATAGAGCGCGGGGCACAGTGTAATGTAAAAATACTAACAATAAACGAAGAGACGTTAAGTGCCGGATCTCTCCCGAAAGCAGTCGTCAGAGAATGCGAGCTTGGCCCAATTGGGCTTTTGTGCTGAGCTGGGCACCTTGCATCCAGCATTGTTCATGCAGGCCGGAGTGATAACAAAAAGACCCTCTTCCCACTCACCGGAGAACACGAACTCCGAATCCAGCTGAACGCTGACGGCGCATTTGGTTATGTCAGCCGAGCGCTGAGTCATTGCATTCCTTGTCCCCATCCGTGCACATACTTGGGTAGTAATTCAATTACAGTAATTGAATTACTGTAGTTTAATCACTTTCCTTGGTAATTTGTAATTGTAATTACTTACTTTTTACGTAGTAGTAATTTTAATTGTAGTTAAGCTACTTTTGAAGCAAGGTAATTGTAATTGTAATTAAATTACATTTTTAAAGTAATTTTCCCATGTATGTGCAAGTAGTCCTAAAGTTAACCACTTGGGGCGCCACGGTCTGATCTCCTCCCCTTCAGTTTGTCCCAGAAATGTTTTGTAACATTTATTTATCAGTGATATTGTCAGGCGCGTTGCCGAGCACCGCGCTTGGCTCTCGCGCGGAGGCTCCGGGTTCGATTCCAGGGAGCGGACTCCTCTTTTGTCTATTCTTTCAACTTGACATTCTAGTTACTTCGAAAACATTGGCGTCTGATTGAGTTGCGAATGTTCTACGTGCCGAACTTTCTACGCCGAATGTTCCAGGAACCCACGCCGGTACAAAAGGTGCTCCGCGTGGCGGTCCGAAGTCAGTCTCGCCCCAGCGCTCGATCCAGCAGTTTCGCCAACATCGACGCCTGCGACGCTAGCCTTTGTCTATTTTGCTTTCGGTACAAGTGCGCCCCAATAAACGTTGAGAGTATCCAGTTATTCACCGCCTCATCATTTGTCATTCGTGACAATATCCTGCTCCTCATAGTTGGACTGCATTAAATATCCCTACGGTACTTTTTTTCCCGTTTTGTGTTGTTCCGTGTTAATAAACCATTCGGATAAACCAGGTTCGCGCAACCGTATAATTGTCGTTGTGTGTGACATCGGTAAAAATTACACAATGCGGAAGTATCTTCAAAAGTAACTGAAATATATTTCTAAGTATTTGTACTCTACTCAAGATACTTTACAGTGCAAGTAACTTGAGTAGTATTTTAAATTCTGTATGGAGCAGGTATTTGATAACTTAACTTAAATACTTTTATCGAGTATTTTGTCCAACACTGTCCTGAGCTCCCGCTTGATGTCGTTTATGGACGCCAGGAGCTCGCTGAACGACGTGACGCATCGGACTATTCAGTCGTTGTTCACGAGAGACTGAACCAAGCTCGGAAACTGGCCGCCAAGCACATCAAGCTCGCTCAAGAAAAACAAGAAAAGGTACTTCGACAGGGGACGCAAGGACATCACCTTCGAGAAGGGCCTGCTCGCGTTGTTAAAGACACCACCCGTAGGGCTCAAGGCAACACGACGGTTCACTGGCCCCCACCGAATTGTGAGCCGGCTCTCTCCTGTGAACTACGGGATTGAACTCATGGACTGTAATGGCCGCGTTGTAGTGCACGTGGAGAAACTGAAGCCGTGTCTTACACCAATCGCTGAATTTGCACAGCCTCTACCCGACGACTGAACTTTTGGAATTTATTGTGTGTGCACTTGTTTATAGCGCGCCTTCTCATTTAGCATCTTGTATGTACATATTCACTCGTGTGCACATCTTAGAGCGTGGTATTTGTTTATTGTTGTTTTGGTTTTGCCTCATGAAAGCGCACTGTTGCGTCGACAGTTTCTAAAACCCAAGAACACTGTAACCCAGGCATGGGACGAGCCGCAAAAGACGATTCGTGCGGCTCGTGCGAGCTTCGGTGCCGCGCGTCCGAGCGCGAGGGAAAATCATAAAAATAAAAAAATAAATAAAAAAAAGTTTTGCATGGAATGTCGGCGGCTGACATGTCTTTCCTGAGCTCGGAGCCCATTTCTCTTAAGGACCACAACGAATCGTCACAGATTATATCCTGAATATTTTCTATTAGCGTGGCGACAGTAAAACAATATTTTCGTCCATACGGGAAGGGATGACATTCAAGATGGTGGGGCCCTTGTCGAAAAGGCGCATCGTCATCTTCAATATTTACACCTTCTTACGGTCACTCTGAAAATAGTGCAAAGTGGCGCGCGGAAAGGGCACCACAAAAAAAATGGCAAGTCTATCAATTGTACACAGTTTCTTGAAAGTGAGTATTAAATCATGTATACGTGCCGTCTTGTTGGTGTCTTGTGCGCCCGCCACTATGGAGTATTTTCAGATCGATCGTGGCTGGGCGTAATTTTTGAAGGGGTCAGTACTGGTTCGATGGGTCCGCCGTACGGGTTGCCAGGTCCGGATGGGGTGACGAACATCGTTGTGGGAAGCTGGATGGTTCTTGTCGAAAACGTTGTTGCTTCCCTTGGCCGTCGGCGACTCAGTTTCACTTGGTAGTTACCTTTCAATAAACAATTTAATAGTTTTGTAGCGAATAAAAATACATAAGCGAAATAATACTGCAATAAGTAATTTTCCCGGCACGGGGTTAGGGAGGGGGTGCTCGGGTGTTAGCTTATCCGTGCTCGGGAGTTGGCTAGTGGACATTCATATTAAAAATAGCAAAAATAGCGCTTGTAATATCAAGTTCCGATTACGGGGACATTGTCCATTGGAATGCCTCTACCGGGCTTGATCCCAGAACGTTACCTCTCGAGCTCCAGCGCGAGTTAAAACCATTGCCTGCGTTTCCACTAAAATCGCTCGTAGCCCATCCCCTTTTGGTGGGCTGGCGAATCATTGACGCGTCGTCAGACGGGCGTTTCCCACTGGCCGAAAAGCCATAAACAATTGGCTAACTTTCTCAGCATGGTGCAATATCTTACATTCCCACCTGAGACCCCGCGATCTGGGTATATCTCACGGCCGGAGGTAAGGCGGGTTTGGATGTAAGCAAACTATATGTAGAACTCGCCAAGCGAGTCATACAGCCGACCCCGGTGTCGATATCGCCAACTGGGCTGCCCCGTCATTCATTCCGCGAGACGCGGTCTGACGTTGCCGTTTTACCGTGACTCCTACCACGCGGGCGGGAAAGAATACACCGATGTAAATGGTACCAGCCAGAACCACCCCGTTCTCCCGGCCCGAAACGCACGTTCTGGTTCGACAAAAAACGTGCGTTCCGAGCCTCGCGTCGTAAATTACGCCTGTTACTTCATGTCGCCCACTCTGGGGAGTGCTCACGCCAACGCCCTTCCACCAGCAACGTCCCTCCGGTGCTAGGGGCCCACCCGCCGAGCCTTCGTCGATCCTTACAGTGTCCATATCACATTACAGCAGCATGCTTCTCGGTTGCTGATGTAACGGGGATTCTAGGTTTAGAGGGGCCATGAAACGATATGGGCTTGTAATGTCCATGACTTTGCAAAGGCGCACTGGTCCTTGCCTGGCCCAAGTATACTCGCACAGACCGCCACTGATTCGGAAGCTTCTTTGTCGCTGTGAAAGTGCGAGGATAAAAAGGGACTTTTTATTTGAGTCTTGCCATCGCAAAGCTTGGTTACGTACTTGTAGGATAGAAACTACCTGCCTGACGGCGGTCGAGCGCGGCTCATGAGTTGGACACAAGAACTGCGTGAGCACTCGACATAGCCTCATAACGATCAATGCCTCGGCGGAGTCGGGTAGCTCCTGTCCAACCACTGCGGTGAAGAAAATAGCCGAACTCTAACGATGCCTGAACTTCAGGGTAGCTAAACTCGTCGAGCACAACTTTGTGTCCGAAAGTTGCGGAACGCGCTAATTGGACTCTCGGGAACCTGACGTCGCGCCGAGCGAGGTGTCATTCATTCGAACGCTCATTTCTTTGAGAGAGACAGAATGTAGCAAAGTTCATAGAGGGGGCGCGTGCGGCGCGTGAGGGGCGCGAGGAGCCCGCTGATTGAACATCTTCGCCGATGACGTAGCGCCCGTTTGTCCCTACATCCCTACACCAAGCTAAAATTAATGGTTTGTAGATTGTCCCTAGGCGACCTGCTGACGCTCAAAATCCCTCCGAAGTTTGTGTAAAAAAGAAACCTCGCTTGTCAAAGTCGTCGCTGACGTCAAAGTGACGTTTCCGAACTTTGCGAGCGCCGTGGTTTGAGCTCGAGATCTTCGCTTCGGATCGAGGCGAAGTTAAACTTTGTCAACATGGCGGTGCCGTACGCTGCGGCCGAGCTTATCTTACGCCACCGTCGGCGTCGCTACTGAGACCACCGGGGACGCCTTTCAACTCCCCGACGACGACTTTCGACGACAGTACCGGCTATCGAAAGGCGTTCTGCGTTGACTCTGCGACGAGCTTCGTTCGCCACCTCGGACCGTGGAACAACAAGTTCTCTGCCCGCTCCGGTTCTTCGGAGCCGGTAGCTTTCAAGGCATGGTGGCGACTGACGAGCACCTGTCAGTCTCCCACATGACTGTGAGCCGGGCTGTCAGAGTTTTTGCGGCTGCCATCGTTTTTTTTTATTTCTTTATTTTTTTTTTTTTTTCTGTAATATCCGAAGGGGTACTATAGGGCTGGTATAAATTTAGAATTTTGGGATACAAACAAGAACCGGGGTAATTCTTGGGTAGGGTCGAGTCTCCCGGCAGTGGGCAGAATTATTTCCCCGAAATTCTACTGGCAGTCGTCACTCATTGGCGGTCAAATCAGTTCATCGAACGACGTGTCGTCGATAGATCGTTTCATCGGCACGCGATGTAATCGCATGAAAGATATTGTCTTCCGTTAGAGGTATATACACATTAAACATTTTTACACCTTTATACATGTAAGTGGGGTGTCCCATAACTAACACCCTAATAAGTGTAGCAATAGACCTAATAAAAAATGTAAACCTCACACCTTTAAAAATGAGTGATTTTTTAAACACGTTTCTTAAAACTTGTGATAATGCACTACAACTTTTTATACCACACCCCTTCTCGTCAGGCACGTAGCCAAGGGGGGGGGGGGGGGGCCATAAGGCTCTGCCTCCCCCCCCCCCCCCCCCGAAATCTCCCATTTTGCTGGGGCCTCCTCTCCTCCCTCCCCCTCATAAAGCACTTTGTCATCGGCGCCCCCCCCCCCCCCCCCCCTTTAACAAAATTCTGGTCACGTGCCTGCTTCTCGTCAAGGTGTAAATACCACGGTACATCTTTTTTGGGGGGTGTGAACAGTGGTCCGGGACCCAATCATATGACTGAAAAAATAAATTACACAAACGAGTCGCCATCACATTGCTTTTTGGCGAGTGTCGAGGCAATATCGGCCGAAAACCGCACTCAATATTGGCCGGATGTACGGTTTTGCGCCTCGTCCCGACATCCGGCAGGTATGGGTATACCGATGCAAATAAACGATTTATGTCTAATGGCACTGGCACCCCTGATTTCTTAGGAGGCTAGATCGCGGATAGAGGCCTGATTGCTGGGGTCGAGCGGCACCAACGGCAGTCAGCGCTTGACACGATCTTATGCATGCTATAGGAGAAACGGAAAAAACTCAATTTTATTACGTTAGTAGGTTGTTCTCTACCATGAAACTTTTATCGTGCTTCCGCAAATAACAGTTAATATTGTGGGCAATATTAACTGTTAACGCGTTAGAATATCAATCTTGTTTAACTAAATGTTGTGTGGTTGAGAGTCCAAGGCGAATTTGTTGGGCGTTAACTGTGATGTGCTTAATGAGACAAGGGCTACTGAGAGTTATTGTGGAGCTATCCGTGATTTCGGAGTCATCAAAGCTCAGCAAACGATAAGTTAGAATGCCTTCACTGGGGACATTCGCATCGTTTTCACCGCTTGTACATAGTGCTTCATGGTGAAAGCTTTTCTTTGAACTGCTGTGAGGGATTCCGTGACAAACTGAAACTCGGAGCGTGCCGTTCAGTCGCTGAACGTGCTATTTATTTAGCAACCGAAGCAAGCGACGTCGGTAAAGTCAATCGTGCTCCGGCCAATTTTTTTTAATCGATGTTCAAACGCTTGACGAATGTCTATTTGATCTCCAAGAACCCGACATAATCATCGTAGCACGTCATAAAATGCTCGCCCTCGAGCACCGCGAACAAGCTTCCAATTTTTGCGTGTTTCTCCCTTGGACTTGCGTGTATTGCCTCATGGTGTAATAGGCCAAAGCAACAAGGACGAAAACGAAAGGAGAACTATACAGAAAGCGGCGTATTGCCTGTCGTCAAGCAATGGCCGCCGGTGAGGCCAGTGACGGGCTCCCGATTCGCGATCCAGACTTGCACTGTGAGAGTTCTAATGCATTACACCTACCGAGTGCTGCACGGAGAACAGGCCCCGAACGAACTTGCCGAATGCACCGAGTGCAGACTGATGCTGTCGCCATAGATGTTGTAGAAAAGTACCGACCTCAAACCGAAACTAGCGCCTTTTTGTTCGACGTGATGGGTGGGAATGCGAGAGTGCAGTCGCTGCCATCGTTTATCTAAATCAGGGGTGGCCAAGGTGCGGCTCGCGAGCCGCTTGCGTCTATTTGCGAGTTGAAGTGCGGCTCGCGGCTCCCTCCATAACCACCCCCCCCCCCACACACACACACACACATACACACTTTCCCGCCTCCCTCCCCGTCACACGAGCACTTCCCCAAAAAAAGAAATGGAACGCGTTTTAAATCGAAAGACAGGTTGCGGTTTTGTAGTTTTGTGCTACTATACTATCTTAGGTACAGTTGAACCGCTTTTTGACTCGGGTAGATTGAAAGTAGTGTAAGTTTTGTTTATTGCTTTAAACAAAGGTTGGCGCCTCCCCCCCCCCCCCCCCCCCCCCCCTTACGGACCTTGGAAGTTTCGTGGTTTTGTTTGTGGCTCTTGGCCTGGCCACCCCTGATCTATATAAACGTTGGTTGCTGCAACGTGGAACTTACATTTCCGATGACTTCCACATAAGCGACTCGGCTGTAAGAGATATCTACAGACGGCGTAAGTTTCCGAAACCAGCTGACTACAAAACAGCATACACTTGAGAAAATTGATGGCACCGTACGGGCAAGAACTTGCTTCATTTTAAGCATAGTATTATGAGTGAACCACTGAAAGGATACGGCTTAAATCTAGTTCTTTGGAACAGCTAGCAATACGTTTCGTAAGACTTTTTATTTCCCTGGTGAGGGCATTGAGAACGAGAGTTTTCTCAGAACAAAATATGACGGGGCAAGATAGCTGCCGTTCAAATATGACTTTGCTTGAGTCTCGGGCAACGTCTCCATGTTTAGCGTTCCCGGACGCTGAGAGAATGCGTCAGAGGTTTCTGCTGTGGGAGCTTTGTCAAAAAATGTTCCACCTTTCACCCACACACAAATGATGCTAGATCTCGCTGCCTCTGTGGTTGTCCTGGGCCTTTCATTACACACTGCTAGGTTTCAGCGTCTGTACGGCTGCAAAACGACTCAAATTTTGCAAATAAAACAGGGGCCGTCGATTCCTCCCTTCCTGAAATATCAGACGCTTACAATTCAAGCTCGTGTTTGAGTTTGTGGCCCACGGGACGCGGTTTCGAGCAGAAAACCAACTTTTTTTTTCAGTTCCGCTGCGCGACTGCCTTACCGTAGCAGACGAACTCTCGTCGTCTGCTCCCGCTTCTCGCCTGGGCGAGGCATGACGGGATTGTCGGCGCTAGAGGGCTCAAAGACGACGTACAGCAAGCGGCGTGAACGCTCGCCTCCCCGCGCTGTCTCGTGCTCTCGTGCACCGCCTAGGGATCGCGGGGGATTTTTCGTCAAAAGTTGCGAAGTTGAGCGCGCGCAGGGAGGAGGGAACTTTGCGGCGTTCTTTTGGTCACTCCCCCCGCTACGTCAAAAAGCGAAGAATGTTTTGCTCCACGAGTTTAGCTACCCAGCACGCGTCTTCTTCTTTGCCAACTTCAGCGCGTGGCTATTATTAACCTTGACGGCGTAGGATAGGCACCAGGCCACGTGGCCGCCTGTTCTGGTTCCGGGTGAAGGGGATGAATGATACTCATATTTCTCGACTTTTTAACGACTGCCGTTGCATAGACAGAAAAACTAAGGCAAGTTTATTTAGTTAATTACATCAGGGAGTAATTCTATGTAGTATTAAGCGAAAGTAAAAAAAATTGTTTCATGGTTCCTTTAATCCCCAGCCCTCCATGATTCGAATTGAATTATCATCGTAGCGGCGTGGGGTCGTGTACTGTGATGCACGTTAAAGACGCCACGCGAGCGGTATACAGTATACTGCTTGGGCTAAATTTCTCATCCACAGCGGGTAACAATGTCGCCATCTTCTGGCAGACTAACCACACGCTCTCTAAGCATTTAACGACGAATGTTTTCTTGCTATTTTGATTTTGAGAATGAACGGGGACAAGAAATAAAGTAATGGGAAGGTGGAATGGAGTAAAAAAAATGTATGACGGATGACCGGGTGATCAATCTTGTCATCCCCACAGCGCCGATACGGGCTCGGGAACTGCAGACGCCCTCTGGTACTCCAAGATAGGATGGGTCTCGAGAGAGATCTTCAGCAAGGCTTAGAAAAGCGCCTACTTGGTTTCGCATGTTTTGTGGTTCACGCCGGCGTTGATATAACTCGTCGAAATACAAGCGTAGCAGTGATAAGACGTTTCTGATCAGCGGATAAAATATCACACACTACTGTAGGCCTGAGTGACACGTAGAACATGAAGGTTTTGTTCTCTTCCACCATCAGCTGGTAGTTTTCCCAGTTAAGGATCTAACCGGTAAGAGGCAGACGATTCCACTCCACAGAGACGACAGGGCATAAATCCGTAAGCACACATGCTTGCATGGATCTTGCGTGTCCGGCCTTTTTAAATTGCCGTCGGTTAGGATCATGAGAACTTAACGTAGCGAGTGTTAAACAAGGGAGATATGCTCGTTTTTTGGTTGCGACTACATGGTGAATTTGAAATTTGAAGGCGACGCTAAATTCGCGAGGGTTTTTAGTTAACGAAGGGAGCTCGGCAACTCCCGAGTATTTTAACGCGTGGCGTTAAGGAGCTTGTGTAGCAGAAAAGCAGGCGTTGACCTCGGTGGCTTTGTGACGGTAGAATCCTGATTGGTCGATGGGGTCATGACCTCCCAGCTACATGACCTTACCCGGAAAACAACCCACAACGCTCACGTGAAGCGTGACGTCAAGCGTGGAATGAAATGTCGCCGCATGTCACAAATGATTTTACTTTATAAATCAATTCATTTGTCTTAAGAGCAAAAAAAAACTACAAATATATTTTTTTAACAGTCTGGTTGGGACACGTCTCTCATAAAATTGGTTTTGCCCGAAAAAAAAAAATTGGAGCAATATTGACGCCGCAAGACGGGATCTAGTCGGTAGTCACCTCCTTTCAACTTGTTTTCTCTCTCGGCATTTCGGGCGCGTGGAGGAGAGCCATCGCGTTGAGGTGGAAAGAGTGTATTAACCTCGGGACGTCGTTATTGCGCTAGATGTTTTTTTTTTTTTTTTGCCTAAAATTGTTTTTTTACGCGTGTCCTAATCAGTTCAGAAAAAAAGACTATATTTTTTTTTAAGAACCATTTAAAAGGGGCGATGCAACAATTTTTGTCCTTTGTGCAAATACCGCTTAAAACGGATCCCTGACGTTAATGACATATGAAACACGTTTTCACCCCACGCAATAGAAGTTCCAGAAGAAAAAAAAATTAAAGAAAAACGAGCACCGTTCACCCCCTCAACTCGCAGCGAGAACGAGTGGCCACGTGATCTGGAGCCGATTATATGCCGCCAATGTTGATCATAGCCACGCGCTGGGGTTGGCAAAGCACAGGACACGCGCTGAGTTCATGACATTGTTATGGGCTCGGCTATTGTCGTCGTTGCAGCGATTGGACACGGGCCACTACCCGAATGCATGTCGAGGCATCTATTGTCACGAGCCCAGATCGAATGCGAACGCAGTCTTCGCGTCCACTGTGTGAGCAGCATTTGAATATCGTCACCGCAAAGCTCGATGACGCATTCCCGCGAATCGCACTGTTGCCATTAGGGAGTTTTAGAATAGCGCACGCAAAAGCTTTGCGTGCGCAAAGAATAGCGTCGTCGCCACTGCGCATGCTCCGAACGCAAACCAGATTTTGCGCTTTGCGTGCGCAATTTTTGCGTGCGCTATTTCTCGGAAATAGCGTGCGTACGCAAAGGGTCTTTGCGCTTCTCCAAGAAGGATTCGTGATGAGAAGTTGGCTAAAGCCAAGACGAGCAGAGTTGAAAAAAAATGGCGGCTTCCAGGATTATGTCAGCGGCTGCTTTGGCGGCGGCGTGCATAGAGACATATGCGTCGTGAGTGCGACGTCGGCGGCATCCTCGTGACTGCGATTTTCAATACGGGACGACATTGTACTCGGTTTGACAACGATCACCGACAGCTTGATGCTTTTGACGCGCGAACATTTCTCGGCGAAGGTACGATGTGCGAAGGTCAGTACACGAGACCTCTCTTGCCGAGGCGACGCAAGCGGACACGACCGGTCAACCGCTCGCGTCGCATTCTCACGTTTAAACAAATCTGAAATATTACCCTGGACTAAAAAACTTGTTTTTTCTTAAGTTAGAGCATTTCGTGTGTGAAATAAAAATTGTGACTGCATCTTGGTGGCGTCGCAAGCGCGAGATGCTTGGGCTTTCGCGTCGCGACGGAGAAACGCTATTCTAAAACTCTCTCGCGTCGCGTGCGCTAATACAAGCGCTAAATTTAGCGCTAGCGTGCGCTAAAATTGCGTACGTTATTCTAAAACTCCCTATTGTCCCCACAGCTCCGTCATCCAATTTCGCGAAGGAGCAAAAGGTGGCTTTGGAAGGAGAGACTGAAAGAAATGCTCCGTTTCATCCTTTGAATTCCGCCGCGACGAAGACGCTTCTTGGTCAGTGGTGTTGCGTTCGAGTATTCTTGGGTCCCACTAGTGCCAGGAAAAAGTAAGAAATATTCCTACCCAATGCCGTTGCACAGCCCCTTTAAAGGGCCCATGAAACGATTTTAACATCGAGAGAACGTGCACCTTATTACCCTTTTTTTTGTTTACAAGCACAAGCATAATAAAACACGACCACTTCTCTCGAAATGTCGCGAATGCGCTGCGTAACCCAAAAACAAAAAGGAACTAGTTCTTGACTTGACTTCACGTACGGCGGCCATAGTAACTAACTTTGTGACGTCACGGCGGGTGCGGTTATTGAGATCGCTTTTGAACAAGTATATTCTCAGTTTAATGGTACCGTTTAGAAATGATTTCGTTCCAACATAAAGAAATGAATCGAAAGTTTTATATTCTTGTTCAGTACACGAAGTTTCCGCAGCGCCATCTATCCGGAGTAAGTCAAAGCATCCCCTTCCCACTGCTCCGCTGTCTAGCAACGTTTGCGCTGGCTGCTACCGGACGAGCGGTTTGATCAACGCGATATAAAAACCACTTTTCGGCAGCTACGTGGTTCGTTCTCTTTCTCGTGCGCCTGGTTCGCCTGCCTGCAACTATACTCTGTTTCACCTTATGTTGTACCGCAGCGAAGGCTAGAACCGCGAGCTCATAGCGTTGGCAGCTGCCCTTGGTGCACGAGAGCTTGTGCCGCCGAGGTGTGCCATAGACCAAGGAGCTCGCGCTTGTAGCCTTTCCTGCGGTACGACACAAGGTGAAACCGAGTATAGGAAGTATTCACTGGCAGCCATAGCTGTGTGCGCGACGGCTGAGCGCGTGCTGATGGCTAGCTTCCAGGGTTCTTTTGCAACGTGCATTCCACACCGTCAAAATGACCAGTCTTAGCAGCCTATTAATGGGAGAGAAGGGAGAGTCTGCTCTCGCTGTAGCAACGTTCACAGAGCTAAAGCCTGGTTAGGACAGTTGCGTTTGACTGCGTTTGACTGCGTTGCGGCAGCGAGAAACCAGGACATCCCTGCTACTTATATCGCGTGCCAAGATGATTCCTTGAATTGGGTTGCACGCTTCACACGAAGCACAGATGTGCCGGTGACTCGCTTTCGGTTCTCGACGCAACGCAGTCAAACGCACTCAAACGCAAGTGTCTGAACCGGCCTTAAGGAGAGGACAAGACGGGAAACCGCATACCCCGCGACGCATCATGCGCACGTGACCCGGGAAACGTAGTATGAGTTGAGGGGCATCCCCAAATGCCATCATATTTGACCGGAAATCCGAAAATCGTGTTGCGGGTTCTTTAAAGAAAAGTGAAAAATTTTAGGCGAGATTCAAACCCATGACTTTTTGGTTGCGAGCCAGGCACGCTACTGACTAATCCATGACGTTTTTTTGTGTTTTTTTTTTTTATTGCCGGTTTAGACGTCAACAAAAATGTTAGAATAATGATAAAATCACTCACATCAGTCACTCTACCCGTCGATGCTGACGCATTGCTGGCAATCGGAGAGATAGGAATCCAAAAGTGAGAGTGCTGGACCACGCATTCCATAACACTTTATTTTATCAAGGAGTATTCGATGATTGACGTGGTCAAACGCCTTACTAAAATCAATAAAAATACCTAGTGATAAAAGCATGTATTTAATGTTATTTAGAATTATATCTTTCTGGTGTAAGAGCACTGACCTTGTCGACATTCCGCTTCTAAAACCAAATTGGGCGTCAGTTATTATTTCGTGTCGACGAAGAGAACTTTCTACGCGAGTTTTGACAAGCGTTTCTAGTCCTTTAGAAAATATTAGGAGTGTGGATATTGGCCTATAGTTGGCCATTAGGTTCACATCATTTCCTTTGTGAATCACAGTAACATTGGAAAGTTTCATATTTGCGGGGAACTCACCGCAAGCCAAGCTGACGTTAATTATACGTGCGAGATACGGTGCAATTACGTCAATGACAAGCTTGACTGGTTTCATTCAGAAATCTCTAATATCACGACTGTTACTATTTTTGGGTCGCATGAATATTTTGTAGACCTCAAATTCATTTGTTGGATTGAGAAAAAGAAACGAGCTTGGGCTCTGTGTGATATATTTAACAGCATGTTCATAATATGTGCTTGAAACAAGCATTACCAAGTAGGAATTGAAGCTTTCTGTCAGTGGGACACCAGATAGCATTTGGTCATTGATGAGTAACTCCCCATTTATTTATAGATTTCTATATCACAGCATGAGAATTTTTTTATTTATATCTGAAAAGGTTTGCATGATACTGTGATTTTGCTTGTTTTATGCTTCGTTTCAGCTTCGGCCCGAGCGCGGCCGATGTTATGAGCCGAAGGGCCAATCAAGCAGCGAAAGAGGCACAACGTCATGGCGTGCTCTCTGCAGTTGATAGGACTAGCCGCTATTCGCCGTCTCTCTGTGCGCGCTCCTCCACTGGCTAGTCCTATCAAGCGTAGAGAGCACGCCATGACGCTGTGCTTTTAGCGCTGTTTGATTGACCCTTCGGCTCATAACATCGGCCGCGCTCGGACCGAAGCTGAAACGAAGTATTCGCAACTCCAACGCCCTATAGGTGGCGGGACGGTAGTTCCAAGATGGCGGAAGAGACGGGGATAGATTCTCCAGGATATACCGTGCGCCTGCTCGCTGACGCAGTCCAGCACGCTAAATATGATTTATGTGTCTACAAATGCGAAGCGGTTAGGGAGGGATCATATTACAGGTGACGGACATGTGGATGCACGTTAGGAAAACTAGCACGCTGTTAATTAAAAGTTGCAGAAACCTCAAATTGCGAAGCTTTGTGGTGAGCTATTGCGTTTTAGGCACCGGTCACGTTACTGTTTGTGGCAGAACATTTTTGAGGGTGATCTAGATATGTTTATGCTTTGCCTGGCCCTTAGTTCTCTAAAAATAGAGCCGCGACCGGTTACCGTCATTCTTCGGAAGAGCAGCGTTCACAGCATTGCTGTCTTCGCGTCCCAGCCTCACGACTCGCTGCTCACCGTCTCGGTTTTAGTGTATTGCCACACGCAATCAAACTGTTCTATGGTTATTTATAGAAAGTTTGTGACCGCAGGTTACCGTGCGGTGTAGCATTACTACGACTTTTGTTTGGGCAGTTTGTTCTTACTAGTCATGACCTGAAGAACAGCGCGTGGTAGGCATATAACCTTAAAGTATACTTTTTTGTGTTTTGGGGTTTTTATGCTCGCTGGCGATGGTACATATTGCTTGGTTGATGATGAAATAAACTTAGTTGGATGTAAGCGCCAGTCCTGTTGTACGTGTGCCTTCTTTGTTGTCCTTGTCAAGTTTGCGCTATTTTAATCATGTCTATAGTCGGATGCAACCTGAGAACAATCTTTTAGCTCCACCCGCATTGCGCCCATCTGAAGTGCCTCCGCCGTCGAGAAAGAAGTTTGCTAGCAAAGTTGCTTCTTCTTCCTCCAGGAAACGTGTCTTAAACTACTACAATATTTATTTAATTCATTCAGGACATTTAAATAAGTTAGAATACGTTTTTTTTCAACGAAATAGCTGTTTAGTAAAGAAAGAAAGTCATGTCCAATGTACCGTCTTCCCAATTCATTTTCTGTCCAAGATACTGTCTAACATACAGTCTAACATACCTCTCAGCAGTGCTAAGCCTCGCGCCCGCTTCGAAATTTTCGTTGGCGATAGCGTCGCTGGATTCTCACGTTGCAGCGCAAAAACTGCTGCAAACGCAAGGCGATACCATTAAGATTTCGTGGCGTAACCTCGGGCACGTAAAACACGGTGCAAAAAAGCAGAATAATTGTCACGAGAAACTAGCGTCGCGTTGCTAAGCCCAGCAGCCATGTAGACCTTTTTTTTTTTTTTCAAAAGGATCGCGATTGGTCCACGGAATCGTGACGTCATAAAAACGATTGGCTGGCGTTTCTCGGCGTGGGATTACATTTTCCTCTGAGACGCCTTTCCGGTTTTTTCTTAGCTTGCAACCTACTATAGTAGCATTACTACCGCAAGCTCGCGCTGCGCCTTTGAAGCACAATTTTCAGTGCGTTCCAGAAGCGTGCCGTGCTCATCACTCTAAAAAAAAAAAAAAAAAGATGTAGTGTTTACACCCCTTGTCACATACACGACACTCGAAAACTTCAGTTCGCTGTGCAGCCCACTCATGTCAAATTGACTGCCCCAACTTTTACGAGAGGCTTGATGACGGCGCTATATAAGATAGTAAACAGCTAAAGTACGCATCAAAGAGTACCGAAAAAAAAAAAAGCCGAGGTTTTGCATTAAAGCCCAGAAAACCCCGATTACTGTTTTTTTTACAGTCCTTTACACTTACTTAAGCAATTTTAATAAGTTGCACAACTCGGCTATCAAGCCGCTCGTGAAAGTTGGTAGCGCCGGTTGAAGGTCAGTGCGCTGTACGTCCAATTGAAGTTTAGGGGTGTCGTGCGCTATGCAAAAAACTGACTATTAACACAATCAGCGTGTTCAGGGGTTTTGTTTATTGATCTATGAAAAATAAATAGTTTAATATACCGTATATTTTTTGTACCATGTTATTTATTTATTTATTTATTTATTTGATACCCACAGCGCCTTTCGGCATTACAGTGGGGGGGGGGGGGGGGGTTATACACAGAAAATCAAGTATGAAGTCACAGGTACTACATTGGAAACATTCATAAAAAGACAGCAAATTGAACAAAAAGGATTTCGCGAACATGAAACAACAAAGTCACAACTATCGCGACACACGGAGCAGATTGCAACAAGTTTTACAAAAACATTATTAGAATCATGCTATGAACCTTTTCAATCGAATGACGTGACTGTTTCCAGGGCAGCATAAAAAGCATCATTGTCTATAACAGACGCTATGGTTGAAGGCAACCGATTCCATTGGGAAATCGTCTTAGGGAAAAAAGAGCTACTGTATGCTACAGTTTTGCATCTAAGCTCATGGTGTTTGTGGGCATGATCCACACGAGCAGATACATAATGTGGTGAAGAAATATAGGTTTCGCATGGAATACCAGATTGTGAATGATATATGCTATGGAAAAGCTTTAAACGAAGCTTTGCTCGACGGTGCTCGAGTGTGTCCCATTTTAATGTTTGTCTTGCACGCGTCGCGCTAAAATCACCACCCCGTTTTGGTTTTCCTAACACATACCGAGCGGCTAGGTTTTGCACGTTCTCGATTTTATCTTTGTCAGTGTTTGTCGGAGGGTCCCATACCGTGCAGGTATATTCTAGTATGGAGCGCACATTAGTTTTATACAAAAGTTCTCGGATGTCATGCGGAAACTGTCTAGTGTTGCGCTTTATGAACCCTAAAGATCTGCTAGCTTTTGCAATAGTGAAATCCACATGTCGATGCCAACTCAGTGAGGTTGTGAAGTAGACGCCTAAATACTTATATTCAGACACTGTTTGTAAAATAATATTGTTGACTACATAACGAAAATTAGTTTTCACTTGCTTTCTCGAAAACGTCATGGACACAGTTTTATCAAGATTAAGTTTCATCCCCCATTTTTCGCACCAGGTGTATATTGCATCTAAATCATTCTGTGTGTCACAGGAACCGGCTGTTCCAGAAACCGACGGGCGTCGTGCTGACGTCTGCGGAAGAATAATGGCCAGTGAAGTAAACGACCGCCTCCGGCGGATGAGCTCGCGGCCAGGCACGTGTCAGGTTACGCGGGGAACGCTTCGTTGAAGCGGCCGCATGTTCGGTGTTTCTTCGTATACACAACCTAGAGTGGTTTTGGGGGTACACAGGTCTCTGCAGCCCCAGATTTACGAGGCGAGCTGGCGGCTCGCTGTTGGAATGTTTTTCGTCAACGCTCGAATTGCCTGGCGGGTCTTAGTGTTTAGAAGAACCCTGCTTTAGGGTCAGGGGTCAGACCGAGGGGGCAACAACCTACCGTGGGAACAAAGAGAGTGCGGGAACCCCGGGGTCGCCAGGACTGACAGTGCGAGAGAGAACTCTAAGGCGGACGGACGCATCGCGACGTCGAAGGATGCGGCGAGACCCTGTCGACGGCCCCACGCCAGGCACCGGACGAAGCTTCCAGTGAGTGTGCGACCGCAAAAAGTGGGCGTGCGGGGCCAGTGAGCCGCGCCCACGGTGTGCCAAGCCACCCGCCGGAATTTCTCCACCTCGGACGGACCGCGCAGGGAGACGCCAGCACCTCTACGCCAGATGAGACTTTCTCTTTGCACTCACGTGTCCTCCTACTTTAGTTTACCATTTGGATTCTCTTAAACTTAGTATTTTTCTAGTACTGTCTAGGCAACCCCGAGCATGAAATCGTAAACCGTTATACTGTGTGTACCTGTGCTATCTGCCGTTTGATGTCTACGTGATGTGTGCATATTATATAGCGCCTAATTATCTACTAAACCCCTTTCAAATTAAACGTCATTTATATATCCGGCACAGGCCTCCGTCTCTCTTCATTGGTAAGACTCTCCACCAGAGCGTGGCCCTATCGCTCGGTCAGCGGTCCCCTTCCTTCAAATCGTCACTCGGGAGGCCTACCGCCTTCCTGTGACACTGTAGTATCTGATTATCACTTTCACAGGTTATTTTTTTATACAGTACGCAATCATCGGCAGACATTCTCATACACGACGTAACGTTTTCATTAATATCATTTATATAAATTAAGAAAAGTAAAGGTCCTAAGACTGATCCCTGTGGCACCCCTGATGTCACATCAGCGATTGTCGATGCTGCACCACTGACTACGACGTACTGACGCCTTTCACGGAGATACTCAGCAATCCAGGAAATAACTTTAGGGTTAATATTTAACCCTAAAGTTATTAATTAATATTTAGGGTTAATATTTAGGGTTAATATTTAGGGTTAATATTTGCAATATTGCGGTCCCTCTGGCCAAAACTGTGCGTTCTAAGCTCTCGTCACAAACGGCTGGCTAACACAGACGCGCTCAAAATGCTTCGATCATTTCTTCTTTGCTTTGTAATTTCCTGAAAGTAAGAACGGGTATTCTGTTTTTTGTAAAGTGCTTGGAATAGATGGTCATGTTCCTTGTAACGGCCTTAAAACGCGAACCCATTCCCGATTTGTATAGCTCAACATACCCGTTGCGCGACGAGTTTTCTCCTACTTATGGCAAAGAATAGACTTTCCGTAGACCGTACTATAGAGTTCTTCATTAATAGCGGGAGCGTTTTCCATCGCGTTGAGCACAGATTGAGCTGGCAGTCATGCACTAGACCAGAATACCGCAGCGTATGCGATACACGAAAAGTCCCTAATTAAATTAGACACCCCGGTCCTTCATGCAAGACTGTTGCAAGGCGAAGCACAAGAATTTCTTTTTTAACGCGCTCACTTTTGTTCGTTAAAACGGCTTCACGCATCAAGGCCGACAGTCCTTGCCACCGTTTCCGCGCCGCCGTCGCCGCTGCCGTCCCCGCTCCTCTGGTTCTCCGTTCGTCCGCGGGAGGGCGAGCGGCGCGCTGGAGTTGCGAATAGTATAAAGCAGGGGTGGCCAAGCTGCGGCTCTTCGCTTGTTAAACTGCGGCTCGTGGCTCCCTTCCCTACCCCCCCCCCCCCCCCCCCCCCGCCTCCCTCCCGGTCACACACGTACTTGCCCAAAAAAGAGATATGGAACCCGTTTTAAATCAAAAGACAGTTTGCGGTTTGCTAGTCTTGTGATACTCCTACCTTACGTAGAGTTAGACTGTTTTTGACTCCAATAGGTTGAAAGTTGTTCGAGTTTTGTGTATTGCTCTAAACAAAAGTTTGTTCCCCCCCCCCCCCCCCCCCCCCCCCAATTTGCGGCTCTTGGAGGTTTCATGATTTTGTTTGCGGCTCTAAGGCCGGGTAAGCCTGGCCACCTCTGGTATAGAGTTTAGTTTATTTTGATATTTTTTGAATGATGCTAAATTGTCTGGGTGTTTCGGGGAAATAAACTTTTTGAACAAGAAACTCTTTTTTCAGATCATTTGGATGTGATCAAGTGTGATCAGACACTGCAGCAGCGGCAGCACGTACAAACGTGTGCTAAACCATATCTACGACTGTTACAGCTGGAAAAGTCCGCCAATCAAAGAAGCTGCGGCCGTCATCATTACTTTGGTAGCAGTGCCTGTCATCGTGGTGCGACAGTCATCGTCGCCGTCCTCGCAGCAGCTCAGCAGCGCCCGTCATCGAAGCTGTGAGCCGTGATTGGTGCAGGACTATACCGGAAACTTCACGTCATCAACCGCTGCCTTAAAAAGCCCGGTCTTCGCTTAAGCGGCTCACAGCAGCAGCGGCAGCACGTACGAACGTGTGCTAAACCATATCTACGACTGTTACAGCTGGAAAAGTCCGTCAATCAAGGAAGCTGCGGCCGTCATCATTACTTTGGTAGCAGTGCCTGTCATCGTGGTGCGACAATCATCGTCGCCGTCCTCGCAGCAGCTCAGCAGCGCCCGTCATCGAAGCTGTGAGCCGTGATTGGTGCAGGACTATACCGGAAACTTCACGTCATCAACCGCTGCCTTAAAAAGCCCGGTCTTCGCTCCAGCGGCACACAGCAGCAGCGGCAGCACGTACGAATGTGTGCTAAACCATATCTACGACTGTTACAGCTGGAAAAGTCCGCCAATCAAAGAAGCTGCGGCCGTCATCATTACTTTGGTAGCAGTGCCTGTCATCGTGGTGCGACAGTCATCGTCGCCGTCCTCGCAGCAGCTCAGCAGCGCCCGTCATCGAAGCTGTGAGCCGTGATTGGTGCAGGACTATACCGGAAACTTCACGTCATCAACCGCTGCCTTAAAAAGCCCGGTCTTCGCTCCAGCGGCACACAGCAGCAGCGGCAGCACGTACGAACGTGTGCTAAACCATATCTACGACTGTTACAGCTGGAAAAGTCCGCCAATCAAGGAAGCTGCGGCCGTTCTCATTACTTTGGTACCAGTGCCTGTCATCGTGGTGCGACAGTCATCGTCGCCGTCCTCGCAGCAGCTCAGCAGCGCCCGTCATCGAAGTTGTGAGCCGTGATTGGTGCAGGACTATACCGGAAACTTCACGTCATCAACCGCTGCCTTAAAAAGCCCGGTCTTCGCTCCAGCGGCACACAGCAGCAGCGGCAGCACGTACGAACGTGTGCTAAACCATATCTACGACTGTTACAGCTGGAAAAGTCCGCCAATCAAAGAAGCTGCGGCCGTCATCATTACTTTGGTAGCAGTGCCTGTCATCGTGGTGCGACAGTCATCGTCGCCGTCCTCGCAGCAGCTCAGCAGCGCCCGTCATCGAAGCTGTGAGCCGTGATTGGTGCAGGACTATACCGGAAACTTCACGTCATCAACCGCTGCCTTCAAAAGCCCGGTCTTCGCTCCAGCGGCACACAGCAGCAGCGGCAGCACGTACGAACGTGTGCTAGACCATATCTACGACTGTTACAGCTGGAAAAGTCCGCCAATCAAAGAAGCTGCGGCCGTCATCATTACTTTGGTAGCAGTGCCTGTCATCGTGGTACGACAGTCATCGTCGCCGTCCTCGCAGCAGCTCAGCAGCGCCCGTCATCGAAGCTGTGAGCCGTGATTGGTGCAGGACTATACCGGAAACTTCACGTCATCAACCGCTGCCTTAAAAAGCCCGGTCTTCGCTCCAGCGGCACACAGCAGCAGCGGCAGCACGTACGAACGTGTGCTAAACCATATCTACGACTGTTACAGGTTGGTCAAATTCTATCTGTTTATTTTTTACCCCTCCGTGCTGTTGCTGCTGCTGCTGCTGCTGCTGTGGTTTCTTTTGTTTTGATACCACATGGAACACACTTGTTCCAAATGTGCAGAAGAAGTTTCAGACACTGAGGTCAAACTGACCTGCACAGAGTGCGATATTTACTACCATCTCAGTTGCTCTGGCGTTTCGGATGAAACTTATAAGTCGAAGGGCAACGCTCTACGCAAATCATGGCGATGTAGAACGTGTAAGACGGTGACACGATGCACTCAAGGTGCCAAAGAAGATAAGGAACTTAATGTAGCCGCCATGTTCGCATCCATCAACGCTAAACTAGAGAATCTACTCAGCCTAAAAGAAACTGTGGATGGAATCGTGAAATCCGTGCAAGCAATGTCAGATAACTATGACGCGGTACTAAAGCAGGTCGGCGAACAAGGAAAAGAGATCAAACAAATAAAAAGAAGACTAGAAGCCTTGGAAAAAACTGACGCTGATGCTGAAATTAAAAGGCTAAAACATGAAGTAAACAACCTCGAATGGAGGAACAGAAAGGAAAATCTTGAACTTCACGGAATCCCTATGAATGCCAACAAAGATTTGCTGGCAAAGGTGAATGAGGTTGCCAAAATGCTTGAAGTGCCGGATGTGGCAACAAATGAGGTTGCCAATATTCATAGGCTGGCGGCTAGACCTGATAAGACCCCGGGCATCATTGCACGCTTTGTTCACCAGCAGACCAGAGATAAATGGCTAGAAAAGTGTGCACTGCTCAAGAAAGCGAAAAGTGATTTCTACATTCAGGAAAATCTGACAAAGCATGACAGAGCGCTTCTTTGGGAAGCAAAAGAGTGGGCTGAGGAAACAAACTACAAATATGTTTGGTTCAGAAACGGAAATGTCCTCGTGCCCAAGAAGGACCGGGAACCAGTGCATGTAATTAAGTCTTCGGATGATCTCGAAAAATGGGTGTAACGTTTTCCCCGTGTGTTACCTCTTGAAACATTTTTTTTTTAAAAATGGCTAAGCATACTTGCACGTTGTCTAGCAACAAACATTGTGTGGCAGACGACCAATATTTTTTTGCCGTCAAATGTAAGCTCCTTCCTAGGAAACGAGTACAGCAGCTTTCTGAAATGTTTTCACCTTAATGTTCGATCAGCACGAAATAAATCGGACGAAATCCACTTGCTTTTTGATCAGTTTAAATGTAGTTTTGATGTAATTATGTTATCTGAGACTGTTCTCCGAGCCTAGGGATGTTCTTAAACTATCGTCGTACAATACTTACTTCCTAAACCGCACTGCTAGTCGGGGAGGGGGCGTGGCCCTATTGCTTAAAGAGACCATTTCGGGTAAAATTCTCAATGATTATTGCTGCGTTCATAAAGATTATGAGTTTTTTTCTTTATTGACCGGTCGGAACATTATCGCTGTTTGTTATCGCCCACCGGGCGGAAACTTTCCACCTTTCTTTACTTACTTAGTCTTTTCTTGATTTTGCCAATGATAATAAATACAATGTAATCTTGGGAGGTGACTTTAACATAAATATGTTACTCGAATCGCCATGTGAAAGAGAGATGAACGAGTTAATTAAAGCATGCGGATGCATGAACGTAATTTCTTTGGCTACAAGGATCACTACCGAGCCATCGACTTTACTTGACTTATTTATTACGAATTTCGACGAGTCGCAAACCAGATCCGGCGTGGTAATTACTGACATAAGTGACCATTTAGGTATTTTCTTGTGTATTAAAAAAACGAATATTACAAAACCAACTAAACAGTCACGGTTGACAACGTATCAGAATATTACGCCGGACAGACTAAATGATTTTAGACAAAAGCTATCTAATTTTGATTGGAGCGAAGTTTTTCTCGAGACAGACGCAGAAAAGGCTTACATTATGTTCCTGAGCATATTTCAAAAGCTCTATGTAAGTTGTTTTCCATTTAAAACAATAAGTTTGCCCAGAAACGCACGTAAACCATGGATTACGAAATAATTACTGGCGAAAATACGCACAAAAAGCGAGCTTTATCAAAAATTCATAAAAACGAAAGATATCGATAACCTTAGTGCCTTTAAACGTTTTCGAAACCAATTAAACAAAGAAATCCGTAATGCTAGATCAAAATATTTTTGTAACTTATTTCTAGACCGTGGAAATAGAACCGATATGATATGGAAAAAGCTTAATTCCGTGCTGAAATATATGGACAGTCCAAAGCACCTGTAATATATAACGTAGAGTGGTCAGCAGCTAGCCGGAAAGGAACTGGCGAACAAGTTCAATGAATATTTTGTCAATTTAAGTAATGAAATCCCCGAGGATGATGCCTGCAAGTATATACAGTTTAGAAATTGTTCGTTCTTTCTTACACCGGTTACTGACACAGAGGTAATATCTACATTTCAACCATTAAATAACAGTAAAAGCTGTGACCCCGACGGTATACAGATAAAGCCGGTCAAACATGTCATTTATCTTATCTCCGCTTGTATGACGCATACCTTCAATTTTTGTTTTCAAAACGGCATATTCCCAAAACGAATGCAGCTCGCAAGAGTATCGGTCATATATAAAAAGGGCGATAAAAACGATCTTGGTAATTATATACCGATTTCCATTTTGCCAGTGTTCTCTAAAGGACTAGAAAAAATGCTGCTCCTTCGAATGTCATTATTTGCAGATAGTCATAACTTAATCACCCCATCTCAGTTCGGTTTCCGCAAGCAACGATCTACTGAACTCGCTCTTCTCACTCAAAAAGAATACATTCTTAAAGGTTTTGAAAATAAAAAAAAACTAATTTCTCGGCGTATTTATTGACTTCACGAAGGCTTTTGATTTTCTCGATCATAACCTTCTAATTAAAAAAACTCGAAATATATGGCTATCGGGGTCAGGTTTCGCTTCTTATTCAATCATACTTGTCTTTCCGTCAGCAGTATGTCGACATCATTGGTCAATTTTCTGATGTAAAGCCAATCAAATCAGGGGTTCCTCAAGAAAGCATTTTGGGTCCTTTTTTATTTAATCTTTATATAAATGATATCGTAAATATAAGCAATTCAACAAAATTTATTATCTAAGCAGACGACACGAGCATGCTGTTTAATGGAGATAGCCCCGCAGAGCTTATTGAGAACGCAAACGTCACGCTAGAAAAGTTAAATACATGGAGTAGGTATAATGGGTTAAAAATAAATGTGAATAAGACAAAGGCTGTTTTGTTTCGTCCGAAGAGTAAAATTGTTACCATAGACGAGGATATAATGTTTAATTCTTCTAAAATAGAAGTGGTACCAGCATTTAAAACTTTAGGTGTTTTTTTTTTTCAGAGAACATGTCATGGGATGCTCATGTAAGTTATGTTACATCAAAACTGTCTAGCATTGTTGGACTGGCGTATCGTCACAAAGATATTTTGCCTCTTAAAATAAAGTTGCTAATATATAACTCGCTATTTTACACACAAATTAATTGCGGCCATTTAATTTGGGGAACAACCAATCATACAAATCTACAAAATAAATTTTTATTACAAAAAAAAGATACTACGAAGCATTTGCAATGTTTCACCGGAATTTCCAACGGAAAAATTATTTAGCCAGCTAGATGTAGTTAAAAGTTTTAACTTGTATCGATATCGCCTATGTGTTAAATATAAAGCTGAAATGAGTATGAATGTACGGCATCTTGTGAACTTAGCTGACTTAAAAGAAAAAGTGTATGCATATCCAACAAGAATCACAGAATCTTGGGTAGTCCCATTTTTTAGAACTAATTACGGCCTTCAAACCGCGGCGTTTACTCTTCCAACCACCCTCAACTATTTTTGTGCGCAACATATCGATCTTGAAAATATATCTGCAGATAACCTTAGGAACATAATAATTCTTAGCCAAACTGATCAATTGCGAGTGGCATTTTTTATGTTCAGTTTTTGTTATATATGTAGTACTGCTATTGTGACTTTTCTGTTTTGAACATCTTGTTGATGTATGATGTGATTTTGCTGTTAACTTCTTTTTTTCTTTCTTCCGCTGCTGATTTCTGGGGGCTCGGGACCAGTCAAGCTGTTTCAGCAGCTTTTTTCCCAAGCCCCCGCCAACACTGTACCTCATTGTTGGAAATAAAGCTATTATTATTATCACATGTTTTCGTGATTTTCTCGATTGAGATACTTCTTTATACGGAAAAGATTCATCACAGCACTTCTTGAACAAGTCATGAAATGTATCGTAGGAAGCTTGGAAGAGCCCGTACCACATGACTGCGTGTGCCAATCGCGGTATTCTTCCTTCCTCCCTTTCCTCCTCCCCCTCTTTCTTTTCTCGCTCGCTGGGTTTTGCCTTGGAGGGTCTCCAAATGCGCACCCGGGCTTTATGCTCTTAATAATCATTAAAAAAAAACGAGCGCGTAATTTTGCATTTTAGCTGAAGAAAACTGTGCACACTCTTCATCCAGCGCCGTTGCTCCAACCAAACTGTACGTTGTAATTTGCGTGCTGTACTTACGATGTACACGATAAAGGTAAAACAGCTGAAAAACTTAAATACGCGAATGGAGGAAAGACGGAGACTTGACAGGACGTGTTTTTATATTTGAACGTGCGTATTTGTGTCTTTTCTTCGTCATCGATTCTATAGTTCTTCCTACCCATCATGCACGACGTGTATTAACTAGCCAAATTTTCCACCGTAGTACGGTGTATCTACAACATGAATGTTATTTGTAATCCAATTTTAATACTAGTTTTTTGTGCCGATATAAATAATAGTTTAGTAGAAATGGGGAAACATATGTGCGCACGATTTTGTGTCATAAAATAATGCTTTTTTTGCCACACATTTGCGCTTGAAGCACAAAATGTGTTTCTTCGAAATACAGGACCAGCTGCATCACGGGATTAGCTGAGCGTTTCTGAAGCGTCACCGAAAAATGACGGTCACTAAAGCATTAAACGCTCGCATACCTTCGCTTCTGCGTAGGTATATGAGTGTTTGCTCATATATCTACGGAGCTCTCCCATTGCTCCTTGGCAAAGCAGCTTTCTGAGCATTTTGAAAAGTGGTGGGCTATAGACCTTCGCAAAAATCGCCTTCTGCGCGCTGCCATTCTTGTCCGCTTGGCTGTTGAAAGCATTCTGAGCATGCGCTGTTGCTCTGCTGCGCGCAATATCAGACGCTGCGCATGCGTCCGCACCTCAGTGACTCAGCATTTTTCGCCCTGGTGATAACCGTTGCAAAGGTCTATACGGCGAGAAAGTGTTCTAAAATGCGTCCTTACCGCATCGGAACGCCAAAGAGGGGCATGCTAATCGAGGGACAACATCGATAACGCGTAGATAACGAACGTTGACGAGGCAGCTGAAGGCTCGAGCTACCATTGGTTGAGGTCAGGGGGAGGGGGGAGGGGGGGAGGGGGTCGGAAACAAATGCACGAGCTGTGGAAGGAGCGGGGGAACTTGCACGCCGTGTATCTCCGTTTCACGCCAAGTCTCACCGCAGCAGACGCCGCAGCCGACACCGCTGCGCTTCGACGCAGCCTGTCAAACAGCGCTGCAGGTGCACTGCAGCGCGGTGTTCTTCGTTTTAATGGGAAAGCATCAACTGTCCCATGGAGCGAAGCGGGCGTTGTCTGTAACAGCGAAACGAGCAGTAATTTCCCATGGGCTACGACGCGTGATATCAGATGCTTCGTCACGGAAGCCGGTGGGGCAACTCAAGGTCGAACCAGACGCGCCTCACAAATAAAAACACAAAGAAAAGCACAGCAACGCAGATGCATCGTCACAGAAGCCGTGGAGCCGGCGGGTTTTGCTGCACCTGCGCAGTGGGGGAGCCTGATGTCACACCGCCGGAGTGCCGTGTGAAAAAAGAAAGACGTGGCGCGCTGCTTATAGGATTGCGCTGCGTGTAGGAATGCTTTCGCATTCTCACACGTAAGTACTCTTAAAGGCCGACGTACACTTCGCACTTTCCACTCTTGCCCGCCCCCTCCTTTCCTATATCCTCTCAACTTTTTATCTAACCACAACTTGGCTTTCCTCGCAGCTTAGGAGAGGGGAGTGCTAAAAGGATTATCTTCCCTGCATAAAACCGAGGTTGTACAGCTGCAAGGGGAAAAGAGTAGCACAAGTGGCCGATGATCGAAGCGGCGAAATTGCGACACGCGGCGCTATTGTTCACGTGCGCGCCGATAGCGAGAGTGTCAGCCGCGTTGCATGTTTCAACACGGGGGTGGTCGGCAGGAAATTGAGGGTTGAGATAGCTTTTAAAATGCGGGCTTTAGATTGGGCTGCTCTCTGCCGGCCACCCCCGCGTTGAGTCATGCAACGTGGCTGGCACTCTCGCTATCGGCGCGCTCGGGAACAATAGCGCCACGTGTCCTAATTTTGCTGCTTCGATCAACCGTCACTTCTGCTACTCTTTTTCCCTTGCAGCTGTACGTCGGCCTTTGAATGTCTTTAACGAATTTTTTTATCCAGATACTTATCACCCCTTTTTGTGCGTTTGCTATGGCAAAACCAGTCACGCACAATGACTGCACCGTGGGGGTTTCTTTGCGTGTGATTGATTGGTGGTATCAATAAATGCCCAGACGGAGCACCTTTGGTTCCGTCAGATTGGCTTGATCGGATCGTAGTGGCGGCTGAGGTCGAACTTAAGGCCGGTTAAGACACTAAAGCCCGGTTCAGACAGTTGCGTTTGACTGCGTTTGACTGCGTTGCGGCAGCGAGACACCAGGACATTCCTGCTGCTTATATCGCGTGCCAAGACGATTCCTTGAATTGGATTCCACGCTTCATACGAAGCACAGATGTGCCCGTGACTTGCTTTCGGTTCTCACCGCAACGCAGTCAAACGCAGTCAAACGCAGGTGTCTGAACCGGCCTTTACGTTTGAGTGCATTTGACCGCGTTGCGTCGAGAACCGAAAGCGAGTAACCGGCACATATGTGCTTCGTATGAAGCGTGCAATCCAATTCAAGGAATCATCTTGGCATGCGATATAAGCACCAGGGATCTCCGGGTTTCTTGCGGCCGCAACGCAGTCAAACGCAGTCAAACGCAACTGTTTGAACCAGGCTTTAGTGTGAAACCGAACGTTTGCTATTGCTAAACCAGTCACTCGCTTTTCCCAGCGGCCGGGTGCGGTCCAACGTTTCCTCCGCAGGGGGCACCTATGAAAGCAGGTGTTTGGAGAGTGGCGTCTCCACGGACCCCGAGCCATGCGGGTTCGGCCGCCCACGTCTGGCTGTGCGTTGCTTTCCCGTGTCTGGGGAAAAGGGCATCCTGGTGGTTGAGCCGAGCCCGGGGTAGGTTTGGACAATTCGAGGCCCCGGGTGAGGCAATACACCACTTCGGCCCCCGCTTCTCATAGACGGGAGTCCTGGTAAGGCCCGGCCAGGTCTAGTCGCCATTTCTTCTACTATCCCCTCCGATCTTTCACTTTTGCCTTTCCTGTTTCCTTTACTTCTCTCTCACTTACCTTACTCCTTTTTCACCCCACTTTGGGGCAAGGGCTAACCTTGGGTGGCAATGGACCTCTGTCTTGACCCACACTTGGGTATAGTTTCCCGGCAGCACTGTTAGCGTAACGTCTCCAGCCAAGCCCTTCTTGTTATGGTGCGTTACCTAACCCCTTGTTGGGCTCGGTGGTGGGCGGTGCACCTCGGATTCTGAACACTCTTTGCCCTCCTATGGCGCCCCACCCCTACAAACCCCGTCAGGGGCACGCCTTTAAAAGGCGCTGCCTTGAACACAAATCCATTGAAAAAGAATCCAAGCAAGAAGCCTTTACAAAGTTTTTTGTCATTCATTCGCTGGATGAACAGAAACCAGTTGCAAAGTTCTCGCCCTTTGTTGTAGCTAAAGTTCTTGATGACCTTGTAGGGTTCTCCTATAAGGCTAAGAAGCTCCACTGTGGAGACCTCCTTGTGGAGGTAGAAACAAAAAAACAAAGTGAAGCACTCTCTAAGATGACCAACATTGTTGACTTGAAAGTGTTGGTGAACCCTCACCGAACACTTAACACCATTCGTTGTGTCCTCTCTGAGGATGACTTTCTCCGTACCAGTGAGGATGAACTTCTTGAGGGTCTCGAAGGCCCTGGTGTCGTCGCCGTCAAACGAATAATGTTTAAAAAGAATGGTGAAGAAATTCCCTCCAAGCATGTTATTTTGACTTTCGAGAGACACACTTTACCAGAGAAAATTAAAGCAGGGTACCTTAATTGCCGCATCCGCCCTTATGTCCCCAACCCACAGCGGTGCTTCTGTTGTCAGCGTTTCGGCCACGGGTCACGCAGCTGTCGCGGAAGGGAGACATGTGCAAAGTATGGAAGTCAAGGCCACGTCTCCGACATTTGAGAGGCCGTGGCCCATTGCGCTAACTGCGGTTGACCACACCCCGCTTACTACCGCAGCTGTCCTTTCTTTCAGCAAGAAAAAGCTATTCTTGCCCTGAAAGTCAAAGAAAATATTACATACGTGGAAGCAAAAAAGCGTTTTTCCTTTTTGTCGAAGGGTAGTTATGTTGAGGCGGTGCGCGGGGGCCCTGCACCGTGCACCGCGCTCGGAGTCAAGGGCCACCCAGGTCTCTCCCGAGATCTTGGCGGCCGACCTTGGGGCCCCGGCTCCCCGACCGGGGCAGCAGCAGCTTCCTCCAGCCCCTGGCGGTAGCACGCAGGCTGCCCCTCCATCCAAGGACAGGCCGGCAGCAGCCGCGCCTGCCCCCTCTCCTAGGTCCCCTCCTAGGGTGGAGCGAGCTTCTCGCTCCTGCTCGCTGGAGAGGGTCCCCCTACCGAAGGAGCAGCATGGTACCCATGCAGCTCCTGTGAAAGGAGGTGTCAAGACAAGCTTAGGTGACCCCTCGCCCAGTTCGTCCGCCACTCGTCCATCCGGTCGTGGCCGGGGTTTTCCCTCGCACGTGCCAGGCCGGACCAGCTCTGTCATGCTCCATCCATCAGAAACTTCCCAGGACATGGAGATACCAACTGATGCTGACAGCCAGTCTACTCCTGGGTCCGACCAGGATGGTATGGAATGGGAGACAGCTTCCACTAAATCTAAAAAGAAGCAACCTGTAGTAGCGCCCAAGTGATAGCCCCGATAGCTGTTGTATTGTGATCACATCTTCCACTTAGCTGGAGTTGGCTCTCAATAGTTTTATTTGTTTGGCTAGGTTTTATCTCCTTATATTTACATATTTACACACTTTTTTAATAGATGGCAAAGTTACATTTTATGCAATGAAACTGTCGCGGTATTTTAAGAAATAGTGATGATGTCAATCATTTCATGCATGAGCTTCGACCCATCGCTCTTGACTTGCAAAAAACCCATCTTCACTCTAATTCTTTTAACATTTTAAGACGTCGTCAGGTTTTTAGGAAAGACCGTCCCGCTTCCACTCCTTCTGGTGGCGTTGCAGTAGTTGTGCAGAGTGGAGTCGCTTGCTCTCAAGTTCTACTCCGCACACCTCTGGAGGCTGTTGCAGTGCGTCTCCTCGTGGACCGCCTTGTAACGCTTGTTTCTTTATACTTACCACCAAATATTCCTTTGAATCTTCAAGAGCTGCAGGGACTTGTAAGACAGCTTCCTCAACCTTTTTTTAATTTTCGCTGATTTTAACGCTCATCATCCCATGTGGGTAGTACCCGGCAAGACTCCCGGGGTGGTGTTTTTGAACGTCTTTTATTGTCTTCTGGGCTGTGTCTTCTTAGCGGGAAAGAACCAACTTTTTTTAGTGCGGCACACAACTCATTCACATCTATTGATCTTTCCATCGCTTCACCTTCATTACTTCCTTGCTTTTCATGGAAGGTTCTCCATAACCCTTTTGGAAGTGATCATTATCCTATTGTTTCAGAAAGTACTGTTCCATTGCCTAATCTTTTAAAGCGTCCCCCTAGGTGGAAATTAAACAAAGCTGGCTGGACACTTTTTAATATTCACTCCACTTTACATCCTTCGATTCTTTCTTCTATGTCACCCGAAGACGCTACACTTCATGTTACTGCGCAGATACTCAGGGATGCTCAGCGCTCTATTCCACAAACATCTGGTAATGTGCCAAACAAATGTAAACCTTGGTGGAACAAGGAGTGTGCCACAACCCTGGCAGATCAAGACAGGGCCTGGGAAAGATTTCGTAGATATCCCACTTCGCAGAACCTTGTGGAGTTCAAGCGCCGAAAAGCCAAGGCTCGTTGGATAAGGAAGCAGGCAAAACGGAAGTCTTGGATGAAGTACCTGTCTTCTCTAACTAGTTTTGTCCCTGCCAAAGAGGCCTGGGACAGATATAGGAAAGTAAAAGGATGTTAAGTTGGGCTAGTTGGTTGTTAATGACTGGAAGGAAGTGCCGAAAGACAGGGACAAAAGAAGTAGGTAACGACGACACGTGGCGCACTCGGAACTGAAGGTTTATTGGAAAATACAAAGACTTAAATGCTATAACAAACCACTTCATTTCCTGCCACCCCACTCTCTCTCTAAAAATAGAATCTCCTTATCTAACAATGCCACAGACGGCTCGCTGACGCACTTGTCAACGCCCCTTGTTTTGATAATGAATGCTTCGTGTACTTCCCTAGTGGTTTTATCGCTGTGTCGTCCCAGGATGGCGGTGTTAGTAAACAAAGGTGTGCACGGGCATCTGGCGCAATGTACTGCCAGATGCCCTGACGGCGTCTGTTTGACAGCTGACGCATGTTCTCTTGCACGTTCATTGACGCAGCGGCCAGTTTGTCCTACGTAGGAACGCCCACATGATAATGGAATGTCGTAAACGACACAGGATGAACATTCCAAAAACTTATTTTTGTGTTTTTTTGTGCATTCTTCCCTGTCCCTGTGTGGGTAGTTAATTCGCTTGCACAAAGACGAAAGTTTGCTAGGGGCCGTGAGAACCACCGGAACGTTGAAGCGCCCCGCCACTTTTCGCCGTCGAGCCTAAGCTACTGCCCCCTGCAAAGCTGTCAATGGTCAGAGCCATGGCAGATAGGGCGCTCCCCCAGGACAGGGAAAGGTTCATTTCGGATGGAGTTGATGTGCTCTGCCGTACCGCCGGCCACCGCCCAAAAAGCCTGAAGATGGGAGCTGCTGTTGAGCACTTCAGAAACAACAACCTCAAGCTACTGACGTCCGACAAGGAAGGGGGATTCGTCGTCCTGCCTCATGATTTGTACGCCGCAAAAGCAAGGGAGGCGGTCGCCAAGAACTTCAAAGTGGTGAAGCCGGGACCTCTGAATAAGGTGAAGTGTAAGGCCATGGAATTGTGCAGTGAAATGGACCTCTCTGTTCTGGCTAAGAAGGTGAACACAAGTAAGAAACTGTCTCTGGAAATCTTCTTCGCGGCCAAAACCCACAAAAAGGAGGTTCCCTTTAGGGCGATTGTGACGGAAAGAGATTCGTGGCAATCCCAGATCTCTACTTTTCTTAAAACCCACCTGTCGTCACTAAAACTGCAAGATGCTTTTTTGGTTCGTAGCTCGGAGGATGTTTTAGAATGTTTGAAGAATGGGACGCGAAAAATTTATGATGCCTTCTCAATTGATGTCGAAGACCTTTTTTACTCTGTTCCGCACCAGCCTCTCTTTAGTGCAGTAACAAAATGTATCGAAAGCAGTGGAAAAACAGCCTTCCGGAGCGCCTGTGGCATGAGTGTAGAAAGCTTTATAGAACTTTTGTCTTTATATCTTGAAAATACTTTCGTAGCGTTCAATGATGAAGTGTACGTTCAAAGGCAGGGCATCTGTATAGGTTCGAGAGTAGCTCCAGTACTGTGCGACATTTTCTTAGCGCATTGTGATCAAGCCATACTTGAAAGACTCGGAAATGAAGGCCGTTTTAGGATTTTCCGATACGTGGATGATTACCTGGTTATTGTCCTCCAACCAAAAGAGTGCATTGACGATGATGTAGCAGAATTGTTGGGTGTTTTTGCGGCCTGCTCCCATGGTTTGAAGTTTATCCATGAGAGAACATCGGGGGGGCATCTACAGTTTCTAGATCTTAAGCTCACGTTTCTTCAAGATCACACATGTTGGGCCTATGAGCCCCGGTCTAAGAAAAACGTGCTACGGTACGACTCTGCCCATTCTAAACTTATAAAAAAAGGTATCGCCACGTCCTGCCTTGAAGCAGCGTTGAAGAAATCATGTGAACATGAAATGGGCAGGAGTTTTCTGTTGCAGGTTGATCGCCTATTAGCTGCGGGTTTCCCGGGTAAAACACTTGCTGATGTAGCAGATGGACTGAAGAGAAAGTTTAGAGGCCTTCCACAGAAAGCTCATGAACGACCAAAAGGTAGACCAGCAATCATACCCTACCTTCATGCCGTATTCCACAACCTGAAAAAAGTGGCGGGGCGCTTCAACGTTCCGGTGGTTCTCACGGCCCCTAGCAAACTTTCGTCTTTGTGCAAGCGAATTAACTACCCACACAGGGACAGGGAAGAATGCACAAAAAAACACAAAAATAAGTTTTTGGAATGTTCATCCTGTGTCGTTTACGACATTCCATTATCATGTGGGCGTTCCTACGTAGGACAAACTGGCCGCTGCGTCAATGAACGTTCAAGAGAACATGCGTCAGCTGTCAAAGAGACGCCGTCAGGGCATCTGGCAGTACATTGCGCCAGATGCCCGTGCACACCTTTGTTTACTAACACCACCATCCTGGGACGACACAGCGATAAAACCACTAGGGAAGTACACGAAGCATTCATTATCAAAACAAGGGGCGTTGACAAGTGCGTCAGCGAGCCGTCTGTGGCATTGTTAGATAAGGAGATTCTATTTTTAGAGAGAGAATGGGGTGGCAGGAAATGAAGTGGTTTGTTATAACATTTAAGTCTTTGTATTTTCCAATAAACCTTCAGTTGCGAGTGCGCCACGTGTCGTCGTTACCTACTTCTTTTGTCCCTGTCTTTCGGCGCTTCCTTCCAGATAGGAAAGTAAATGGGGATAATAGGTGCTTTGCCATCCCAACGTTTAATGCTCCTTGTTCGTCATTAAAAGACATAGCTGACATCCTCGGGGAACATCTTTATAATTCATCCAGCTCAGCCAACTACAGTGCTAACTTCGCACAGTTTAAAGCCCGTGCGGGGCAACAATGCTAGTCGTAACTGGAGGAAAGGCAGCCTCTTATAATCGGCCATTTACGCGATATGGGCTTCACTATGAAATGCTTCGTAACCTGTCCACGGAATCCCTTGAAAACCTTCTTCTTTTATTTTTAATTCTTCATGGGAAAAGGCTTGTTTTCCTTAGACTTGGAGGCATGCACATACTATTCCCTTTCTAAAAGCTAATAAAATTCCTTCACAGCCACCAAGTTACCGCCCAATCGCACTGACGAGCTGCCTCGGAAAAACGTTTGAAAGGCTGATAAACAGGCGACTGGTTTATGTATTGGAACAACAGAGGGCCTTTGATAACAACCAGCATAAATTCCGCCGAGGTCGTTCTACTCTCGATCACTTGGTACGCTTGGAAACTATGATACGCGAGGCATTTGTAAACCGGCAGCACTGTGTCGCAGTTTTTTTCGATTTGGAGAAGGCATATGATACAACGTGGAGACATGTGATTCTTCAATATCTGTATGCATGTTATATCCATGGCTGTATGCTGCAATGCATGACGGAATATATAACAAACAGGACTTTTCAAGTTCGTCTTGGCTCCAACCTATCGGATTCCCACGTGCAAGAAAATGGAGTCCCTCAAGGAGGAGTCTTGAGCGGGACTTTTTTTGTGCTAAAAATGAATTCAAATCCACGACTGCTACCTCCTTCTGTTTCATATTCTCTTTACGCTGATGATATACAGATCTCGTCTTCCTCTTGTAACGTTTTCAGCTGTGAGCGCCAATTACAGATAGCCATATACAAACTTTCCAAGTGGGCTGACGAGAACGGGTTTCGGTTCTCTGCATCCAAAACTGTCTGTGCGCCCTTTTCTTTGCGTCGTGGGCTGTCATTGGACCCATCACTGGAACTATATGGAAACCCTGTACCTGTCAAGAAAGAGCACAGGTTTCTTGTTGTGATATTTGATAAAACTCTTAATTTTATTTCACACCTGAAAGCTTTAAACACCAAATGTCTTCAGTCTATGAATATTTTGAAAGTTCTATCTCACAAGTCATGGGGTTCTGACAGAAAATATATTCTACGGTTGTACAATGCCCTTGTAAGATCTCGTCTTGACTATGGTGTGGTAGTGTATGGATCGGCCCGGCCATCTGCCCTCAAGATGTTGGACCCAGTTCACCACTTGGGGTTGAGACTAGCAACTGGTGCTTTCCGAACATCCCCTGTCTCCAGTTTATATGCAGAAGCTAATGAGCTATCACTGAACAAACGACGTACCTATCTTAGCCTAACGTATGCTTTTAAGATTCTGGCTAACCCTCGACACTCCACTTATTCTTCCCTTACAAGGTCGAGGTTTTCCCGTCTCTTTAACAAGCCAAGCATTGTGACACCATTAAGCTCTCGCATTGAAGAACTTTGCACTTCACTGCATCTTTCATTGGACCAGGTCGGCCTTATTCGAAATGTCGACGACCGTATTCAACCCTGGAAGACACTGCCAGTTGCCTGTGACTGGTCGCTCACAAAATTTAACAAACATGGCATTTCCCATGCTCTAATACTGCAAGAGTTTCGTGAAGTACAAATCAAGTATCATGGTTATCTTCATGTTTACACAGGTGGCGCCAAGACTTCTTCTTTTGTTGGCTGCGCTGTGTATTCAGAACACTTCTCTGAAGTTAAGCGACATAATTCGTCCGCCAGCATTTTTACTGCAGAGGTCTATGCAGTATCAATGGCAATAGACTACATTCTACATAAGAAAATAACTAGGGCTGTTCTGTTTGTTGATTCTCAGAGTGTAATTGTTGCAGTTTGCTCTTTTAAAGACACTAAAAACATGCTTGTACAACAAATTCAGAGTAAACTCAACGCTGCTCTACATGACGGTCAAAGCATAATATTTTCTTGGGTACCTAGTCACGTTGGCATAGAGGGCAACGAGAAGGCCGACAGGTTTGCAGGGTCTGTGGGAAACCTTGTCCAATCGTCTTTCTGTTTACCATATCAGGATATAAAGCCTTTAGTAAAGTCATCACTTCTTCGTTGTTGGCAGTTGGAATGGGACAGGGAGTGCGAAAACAAGCTCCACGTTACAAAGCCTGTTCTTGGAGCCTGGGAAAGCTCTTCATGCAAGAGTCGTCTTTATGAAACCTTGCTGTGCCGTCTGAGAATTGGGCACTCTTTTATCACTCATAAGTACCTACTTGGGGGGGAAGATCCTCCTATTTGTGATCAGTGTGGTGATACTCTTACAATCTTATATATCTTGTGGTCCTGTCCCGCTCTGGAGCCCAAGCATCGTGCTTATTTTCCCGAGTTGTTTCAACAACAGATCCCGTTTCATCCGGCCCTCCTGCTGGTTCAGAATCCCATAACACCTTTTAGCAGGGTAATAGACTTTCTTACTAGCATTGGCATTTTACACCATATAAAGCTTTACCAAATCCTAGATTGCACTTTGGTAAAACCCTCACCAAAGCATGCTGATTGTTACTATCGTTTGGCGCAGATGGCCTCTTAGCTCTTGCGCCATTAAACCCCCAAAATCATCATCATGGTCCGACGCTTCGTGCCTCGCGCCACGTTTGACTTAGGGTGCCTCAATGTCCTTCTGTTTGGGGTGATGCCACCCTTTGTAGTACCCGATGCCCACAGCACGCGCTCCCGGGGAAAATACAAAGAAATCGACGAAAACAAAATGTCGCCATAGCACAGTCAGCACCACAAACGCGCGCAGAAACACGCTCTTTCACGCGCTTCTGAACAAAAAACAAAAATAAACGTGTGGGACAAAATGTCTAGATGTCTCCACCATAAGAAAAGCGCACATGAAGGCACCCTATTTTGACTAAAGTGTAGATGACTACGCGACCGCTGCCGCAATGCATAGAGGGAGCTTTAGTCTTCCTGCACGTGCAACCTACTTGCTTGAGCTCTCCGAGTGCGAAGCACGGGCCCTCGCATGCACGGACGTCTCCCTCCCGTGAACTAAAGTTATGGCGGCGTCATGTAGGCGAAGTTGCGCGATCACATACGCGTCAAGTGACGTCACGCATTGAGTCGTATGACTTCTCCGTCTCACGTGACAAAAATACGCTATTTGTTCAGAGGTCAAAGGTCAAGCCTGGCGTATCACCCCCGAGCTAGAGTGTACTATACTCTGTTTCACCTTGTGTTGTACCGCAGGAAAGGCTACAAGCGCGAGCTCTTTGCTCTAGGGCACATCTCGGGGGCACAAGCTCTCGTGCACCAAGGGCAGCTTCCAACGCTATGAGCTCGGGCTCCTAGCCTTCGCTGCGGCAAAACATAAGGTGAAACGGAGTATAAAAGGTACGAGTGGGACGAGCTATAGCTGGTGTTCACTGGACGCCATATTTGAGGGCGATGTTTATAGCGCATGCTCAGAACTGAGCTCACATTAATAGCCTGCTAAGACCGGCAACCTTGATGGTGCTAAATGCACGCTCCAAAAGAACTGCGGAAGCTCGCCGTCAGCACGCGCTCAGCAGCAGTGCACACGGATATGGCCGCCAGTGAATACTCCCCATAGGCTCCGCTCATGATTTCAGTTGCACCTCAAAATGTGGAAAGCGATCAGGTTGAACCTAGAGCCACTCTATATGGCAGCGTAGCTGCCAGAGTAGCGACACGACGCAAAATTATCTAGATGCACGACGTCAGAAGCACTGATAGTGATCTCCATTTTGGGCCTGGGAGGTTGCCATGGTAACCGTGCTTCGAGCGACGCCGGGTGGCAATCTTTGCAGTCTAGTTGATATCTCCATTCGTTCATTGAGAAGTGGTATAAGACGCTTGGCATCCCGGTACGGCAAGAACCTCTGGAGGAACGGTGCCTGTTTTTTCTGAAAAGTGAGACGATTTGCAGCCCGGGGACTATCGGGCGACGAGAGCTGCTATGGTATCGTACGTGCACGGACAAGGCGAGTGGTTTTCGGCGTCGCCGGGATGGCGGCCGCTTCGTGGGACGAACGTACCGTCCTAGTACTTTCGGACTTCGCTCCGATCGAACAAAATCCGATTACGCCGGCCACGACAGGACGATTGGCTCGGGACATGGCTGCTGCTCGACTGCCCCATAGTGAGGGAGTATATGTTTAGCATCATACTTCTTCAAGTCCCGATCATCCCTTCAAGCTGAGATTTTCTCACCGACTGGTGAGGAGCGACGTCGACGGGGTTCAACCAAGAAGGACGGCATGATGGTCTCTAGGGAATCGTTGACGCCATCAAAAGAGACGGACGCCGAATATGAGGTATTCTTGCCGACAGGCCAAATGGTCGTTCGGAAGTTTACCGGCATTCAAAAAGTCAATATTTTTATCTGGTGTAGCACACATATCCGTGTTAAAGGGGCCACTAAATTATTTTTAAACTTATTCTTCCTTACCTGTAATCCTCAACTCAAAAGAGAACTGTGAAATTACGCAGTCGTGACATGCTAGGGCAGCGGTGCGATGACCCCAAGCTTTCACCGTGCTTTTTAAGCACACTGTAGAACTTGGCATTCGCAAGTGATGATAAGTTTCGTCAGGACACTCATTGGCCAGGAAAGCGAATTCAAATATCCATGGACGAATGGATTGCTCAGGAGCGCATACATCCGAGCGACGCAGTTTTCGTGTCCAATGCGTGAGTTGGGGTCGGCTGACGTCATATTGGCCTTTGTAGGCATTTTAAAGAGGATATTTGGAACCAAGCACACTGACATTAAGGAGCAAAAAACGGGCCCAGCTACAAAAAATAAATATTGATTACAATCGTAAGAAATAAATACGTCTGTAACTTGTTAATTACAAAGACGAACACACTTCTTAGCATCTAAGTTTATTAGTATGTGCTGATGCATTGTTATATATCAGGACATTTCATATATGTCACCTGAGCAAACGCCAGTTTTTTCCTTGAAAAACAAACCAAAAAACACTGCGATCAAATGCAAGCTATTGCAACGAAAGCAAGTTATAAGAAAACCTTCAGAACTGCCAATTCGTAAAATTGGCGATTAGTAAAAAAGGTTAAAGATCGCAGGAGCTTTCTCGCTAAAAAAAATGCTGTGATTATTGGGTGACCCAGTGCTGAAACAATTTTCCCTAGGCCCCACACGCGCCGTATACCTTTCGTTATGATTCTCAGAAATTAAGACTTTCAAAGGAAGCTAGAAAAATGCGAAAATTTTATCCTAAAAGCTATATGGAGCGCAGGTTCGTCTGCTTCTTTTTGCAGGAAAGTTGGGAGTTATGTGAATATTTATACAGCGTGTAGGTGGTCAGCCATTTCAAAGTTGCGACGAGTCACTCGCTGTAGATGAGCAATTTAGCCAACGCAGTATAACCGCTAGCCTGGGGTATATAGGTCTTTAATGTGCACCACGCAGTACTGATACACAACCGCAGGCCGGTACGATGCTCTTCCAGACCGAAACAGGCTGGGATGGGGATTGAACCCAGGTTCCCTGAGTGATTAGTACAAAACGTAAACATTGCAGGAGCTTCCTCGCTAAAAGTTGGGGATCATGCGGTTACCTGAGGCAAAAACAAATTCCCCAAGGCCCAACATGTGACGCATAGATTTCGAATTGAATCTTAGACACTCCAACGTTTGAATAAAACTAAAAGAATGCGAAAATTGGATGCTAAATGTCTTATCGATCCTCAAACACATCCGGAAACCCGAGTACCGCTAAGGCGACACTACTGATGCTGTCGCACAGGTGCTAATATCCAGAGCGATCTTGCACAGAAAGGGTATAAAGTATCATTATTTCAGATCTTCACGTTATACCTACGTCAGAAAGCACGAAGAAGCCCTAAATCGTCGGCAAGCTGCGGCACATCACAACTCCGCGCACCGAACAAACTCGCATCCACCAGCTCTGGGCGCTGCCATCTTACCGATGACATCACAGCTCTTGAGAGGTCACGTGACAAGTCGTCACTCGGTTGCTACGGAAACCGAGCCAGCTCAGCTCGTTGCTGTGGTACCGTGTGTGACCAATCACGGTGAGAGGCGGCACAGGGAAAAGCGTGGCGCTACTCTCTAGTCAAACCAAGCCACTTTGATCGCAGCGCCACCATCGCTGCGATCAAGCAACGACACAGGTCAAGGTCATATGGGCAATGTAGCCCCTTAGGGACTACATTGTATTTCTTTTCATTTTGACGTCAGATGTAACCTCAAAGCACCACGATACGACGACGCCACGTCGCCGTCCACTACGATGTTACGCGCAGACTTGTACGTAATCCGTTACAAGTAACGAAATTACTTGTAATCCCTTACATTTATCAGTAATTTAGTAACGGAACAATTACATATTTTCTAGAGTAATTTTAAAGTAATTCCCTTACGTTTTTACGTAACGGATTTCTTGTAATCTGTTACATATTTTTTCAAGACGAACCCCCTCCCCCCCCCCCCCTCTAGAGAAAGGGTTCTGTTTATTTTGGTAAAGTCGAGAGCATGGAGGCTTGGCACACTCAGACTTGTACGTAATCCGTTACAAGTAACGAAATTACTTGTAATCCCTTACATTTTTCTGTAATTTAGTAGCGGAATAATTACATATTTTCTTGAGTAATTTTAAAGTAATTCCGTCACATTTTTTACGTAACAAATTCCTTGGAATCCGTTACATTTTTTTTTTTCAGAACCAACCCCCCCCCCCCCCTTTTTCTAAAGAAAGGGTTGTTTTTATTTTGGTAAAGTCGAGCGCAGTGACACTGTCACGCGAATTGACCAGCGCAAAGGGAGGCTTGGCACTCTTCAGTTCCGCAAAGCCTTTTTCTTGCAACACCAAGCCCCCGAATAGTTTTTTTAGACCCTAACAACAATGTCAAAAAATCCAAATAAATATTTCTACAAAAAAAAAGGGGGGGGGGGGGGGGGGAGGGGGCAAGTTATATCCGCTTTTTTTAGTCCCTTTGTTTTTTCTTTGCGATCGAAGACGGGGCGAGGAGGACACCAAGTGATTGTGTGCCTCTTCGAGAAGCTTGAGGCGATAAGTGCACAGAAAATAATTAACAATGTCCTCAGTTATAGTGACTACGACCATTTTCATAATGTTACAACACGAGACAACGCTCCGTCTGCCCTGAAATTCACTAAAAGAGATGTGATAATATGTAAAGGTGTTATTGCCACAAGCATCCTCGTTCGTTGCTGCACACTTATCATCTTCTCTTAGAAAACAGAATGTATTTTTTTCTGCATCTTTCTCATTTTTCCCCGTTTTAAAAGCTACTTACTTTTTCGTAGTCCAAATTCTAGGGTTGGCCCTCTTAATTTTTGAATTCCAGCCAGGTTATCTGCATCTCAGTCACCCTTTTTATGAGTCAGCTTTTTGCGAGCACTTGGAAAATGGTAATAGCCTTCTTTTCTTCTTCCTGTTTTGCCCCAGCAGGACGCATCTTATCTCAAGCAGATATTTTTACACATAAAACATAATGGTGGCTGACGTAGACTTGATATTCTGCGCTTGAGGAGTGAGTGGAACTCGTGAGTGGGGCCATATCGTGGCTTACTTAGCTCTCTGCCGTTCGCTGTTCGTTGCATCAGCGGACGTCTATCTGGAGAACGCCAGAGTAAACTGCAGTCGGTCCGTCCTCCGTGCGTTTTTGAACGGCACCAAGAAAGGTACACACGGCAAACGTGCGTTTACATTTCCATGTTTTAACCGGCGTTTTAATTAATTGTTATTATTACTGTCCTTTTTTTTGTATTTATATCTATATAATGGAAACTGTGTTTTCATTCACCAAACTCTCAAGCGAGGCTCGACATGTTCAGAACAAAAGGAAGAAGAATATCGAGCCAAACCTTATTTATTATTTAATTATCACGTTACTTTTACAACTACGTTTCGCTATTGTCTGGCAATATATGGAGGTATAGTAAGATGGACATAAATCAGTTCTTATTGTAGTTTTGGCTAGATTAATGATGACTTCCACAACTTCGCGATTTAGACAATGGAGAATTTGAGTAGATCGGTCCGATGACTCCGATAACGATACCCGATACCCCACCGCCGCCTTTGCGCAGGAATCATATCGTTATCAGGGGGGTCGGAGGTGTCGGAACGTCACATCGATGAAATCGATAACGCTCCGTGACGACTACTCGTTTTGGAGCGTTGTGCTTTCGTATCACTGCAACTGCCTTGTCATAACCGGCTTCCGTCGGCGTTTTCGACAGAAATAAGCTGCGCACCGTCACGCAGGCTTTTTCGGCTAGCACGGTTAGAAGAACTAGCAACTTCTTGCTTTTGGCAACATCTTTCGCCGCTGCATACAGCTCGAACAGCTGTATGCAGGTACGCATCGATGTCACCTGACCCTGGGCAGAACTCCGGAATCTTCCCCACAGTAGTTCCTTGAATAGCAGGTGAAGGTAGAGGAGAAGCAAACGAGAGGAGAAAACAAAGAACAACACTGCTGAAGTATTAACCTTTTAATGAAAACTTCCGTTTCCTCGACACTAGCCGTAGAAGGTATCGTCTTCTTCATCTGTTGGATCTTATATAGAAAAAACTTCTTTTTCCTTGACACTAACCGTAGAGTTAACCTCGTCTTCAGCTATCAGATCTTAGAAAAACTTCCTTTTTCTCGATATTGTTTTTTTTTTATTGATGGAGTAAAAGAGAAACCAGAGGAATTAGCTGAGGTATCTTCTGCCTGGCTACTCTGCTAAGGGTGGGGAAGAGAGGTAAAAATATCTTAGAAAAAGTTAAAAGTACACACGCAAAAAAAAATAGCAAGAACAATGAAAAGCAACATAAACTTATTTTACATTAAAGTTTCTTGATGAGACCACTCGCGGTCAGGAATCGCAAAAGGGACTTTGTCGCAAGTGTGGCGGTGGCTTCGTTTCTCCACGGTCCCAGTATCGTGTCGAGGGTGAGGTCTTCTTCGGGGGACTACTTCATGTATTTTCTTAGTTGTGCCCGTTCAGTTTTGGAGTCTGGACAATCCAGCATAATGTGTATCAAATCTTCTGGAGTGTTGCAGTTCGCGCCGTCTGGCGCGAACTGCAACTGCGAACTGCAATAAACAAGTACTTTTTTGTGTAAGCAATGTTTAGACGTATTCGATGTAGCACAGCTTGACGCCGACGGGTGAGACTTCGAGCTACACGAAACATTAGGTACGGGTCGATAGTTCGTAGCCGTGTCCCTTGATCGGTGGCGTCGTCCCACAGACCTGTTTATGGTCTTCCCCTGTACGTTCACCGATGTTTTTACATATGATCTTGTATATAGGGCTTGCACTTCATTGATGGAGTTACGGGCATCTGCTGCTACATTTTCTGCAGAAATAACCTCTTCTTCCTCTGTCGGATCATGGCATTCAAATGGTCCCGAATTGGTTGGTCCGAGAAACCGCTTTTCGCACATATATTTTTTCTCTTTAAGAAAAAGCGCAACGAAGGCGGCACTTACGCATTCTCCACCAGTTTTCTAAATGGCCAGCGACTCGAAGATCTTCCTCCCAAGCTGTTTTCGGTGTCGTGCGATGACGGTAATGTTCAAGAAGTCGGGAGCACAGTTCATTCCCGACAATGCGTTGAAAGGTGGCCAGCCGACGTTAGTGCGGCCACAGAGGCTGCATGTTCTCTGGTGCGGTCGTTTATACGCCTCCCCGTTTGCCCTCTGTAGCATTTGCCACATGACGGAGATATTGTAGACGACTTCTTTTTCGCATGGGCCATAGGGTGTTCGATGCGCAGTGCCGCAAGTGGTGTTCACGTTCTGGTCGGTCTCCCGATTCACCCTACAGAACATGGCGTACGCCTTGCTGGCGGCTGAGCACACGACATGAATGCCTTGTCGGCCAGCGATCTTCTTTAGACGATGAGTGATACCGTGCATATATGGTAGCACTACGAAAGGCTTTGGGGCTTTCTTTTTCGTTGGCTCATTTCTCTCTGGATTATGTCGCACTCGCTTGCAGAGCTTCTCACATATCGGTACAAGAAGGGTACTCGAGTAACCGGAGTCCTGGATTCTACAAAGCTGTCTTTGGAAGCTGCGCCTCACTTTATGAGGGCAAACTTTTTATAGCGCCGAGACGAGAGATATGGTGGCCAGACCCCGTTTTACGTTTTTGGAATGCTCCGAGTCGCTCGGAAGGAACCCTTTACACGAACGGGGTTCATATATTTAGCATACGTGGGAAGTTTGAAACTCCAATGAGAGATCCAGAAAACGTATAGAGTTTTTTACGGGAAGTTCATGGGTAAAAGGAAGTCCATGCCAGCTTTATTTGAAGCTGCACATGTCCACTTCTAAGCACCCGTTACTCGCGTTGTCTGCAACAAAGTTACGTAGTATGAGGAAATCGTCAACATACTGAAAGATGGCCTCGATGCGTTGATCTTATAAGTGGTATTGAATGTTCTTCCCGCATGCAGCTGGGTACAAATCGCTCAAGTATGGGGCAACTCGAGAACCTATGCAGACCCCGATTTTCTGTTAAGAAGTGTTTTTCCTGGTGTGACATCATCGTTGCAAAAAGGTAAGCCGTCAGAAGCTCCAGGAAGCTGTCGAGACTCATTCCTGTCGAATTTTGGAAGCTTTTAAGACCTGCCCCTCGATGGTTGCTGGGGGGATCTTGAAAAGAGCTGCATGGGGAATCGAATAGTAAAGGTCTCGGATATCCAAGAGAAAACCTGATACGATATCAGATCCCTTTTCCTGGAGAAACCAAATCGCCGGTCCTGAGTTTGGTATCCTAAAAGGGTCGTTTACTTCAACCAGTGACAGAAATTTTGCCGAAGTCACACATGCCTTTGCTAAGTGTGTCTCTCTGAGACAATGGCATGAAAAGGGAATTCCACCTTATGTGTTTTTGCCGAGAAACAAACACATAGGTCCGCTCGTTGTAATCTTCTGATTTTTGTGACAAGGCCACCGCATTGTTCTCTTTCGAGTATTGGCTCGTTTGGCCGGTTGAACTTGCTTTGGATTCACTAGCCTGCAATTCTTCGCTAAGGTTTGTCGTGCTCTTCTCCAAACGATTCATAGTCCAGAACTACAACCCTCCCCCTTCCCCCCCCCCCCCCCCCCTCCTTGTCCGAGAGGCAAACTCTAAGGTCTTTGTGATGTAATTTCTCCACCGTTGCGGCAAAGATCATTTTTGGAGTGCCCGAGCTTTGAAAACCTGCCAGGCACTCGAGACCTTCAGTGATTATTTATGAGGTTGCTTCATGAGGCGCCTTGGATACGATTTATCGTACCACTAGGACCTTATCAATGGCGCTCAGCCTTAATGGAAGGGCGAACGTAGGACCTTGCTCGAGCACCCGTCGGGCTGGTGCTGAAAGGGAAACATCTCCGATGATCTGGAGTGGCGAGCTTTTGGGTTCTGCCCTAACTCTTCGTGCAAGATGTTGTTTCCAAATTGGGAGAACATACATTTTCCCAAGGTGCTCCGTGGAAGGTCTTGCTACGGTCATGTGGCATGAAAAAGCGTTATACCTGAGACACTTCACCCTCAGAAAATCAGTCAGAATGTGAACTTGCCGCCAAGCTTCGGACTTCGGAATCTTCGAAACTCGCTGGGCATGACTACGACGGTTAGTGTCCAGGAAAAGGAAGTTTTTTTCTATTTAGGATCCAACAGATGAAGAAGATAGCTCTACGGATGGTGTCGAGGAAAAGGATGTTTTATCAAAAAGGTTGCTAGTCCAGCAGTGTGGTTCTTTGTGTTCTCCTCTCCTTCACTGTTCCTCTATGTACAGCTGGTATTCAAGGAAGCATGTCAAACCAACCGGCTCAGCTCCAGGCCGTCACAACTTCCCCACAGTAGTTGAAGCAGTCGACGTCATCGTCGTCATTCCTTTGATCCCATCTTGTCGTCGCCAAATGTTGTATCTTCTTGTGAAATGGGAGGCCGGGTACTTAAGGAGACATCGGAGACATCTTCATGTTCCAGAACCCAAGCATACGCGTCACACGATGCGCGTGACCTAAAACTATATACAGTCACACCTGGTAGTCAACATGGGAACCCGTCAGATTAATATATACAAACCGAAACTAGGTTATAACAACATCCTACTGGAGTTGTGTGAAAGACACGACCTACGTTATGCAATACCGGTGGGAAGTGCGACCGGCTGTTAACATGAAAAACGGGTAGTTTACAGTCTACGATAGATTACAAACTGATGTCAAATAGAATGTATTCACGGTAGAGATCAATTAAAATAGATGAAGAGGGTTCAAAAAGCCAAGGTGGTGATCACAGACGAATTAAGCTGAACTTTACTAAGGAAGAAAGCGCAGGGACAGAGCAAGACAACAACTTAATCAAATATTTTGTACAGGGAAGCAGTTGGAAATAGTCGTTAACCAAATAGAGCAGATAATATCTGGAGATACTCCAACGGATTTGAGTTACAACACTCTCAGAAAAAAGGGTGTATTATTACACCCTTTGTCCCATATAATACACCCCAAAATTTCAATTCGACGTACAGCGCCCTATACTCGAACAAACGGCCCCAAATTTTACCAGGGGCTTGATAGCCGTGCGGTACAACTGATTAAGATAGCTAATGTAGGTATTATTGACTACAAAAAAGATTATCGGATTTTTCTTCGCCCTACTGCAAAAACTCTATGTTTTTCTTTCTTTGGTTTTTGATACGTACTTGAGCAATTTAATAAGTTATATCGCACCGTTATCAAGCCCCTCGCAAGATTTGGGCCCGTCTGTTCGACTATAGGGTGCTGTACGGCGATATGAAGTTTTGGGGTGTATTATATGGGACAAAAAGGTGTAAGGTGATACCCTTTTTTTTTTAGAGTGAAAACGCTAACTAAGATATTCGAACAAGAGCTGTCTGAAGTACGCAATAAAATAAGGAAACGAAGATGCGCACCTAAGACCTGGTAGGATTGTGACGTAACGAAGTAAATCAAAAAACGCCATGAAGCTTCCAGAAAGCAGAGATATTCTTAGTGCGATACGAAATTAGAAAGTGAGGTAAACATAAAGCGGGATAGACACATTGGAAGTAGACATGAGGTGAGGCATCCTGCTTGATTAATGAAAATATTCAGAGGAAGGGGTCGAATGGCTGTCTAAAGCAAATAAAAAGGATACAAAGGCAACCAGAAAGTTTCAGAACCACTTGAATTGACGAAGTCATAGAACAAAGAAAGAGCAGAAGTATATTGGCATGCCTGAGGGTAATCAGCTTGAAGGGGATGAGACACTGGAATATATAGGAACACTAAGGACCGATAAGGTTAAGCAGCCATGGATACATTGGAAGTGCCTTATTAGTGAAGGATAATTCCAGTTGAGTCAATCGGACAAAAATAATGAGAAAGTAACGTGTTGAAAAGTATATGTGGGGCAGTCAGGCAGATGCATTAATGATAAATTAAGGGAGCATCATCTGGCCACGAGATCTCGTTCCGGCGACTTGGCGGTACACTGTGCCAGGTGCGGGTGCGCGCCACTTTTTACTTACACTACCATTGTGACGCGGCACACTAACCGAAGAACGAGACAGATTGCGGAGGATTTTGACATGTCACGTTGCGAGGAGGGTTTGTGGTGTCAGTTCGCCGTCCATTGCCTTGTTAGGTAGCGAGATTTCTTGCATGTGTCTTTACGAAGCGAAATTGTAATGACATTGATAAGATTGGCGGTGTTTTGTGTTTTGGTGGTTCGAAGGTTTCATGTTTTTCCTAATAAAAATTCAGTTGTAAGTCAGCGCTTGTCGTGTACATTCCTCTGACTCGTCCTTCGTCTAATCTTTGCGCTTTTTTTTTTTTTGGTTGTAAGACACGAGGGCGTTTCGAGTCCCCTGAATCTCATCGCTCGGCAGCCAATGGCAGCTTAAGAAACGAGGGGTGTGGCGAGTCCCGTGCATCTCATTACTGCGCGGCAGAAAATGACACCTTAAGAAACACGGAGCGTGGTGAGTCCCGTGCATATCATTATCGCTCGGCAGCCAATGAGAGCTTAAGAAACAGGGGGCGTGGCGAGTCCCGTGCATCTCATTATCGCTCGGCAGCCAATGAGAGCTTAAGAAATGCGGGGAAGGGCGAGTCCCGTGCATCTCATTATCGCTCGGCAGCCAATGGCAGCTTAAGGAACACGGGCCGTGGCGAGTCCCGTGCACCTCATAATCGCTCGGCAGCCAATAGGAAGCGAGCATGCCGGCCGTGTCGCGGCGGTCGCCTATTGTTCGCCGCGACCTAGCGGTAGCCGCCGCAGGAGCATCGGGGGGCAATGGCGACGAACAGCACGTCAGACAGTGTCCCCGTCGTGATTACGAAGGAATTTAAGGCAGTTACGAATTCGGAAAGTTCCTTCGGTAGCCGGTGCCGTCGGCGCAGAATCATCGGGAAGTAATAGCAACGAACACCACAGAGGACAGAGGGCGATTACCAATCCGGAAAACTTCGGTAGCCGGTGCAGAATCATCGGGGGGAAGCAATGGCGATGAGCAGCACAGTGGACAGTGTTCCCGGGGTGATTACGACGGGGTTTAAGGCGGTTACGAATCTAGAAAGCTTCTTCCGTGGTACCAGTATGAAGAAGGGAAAACTCCTTCGTGAATCTGGCCGCGTGTACGACGTGAAGGAGGTCCGTTTCGACAGACAAGTGGATGTCACGGAGCGCCGTACTCCGCTAACAAAATTAAGCGTGCCCGCAAAAAAATGTAGTTGGCGTTGAGTGGACCGTGGTAATTATGTACGTTTATTTCTGAATCAGCTTGACAATAACTGGGCGATTTTTTTCGCGCCGTTCCGCGATTCCCACTACTATCTTCCTGTAGGCTGATGGAAACATCCAAGTGTAGGCTTAGGTGGGCGACCGCACTCCGCTTCTCGATTCCGGTGAAGTATTTGCCGCATACTTTAGAGTTTGCCGTCGGTGTCGATGCGGTTCCATCGTCGCTAGAATAGAAAAAAGTTAATTGTATTATTCGTCAGCAGCTTAAACAAAGCGCGAACAGAAAGGTAAGAAACGCCACTAACCTGTATGGACGCACAAGTCGCACCTGCAGGTCGATCAGTACTCCGCCTCGTACGGCCTCGAAGGGACGATGTAGTACTTCCTGCCGTGTGCGATCTTCGACGTACTGTTGCAGCCGACCACGCAGCAATTGTTGCGGCTTTCTTGGTGCGGAATAGCCATCTCAGAAATTACAACGCTAACCGGGTAACCCACTACAACGCACAACCAACTCAGCGACTGGCAGAAGCTCCCCGATGCGATGGACCCGTTTGCCGCTAGGGGCGCCCTGGTCGGGGCTTGAATTAGATGCGCACGGTTCCTATGACAGCTTCAAGTACCACTGCAATGAAAAAATAGGTTTTCTGAAGGGAAACTTATACTAAACAAAACAATTGCCAAAAAATGTACATTCTTTCGATCTTTATTAAGGCCGCAAGATGCAATTTAGGTGCTGAATTTGGAGGCCGCAGCTTGCTAAGCCCCGCCCCGTGCCTACAAGGTGCTTACATCTCTATACACGAACTCAGCTCTGTGACGTCACGGCGCGGTTGTGGCGCGACGATCGCACTTCCGGTCTGGGGCTGTGGGCAGAAGTCCCCATGCCAGACGTGAATTCCTGCGTTGTTTTGAAAGGAACCAGGCAGAAACCTGCCTTCTCGTCAAAAACGCCGCGAGTGGGGCCGTACCGAAAGTGTCGAGAAAGGTTTGGAGGTCATTTTTCACGTGCTCGGTTCGTCCGAGAATCTGGATATGTGCCGTGAAAAAGGGAAAAGCAGACGCCGTCGGACAACGATTGCTTGGGCGGGAAGCACTTTGGGTTGAATTGACGGATGCTCGTGGTCATCAGATTTATTTGTTTTGTTCCAACATGAACGCCAGAAAACCGTCAAGTTGTGCGGACCACCTGCGGACTACGTTCAGTGCGTCTTAAAGTTCAAACGGCCGCCTGATCGTTCGAACTGTTGTCTGCTTTTTCAAACGTTTCTGCTTGTCGTCTGTTCTCTTAGACGACGCCGGCCCGCAGACCAAATGTTGGCCCGGTACTTGCGATAAGAAGTAAGTGCAGGCCTCAAAAGACTTAAATTTGAAGGTAGGTAAGCAGGCCCGATGTAAACAGTAGGTACAAAGAGATGTTGATCACTGCTACCAGTGACCATCAACGACTTGTCATGCCTAATTCACTTGGTTCGTATCTGCTTGCGATTTTCAGTATCGACGTCGACCATCTCAGCTACGATTCATGCTTTTGCAGCCCTAGCGGCGTCGCGACTGAAAATTGCGAGCGAAATCTCATCATGCGAATCAAGCTTTACCGTACATACTGCGGCGTCCACGCGGAATGAATCGCCAGATGTCACATTATTGACGCGAAGTTTTTCGGTTTAACGAGCCTCGGCAGTTTCGCTGACGCCGCTCAAGATAGAGAGACATTGCCAGGAAGACGTAGAATCAACAATTCGAACGCGAAAAAGGGCAGGGGGTCTCACACCGACACCGACAACATCGCATTTCAATGATTTGTTTACGGGCGACAGCGAGCTTCTTGCCCACACCCCCATCGCGCATGCGCGGCGCCGGTGGCGTTCGCTAGGGGCGCTCCGGTTTATTTGTAAACATGAGTTGGTGTATAGGCTAGAGAGATGATTGACCTGTGAAGGGTCAGTTGTAAATTTTTATCACCGTGCCGTAATACTAATTTAATCGACTTTTTATGTTTGAGAAGCAACTAATTAAGATAGAGTCATTATTGTTTCCTACCGTATCCTGAGATTGCTTCTCCAGCTTTGGTTTGAGGCGTTAACAAACATGGCTGCCGGCGTCTACGTAGTGCTGAACGAGCGTAGCTCGTTGAGTTTATTAATTTTAATCAGTGCGGGTCGATTTGGATTCACAGATGTGTTTAGGGGTAAAGTCACTGGATCCTGGGAAAGTAACGCCAAGCTCCGCGTGTGGTCGCCATCTTGGTCCATGAAATGAGCAATTTCTCCTTGACCCCTCCGTTCTTGGTGAGCCTATCTAGATTCGCTGGTGACGGATAGCTTTATTGAGTCGTTTTTGTATACCGAGATTTTGCTAACCACACACCGGCGAAACAGGCGTACACGTTCGTACCACCACCAGATGCTGTGTCGGTGCTTGGAGGCACTGAAAAATAAGTTTACTGTCTTGAAATGCGCAAGAAGAACAATATAATTGTAAGAGATCCATGGAGACGGGCCTGATTAATAAGGTGATCGCATACGAAGTGCCAAAGACTCTTATATTGAAGATTAACGCTTCCAGTGCGATGATGCTCCATGGTGATCTTGGCGCGACTGGTTTAGAACGACCCCCTGGAAGCTTCGAAGATTTCAATGGACCAAGATGGCGATTTTCATGGCAACGTAGGCCGATTAGCCAATCGCCTTGCGAGGTTTGGGTCGTCTGTATGTTAGTATATGTTTGTGTCCGGCTAGCAGGTAGGGAAGGCAATGGCGCTACTTTCCCAGGATCCAGTGACTTTATTTAGGGGAAGGTCTCAGTAACCGGCATAGTTTGCAACGAACAACTGTCTCATGTACGCGCCTTCAGAAGCGCGGTGCGGATGCTTGTTATCGTAGCGGGATTGGCCCAAGCCTAGCATCCCACATCAACTAATGTGATCTATCTGGCTTGATTTCTTTCTTTGCACGTGTTGATGCGGAATAAAGATGTTGGTTCTAGTAAAAGAGGCCCCGCAACATGGTTAATTGTGCAACCGTCGTGACTGCGACCATGGTGTCACTACGGAGAGAATACCTACACAGGTAAACATTTGAGAGCCATTTAGCTGGAGGCAATCGGCCGATCGGCTCGTATCAAGTTAGTCCAGGTATGTTCGCGTCATTTCACTTCGAAAGAGAAGTATCTCTCAAGGTTTTCAGTGCATCTAAACTCCGAAATCGAGTTGTTGTTGTTGTTGTTGTTGTTCTTTTCACGTTTTAATTGTGCGTCATGACGCTCTCTCACCGTGTCCACGGATGCCATGCGAAAGTAATGCCAAATACTTAAAAGCTGAAATGACTGCATATTTATTTTGTTTCTTTGTTTAGTCGTCTCGGTTACTTTCTACCACACGTCGACAGACGCTGACAGGCGCTCGTATTGAACCGTCGCTCGCACATGATGGAACGCTAGAACGCCGCTTTCATGTTCGAGTCTTGCGATCGTTATAAACGTTTTTAGACGGGGGCCGAATAGCAGACGGACAAAGGCAAAAACGGGCTACGTGAACGGCGTTCATGTCTGCGTCCTTCGGGCATGGCAGACGACGATAGACGGTGGTGAAATAGCAGACGATGCCGGAGGCTGCCGTGCGACTGCTTGCACAACTCGCAAGCGTTGTCAGGTGCCGGACTAGACGCGCCGGAGGATGTCGGGAAAGAGAGACACGAGGCTTATTAGCGTGCTTGGCCAAGCAGCCAAGCCAATCCACTAGTAATGAGCGGGGCAACTGATCTCCGGGCGGCGTTTAGAGCGGGCGGCGTTTAGAGCAGGCCGCGACTTCCAGTAAACTGGCGTTTAACCGTGAAGATATTGCGCAGTATTTGTTTCTCGTTGGAAAATTACGAAAAGAAAAAAAAATACATGTCCCATCTATGCTCTTTAAAAAAATGTTTCAATGCAGTGTTTTTTTGTTGTTTTTTTAACGCAGTTCGTGGCAAGTTCCATGTATCTCTTTATCGCTTGGCAGGGAATGGCACCTTAAAGGGACACTAAAGTTTCAAAGATACATTTTTTAAAGTGCGTAATTGGGACGCGTATTATTTTCTTCTTTTTTTTTCGCAAAACGCAAATGCTTAATATTTAAGTCGTTAGGCGCAATTCAGGTGGAGGTAGCCCGCCCTAGGCCCCGTTCAAGAACGTAGTTAACTACGCTCCATTTCTTGGCTCTCTTTGGTTGGAGAGATGATTGACGTGTGGATAGTTCGTTGCAAAATTGTGTCTCCGTGGCAAAATAGAATTTTTATGGCGAATATTTTTTTACGTTTGAGAAACAAAAAATCTAAGGTCATAATTGTTTCCAAAAGTATCCCAAGATCGCCTTTTCTCCATTGATGTGGAACAATAACACTCATGGCTCCCGGTGTCAGTAGAGTGCTCAACGGTCTCGTTGACCTTGTCTATCGTTATTAGTGCGGGTCGTTTGGCGCTCACCGAGGTGTTTAGAGGAAGATCTCTTCAACCGACGTAGTTTGCACAAGTACGCTCCTTCGAAAGCTCTGTGCATAGAGCTATTATAATGTAAAAATGCTAGAGGCTCAAGTGGTGCTAGAGTTTATGCGACTTCTGGGACGCAAATTGAAGCAGACAGCAACCAGTCTGCTTTTGCGGTGCTCCTGTGCATTCCTATGGGAAAACGCGCGTGCATTTTGTCTCTTCGCCGGAAAATAGCATGGATTACTTTTGTTATTCCGGTCATACCGAAAAGTGTGTAGCTTTACTAACATTGTAAAAGTATAATTGCTTTCGTTACCGCATTTTTATTCATCAGTCAGCGATGTTTAGATGTGATGTATTTAAGGCCCATAATGGTTTTTCGCAGCAAGTATATAGAAACAAGCGAGGATTCTAAGCAAAATAGCAACCGAAAAGAATGTGGAGTGTGTTCAAGGTTCGCCAGTATTACGGTGACGCTTACATATCGCTAATATGCCTGTCCTATCACTATATGATACTGACCCCGTTGCGCATGCATACGCGCGCGCGAGCTTTTGCTCTACGTCCTTCGAGCTGCGGTGCGCTAACACGCTAACACCCCCCTCCCCCAATTCCTGTAACTTGAGGCGACGAATCGGCAAATCGTGTCGTCACGAAGAGCTATTGACTAGGGCTCTTTTAATCCGCCTTTTAGACGATTCTAATATTTACTAAAAAATGACTGACCACGCATTGCAATGTAGGTGTTTGAGGAATTTCTGCAAAAAAAACAACGGATAGAAGGCTATTAGCGATGTGCGCGGCCAAAAGCGTCACTGTGGTCAGCTTTTCACGATTGACCAAACCATGGGCGTATGAGCACTGTCAGATTGTCAACTTTGACGGTGTTTGTTTCGAATTGCGATGGCTCCTAGCTCCTGCTGTGCTTTTTAAACACACCATCGAAATCGTCGTCGCACCCGATGGTAAGTGGCCAGAACAACAACTGGTAATGTCACGGCGAGGCAAATCCCAGTCGTGACGTCACGGAGGGAAACCATAAGAGGGCGCCACCGAAACATTTCGGCGCTAATTCGCGGCAAGAACAGGGTGTCTACACGACTGTCTGTTTCAGGGTGAAGACATTCATTGTTGCCCTGAATGTGCCAGCGCCTGACGCTCTGGCGCACTCAGTGCGTGACTTGGGCGGTAAAATGGCGTCTATGCATTAGCCAAAGCTACGCACTCGAGCTGAGTGACACAGGATTGCGCGTGCTTCAAAATACATAAAAAACGATTGAGCGGAAAAATGGCTGAGATGTCACCACTCAAGCAAAAGACCGTCTGTGCAAATACTTCACTAGGGAGAATACATTCCACTCCTCTCAAATACAATAGCCTCGGCGCAGACAGGTTTTCTGGGCTTGGCGAAAGCCATCTATCGTAGTGGAGATCTCGGCTATTGGGCGGTAAATGATGATATTGATGATGGTTGTTCTGCATACTAAATTCATTGTTGTGAAAATGCGCGAGACACGTACCGCGCGCCACTCTTAAGAATAACATGCGTCTAAAATCTAGCTCAGTGGTGCGCTAAATACTTTGCTGCGCTGTGCCGCCATGATCTTCCCAAGGGTTGAACGTTGCACGTACCTGGTGCATCGACGCACTTTGCGCTACTTTTCAAACACGACTGGAATCAGAGGCTACGTTTACGTGAATGCGATCGTAGCGCATCGAATCGAGCGGGGACCAATCGCACGCAGCCTGTCTTCTTACTTCTTCCTCTTCTATCCAACTGCTACCAATCGAAATCGTGAAATCTCGACTCGATGCGCTACGGTCGCATCCATGTAAATGCAGCCAGATACGACACCGCCGCGGCCGCCGCGAACATCCACGTGCACTTGCGCGTGGACTGACGCTGGACCTCCACACCGTCGGGGCTGGATTCGGCGCTCTAGGCGTCCTGTCTAATGCAGATGAGCAGAGTGGAATGTATTCCCCCTAGTAAAGCATTTGGTCTGTGTATGAATGCGCTCTATGTTGTTTGTTGTTTAGCTTTACTTTACTTATTTTGTAGAAAACAACGATGGGTTGCGCGACCATGCAGGTCCGTAGGTCACCGTTGAGGGGGGAGGGGGAGGGGGAGAAAAGGATAAGAGAAGAGAAGAAATGAAGAAAATGAAAGAGAGAGTGTGACAGTCATAGTGTCGTCATCGTTGTCGTGTATGGATCAGGCGTATCATGGGCTGCAGTGCAATTGTTCGCCTAGGCGGAGGAAAAGCCGGACTGTCCCTGCGTATGGCGACTAGCACTCGGGAGTGAGGTTCTATGTCCATCTTGCTAGGCGGTTAGACCATCCTGGAACGTCAGTAGTGTCGCTATATTATGTCGCATAGCCGCGTGCGGCTCAAGAATTTGGCTAGCGCTGTTAGCATTCTTTCCGCCTTGGCAGCTGTTGCTGTGGGCCTAATCAGCGCTTCCAAGGTGTCACTAGGGCATCCGAGGGTGGAGTAGGTTTGTCTTAGTTCGTCCCGCTCTTGTTTGTACAGGGGGCACACACATAGAAGATGCTCGTCGTCGGCGGTCACCCTACATTTACCGCATGCGTCATCTCGGTGGTCCTTCCATTTTGCCAGGTAGGCGGGAGTGAAGGCGCTTTTGGTGCGTAACCTGTGAAGGACGGCTGTCTCGTTTCTCGTCAGGCGTCCGGGAACTTTAGCGGGTAGGGGTCCATTCTCGAGCTCCGGATTGCGTGCAGAGATAATTTGCCGCGTCAATAGGCGAGCGTCTGCGAAAGCGGGGACCTGAGAAATGGGGCAGTTTGGCTCGTCGTGGGCCCGGTCCGCGAGGGCGTCAACTGCTTCATTGCCCTCAATCCCGCAGTGAGATGGAAGCCACTGAAAGGCGATCGTCCATCCTCCCTTTTGGAGATTCTGAGCCTTGGCCATTACCTCCCGTGCGAGTGCAGGTGCCCTGTCGGGTTTCTCCAGGAGTCTTAGCGCCGCCCTAGAGTCCGTGAGCAAAACCAGGTTCCCCGGTTGTTTCCCATCCGTCATTGCCAGTCCCAGGCGGAGGGCTGCCAGCTCGGCTGTTGTGGATGACGCATGAAAGCTCAGCTTCTCCATTCTGCTGTGTCCTTCCGAGATCGCCGCAGCCGTAGCTGTTCTTCGCTGTGCTTTCACTGACCCATCTGTGAATGTCCGTGTCCATCCGTAGTAGAATTCTTCGATGTGCTGTGATGTGTGTTGATACGCTACTGTCGCTGGTGTTACTCTTTTCGGACCCATCTGCGCGATATTCATTTCGATCCTCACTGCGGGAGGCTCACTGGGCGGCGGTGGAAGTGTAATGTGGGTGGTTGGGCACCCAGCAATTTCTTCAAGGAGATTGACGAGTGTCGCAAGATGTGCACGGCGAGTCGCTATGTTTTTCACGAGTGATACTGTGCTGGGAGTTTCTTGCTTTCGTATGAGATGTCGTAGAGCCCGCTCTGTCGCTGCATTTTGCACTGTGTTTGTTCCCGATTCTACTAGAGTGTGACGCGATGATGCCGTCCGTGGGACGCCTAGACATATGCGCAGTGCCACTCTTTGTGCCCTTTCCAAGCTTGCCCACTGCCTGTGATTGAGGCCCAGGAGTGGGAGTGCGTAGAGCGTTCGTGCTTTGATCAGTCCATGGTAAAGTTGAAGCATCATGCGTTGTGAGGTGCCTCTTCGTACCCCTCCAAGGATGCGAAGGATGGACGTCGTTTTCTTGTTGTTGTTGAGGACTGTGCGAATGCGCTCTAGGCGGGAACAGAGCCTTTTATACTGGGCGGGAAGGGAGAGAAGTTTGGGAATCGCCACCTGGTGGAATTTCTTCAGCCACCCAGAGCGAAAATACTTCAACTTCCTCTGCTTCTATGCACTATGAAAATAAAACATAAGCTCGTGGGTAGCACGTGAACTAGCCATCGTGAGGAAAACAGAAGAGCCACTAGCGAGCTTCTCATCGCGAATACTTTCAGCGACGTGATTAGTATAAACTTCCTTAAAAAAAATTAAAAATGTGAGCATTTTTTTTTTTGCTTTCTTTATTTCTTTTTCTTTTAAGCTCTGGTGATATTAACCCAAAGCGGCGACAGAAGGAGGAAAAAGAAAATTTCAGTGGAAGAGAAAGTAACAGGGAGAGATCTCTATTGATGACGTGAGCGATCGAAAGCGTCGCAAGGGTCGGCCTGCTACGATTGGCCAAATGCTATGACTTCAGCAAAGGATTTCTTATCGACGGAAATAAGAGTAATCTAAGAACTTCAATGCTGACTGTGCTGGCAGTGTTGGTTTCAGAGCACAATAATTTCAAGCTTCCGTCATGCTAGATACAAACACCATCGAACTTGTTGCTCTTAACGTAATGAAGTCAGGAGAGGACTCCATATGAGGGCGCCACCAAAACATGTCGCCGCCTGTATAAGACTTTACAAGGAGGAATAAAATTATCCTTGAAAATACAATAGCCTCGGTGCGGACCAACGAGGTAGAGGGGCTCAGACCGATAAACCGGGGTTCTGGAGCGTACTTGAAAGTGACCCGCGGAAGGTCGCTGCAGTTGTACGCAAAATTGACCACTCGTCACGTGACCAAACCAAACACGTGACGTCACAGGAAAGATGGCAGCGCCTAGGCAGCGGCTGGTCCCAGCTTGGCCGGAGCTTGTCGGATGCTTTGTTCATTGTCGTTCGTCTCAGCGAGTTGATTTCAGACGCGGAAGCCGTCATATGAGGCCGGTCGAAAGTGACTTAGTTCAGCGTGGTGTCTCACGTAGGTACAAACTGAAAATAAGGAGGAATGGTGTGCATGTCGCTGGGGTGCTATGTTGCGCTTTTTGGACTCCCAGGAGACTAGGGAGAGGGAAGTGACGTCAACGACACAGCAAACGCAGATTGGATGTTGACAGAAGAAAACGAAATCAACACCCAATCTGTGTTTGCTGTGTCGTTGACGTCACTTCCCTCTCCCTAGTCTCCTGGGAGTCCAAAAAGCGCAACATAGCACCCCTGGTGACCGACAGGGATATTGCCACGAAAAAGACAATCGGCCCTACGTTGCTCGGACCTCGGATTGATTCGAATACCGCTAGGATAAATTTTAAGGCGGCGTTTCTGCGCTCTCGTTCACCATCGGAATTTTTTAGGTCTGCAGTGAAGCGTGCGCAATATATTTGAATACACAGTTTAGCAACGAAAATTGCAATTGCGTGAGTCGTGCTTGGCAGTGTGCAATCGTGGTGCCGCTCCGTTCAAATGACCGAAGGCTCACTTTGGTTGTGCGGCGCACCGGAGAACGGCCTTCAAGCTGGTAGTTCCTGTGCCGGGCTTTAGGTGGTGCTGTGCTGCTTCCTAAATTGTTCAGGCGTAGACGTGCAGTTTCACGGAGCACAGGTGTTGCAGTTGGTGTTGACTCCGCTTGTCTGTCGCACGTTTCGTCCGACGCAAGTTTTATCAACACTCGGTACGCGAATTGCAAGCTGTATGGACATTTCATCGCGCGTGTTACCTACCCAGCCCACCCGTTCACGCCGATTTGCGACGACAGTCTGCAGCGGCTCATTACTAGAAAAGTGGTTTCACATCCATTTCAGTTCAGTTCGTCCACGGCAGTCGCCACAGCAGAGGATTTATTCGTACAGAATGTCACTAAAGCAATGCAGCTTCTCTAGTGGTCATGATAGACTCTCTTCTGTCAGTTTTGTTATATTGTCACAGATGCTTGCTCCAGTCCTATCTTCTGTCAATATTGACTATTCTGGAAAGTTCGAGGCCATGCTCACCTGTCATCGTATGCTCTGGTGGAGGTGTTGGGTACTTTACCAATTGCCCTTCACTATGTGTGCACCCTGGCGGCTCCTCAGCCGATTTGCCCGATAACGGGACACGGGTGGTGGACTCTCCCACGTCTTAAACCTCCGGCGAGCCGTGTACCAAGCCCTAACCGGAGCCCGGCAGAAAAGCCGCAAGACGAGGGAGTACCACAAGGACGAACGTTGGAAATACACCACGAAGAACCTAAATTCAGAGCCAGTCGCTGCTACCAGCAAGAATCACCGAAATTCTATCTTTTGCCAGAAAAAAACGACGCTGACTAAGCCAACAATAAGAAACCTGTAGCAGCGAACCGTCTCCGCTCCCACCATTGTTTGCTTGCCCGTCGCACCTCACTCCGACGCCATTTCACGCAAGGTGTATGAAGACGTCGAGGGCTGGATTGAACAACATGACTGTGTCGCCCGCCACAGTGGTTGGATAGGCAACCAGCTCCTGCAGAACCTATACTTCTCGTGGAAAAACCTGCCAGGCACTGGTTTGAGAACCACGAATCCTCCTTAACGCCGTGGGAAGTTTGCTAGATCGAGCTGAAGTGCACGTTCATCATCCAACATTGACGAGCGAGTGCCGAATTCCCGGTTCTGTCCAGGACACGGCCCCAACGAGGGCGTCACCGCGTTCGTGGAGGATGTTTTGCGCCTGATCGAGCGCCCACGCCGACTCGGATGCTACAGAAAACAAAGAAGCTAAGAATCCCATGTCCCTCATGTGAGCGACAACACCTTCGGCAGCCTTTCGGCAGCCTTGTCCGCAACCCCAGAACAACTGTCGAAGAATTCATATCACCAACGCTCCCAACATTATACGTGCGCTGCATGCACGAGCCTGTCACAATCAACACCTCCCCAGCATCTCGACACTCGAGTCGTCCAGCTGCAACTTCGACGCCAGCCTCCCAGGCATCCGCGACATAATCCACGAGATTGTCTGGGAGGAATTCAGGAAGCTACTTCCTGCCATCAGTTGCCCGGCTTTTATTTTGATTGCCGAGATTGTTTCGGAACAAGGTCGACAGGCGTTTCAACCGCAGACTTCTGCAAGCGAAGCGGCATCTGACGAACCGAGGACGACTTACGCCACAATGGCACGATTACCACCACCGACTACCCCTTAGTATTCAATGCCAGTTCAATGAAACGCCCCAACGCCGAAGCATTCTCGACATCCGGTGTAGGTCTGCAGTAAAAAAAGTACACCGAGGAAACAAGGTGTTGCGAATGGCCGACCGAAAACCACTCTGCTACCGCTGCATAAGGCCGACCATGTCCATTGGAGCTGACCGTACCAATGAACTGGCCTGCGAGGGTTTCGTGCCGAACGACCCTCGACCACGTCTCGATGAGTGACCGCGGGACATTGATGATTATGATTGGCAGCCTTTGGCCTTGGTGCCGACATTACCCCGAAGCTCCTGATCCCCATCACCACGCCACGAAGCACACAACTTCCAACTTTGGGGAGAATGCCGCTGAGTGACTTGAAGAAATAGAATGGTTGGTTGCTCTCAAAAGTGGACACAAAGCATCACCCGACTTCACTTTGCCACACGAGACTTACACAAGTTGCAGTGGCGGCGGGATGCAGAAGATTTCGCCATTACGAAATGGAAGTGAAGATTGCTTGGATAGTAAACTAACATTGTTGCCAGCCATCAAGTCAACGGTACAGAAAAAGGCACAGCCACGTAAGCAATTCATGCCCGAGCTTGCTGCATTGACCCAGAACACTACCAGGAAAATTTGCAGATTAGAAGCCAGCCCTGCAGCTTCCGTGCATCAGATGTCAGTGGCAGCACATGACGTGTCATTACAGGGCGGCATCAGTCAAAGTTGCCACTCGACCAAACTGAACACCGACGTGCCAGGAGCGTCATCCGACAACAAAGAGCACAGGTACTACGACTGAACGCCTGACACGAGACTGCCGGAGAGAGAACTCGTCATGGAACATTTTGCTAAGAATGAATAATTATGTATTCAAGTGGAAATAAACACATTTGATACACTAACCAAATAAACATATTTCCGCTTGCCTTTACGCCTTCAGAGTCTACACACCTAGGATTGTGTTCACGGCAGGCGGCGGAGCTTTTGAGGACACTTGCATCTCTTATCCCCTAAGATTAATTAATTGGACATACCAGACTGGCAGACTCGTTGCATGTGGCTGCACTCCTTTCACCTCTCCGGAACATATGGTGCACCGAAAGCAAGCTCCAGTGATGTGAAAATGTTATTTATTAATTCATTCCTTTCAAAGACCCCTGGAAGCACTGCAAAAAGTATATTTAAAAAGCACTGCAAAAATGATATTTAAAACTATACACACATAATAATACCATCATAGCTCACTGACGTTGATGAGCACAAAACGGGCCCAGCTGCTGAAATTAAATATTACACTCGTAAGAAATAATTATTGCTGTAACTTGTTAATTATAAAGATGAACACACCTCCGAGCATCTAGTTTAATAGTATGTGTTGATGCATTATTATATAGCAGGACACTTCCTATACACATGACACACTAGACCCTTTGCAAAACTCCATCAAGCAACACAACTGTCACCATTTGTTTTTCGGCGTAAAGCACACGAATGGGCCTCAGTTCACGTCGAACGCTGAAGCAGCATTCGAGTCCAATAGGCACTGAGCCGAGTTCACAGTGATGGCTGACACAACATTCTTGTCGAACAAATGCCCAAAGTAGGAAGGCCTTGGGTAATTAGAATAGTAGTTACTGCGATTCGTTTCATCACAAGTTGGCAAACGGCGAAGGCTACAATCTCGGTGAGTCAATACGCACGCTGGAGCGAGACACGTCATAACATATCAGAGCGCTCGTCTGCACAGACTTGCCGCACACCTTGTGGGCACCCTGGCGGCTCCCCAGCCCAGTTGCCCGACTGCGAGGCAGGAGTGCCGAACTTTTCCCGCGTGGCGGCGACGTCACGCCAGCCACGCGCACATCAGCCTTGATAAGGCAGATCAGAGGCGGCACACAAAGAGTCGCTGCCTGGACTCCGGCAGCGCCGGTAGCAATGTTAATCGTCTTGTCCATGTCCAATTAAGTGTAGTTTCTTGTTGTTGAAACCGTTGGCTTCGTGTTATTCCTCCGGGTCGGGTATGCAGCAAGGCAAACCGACCACAACCTTCACTCCGTCTCTCTCATTGGCTCGAGGGGGCTGTAGCGGGTGCCACTTTCTAAGTTACGGCGAAACGAAGTATAGGCAGCCTATACTTTAAAAAAAAAGTCTATTGAAGAGACTGAAAGGAATGGCAGTAAACATGTTTTCAACAAAACTGCTCTTCTGGCAAATGATGAAAACCAATAATCATCTTGTCCAGGTAATCAGAACAAGTAAATAATTGACCAACTAATACAGTGCACTCTTGATGAAGCAAGTGTTGCTGCAATGAATCCCACCGAAGAGCAAAATGTGCAGGTAATCTTCTATTTCCGAGTTGAATGATATTTAACAAGTTGCTGATATGTGGGGTTCTATCTCTGGAGCTCTGAAGAGTGGGGTTGCATTTTTTTAAAGATTCTAGATGTTAGAATGGTGGATTAGACAGCCATCTAAGAGGAGTATGATCATAGACATAGAGGTTACTGTGGATCATTCATACCGATCGGCAAGGTAAAGAGCCTACTAGTACTAATTTCTAAGGGACATCAGATGCAACATTGTGTGCACGAATCAATCAAGAATGTGAAGACTTGCTGTGTTCCGAGTTCCAAAAGGACAAATAAACTGTTTTATGAACATAATTGTAACAAACTTTTTTCCCAATGATTGGTTCGAATGCTTTGTAAGAGTTCGCATGCACATCAATTAAGCAAACGCCAGCTTTTCACTTCAAAAAAGTATTGTGATCGAATGTAGAATCGTCGATTTGCACAAAAGGTTAAAGATCGCAGGAGCTTTATCACTAAAAGTTGCTATGGTTATTTGGTGACGCAGGGCTGAAACAGCTTCCCATAGGCCCTAACGCGACGTATGTCTTTCGCTTCGATTCTCAGACATTCCAACGTTCAAACGAAGCTAGAGAAACGCAAATATTTTATGCTAGATGTTATATCGTAAGATTTTTGATAAGTACAAAACGTAAAGGTCGCAGGAGCTTCCTCGCTAAAAGGTTTCTGTGATTATGCAGTTACGCCAGGACTGAAACGAATTTTCCTAGGCCCTGCGTCCGACGCATACATTTCGTGTCGATTATCAGATATTCAAACATTCAGACAAAGCTAAGAGAATGCGAAAATTTCATGCTAAAAGCACTCAAAGTTCTATCGATCCGAGCACACATTCGGGAATCCAAGCGCCGGTATGGCGATACGGAGCTGATGCTGTCTCACAGGCGTTAATAATGTTTTATTTATTTTTTATTTATTTATACTGTTAGCCCTTAGGGGCTGTTACAGGAGTTTAACAGATATACAATATAGAACAATAAGTAGTACATATGAAGGCACATTTTTCAACACTACAACTCACGAAAGACAAGAGTACACTATTTTGGTAAATCACACTTAATAGACAACAAAAACATTTTTACGTGTAATATCTTCTCAGTGCTAAAACTTACAAGAGCGTACGCTGCTGAGCACGCAAAAACAACATCGAACAAAGGCTGATAAAAAAACAACAAGAACACATGAGCAGATAATAAATGGAGTCACGGAAGTCCCAATCCATTTAAGTATCAAAAACATATAATCTAAATTATCCAGTGCCGGAGGGAAAGGTTCGTTAGTATTGATTATACAATTTAGAATTGCATGTTTCAAAAGAAGCTAGGGTATCACTTAATACTATTTCTTCGGGGAGGTTATTCCACTCTGATATAGTTCTTGGAAAGAAAGAATACTTATAGGTATCATTATTTGGATTCTCTAAATTTATTTGACATGGATGAGTACTTCTTAGATGCCTAGATACACGGGGCGTTATATAGTTACTTGTATTAATTGTAATATCCAGATGATCCAGAGCGATCTTGCGTAAAAACTGTATAAAGTCTCATTTCTTCATTTTTTCACATTATACTTCCGTCAGCGAGCACGAAGAAGCCTGAAGTCGTCGGAAAGCAGCTGCACATCACGGCTACCGCGCACCGAACAAACTGGCATCCGCCAGCTCTGGGCGCTGCCATCTTACCGATGACGTCACGGCTCTTGGGAGGTCATGTGATGAGTGGTCATATTTGCGTACAATAGGGAGGCAACCAGAGGGGTCCCACTTCCGAACTTCCGGTTTATCACTCTAAGTTCCTCGACCTTGTTGGCGCGGACAGGTTTTCTGGATCGAATGGCTGGACATCCCGCAGCCGTGACGTTTCCCCTATTGGACTGGGGGGCTTGGCGAGAGCCATCTTTCATGGGGCGTCTCGGCTATCGAGTGGTAAATGATGGGGATGGTAGTTGTGGTTCTTGATTTTGAGGCTGGCTTTTTCCTTCGAAGGCAGTGCCCGGTGGGCGCGCCACTGGCCGTTCGATTATGGGTCTTTTTATCTATCTTATTTTCTTCATACATATATACGCGTATAAATAAAGAACACGACGACGACGACATTGAGAGGACGACAAACCGGGCGACGGCGGTGCCTCGATCCGAGCGCTGGGCCTCGGTTTCTTGGAGGCGGCAGCTTTTACTTTGGCTGGGCTACCTCCTTGGAGCCTGATGCTTCGACCCTAGTGGACCCCAGTGAGTAATAGCGCCATCATGTTCTTCGGGCTTCTTCATGCACCGATCGAAGGGCGTGCCAGAACCCCATGGATCGCCGCTGACCCGCCCAACCCATTTCCACGAAATCTTGATTTCTACTGCCATCCTCCCCAATACCAACAATCCATGTCGTCGTCATCTTGCATGTATATACTCTTCACATTATCATGTTCACTGAACGCGGCACCGCGGGCCTCCATGGTACGGGCTGTTGCCTTTCTGCGGTGCCGTGGCTCCCCTATTGAAAATTCTCATTTGTATGAGAAATTTCTGTGTCCAATAAACACATATGAATCATACAAGATATATAAGAACATATGAGAACCATTTGAGAACTCTATGAGTTATATAATAACTATATAAGATATATTAGAACATGCGAGCACCATATAAGAAACTTGGGAGAAGTTTCTTATACTTTTCCTATATGGTTCTTATATATCTTATATAGTTCTTATAAAGTTCTTATATAATTCTTATATGTTCTCATATATCTTGTATAATTCATGTGTTTATTGGACACGACATTTCTCATTCAAATGACTTTTTTCACTAGGGTCTTCAAAGCCAAATAAATGAAGACTAAAGACAAAAAGATTTGCCGAACAACAACCTGGTAGCGCCTTAAAACAAAGAATAATAGTGTTGTCTCGTTTATAGGAAACAAATTCCGAAACTACACCATACCAGTGGCTCACATCACTGAAATAACATAGGCAACACAGAAAATAACAGATTGTCTCTTGAACGCAAAACGGCAAAATACACATTTTTTTCTTTGCTTTTTTTCTAAAAGCCAAATTTAGAAATGAAAACTAAACTAATGTTTGCTGAAACTCAAGGTATATCGCATATAACGTTTCGAAAAAGTATCAAGCGAAACCACCGCGCAACACATTTGGCGTTGTTTGTCACCTCGAGACACTGGCTCGCATTGGCGAACCTGACGCCGGCGTAGCGTAGCGCGTGGTCGTTAAATGTCTGCGACTGATAAGAATAATAGCTTATTTGCCAAAAAAAAAGACGACGCAGCGATAACATCCTGATGCGCATGCGCGTGGACTGACACGGACCTCACCTCCGTGAGGGCTGGATTAGGCGCTGTATGTTCTGTCCAGGGATGGGCAAAATACATGCAAATATGTATCAAAATACAAATACAAAATACTTCGTCAAAATGTATTTAATTACAAATTTAATTACATTTCCAAAAAAGCATTTAAGTACAAGATACAAATACAACCAAATGTATTTGCTCTCCTCCAAAAATTTTTCCAAATACATTCCTCAAAATTTGCGTCAGCGATTTCAGGGCACCTGCAACGGGTTTCTGGGTATCTCATTTTAATTTTGCATCGCACAATCGGGAGTTCGTGTGCGAGGCTCTAGTAACCTAATAGAAATATAATCACAAGAAAAAAGTGAAAGCCGTTTACAACTCTCTGTAACGCCGAATTGGAGCGCAGCTCTTGAGGAGGAGGCTCGCAGACCCGCGGCAGGGGTGAGAGCGTGAACGGGGAGTCGTCTTGTTCTCTCAAGCGCGGGGGGCTTCGAGCAGCCGCGGGGCTCGGTGGAGAGAGTCGGACCCCGGTCGTTAACAAACGGATTGGATTTCAGTTTGGCGGCGCGGGGAGAACACGTGTATGGAGCTGCTTGCGGCTTTTAACCGAGTGTGCCTGTATATAGAGGGTTTTACCGTTAAGCGTAAAATTGTCGCTTTTTCCGCGATGTAATAATTTAGATGTTGGCGCCAGCAAGTCTGAGAAAATTGCAGAGACCGACTCTACACGGAACTTGGGTTTTACCATTGAAGTGTCGAAGGGGGGTCACGTTGACAGCTCGCTGATCATTGGGTAAGAGTGTACCACGTGACAATGGGCAAATATGAAGTGATTAGCCCGTCTCTGGGGGGAAAGGAGGCCCCCACAAGTCTAGAAAAGGGCTGCCGAGAGGATTCTCGGGGATTCGGCTTTTGAGATCAGGCAGATTCGGCTCTTGAGACTGGGGGACTAAAATATGGGTTTTAATTTTGGGAGTTTTGTCATGTAAATTATTGTTGACTTGTTGTTTTGTTTTGAAATAAACGTGGCCACACTGGCCATCGTAAACCAACCAACGTCGCAATGTGTCCAGGGGGTCGAACAACTTTTAGTGTTTTCTTTCTTATTCGACTTTCCGGGGGACTACCATCAAGCGAACACCATCATCGGTCTTCACCATCCTGAATGACCGGGCCCCCTCTACCTTCCCACGGAAAGTAAAAAAAAAAAAAAAGAGAGAAAAACTGTTGCCGCAGGCAACCAATTCCAAACGCGAACATAAAAAAAAGTTTGCTATACCTAGCCTATACCCAAATCTGTTTCTCCAGACCTGCGCGTTCCAAAGAGCTCGCAAACCCTGCGGCAGGTCCGCGAGCCCACGCTCTCTCTGGTCATGGTGAAATCTGGAACGTGCGGGTTTAGGTCTCACCGGACTGTGTTTGTTTCTTTGTGTGTTTTTTTTTTTCTGTCGCCCAACAGGTTATTTTTTTCGCGAGGGGTATAGCTCCTTTGTTGTTGTTTTTGTTTTTGTATGCTACGCGTCTGTCTCGGAAAGGGAACAGATGTTGCGCGAACAGCAAGTGTACATGCAACATTCTTGGTGGGGAGGTGTTAAGTAACGAAGTATTTTGTTAGAAATAAGTAAGATTTGTTTTATAAAACTCTATCTTACTAGAGTTGCGTCGGCATTGTTTTTTTATCTGCCTATGCAGGGATGGGCAAAATACTTGGAAATATGTATCGAAATACAAATACAAAACACTTCATCAAAAATGTATTTAATTACAAATCTAATTACGTTTCCAAAAAATGAAAGCCGCTTACAACTCCCTGTAACGCCGAATTAGAGCGCAGCTCTTGAGGAGGAGGGAAGGGCACTGGGGGGGGGGGGTTAAACTAACCAGGGGGGGGGTCACGTTACCTTGGGGGTCACGTGACCCCCAATGCCGATGATGTCATCACTGACGTCACTGATGACGTCATCAGTGACGATGACGATGCGGGTACCGATGACGTCATTAGTGACGTCACCGATGACTTCACCAGTGATGATGACGATGACGATGCGAATGTCGGTGACGTCATCAGTGGCGTCGCTGATGACGTCATCAATGATGATGACGATGACGATGTGGATGCCGGTGACGACATCAGTGATGTCACTGATGACGTCATCAGTGATGATGACGATGACAATGCGGATGTCGGTGACGTCATCAGTGATGATGACGATGACGATGTGGATGCCGGTGACGTCATCAGTGATGATGACGATGACGATGTGGATGCCGGTGACGTCATCAGTGATGATGACGATGACGATGTGGATGCCGGTGACGTCATCAGTGATGATGACGATGACGATGCGGATGCCGGTGACGTCATCAGTGATGATGACGATGACGATGTGGATACCGGTGACGTCATCAGTGATGATGACGATGACGATGTGGATGCCGGTGACGTCATCAGTGATGATGACGATGACGATGCGGATGCCGGTGACGTCATCAGTGATGACGATGACGATGTGGATGCCGGTGACGTCATCAGTGATGATGACGATGACGATGTGGATGCCGGTGACGTCATCAGTGACGATGACGTCATCGGGGGGTCACGCGACATCGGCGGGGGTCACGTGACCTCGAGGAGGGGGCCACGTGACCTCAGGGGAGTCACGTGACTTCGGGGGGTCACGTGACCCCCCACGAGGTCACGTGTCCTTGGTGGGGGGCTCGCGCGGTGCATTATGGGACATTTCCCATGATGCACCGCGCGGTTACGCCGACGCCGACGGCGACGCCGACGGCGACGCCGCTCAAGCCGGAAACGGGCCCCTAAGAGCTGCGCTCTAAAAAGCATTTAAGTACAAAATACAAATACAACCAAATGTAGTTTGTCTCCCTCGAAATACATTCCTCAAAATTTGCGTCAGCGACTTCAGGGCAGAATTGGGCAGTAACGCGATACAAATGTATCGCGATAGTATTTCAGAAATACATTCCGTATCTGTATTTCCGTATCGCGATACATTTTTTATACCAGTATCTGTATTCCTGTATCGAAATACATTTGGAATTTTTCTTTGTATCGCGATACAATCAGGATGAAATGTATTTTGTTACATTTCTTGAAAAATACTCCCCCCCCCCCCCCCCCCGAAAAAAAGGTCCAAACGCTTTTTATTTACTTCTCAGGGCACCAATGGTCAAGGTGATGCTGGGGCATTGCTACTATGCTGACCAAGCTGCCTTTTGATTCTCCAAACTATTTTTCTATACGTCCTCTTCTCTCTTTTGAGAAGTGTTGCGTAGTTGGGAACTCGAACCAGGTGGCGTGCGAGGAGTGGAGTTAGAGCATCTTTTGCCGCAGGTCCTTAAGTAGGGATTTCTTAAGTCATTGTTTGCTCGCATTTAATGCCCGCTGCTACCCGTCTCTCTCGCCTTAGCGTACACAGTACACCCAGCCGGCAAAGCTGAGTCACATTCCGTTGCAGCACGAGCCTGGCGGTAGTTGACTTGAGATAGTAGGAAGACTCACGCTGTGAAGTTCAACATATATTCGAATGCATCTGCGGCTGTGCCCGTATAACATTGCACGGCTCAAGGGTACGTCATCAGCCGACGTGAACGTGACCCGCTGCTCTGGTGATCCGAAACCCAGAAGGAGGCCAGAGGTGGCCTCGCTGTGACATCCCAGACTACGTACTCCCGCGACTCGTCTCGAGACTGCTGTTTCTCGGACAGCTCGCACCTGTGCCGGCAATATCAGCTCGGAATCCACGAGGTCTCTTTTTGGATAATGCTAGGCAAAACTTGAGGACTGCAATCTGTGCGTCGGTTGTGGAGGGTCGGTAGCAAGGACCTTCAGAACAGGGATGCTACCGTATCGTTTTTTCAACCGTAACAGAAGATAAGACATGTATTCCAAGATGCTTCAAGTGGTCCACTATTCTCGAAATTTTCAAATGACACTGCATCCACGATCTTCAACGTAACCTACAACGAAAGTACGTATTGTCCTTTCATACAAAAGCGTGGTAAAGTTTCATGTTCAAGGCCACACCTACAGATAAAGAATACTAGTTCATTCCACCGTGACATCATGTGATCAATGTTGACAGGATTCCCTCGTCAGACGGACAGGATGTCATAGAAGGGACCGCGGTCAGTCCTTGATGGAACGTTTTTTCGGGCCCATTGAAGAATCCTTGTAGTCCGAAACCACTACCTTCAAGGCAAAGTGCCAAGCCTACAGGAAAGTAATTTCGGGATCGAAAACATCCACTTCAAACTTGTTTCATCTCAGTTGGCGTTTAAAAAAATTTGGCTAATGTATTGCACTATCAGTATTCCTGTATTCGTATTTCTGCCCTCTCTAAAATGTATTCCTGTATTTGTATTTCCAAATACTTTTTGCCTCTTTTTAAAATGTATTTCCGATACGTATCGCGACACATTTTACGGCTATATCTTAGTATTAGTATTTTAGCTACTATTTCAATGTATCCCAGTATTTGTATTTCCAAATACATCTTTGAGTATTTCCGCCCAACCCTGCTTCAGGACACCTGCAACGGGTTTCTGGGTATCTCATTTTAATTTTGCATCGCACACTCTCGAGTTAGTGTGCGAGGCTCTAGTAACGTAATAGAAATTTAATCACAAAAAAGTGAAAGCCGTTTACAACTCTCTATAACGCCGAATTGGAGCGCAGCTTTTGAGGAGGAGGAGGGAAGGGTACTGAAGGGAGGGTAGACTCCTCCTCCTTCTTCTCCTCCCCTCATTCTTTAATATGCTCCGGGAGGGTCACCTCACCTCGGGGGGGAGGGGGTCACGTGACCTCGGGGGGGGGGGGGGGTCACGTGACCTCGGGGGGGGGGGGGGGTGTCGCGTGACTTCGGGGGGGGAGGGGGGCCACGTGACCCTGGGGGGTCACCTTGGGGGTCACGTGACCTTTAGGTGACCTTGGAAGGACCCATGTGACTTTGGGGGTCACGTGACCTTGGGAGGGGTCATGCGCCCTCGGGGTCACATGACCTTGGGGGGTCGGGTGACCTTGGGAGGGGTCACGTGACCTTAGGGGGTCACGTAGGGGTCACCTTGGGGTCATGTGACCTTGAGGTGACCTTGGAAGGTATCACGTGACCCCGTGACCTTTATGGGTCACGTGACCTTGGGGTGACCTTGGTTACGCCGACGGCGACGGCCACGCCGACGCCGCTCAAGCTGGAAACGGGTGCCAAAGAGCTGCGCTCTAAAAATGTAATCAACTTGGAATTAATAGGTGAAAAATTTGAAAGAGCTTCAAGCAGCTTTTTTTGTCGATTACATTTTGGTATAGACCAACAAAGAACCGAGACGACCAAGAAGCGCAGCACTAGCTAGAGAATTTTTTATTGTCGCAACTCGCACCAGTTATGAAAATCTGGATGACCCGCGCATTTTGAATGTTCCAGGCAAAAGTATGGATGGAAATCAGGCTGGAAAGCATCACAAGTTGTCACAGGCACTTGTTTAGCCAGTCTGCCTGTGAACGTCCATTTCGTCACTATTCTTGCCCTGGACTAGCTCCGTAATGACAAAGTCACTAAACGCGTGTGCTTGATTGAGAGACACTGCATTCGGTGCAGAGCGTAGTTTTCTTCGTGCTCTGGATAGCTAGGTTCGACATTGTACATGTACCTTTTTTTAGTACACGGAAGTGACGTCATCACGTCTGATTGGTTGGAAACAAAAGTGACGTAATTTCCCTAGAAAAATGTGGGCGGAGTCGGCAAAACTGGGCGGAGTCGGCTACCGGACGTGACAACAAAATGACGTTTCGTTTTGTACCGAGTACGTTTCAAAAGGTACTTGCTCGGAACTAGGTGTCATTGGCAGCATGTGTTCGGCTGCGAGGCGTCGCCGTCTCGTCAATTCGTCTTTTTCTTTAATAGAGCTTTTTTTTCGCCAGAAAGGCTGTATCGGGAACACCGCGATGCATTCGAGCTCGCGGAGGAGATCTTTTGGAAGCAATACCGCCTGCCCAAGATCGTGGTGCGGTGGTTGTGCGACGAACTTCGCGAGGAACCGGAGGTGAGGAGAGTGCGTACCTCGTGGACGGTCGTGACTGTGGAGCTTCAAGTGTTGTGTGCACTGCACTTCTACGGCACGGGGAGCTTCCAAGGCATGGTGGCGAGCGACGAACACGTAGCGCGGGACCAAAAGACAGTCAGCGTTGCGGTCCGCGCCGTGTCCGTCGCTATCGTGCGTCGTCTCGGGGTCCAGCGTGGCTGGATCCACTTCCCCGAGACGCCGAGCGAGAGGTTCGACGCGGAGAAGGGCTTCAGGCTGCTCGGCAGGATACCCGGCGTCATCGGTTGCGTGGACGGGACCATGGTCTCCATCGTCGGCCCGTCCAAGAACGACCCCACCGTCACGAAGGCGGCGTACTGGTGCCGCAAGTACTTCTATGCCCTCAACGTGATGGTGGTAAGTACACTCATGTAACGTTGTCAAAACGCGCCCCAAATCTGTAGAAAAAAAAAACGTATTGCCGATACCGTTTAAGTATGCCGATTTATGACTGCGGGCTGTGGGGTCTCACGACTGCGCGAGCGTGTGCTCTACGTAGCATGTGAGCCGTGAGACTCTTCTCCCAAAAATATTATTTGTCTGTTAAAACGTGCAAGCTTCCGTAAAAAAAAACATTATTTTTGTTTCAAGGTAGTTAGTTGTACCTTGCATCCAGGAAGGTGTGTTGACATGCATGTGTCAGACAAAATAACTTAAAAGGTTCTGAAATTGCGACTGCTTTGTGAACCATAAGTACAATCTACTACTTGTGGATTCAGGTAATTACATGTCAATATCTCTCTCACTTTCAGGTGTGTGACGCCGAATGCCGGATAATGTGCATCGACCCACGGTATCCCGGGTCGGTGCACGACTCCTTCGTGTGGCAATTTTCCTGGCTCCGAAACCAACTCGAGCAAGGGCAGGTGCCACGCGACGGCCGGTTCCTGCTTGGTGAGCATATTAATTCATTCCTTACGTACATGGTGGCTCCCACTGCTTGAAAGCCACAGTACCACACGTACTGTGCTTGTTGTGAGGCACACAGACACAGTTGCTGGAACTCCTTGAAGTGAGACAACACCCAAAGTTTGGCCATTAATCTCTGTTTATGTCCACATAACTCTCACACTCTGCAGGCTACGAAAGCCACACTACACCAATCTCACGACAGTGATAGACTATGCAAGGAATGCGACCGCAGTGCGAGTCGCTGTCCGGTTCGGCCCACTCACTGTTATTGTCTCCCTGTACCCTCTTGCTGGTTGGTTTTTGCATGAAGTTGGAGCTCTTTCGCTGATCCCTGGGGGCTCGCCTGGTCGCTTTGATGGTCGTCAGTTTGTAGGGAATGGAATCAATTCCTCCTTGGCCACTTGGGGCTCGCCAAATCTGTCCTCGGGTCGTCTCTGTCCCACACACTGGATTCTTTTCCCTGACCCTTCTTCTTCGGTCTGCCTATATAGCTCCTCCTATTAGACCCTCCGTGTCCCAACAGGACCTGACTCCTTTCCAATCTGACCACCCCCTCTTTTTTCCCCATCTCCAACTCCACTGAGGATTAGGAAAGAGGTTCGTCGAACTGGCGCCTTATTCCCTTGCTTGCCAAAGACAAGGCCAGCGTGTTCTGCTCTGCCCGTGCCTAAGATCACGGCCACACTCCCAAAAGCAACAGAGCTTTTATCTGTCGGATGCAAGGGCCTAATAATGCACTTGCATACAACACAGCACCCCTAAGGAATCGTGCACACATCCCATACAACCCACCAGGAAAACACATAGTTACATGAAATAACAGGGAGTTTGCAGGCAAGCTGGTGCTAATTAATCATAATGTAAACTGATACTGTAGTGCAGAAATATTAACACACTTAAGTTACATTATAATTGACATAGTTGCACACAGCTGTTTTCTTGCCTTTTATTTTAAAAAGTAAAGAATGTAATATGTTCCATCCTCTACATGTGCAGGTGACAGCGGCTACCCCTTGGAGCCTTGGCTCATCACCCCTGTCCCCGGGAACCACACGACCTCCACCGCTTGCGGCCGGTTTAATAAGGCGCATTCCTCGATCAGGTCTGTTGTGGAGCGCTGCATCGGGCTGTTGAAAAACAGATTCCGGTGTCTGCAAATTCACCGGGCTCTGTATTACCACCCTTCAACAGCCACCGCCATTATTTCGGCATGTGCAGTGCTCCACAACATCTGCCTTGCATCGAGCGAGCCAGAACCGGAGTCAGACTCCGACCCTGAAGAGTCAGAGTTGGATTCTGAGCCGAGCTCGGACGGTTCTGAGCCGAGCTCGGAGAGGTCAGCGTCGGCTCCCGAGAGGCTGGCTCCTGCCGGCCCTCCGGTCGGCCTTCCGGTCGGCCTCTCGGACAGGGGGAAGGCTCTGAGGCAGTGCCTTGTCGCCCGGTTCGGAACCCGCCGCAGGCGTGCCCGTGCGGAGCGCCACACGCAAGGGGTCCGCCGCCACGACGGTAGTCCCGACCACCAGGGACACCGTCGGGAAGCCCCTCAGCGCCCTCGCTGCGGTGGTGTCCAGCACGGACGCCGCCAGCGACAGGGAACCTCTCGCCACCACGACTGAGGTCCTGACCACCAAGGACCCCGTCACATCCTTGCCCTCAGTGAAGCCCTCCCCGTGGAAGCCGTAAAGTGCACACTTCGCTTCCTGCTCTACAGTCATGGCCGTCGACAAGCTACATACTCTCTTCAGCTCCTACACCTTGTGAAGTTCGTCGCACAGCCAGCGTGCTGCCTCCGGATACGTCTCGAGTGCATCGCGGTGAAATCGATACAGCCTTTTTTTTTATTTTTATGAGCAGAAGGCACGAGACGCGGTCGACAGTGACAAAAAAGGTTCGGAGGTTTAGTTGCCAGACCAACAGGTCATCTGGATTGCCCCTGCAAAGAACTCAGAAGTAATTTAGACTACCATGCTTGCTTTTGCAGAGATTGCTTTCTTAGTTGCTGATTGAACCAGGGATGTTGTTGTCACGGACATTGTTTCATTTTACAAATGCTTCAAAGCGTCTTGCCTTCTGCTCCATTTTATTATCTCTTTTATGGTACTTCATCAAAGTTAGGTGATTGTGTTATCTCAAGACAGTGCACATGTAGTTTGTTTTGAAAATTGCTTTATTTCTTAAAGAAAAACCTGTGACTTCATGAATAAAAGTGTGATAACATGGAATGTAATATTTCATTCTTGGAAGTAAAACTGAGCATCGACTGGAACCATGTAAGCAATTGGGCAATCTTAAGTATATATCACAGATATCTTGTTGAACACTCTGGTCTTATTTGAGCACAATAGTTAAATTTCGAAAGGAAAAAAAATATATATATATTCTCTGACTAGCATACCACCATATAAACACTGGACCACTTTGAAAGAATTATCACAGATGTTGCGCCAAACATTCTTATTTGAGCACAGCAATAGCAAGTTCTCGAAAGATAAAAAAAATTGTTTCTGACTAAAGCAGCCGTCACTCACGCGCTCCCCGTTGGTTCCGCCGACCCCTCCGCTGCCCCCGGCACACCCGGCTCCTCGTGGTTCGACATTTTGGTTTGAAGAAGGCGCGTAGCGCACATCCCGCATAATATTGGAACAACTTTCTCTCCAATTAATTCTTAAATGTATTGCAAAAGGGTGCAAAAAAGCGGTTTGTTTTAACAACGCCCAAAAGGTTTTGATTGTTTTTCAATACTTTTACCTGTACTAGAACAGATGCGACGGCCAGCGACGCACAGGATTGGTTGCCTTTCCTTCGCTAAACGCAGGAACTGCTCCCCGCGTCGTAGTAAATCCTACCCCGTATCCCGCGCGTAGGGACGCCTCAGGGAATGCGTAGCTACTTCCGCTCGTCGGTGGGTGGCTCCGGACGTCGCTGAAACCGGTGACGGGTGTCAAATTTGCGATGACGTAGCGGCGTCAAAGTGGGCAGAGCCGCCACGTGAGTGTTGCTAGGATACGCTCCTCCTTTGCATTACGTCACTTCCATGTACCTTTTCTCAAATGTCCAACCTAGCGATCCTGGACACGTCTTAGGATGAACAAATTGAGTCGTGACAATAAATTTGAGGGATGTATTTTCGCCCACAAAATTGTATTTAATTACAATTGTATTTGAAATACCCACGTTTTAGTATTTACATACAGACGTCAAATACATTACCCAATTTCTAATTAAATACAAATGCGAAATACACAAAGTATCTGAAAAATTATAATGCAATTAAATGCAAAGGTGCAAGGGAGCTGGACAAGAATGACGAAAATAATCCCTGCAGAAGGGGAACAAGAGGGACAAAGGACAAACATAATTCTCCAAACACAGCTAGGTGACTGGTGAGCGACCGAAAAAATCCGCCGGGTCCGGGTATCGAACCCGGGACCTCTCCATTACAGGTGGAGCGCTCTACCAACTGAGCTAACCAGGGGTTAGACGCCAGTAGAGCAAACGGGTTTTATCACCTGCCACCAGCCTAACACCAACAAGGGTGAAGCTTGCAATTTAAGGTTATAATTATAATGCAATTAAATGCAAAGGTGCAAGGGAGCTGGACAAGAATGAAATACGTAACTGAAATACGTATTTCAAATACTTGTATTTGAAATACTGCCCATCCCTGGTTTTGTCTAATGCAAATGAACGGAGTGGAATGTATACGCGGCGAGATATTTCGGTGACGCCCTGGTTAGGTTACCTTCCGTGACGTCATTACCTTGCGAACAACAAGTTCGATGGTGTTTGTAAGTAGCATGGTGGAAGCCTGAAATCATAGCGTTCTTGAACCAGCACTCTCTACTCCGTCAAACTTGAAGTTCTCACGTTCCTCTCATTTCCGTCCATGAGAAACCCATTGCTGACGTCATAGTCAGCATTCGGACGAATCTGGAAGGCCGACCACCGCGACGCTTTCGATCGCGCACGTCGCCAATACCCCCTAGTAAAGTATTTGGCGAGGTAATGACAAGCCTTCCTCTCACGCCCTCTTCCCCTCGCTCGTGTCGTATGCTAGCGCGAGGTCTGCCACGCACTTCCTAACTCGCCCACCATAGCTCTGTTCGAAATCTTCCGAGTTACTCCGCCCGGTCATGTCACGTGACAATCAATGGAGAGTTTTAGTAGACCGTTTTCATTTTCCGCTCCGCTCTGGGGGTGCCAAACTGCGCATGCGCGGCCTGCTTCGCCGGATTTGAAAGCGGAAGTCAAAAAACGCGTTTTAGTAGAGCGTTTTTTTTTTTTTTCAGAGTAAGAGCGTTTTGAGCGGGTTCGAAAAATTTGCTTGCGTCGCCCCACAAGTGGACGTTTATAGTACTAGCAAGACAAAAAAACCTAAACGTTAACACCAAGAGAGTGAAAGGGAGCTTGTTTGTAGAGGTAGTAAAAATGAAGGCGACAATAATGAACACAAAAGAGTAGGCACACACCTGAAGAAATATTAGCTATAAAATATAAATATAATCGTTCCACCTTGTGTGCGAGTGAAGCCGAAGGTATAAGCATGAGCATGTTGCTCTAAACGGTACTTGCACTGCACGAGCGCGCGTGCTTATCAAGGACGCTGAAAGGCCGGCACTCGCTCTTGTAGCTTCTGCATTACTCGAATTAAAACTGAAACAGATTTACTTATTCGAAGTAGAAACGTAAAAGAAAAGGACGAAGTTTGCGCATTGCGAGTATATCCTTTTGCGTAGTACGAGTACAGTGTTGCTCAAGGCTAGCAAGGCATCTGCACGATGAATCCCCGCTGTTCTCAAGGAAGGAGACTTCTACTAACGAGATTAGGCTGGCGAGACATCGAATCTATGATTCGTATCCCTCGTGCCATCAAGCGCCGAAGCTTCCTTTCCGAACGCGGTTTGCTGGATATTCCCAACGTAGAAAAGAAACCCTTTAGGAAGCTATCCTGCTTAAAGAAGGACCTGGCTGCTCTGCATGCGGGCCTCCAAATACCATTTGAAACTTGTTAACACAGAGGTTCGGGCGAGTTGGTTGCTCATGATGTACAGGGGGAACAGCGCACCCACAGAACAGTCTGTTCTGGGGTGCGCACCCGCAGAACAGAACAGACTGTTCTGCGGGTGCGTTGTTCCCCCTGTACATCCAAATACCAGCACCCGACAGATCGGCGCAGGGTGTTGCCAATCTGGCGAGACGCTTTGCATGGTTCTTCCTCGACTGGCCTATCCCAACCGTATGTTCGTACTTGGATGAGCGTTTGGACGGAACTTGTCGGTGTTCTTTATTTCTGTGAACCTCATCGTGGGTCACATCAACGAGAGGTTCGGCCACCTACTAGCTGGCATGAACAAACATAGTTGATTGACCCTGGCGAAACTAGAGCTGTGCTCACTGGTGAGACCCTGCATGGTTTGTGTAAATTTCGCGTTTCCATTGTATCTAGCACAGCTGCTCTGTCTGGTGAAAAGTTACTTTTTTCTATACGCCAAAGGTGTACCCGCAGCGCGTTGATGCGGATGCTCCGTTACATAGACAGTATTTTCGGGTGTGAACTGGGTAAATACCTGCATCTTTGTCCAGTAAGAATGGACAAATAACAGTATGGACGCTTTTTGAGGGTAAGAGTCCCTATTAACGACACATCACCGTTTTTATCTGAATTCCAAATGGCCCCTTGACGAAAAGGAATCCTGTCCCAACACACCGAAAAAGAAGGCGGCAGCAATTTCTCGGGGGAAGGAAAAGGCGCCGAGCACAGTGGAGAGAGGTGACCCAGAGCGCATGCGCCAACTTCGTATAATAGAGGAGAAGGGAAAAGGGGACCAAGGGAGAGGGAATTCGAGCGGAAGGCTGTTCGGAAGCGGGCTTCCCCGCAGAACTGAGGACGGAGCACGGTGGAGAAGTACGACTCGAAGGGCTCTCCTGACTCTCCGTGGATTTCCCGACCTTGGAACCCGAGCACCGGGCGCGAACCGTAGAAAGTGTCCATTTTTATTCACTTATCTTTTTATTCATTTATTTATATATCCAAGCGACGCAACTCCTGGATTACAGCGGATCCTTCAATTTCGCGGATACTTCCAGGTTAGTAATTGTTTGCGAAAAGTTTGTTTCAAACTGCGTCTGTTCGAAAGTCTGGGTTGGCGTTGGCGAAAGTTTTTTCGCATTGTTTCAAGACATACATTTTTGGCGGGTTTTGCGTGCAAAGCTAGTGGGCTGTACCATGCAGGCGTCAGTCAAGGACTATGAAATAAGTGAAACCACCTGTGGTTCTTTATAGTGGGGTGCCTTTGTGTCCGCTCTCCTCAAGGTGGTGACGTGAAAACATTTTGCGCAGCGACGCTTTTGTTTCTTTTTAGTCTGAAGCACGCGAAAGATTGTGTCTAAGCACAATCTCTAGACATTGACCGTGCTACGGCGGCATTTTGTTACCGACAATTTCTATTATCCCGGCGACAGCGCGCGTCGGCATCGGGTTCTACGAAAAAGGGCATCATCCTAAACAAAGGGACATCTAGGCACCCCAGTGACCATTGATTAGTGTGATGACACCTAACGATTTAGTCAACGACTTTGTTTTTTCCTGGAACGGGCAAACAAATAACGACTTTTGGCACGAGTTTATCACATTTACGGTGCTTCTGAAGCCTTTTGTTAACTGCTATTTATTTGTAACTTTCCTACGAGCGCGTGACGTTTGCATCGGGGGCTACTCATAGAGTTATTGTAATGTATGCTAGAGGTCCAGCTGAGGTTGGTTTATGGTTTCAAATTGAGGCATACATCAACAAGTTTGAAATTGGCGTCCAGTAATGCGTTTATTTGATAAATAAAATGTAGGTATATTTACGTTCTGTAGTTCATTATAAAGACATATCACAAATAATTCTTAAGTAGTTCAAAATATTTCTCAGTCATGAAAAAAAATTGGTAAATTACAATTTTTTCTTTCAAAATCTTAGCGTTAAATAGGGTGTTAAAATTGCTTCATATATGCGTTTATGTACACAGTCCGACACTGTTAGCGCGGAAACGGCAACAGCACTTTTCTGCAGGGAGGGTGTGCAACCCAAACCATCAAAGAGTACCTCGTATATCGAAAGAGACGGCAGGAATTACCCAGTAACATAAGATCAATTAGTACCCAAAAACCTAGACGATCACAAGAAAGTGAAAACCCAATAATAAAAAGATGAAGGAGTTTTACAATAAGTAATTTTCACGTTATTTTCTCAATCTTATCACGCGGTGCGAAGATAGTTTTGTTCTAGCGATACAACATTATCACGAGCTCGAAGTCTGTGAAAACAGAAGCCAGAAAACACGTGCTGTCCGACAACAGTGGCCCGTTACATGAAATAATAATAAAAAAGACACCTTTCATAGCCTTCGAACTTTTTTTGTTCTTGCTCTGCGTGTTTAAACCGTTTGTAAAGCAACACCACGGGGTCATTTTTATTTTGTAGAATATCTGATATAATAGCAATATTGTCGTTATCGGAATGTTGGCGCATGGTGAACAAACAATACGTTTCTTTCACTTTGAATTTTTGCCTATATTTATCGCCTCTCTTTACACACCTGCTCCGGAACATATACAGGTTTGGGTCTAGAAAACTGCGACACTAGAATCACTGTCATAAAAAATCTGACAATATCAAATTGACTTTTACGGTGTTAATGAAGCTACCTATATTTGCCACGACGGAATTAACAAGTTTGATTTTTGTTATTCTCCGGCGAAGCGACTAAACGAACGATCGTTTCTCATGGGAACGCACAGAAGCACAGCAAAAATAAGCTGGTTGCTGTCTGCTTTGACTTGAAACCAGAAGCCGCGTAAACAAAACCGCCAGCTCAGCATTTATAGTGCACGTTATACTAACTTTATGGTGCTGCTAGGTTCTTCAACATGCAAGCACGATATCAGTTAATTGGCGTCTCTTTCGCAATAAACTTCGGTCAAATTGCGAGCACTTTAGGCTCAAAGTGCGATAAAAGTCCTAACGGATTCCAATATCTTGACGGGTGCTTGTTGACTAATGGTGGCTTAGTGCGCCACTTCTCATAAGTACATTCTGACTCGCTGAGCGGCATCCCGAAAGGAAAGGTTTTTTTTGTGTGTGTTTTTAGTGCACCTTAATTCATACTTCTGCAAATTCTGGCGTTGCGATTCAATATTGAACGGCGTAAGCGTTCCGGAATTACGATATGTAATTTTGTTGTTTTCAGTACCGAGTATACAGAGCGTTTCAGCTAAATTGTGTCAAGACTTAAACAATGCTGCTGCATGTTGCACGCGTGGAACCACTGCAGTGTTGTTCCCAGTCTTATAAACCAAGTCAAGATATTTCTTTCTTATGGGCCATGCTGGCTTTTTAGGACCAACTAATTATATATGTATTTTTAAATATTAATTAGTGCATACACTTTTAAATACAAGAATTGTAGGGTGCGTTGAAAAATACCCCAGTGCGTCGTTCTCATGAAGGTAGCCTTTATGTGTAGAATTTATTTTTGTTTTAAAAAAAAAACTTGAAAAATCTCACGCCATATTTTAAAAATTCCCACGTGATACATGTTAGCGAACTGAGATCTTAGTGCCCTGTTTTTCATAATCTCACAGGCTTATATATATATATAGAGAGAGAGAGAGGGGGAGAGAGAGAGAGAGGGAGAGAGAGCTAAAAAGATATGTACACGAAGGCTACCTTGATGAAAATTACGGATTTTTCTCAACGAGCGCAATAACGCAGAGTTCGTGTACAAATTAAAATGTTTAAGAGTTAGCTAGTTCATTTGTGTTAATAAGCCAGTTTGGCTCATCACAAAAAGAAAATCTTGACTTGCTCAACAGGACTCTGAAAAATACTGCGGTATTTTGTTTTTCTTCAAGTATTGGCATAAGTTAGTAAAAACACCCTGCATACTTTATCTAACTCTAATATGGCAAGCGCCCGTAAACATTTCGGTTGCATAAGAGATTGTTCGAAAGAGGCGCTTTCAAAAGTAAGGCATTCGGGTTCACATTGATACACACAAAAAAAAATCATCAATTCAAATTAGCACATTTATTAACGGCATTCAGTTTGCCGCGACAGTGTATCTATAATTGCTCAAAACACGTGCAGTATCTTATATATAATTTGGCGGTAGTTTTCGTTCGTCTAGTCGTTTCTCGTTCAACGAGTTTCGAAATAAGGCGTTAGCTTATTTTTGTGTAGCTGGTTGTTATGTTCGTTTGTGTTCTTGCTTTTGTTGTTGCTGTTGTTGTTGTTTTTGTACATATGTGTTTGCTCCTGTGTTCTGATAAACTTGCACCCCTGATGGCCTGCTTGAAGTTCTATGACATAGTGCTGTGGCAATTTCAAGGCAGACTTCAGTTACATTCAGATAAGTGTATGTCAAAGCCTTCATACGTATACTTTCTTGTTCATAGATCTACATCTGTCTTTGTACAAGGAAGTGACATCCAGAGTTTTAACAGTGACTGCCTAACGATTTCGCAGTAATGTTATGAAATTACGCGCGCAGTTTGATAATTCCAGCGGTGATTAAATTAGTGTTTACGCGCATTCAAACGCGGAGATCTCATCAGAAAAAGGTTCAAAGGCGCTTGATCATCTCGACTTCAGCGCACTCCACAGTGAAATGGTGGTTTACGTTTTACAGTGAAAATTTTAATCCTACTGCTGAAACCCAAAATATTAGCGTAAATAAGTGCATAATTAAATTGGCAATGGTCGTGCCCGTTTTTCTTTCTGAGCAATTGTTTGGTGTATTTGGCTGCTTTAAAGCGGAGCTCCTGCGAAATGTTTTATTGGCACCGATTTGCCTCAATTCGGTTCAAGAAATTAGTAGAGACAAGTAACCGAAATCCTAGGTAACAATTTCCTTATTATTAATTTTTTGTTTCGAAGTTTTTTTTTTTTTTTTATTTTTTTATTTGAGAGGTTTAGAAGCTCTACCGGCAACCCTGAGAAAGTCACTTCGGATGCGGCAATATGAGAGCAGTATAGATTGTTCCTGACGGGTTACAAAAAGTTTGATGGTCTGAAATTAATACGCGACAAACTCTCTCCAGCAGTAGAAAACAAAAATGCGCAAAATGCTGCACTTCTAGATTGCCTGCCCGATCGACTTGCAACTTATACGCGAGAAACTGCGCGGGAAACTTGAGAGCGCGGGAAAATTTTAATCTCGTTTTTGGCACGACATTTATTTGCCGTTTTCTCAATAGCTATATTGAATTTTAAAAAAAAGCAAACAATGAATAACTTGCCAAAAAGAGTAAAGCCTGGATATTCAAAAATTGCGTTTATTTTAACCGGCTAGCTTAAAACAACAACAAAAAGAAAAAGAAAAAGAAGAAACTTGGAAATGCTGTTTAAAAGCGCAAACGTGGTCCCGGGTTGTTTTCTTCTTTGTTCGTTGGAGAGTAACCCTACGACAACCTGGGGCGATTAATGAACACAAACGTAAAATTTAAGCAGATCAAATAACCAATTTAGAAATTCCCTTTCGCGGTCCGCGCTGTTTGATTTCGTAAATCAATGCGCTTTGTTTGCTTTACGGTATTTGGTTCTACGACATTGACTCAATAAGGCCTCCGTAGCTACTGCGCCAAAAAACACCAGATGATTCTTCTTGTACGACAACCGCGGACACTCTGCCAACATATCGGTGCTTCCGGGCAAGAGTACAAAGAAGCTCAACTTGCGCGGCCCCAGTTTCGTCCATTCCTTAGGCTGCCGGCACTCCAGTTTTGTCTCCTGTTTGTACAAGAGCGGGAGGATCTTCCAACAGCGTGGTAGCACCAGCTCTACTCAAATCCTGGACGGAAACTTAGTGGTTGAGTTTACAAACTTCGAGGTAAAAGTTTTCTACCGACGGATTCATGTAAGAACTACCTACCCTTGACAGAGCAGCCTGATCGTTCTTAATTGCTATACACATGCTTCATTCTGATCATGTTAATAATAGATTATTATTCATATTATCGTTCTTATTTTTATTTGTATTATTCATCTTTAACCTCTTTATCATTATCTTTCATCCCTTCTTTCGTCTTTCAATTTTTGTATCTCTTTCATCATCATCTTTGTCGAGTTCGTATTTTTTCTTTTTGATGTCGACATTGTCTTCGTTTTTGTGTGTGCCGTTGTCCATCCTCGGTTCAATGCCTACCGCTGCTCGGTTCGACCCGCTTTAGCATCGCACGGACGTGCAGTCGTGTATCACTACAACGTGATGCAAGTTACCCTACGAACAACAACAACATCAAAACTAAGGGCAACCTTAAAACGACCATGAAACAACATTGGGTTGAAATGTTTTCGCATTACGCAAGCTCACTGGCACCGGGGAGACCCAAGTGTGCTCGTACGCTCTTTCAAAGTTCTTTGGGGCTGACTATTTTCCAAAAACTTTTGGGAGAGAATTTCATATGATAAACAAACTTCCAAAATATTGCTGTTTCTCATGCTGGAGGATAAACTCTTATTTTTATTTAATATTCACTTCAAACTGCTCGTATACCAGGGAGGCGCATCTTCACATCAAACTGAGGTTTGAAGAACAAATCTGCTTTAATTAGAAGATCGTTTTCGTTTAAGGACGTCTCGCAACTTGATGAAATGTAGTGCATTTCAAGGTTTACCCTTGCCGATGTCATGCCTTCAATGGCCGTGCGTGAAGCGGCGAATATGTTTCTCAGAATATTTATGGAGCGTTTTTTTTTTTTTCCCCGATGTCTCGTTATGAATTATAGCATGGTCGCTGACATTTTTCGCAACAGTGACAGACATGGTGCATTATGAATTAGTAGTAAGGAATAAATCTAATATGTCATTGTTGCGTGTTGGTATGGTGGTAATTTGTTGAAGGCTGCACGAACTTGTTATTGAAAGAAGCTCCGTGCACCGCCAGGAATTCGCACGAACGGCGATTGGCGTTAACGTGGACCAATTGATATCGGGGTAGTTAAAATAGCCAGCAATTAAGAAAGCAGTGATAATAAGGATAATTATTAGTTACAGCTCTAAGGTTATTACACAAAGAATTATTAAAAACTGTGCAATTTGAAATGAGGTGGGCGATAGCATACACCAACTTGGACGCTGCGGAAATCAAGTTTAATACTAACCCACAAAATTTCCAATATCAGAAAAGCATTCTATTTTGGAGAATAGTGTGTTTTCTAGGGCGATATTGACATCACCACCCCTAGCAAGCTGTCCGTCTTTTTGGTAAATATTATATGAGCGGTTTAAAATTACTGCTTTATTGATCGCGTCGAGAGTTAGCTGGGTTTCTGTTCCAAGAATAACATCAGACTCGCCCGAGGAAGTGATGCCTTCCAGTTCATCTTGTTTTGACAGAATCTTTTTTTCAGTTTTGCTACAGAAAAGGAGAGATAAGCAGAGGCAGTGCAAATTAGAGGACTTTCGCTGGAGCGATTAGAAGATATGCAGTTTGCAGGCAACTGAGTCACTGTCGGAATCGTAAACGAATGTTTGTGCACCGAAACGCAGTTTGTTTTAATTCCAATTGTATCTCGTCACTTTTTTTTAATAGTTATGCAAATTCCCATAGATATTTTTCACGTAAATTATATCATATCAGAGAAATCCTCGGAAATTCGAAACATGGGTGTGACCTTCTTTAACTTGAAACTATTACAAAGCTAAATAAAAACAGAAAGAATAAACATAGGGACGGACAAAACAGCACCTCTTTTGTAGTGCTGTTCTGTCCGTCCCTATGGTTTTTTTTCTGTTTTTATTTAACTTCACCAACGCTCTCACGTCGAACTAAGTATTACAAAGCACCTCCTCTTTGTTTTGAAAGCGAAGAATTTTTACGATGATTGGCCGGTTTGAACAGGGGGCGGTTTCGGCCTAATTTGTGGGCCCTTTTGATCTCGCCACTTTCTATTCCAAAAATTTATTTTGCCAAACCAGCGACGCCGACTATGGCGTCAATCCATGTCTCATTTGCAACTTCCGGCAGTCCTTTAAGTTTGAGATTGTTTCGCTGTATTCTACTTTTCATGTTGTCAACAGTGCCACTCATTTCAGACAGCTCGGCTCGAAAAGCTACTGAGTCGCATTTTATGCCATTCACCACTATGTTCACACTCCTTAAATGATACTTGATAGCTCTGATTTTGTGCTCTTTAGCTTCAAGATTGGAGACCCGTGCCCCAAACGCAGCGATGCCACTGTTTCTTTCGTCTAGCTTTTCAGAATTTCCTTCCCGATTGTCGTGAGAAGCTTCATTGAAACTCTCAACTGCTTTTTGCAGTTTATTCTTTTTTTTTGTATTTCTTTGGGGCCTGCGTTGGTCTTAACCTCTCCGGCGGTAGCCAGAAGCATAAACAAAACGATAGCCACCATTACCAACTAGGTTGACCTACACACATCTTTAACAAGATGGTGCAGGCACTTCGTTTCTGTTGTCGAAACTGCCCTATTTCTAGGTAAAACGCAGCCATTGCATGCTTTGCAGATAGTAGCGTCAACACCCATAACAAGAACGCACTGGAGCTAAGACAAAATCACAATTTGTGAATTCACAGTCACTCCAAGTGAAAATTAAGTTCGAGCGTGGGAAACTTAGTGCTCACCTGCAACGCGTTTCGACGGTGTTAGAGGGAGCGGTTCTGGGCCTTGAATCCCGCGATTTTCCTTGCGGCGCTTGCTTTTCTAAGCGTCCGCTAAGCCTGACGTGCGCAGCACGTTGCTTGGCCACGAGGTTACTTTTTCGCTGGGTCAAGCAGCTGCCGGCGTTGCTACCTCCGGGAAGACACAGTCGTTGTTCATCGATTTCTAGATGTCCACTAGTCTGTTTGCCTTAAATCTTGCAATGATTTTCGACAGTGCTACAAGAAGCGGTTGTGGGCCGTGAATTTCGCGATGTTCCTCGCGGTGCTTGCTTTTGTAGGCGTCTGCTGGGCTGACGTGCGCAGCACGTTGCCTGGTCCCATGGTTTCTTTTTTGTTGAGTCAAGCAGGTGCCGGAGTTGTTATCTTCGGGAAGACACAGGCGTTGTTTATCGATGTCGAGATGCCCAGTTGTCTGTTCGCTTCAAATCCTGCAATGATTTTCGACGATGTTAGAGGGAACAGTTATGAGCCGTGAACCCCCTGTGAAGCCATAAATAAAACATTTTGACATAAAAAAGTGCCGCTCAAAACGTTTGAAAAAAATTACGGCAGACTTCTAGGATTTTTAGGATAGCTACTGTAGTTCTTTCTCTGTAGCAAGTACAAGCGCACTGGATGTTGCTCGCAGAAGTCATAAGCATACTCTTCGACTTCTTGCAAGTGTATATGTAAGACGAGATTTTGATCTGCTGCACACCTCCTGTAACAAAAATACAGAATATGCACTCGCTTCTCGCAATAGGCAAACTGCAATGCTGTTTGTTTTGGCGCCATCTAGCGATTGAAGAAAGAAACATTGGGTATGCCAGAAAGTGTAGGCTGCATTGCTCAAACATGAACTATTACTCTGGTGGGGCCGCTTAGTCTAGTGTTTGAAGCAAGAAATGCGGGGTAGGCAGGAACCCGTGATCGCATAACATGCCAGTACGGCGGAAGCTACGACCCTGGCAGGAGAATCCGTGCGTGATTACGTATCAGAGGAGCGCGCTTTCACTGCGAAGAAGTATCAGGTTGTTTTTTTTATGCATCACGCTTCAATATGCGTGCGTTCCGCTCATATACGTATCTTATATCGAAGCCGTCGGCAAGCAATGCTTATCGTTCACCCTTTGACAAGTTACAACGAGACAGGGTATAACCGCGGGCTCTCACTCTGCTAGCGCCGCCTAGCTGCTGCCGGCTGACTATAGCGCCGTGTGGAATGAGAGCATTTCATTTATTGTGGCTTTACATTTTGACATTAACTGAAGAGCATGTTGGGAGCACTGACTGGCAACAGAAAGAATAAAACAAACTCAAAACAAGGGACGACGAACCCCGTGATTTCCTTATACGTTGTGCTATAACTTCTCTTTTGAAATAGTCGCGATTTCTTTTGCTATTTTGTTATGGCTGACTTTTCACGAAGTCCCTGTTCTTTCAGCTTCATGATCACTGACTCAGGAGGGGCAATTTTTCCGCACAGTTGCTTGAGTGAAGTCGCCTTTGTCTCTAGAAGTGCCGTCATTGAACGAGCATTTGGAGTATTTCTCCTCGTCCATTTGTTCCGGGAATCATTCACGCTCTGTTTCTTTGATGTAACGTCGTCCTTCGGTCCTTAGCCGTCAGTTGCGGTCCTTGTAGCGTTTGACGCGTCTCCGCTGCCGAAAATGTGGTTTGCGGTCGCGACGGTATGAATTATTTAAGCATCCGAAATCGAGATCTCGTGGATGAGATCATTGAAGTGGGGCAACTTTGTCGCAAGTGGTCGCTTTTTTGGGGGCTGGCTTATACCTGGTAAGAACCCCGTAGTTTAGGCAGCCAAATTGAGAAGAATGGCATAAAATGTCAAGCTCACATAAAGAGCGGCAGAAAATTGTGCTGCATACACTAATCGCCATAGTCGTTTTTTTTTTTTTGTTCTTTTTTTGTTTTTTTTTAAGAAACGTTTTTGTTGCGAAGCAATTTCAAGAATAAAAGCGAGTGTTTTCTTTTAATCTCTTCTTCACAAAACTTGATGACGTAGGTCGGGGATTGCAGCGTTGACGAAGTCTCGCATAAGTAGCCACCATTAGACCATGGAGTGCAATATTTATAAGCTGTTTGTTTTTTATAAGACACCGTTAAATATATTTGTTGCGATTTTTTTTTTATTTTTAAGTAGACAAATTGAAATTTTATATTTATACAATCATAAAATACGCATGCATAACATTAACCCTGTTCAACTGACTTTTGGCTGAGGTAACACGAAAACATTAAGAAATGTAAAAAATACAAAACAAAATAGAAAGGACGACGTCTCAAACTCGGCTGACTCGTTTATTTAATCCACCTCTTTATATTGTCCGACCAAGACGGTGAGCGAAGGTTTCTAGAAATCCCAAAACCGAACGATGTGACGGGCGACAGTGAGAAATCTCCGGCGCTCGTCGCTGACTCTCGACGCGCGCTAAATCGCTTACATGCGGGTCGGCTTTACGGAAACGAGCGCGCACATGCAGCGAGAAGCACGACTGGATAGCCTTACTGCGTCAGTTGAAATTTGCATATGTCGCAATGGTGTTGACTGCCCTTCATTAGAGAGAAAAACGTTAGAATGGGATGAACTTATATGGTTTCTGATAATCTTGTATCGCCGATCCATTCGCTGTCCGATTTCATTTCATAAATACTGAAAATGCAAGAGCTATGTTGAAATATAGATATAAATGATTAAATGGAAGTCCGAAATATCAAAAAGACCTAAAGAAAACACATGATTTCAGCGCGGAACGTAAAAGAACACAAAATCAAAGCTCCGGTAGTGTCCTGTGCAGTACCCCAAGCAGCACATAAACGTGAAGAAAACGTCGAAAGAACGTCGAAGACGTCTGTAACGTGACGTCGTAAAACGTCGAAGGTCCGGACGTTACCTTCCTTCGACGTCGATGAAACCTTTAAATGTCCGCGAGGAAAGGTGCACAGAAGGTCGAGGGGACGTTCCAAATGACGTTTGTTGCACGTCACATGCACGTCTCAGTAGGCCGTTGCGTCCTCCCTCGACGTTTATGGTACGTGTGTTTACGACATCCGGACTACCAGCGACGTTGACAGAACGTCGAGAAACCTTTCCAAATTACGTGCCCTAGCCGTCGTAGGAAAACGTTGTCCCCCCCCCCCCCCCCCCCCACACACACACACACAAAAAGGTACTTTTTGATATTATTGCGAAGGCAAGTTGCTATCATGCAAGTACGAAGGAAGTAACTAAAACACGGGTTTGGTACGAACTGTTTATTTGAGCATTTTCCGACATGAGATACAATACGGAGCGCCTCCAAAACACGTCCCTGGATGTGCCAGCTCAAAGATATAAAATAACAAATTCACGTAAATAAATGAACAAGAGACAATGTCATGCAGCGCGAAATTTTCCTCCGCTTACCTCGTTCTGCTTCTGATTAATGCGCTGACGCGCGTGCTATAGCCGCCCCATTGCGCGTAGCTGGTACTCTCGCTGCATGCACGGGAATGGTTTCAGAAGGGGGATCCCGTCCGCTGATCGTTTTTGATTGGGATCGTCGGAGGCGTCTGAAGGGTCTTGATCGGAGACTGGACTTGACGCGCCGTTATGTGCACTGCCACTTGTCTTCTGGGTGGCGTCATTCATATCCTCACAGGCACCTTGATCCGAGCAGTAGTACGACTCAGCGTGTGAAGCGTTATTGCCTTGAAAAAGGTCCTCGAGCCTTGACTGAATACGACAGCGTTTTTGGCGATCACCGACTTCTTCATAGGGGCGACTTGAACTACTCATCCAATCGCAGCACTTATACTGTATGCAGACTCGAATAAAAATCACGGCGACATAGCAGCCTGCCTCGTAGACCCGTAGACGTGACGGCCGGTGCTAGTGACTGGCTTTCGGAAAAAGCTGGACCGGGTCCCAGAGCTGTTCTCTCTGAGCCAATTCGAAGAACAGAACATTCAGTGAAATATTTTGGCAACGACTGAAGAAATACGTCCACCCGGAACTTAGACTTGTCAATTGTTCGTCCTTCGCTATCTTCCCCCACTTTTCGCTCTCGCCCTCTTCTTGCCGAGTTTCCCGACGCATCGCATGGGGCTCTATGGAGATGCCACTGGCATCACCCCTGCCTACCTTTCCCCCTCTCTCTCGCGCCGTGCCGGCTGTTTTTTTTTTCTTTTTTTTTTTTCTTTCTTTGTGTTTTTTTTTTTCGGCACGTAAGTGCGGACTGGACGCTTTTTGGACCGTCATCTGGGCCATTCAGGGGTTGGCATCATGAATGCCAATTTCCACAAAACCGTTGACAGTATCTACCGGATTGCGTCATTGCCGGGCCTTCTTTTTTTTTGAGTCAATTCTAAAAATGCGCAAGTGTGCAGTGAAGTTGTGCTCTGGTATAGTGTGTGCTGGCATGCGATTTTCGTTTGGGTACGTCCCCAGTGGCAACGAAAGCCAGATCTGTATTGACAGTCACGTGACAAGACTTTGCGCCCCGATCTACCGAAAGTGCTAAGGCGCTGGAAGTTGGTGTTATGAATGAACTGTGATGTTGATGCGAATTTTTTGGTTGTGCGCAGGTGAGCATGGGTTACAATATACGAAGAGAAATTGACGATCCTCAAAACAATCTCGGGTGGTCGCGGAGCAGTATGGATGCTCCTAGGAAAGGATGCAGGCCTGAAATCACCTGGAGTGGGGATAGTGTAGCGGCGCCCGTGAGGCGCGTGCCAGGGCCCAGGACCCATGGAAAACGACAACGCGCATGCAAAATGCAAGAATGGTACAATTCGATCCGTTCTAGGCGCCATGGGCTTCGCAAATTAAACCCGTAACAATATTTTAAACAAACCAAAATTATAACAAGCACATCCTAAAAGGAATGATATTCCCAACATGCTTTCATATTATTTTTTTCTTCCGTTTACATTGAGTTTTGTAAATGCCCTCTTTAGCGTCATCGATGTGCAATTAATAGCATTTTGAAATACGCAAATTAATGTATAAATAATTAAACTTCTCAACCTCTCCAAAATTAAGTTTTGTTTGCGGCTCTTGAGCACTGTCACCTTGACCACAGTGATTCTGCGGCTGGAGATTGAGCTGGAAAATCTAAAAACGTCGAACAAAACGTGAGTGGTCGCGACATCGCTGAAACGTCACTGACGGGGCAATAATGTAACGTCACCCTGGACTTTATTTTAACTTTGAAGACACGTGAGTGTTCGACGTGGCTAAAACGTTTTGTCTTGACGTCGTGGCGACGTTAAAGTTGAAACGTGACGTCGCCAGCACGTCACAGACAGGACAATAATGGGACGTCATTTATGAACTTCAGTTCAACGTCAAAGAAACGTGATAATTGGACGTTGTGAGAACGTCGTGCATCGACGTCGTGGGAACGGTGACGCCGTTTGAGTTGAAATACAACGTCGTCACAACGTCACTGATTGGACTCTAATAGAACGTTATATAAGGACGTCACCTCAACGTCGAAGAAACGTGATCGAAGTCATGCGGGACGTCACGGACGTCCGGGACTTTTTCTCGACGTCTCCACGACGTTTTGTGCTGCCTGGGCAACGCGGAGGATCTGCGAAAAACTGAAGGTCGGCTTTGGCGGCAGGGTCACGTGACGTCAAGATGGTGGCGCCCATGAAATGCTGCCTGATAGGGTCTATACTCTGCGACAACTTTTCTTGGCAATGCAATCAAGGGTACAGGCACGCGTTTCCCCTCCCATTTTGACCGCTGAATAAAGCTGTGCGCGGGCTCTCTTCCTCTCCACTGCACAGCCAAGGAAAGTTATCGCCAAGTATAGTGCTCTCGAGAGAATTGAACTAGATTGGAGGCGGAAGGATAATTTTTCATGTGGCGACTCCTTCTGAGAACTCGCACCCATTGCCTGACTTAACGAAGTGACACGGACTACAGCTTCTAAATCAGGAAGATGAAACCATATCACCCTTTTAAAAAGAACTTTCACCGTTGAATGAACAGCGAAATTGGTGAGTCGGCTGTCATTCTTAGTCACATCTAAAGAGGCTATTTATAATGTTTAACGCTTATGTCGAGTGCGCCAGCAAACTCACTGCTCAGTATGGTTCATCTTGAGGCACATAAAGCTGCTGCGGCGTAAACAGGAAGATCTTAGTTTTGGTACCTATAGACCAACCCAGCTCTTTGATGTGACGTCACTGCGGTGGCGCTGCTATTGGCACGGCGCATGCGCAACGCCTCGCTTCTCCCGGATCTGTTTCCTGCACACGCGCTGTCTGGGCAAACGAGGGCTTGTTTCGTAAACACTGTGCTGGTAAATACTGTAAATAAAATGAGCTCAAATTACTGCCTTAAGGTATTCAAAAGTAATGTCAAAGTAATTTCAAAGTATTTTAATTACTTTTGGAAAGTAATTGTAATGTCATTACCTTTAATCTGCGGTAATTTGTAATGTGATTTAATTAATTTTTTAAGGTTTCAAAAAAAAACAATTAGTAATGTAATTTATTCCTTTTTGAAAGTAATTTTGCCATCTCTGGCCACTGGCCACCGTATAGGCACAGTTCTCACTTATAAAGGGCAAATGCAAATATTCGACTACCAAAAAAAATGCTTAGCCGTCATCTGGGCTGTCTCCAAATTTCGTCCCTATTTGTATGGATCTCCATTTCGTATCATGACTGATCACCACGCGCTTTGCTGGTTGGCTAGCCTAAAGAACCCCTCGGGACGTCTTGGTCTTGGCCATTAAAGCTTCAAGACTACCTTTTCACCGTCGTCTACAAATCAGGGAAACGACACCTCGACGCTGACGGCTAATCTCGATGTCCTCTTGCCGACGATACAATCATTTCACCCCAGAAACAAACCTCACATGCTACAGCAACCCCCGATAACATCGACATGGCTTCAACGCAACTGTCTGGCGATTCATTGAAACCGCTGATTCATTACTTACAAGGCGTCGCAACATCCTGCACTCAACGCACTAAACGACACGCCCGCCTCTTAATTATTTAGAATAATGTTCGTTATAGAGGCAACTACGAGCCCCAAGGACGACAACGGCTTCTTGTGGTTCCGCGACATTTACAGAAACAATTTATTCAAGCGAATCACGGCAACCCCACGGCCGGTCACCTCGGCTTTGCTAAAACGTATTTCGGAATACCCGCTAGATTCTTCAGGACTGGCATGCACCGTAACATAAATAAGTATGTTCGTGCATGCCATTCATGCAAGACCAAGAAAAGACCCACAACAGCACCTCCTGGGCTCTCTGACCCCTTTTTCCACCGAACCACCTTGTCCAGGGCATTGTAATTGACTTTCTGGGGCCCTTCCTTCAGTCACAAGCCGAAAACCGATAGATCATCGTAGCTGTCGATTACTTAACACACTACGCCGAAACCAAAGCGCTCGCAACCGCCACGGCCTTCGTGCAACCGATTTCTTGCTTCATTCCATCCTTCTCTGTCACGGCGCCCCCCAGTTTATAATCACAAACCGAGGAACGCCTTTTGTTGCAAACCTCCTCCAAGAAGTTTGCCGCCTTGCGAACACAATTCATTACATCACGACCGCCTACCATCTGCAAACGAATGGCTTGGCATAACGATTTAATCATACGCTAGCCGATATGATGTCCACGTATATTACTGACGATCAGGACAACTGGGATTTTATTTTGCCCCACGTTACAGACGCCTATAACGCCAACCGTCAAGCAATTACTGGTTACTCCCCTTTTTATGTACTATGTGCTCGCGAGCCGTTATCTAGCGTTTAAACATTGTTGCCAAATATAGAAGATTCTTTTCTCGATAATTACGCCCAAGACGTTCTTTACCGTGCTGAAGAAGCCCGACAGCTCTCATGTATTCGCACGCTTGCATCACAACAACATCAAATCATTCGCCACTCCGAGCACCATCTTCCAGTTTTAAACAATAACGGTGAAGTGGTTCTTGTTTAGACATCGTCCTGCCAGCCCCAAAAATACGAAAAGCTCCAAAAACAATTCCGAGTCCCTTCCCGTATTTCTCGCCAGCTGTCACCTACGAACTACGAAGCAGTGTTGTACACGTTCCTCAAAAAAAGGAACGAAACTACTATCTGTACTAAACGCAATGCGTAAACCAAACTTATCAGCGATTGATTTTAGGTTGTGTGAAATCTTATGGAAGAACGGTATGACTACAAACCTTTTGTGCTCGGGCATTTTTCTAATTTTCGGTCTTTTGCAACAATGTATGAAAGCTGCTTGTAAATAAATTCTTGAAGATATTGCGCATCATTAAGCCGGGAAAACACAACCTGAATAGACATCATAATGGAGTGCCAACAGGACTTTTGAAGCGCGTTGTTAATTATGTTGCAAACGAATCCTGCCTTGACATGCTTTGTATGGCAACTATCAAAGGGAAGCCTTTACTTTGCCATATGACCAACATAGCCCCGGGACCAATCTGAGCTGGAGGTCTAAATACTGAAGTATGCTGTTGCCTGACTTTCCTATAAAAAACTGCAACCCCGGTGCCTCCCTGTACGCGGTAATTTCGCGTTCCGTAAGAAATGTCTCCGGAAAAAAAGTTCCCGGAAATTATTTCCCCAAGAAAAACGTCCCCAAGTGGAAAGTAGAAAAAAATATCCCCAAAGGAACATTTTTTCCACTGCCGCACGATCCGTTTTTGACTTTTGTGTATAAATCTAGAGTGTGTCATCTTATTACTGATTTTGCAACATTGCATTTCAACTAGTTTTTTTTTTTTTTTTTTTTTTTTTTTTTTTTATGAAGTATACATTTATAACACTTCTAGCAAACACTTAGCACGAACAAGCGATCACTAGTTTTGGGTTTTTTTTGTTTTTTTTTTTAAATCTTTTTAGCACGAGACACATGGACGGCAGAATCGTCCGATCCGACATCCGATCCTACAGTCCGAACGCCACTCCGAATCGCCGCACGCGACAGTTTGAGACACACGCTTCCGACCTTGCATCCGTTCGGTTCCGCCCAGGAGATCCGAGCGCTCCAGCGGAGGTCTGTCTTCCTATACAGGGTACAATCTCTGGTCCCAGATTGGCGGCTCAGCTCGGACAAGCGAAATTAGGAGCTCATTCTCGCTAGCGCGTGCATTATTTGCTAGGGCCATCTTTCTCGAATGGGTCAGCGGGATTCACCCGTCCGGCTTCCCGTCGCCCAGGTCAGCCCCGTTTTCTTCTTCGTCCCGCCAGAACCCGTACGTCATCTTGACGTTCGCGCTAGCTGTGCTGTCATTGGCTGGTCGCTTCTGACAGTCGGTCCGCCGTGCGAAACCATATAGCACGTCGGACGCAGGCCGGATCGCCGATCCGACGTCTGAAGCGACCAAACTTTTCGGATCATGCAGTCGTATTGCCGGATCGGACGTCGGATCGGAGGGATGTTTCGCGCATGTTTCTCGTGCTTTTCTCGTAGAAACGAAAGGTTAATTGTCATCAAAGTTATTATAGGTACTGAAAGTGCTTATTTGGGAATATAATCCAGACGGTAAAATTTCGTTCCCACTAATACTCTAATTAAGCCGATGTCGTGTTCGCGCTAACAGTGTCGCGATGTGTACCTCGCGGAATCGTACATTTCCTTATTCGTTTGGCCGTTTTTTCCTACTCGCCACACGGCGCCTTTTTCCCAAGGACATATGACCGGACCGTCCGAAGGCCACGAGGATCAGGGAAACCGAGAGATAGAAAACCCTTTGGGGACATTTTTTCCTACTTTCCACCTGGAACCTTTTTTCCCGGGGACATTTTTTCCGGGGACTTTTTTTCCGGGTACTTTTTTTCCGCGGACATTTTTTTCGGGGACATTTCTTCCTGCACCCGGTATTCCCAATGGAACCAGCAAGGGCTGAGTCAAGGACACAAACCAGTATGCCATCCACGTATCTTCTAATGAGTACTGAGCTCGCTTGATAATCTTTGACCATTTCATGCACTTTTAGGTGTCAGCTCTAGTGCTCTCCTTGCAATGTCTGATTGTTTTTCCGTGATCAAAAACTTTTTAATGCTGCCAGGCGACGTGGGAGAAAACCCTGGTCCGCTCACAGCGGGGCAACATCAGAAGCTTCTCGATGCACTCAGTGCATACCAATCATACAGGCGGGGCAGACAAAGGTAGTTTCGGAATTGAAGGAGATCAAGGAAAAACAACAGGCCGCAGATTGCAAGCTTGCTGCACTTACAGCTCGTATTGCTGGGATTGAAAAAGAGTTGACATCTGTGAAGGAAATGGACGGGGAGTTAAGAAGCTTAAAGGCGCAAAGTGATAGCGTGACTGCACAACTGAATCCAGTTATCATCTGGCTAGTTGGTCTCGAATATATATATGCCAAATAAATAATCGGGTTTTTATGGGCTGCACGATTACGTCAACGAGATGTGGGATGAGTCAGAACAAAGTATTTTATCGCTATGCAGCGATAGTCTCGAGATTGAAATCGGACCATCGTCAATTGAACACGTTCATAAAATTGGTCGCTTTTCTACATCCAAAAATAAGTCGATCATCGCACAGTCCAGTTCATTCAAAGATAAGCAAAACATCCTCTCCAACGCGCACAAACTGAAGGGCGGTCCCTTGTCTCTTAATGAAAACTTCTCGTCACGCGTAAGGTCGGAAAGGAAGAAGCTTATTGACTTCGCTAAGGAACGTAATGAAAAATTTAAACTTCGCTTTAACAGGCTTATTATAGGAAGAAAGACTTTTTTCTTTGATTCAGCAACGGATCGTGTTGCAGAAAGTACCCATTAGCAATCCAACACTCGTGTCAAACACCGTAAAATTGATCCACAAGAACTTGTTTCAATTGTTGTAAACTGTCACAGTGCCAAAAGAAAATCTGATGAGCTTGCCGATCTCATTACTGTTGCTAATGCCGTCATAGTGATTGGTACCGAGTCGTGGTTGAATGACACCGTTTGCAACGCAGAAATATTTCCCTCCCATTACAACGTCTCTCGCAAGAACGGCAACGCGTTTTTGTTCTGATCAACCATCATCTAAAAAGCCTTGCGTTAGATTTAAATCTCCCTTCATGCGAAGCTGTATGGTGCAAAATCAAATGAACAAATGCAAAACAGCTAGCTATTTTCTTCTTTCACAGGCCACCTGGGAGCAGCGATACGAAGTCAATCGATTCATTATCGAATGCTTTGTCTTAATTAACATATGATCTTTTTGTCGGAGGCGGTGATTTTAATCTTCCTGAGGGTGATTCGGCAGGTAAACTTCCTATATCACGTTGCAGATCTAACCTTTACCTGACTTTTGAATCACTAATTAGCGAAAATGGTCTTTATCAGTTTATGGGCGCTCCTATAAGATTTCACGGGACAAGCACATCCACTCTACATCTTGTGTTCAGCAACCAAACTTCGCTTGTCCGGTCCGTCCGTTAGAATAGTTCCAGGAATTAGTGATCATAAGGTAGTGGCTGGCAGCATTCTCTGTGACTCTCTCACCATTAAAAAACCGCCCTCAAGGGAAGTATCATTTTACGACAGAGGAAACTTGGAAGGTGTTTCGGATAATATATATTTATTTCTTCTAGAGTTTGAAGAATGTTTTCTACATATACATATTAATAGTGTGTGAAACCTCCTCAAATGCAAGCTTGCTGAATTTGTCGATCGTCATGTACCGTCCAAAATTATCACCAGAAAGCGTAGAGTTTATAAACAATGGGCAAATAAAGAGCTGCGCTCGCTTATAAACAAGAAACGTCGGCTGTTCCAGCGTTACCGTAAAACACAGTATGATGAAATACACGATCGACTAGAGAACATCGGCTCTAACTTAAAAATACAAATGAAAGAGGCAAAAACTAAATTGTTTCATCTCCCTCAAAAACAAATTGGTGACTAACACAAAACAAGTTTGAAAGTATGTAAAATCTAACAAAAAAGACGATGCCTGTATTTTCGCGATTTTTGGTGGACAGAGTATTGTCTCTGACGATGTCGAAAAGGCACCGTGCTTCAACTCTTATTTTCAGTCTGTCTTCTCCGAATGTCATCCAATTCGGGGTTCATTTCTGAGGTTATGTCTGACATCGTTACCTCAGAGGACTGTGCGTTTTCCTTACTACAGGGCGTAAATCCGGGTATTGCGCCCGGACCAACCAGACGGTATTTCAAATCATGTCCTAAAGAATTGTGCCCGCGCATTGACCCCCCCTCTGGTTATATTTTAGATAAATCATTAAAAAACAATACCCTCCTCCCTGCGAATGGAAAACTGTCAATGCTGTTCCAATACACAAATCAGGTCCTAAAGCTTGGTCATGAACTATAGGCCTTTCTCGCTCAACAGTGTGTGCCGTAAAACCTTGGAACATATTGTTTATTCTAACATAATAAAACCTCTAGTAGCTGACAAATTTTTTATACCTTACCAACATGGTTTTAGATCGGGCTTGTCTTGTGTCACCCAGTTGAGAGAGCTCACCAACGACATTTTGGCTTCATACGACAAGGGTCTGCAGGTTGATTCTGTGTTTTTAGATCTTCAGAAGGCCTTTTGATGCCGTTCCACATTCTCTTTTTATAAATAAATTGCCATCCCTAGGATTATCTGCCAATGTTCTTGGATAGCTAGAATACTATTTATCCCGAAGAAAACGGTGTGTCAATGTTAGTGCTGTGACGTCATCTTACGTCGACGTAACTTCAGAAGTCCCTCAAGGTTCACTCTTGGGGCCTTTGTTCTTTCTCGTTCATATTAACGATATCACAAACGGAATATCATCTAGCATGACGCTTTATGCAGATCATTGTGCCATTACCGTACTGTTCAAAATGCATCAGATGTCGTAGCCCTCCAGTATGACTTGGATTCTTGTCTTAGTATGGTGTAACAAGCGGAAAATGAGTTTAAATAACAAAAAAAAAGTCTTGCTTGAATAGTTTCACTAGAAAGCGCAAGCCTCTCCTTTCAAACTATCATCTGGGAAGCCACTTGCCTGATCACGTTGAAAATTTCAAGTATTTAGGTATATACTTCGCATCTGATCTGTCGTGGAACAAGCAAATAGATTACGTGACTATTAAGCAAGCGGGGTACTAAACTTTATCAAACGCAATTTCAAAACTGCGCCAGTGTCCATGAAGAACGTGCTCTAAACAACATATGTGCGACCCATCCTGGAATATGCCTGTACAATATGGGATCCTCATTCTCGATATCTTATTTATAAAGTGGAACGTATTGAAAACCGTGCAGATGGTTTTGTAACAAGTAACCATGATTTTCGTTCGAGCATCTCAAACATAGAAAGATCACTTGGTTGGAGTCTTTTTGTCAACGTACGAAATTTTTTACGGTTAAAGCTCTTTCACGCCATTTATAATGAACAAACCTAATCGATTAAAACATCTATTTGCAGGCCCTACATTACGTATGAAGAAGAACGGATCACCAGATGAAAATCCGAGAAATTAACTGCCGAACGGATGTTTTCGCCCACTCTTTTTCATCCCTTACTATCAATGAGTGGAATAATCTGGACAGCGCTATTGTCAGTTCTCCACAAAGCATGTTCTTCTCAGTTTTACAAAACACGTGTTGTCGATAGGTGTCTGTTATTTCATGTCTGTTTTGTATTGCGGTTTTTGTTTATGTAATAACCGCCCTACAATAATGCCCCCTGGGCGATGAAGGTACACCCGTGGGCGATATGAAGGTAAACAGCCCTCTCCTTGTTTTTGACGCTCCTGCAAGTTTTGGAACAAGCTCTGTTCCAGAAGGGGGCTAAAACGCAAAGTCAAGACCCCAAGCCACGTACCATTTGAGACGTTGAGAGTTCATATAGCTTTCGGGAGCCGTAAAACGGGCAAGAAACAAGGTAAGGTGTTCACCTTCGTATTGCCGGCGGGTGTACCTGCATAGATAAATACATGAATAAAATACATGAGAACAAGCGCACCCGAAACCCAGAGAGGGCCCAAGTTCAGCGTTTTTCAGCCTCTTCAAAAGAAACACCCGCCCCGCATAAACACGAAATATTTACGCAATCGGCACAAGGAATCGATATCCTCCTATGGGCGATAACTGTAACGAATCAAACGCAAGAGATTTCTCTCTAAACACGTTATGTATCCCTATCTGTTCCTCTACCCAATATGGGCACGTCCAGAAACGTCAAGTTCTCCAACACACATTCGAAATGGTTTATATGCTAAGATTACGAAACGACTCAATTATAAGCTCTTTCGCTAAGTTTTCTTTTTATGTATTTTGCTATTTGCCCTATTTTTTGCAGCTATCCCCAAGGTCGCTTTACTGTTGAAACCAGTTTTTATGAAAGGCTCAGAATTCTGTCACAATAAAAAGCAAGCGTTTTTTTTTTTTTTTTCAAAGGGTTTTTAGAATGTCCACGCTATGAACACTGCGGGCACGACGAAAAAAGAAAAGCACAAAAACATACCAAAAATATTTAAAAAAAAAAACAAAAAAACATCCCGCCGTGAGACTGCACCAGCCATTCTGTTCACCGGCATTGCGAATTTAAAATTGAGGCAAGTGGGGTCAGCAAATGAAACCAGTCAGAGCCCGCGACGCAAGCATAGATTCCTCATGTTATATTGAAAGAACCCGTTGAAACAAACGTTATTATATTACATAACATTTGAATGTCTATTACATTATATAATATGAACCAAACGTTAATATATATTCTTATGTAACACGTAGCGCCTTCCACAGCGCGTTAGAAAAAAAAAAAGTTCGAAGACACCCCCGGGCCGCGCATAACGTTAGATTGCTTAATTTATTTTCCGAGTTCGAAGAATTGCTGTGATCTTATCGTGTAAATTTTTTCTTTCAAGTGCTAATTTTTTAAAACAGAATGTGTTTGATCATCCGATTTCTATAAGAAGACCATCATAAGATCCGTCACAAAGAACCGTCACGAACACTTACGTCACGATGTCCAGTGACACTCGGATGTCATGTGACATTGGGTTACTTTCTGGCGTCATGGTGCTTCGTGATGGCACGATATCACGTGATATCATGTCGTAACGGATAATATTGCCGCGCGAAGTGTCGGTCACGTGATTCTGGGACGTCATGTTGCACAATGACGTCATGTGACGCCAAGACATCGTGTGACATGACACTTGACGTCACACACACACACACACACACACACACATAACGTGGCCCAGCTCCTTCTCGACACACTCTATGTTCGTCTACATACAAATATAGCGCTTCATGTTATAAGAGTGCAAAAATAAAAGGATCCCTCACATATTTTCTGTATATCAATGAGAACAAGCTAAGTGCTCCCGAATTAGAAAAAAAAATATTTAATACTATTGAATAACGGTTCGCCGAAATATACCCCCAGATTACAAATTGTTTTTTAATATTTTTTTAAATATTTATTAATCCCCTTTGTTTGTGCATCAATGGACACGGTGATAAACAGCGCACAGGAGACGGACACAGTAAGAAAAGAGCAGATAGGACAAGTGAAGAAAAATACGATAAAAACAAAAAGGGTAACGAGACCATGGCACGGGAATCGCATAACACCCGCGAAACAACAATCGATACATTTCACCACTTTGAGCATTGTCACCAAGACATCAAGTGTCTATTAAAACAAGAAATAAGCAAATGAATGAGCGAATAAATAAATTAATGTAGGAGTTTCCCTGTCACTCTCGCTCCCGGATTATGCGGTACACCAGCGGCGTCGCTTGTCGTGATTTCGCCATCCCGGCCATCGATCACTTTTGCCAATCTTCCTGCCAACTGTGCAAAAATATGACGACATTTTGTTTGTGTTGTTGTTGGTGGTGAAGAACGCCACTTGCATAGACTCGAATGCCTGACATTAAACTGTTCTGAAAATGTTCTTTTAGGGCCCCAGTCTAAGCGGTAAAATATAGTCCTTGTCAATTATTTGTCAGAATAAAACGAAGAAAAGGACATCGATGTTGCGTTCACGCTGTTTCTCACCGCGTGCACCCACGCGCGACAAAGGCGTGGGGATCTATTGTCCGGGCGTGCCGATGAAAGGGAGCAAACAATAACGCTAGCTCCCAATTTTCCGCTGTTCAAATATAGCGAGGAAAGGACAATAGTGAGGAAAGAGCCGGAGACAAATAAAAGCGGTCTAAACAATCGTACGAACACGGCCGCTCCACTTTGGTTCTACACGAGGCTTGATTGCAACGAGGATTGGGCCCCTTATACCAACAAAGACCACCTAAGGTACGTGAGTTTGTGGTTATTTTTTTTTGTCACCGTTATTTCTTTTTGCTCTATTCCTGGGTGCATATTAACAGAACATACTATTAGGACCCGACAATGTATCTACTAATCCGTTCCAGATTTCCCTTTCAATTTAACGAGGTTAATAGTATGTCGCAAATTCTTTTGCGCAAAGCAATCATGTGGACACAAGGCACATGCATTGCGTGCACAAAACCTTAAGCGTAGCGTTCCGTTCCTCCCACGACGCTACTTATTGGGGAGGAGATTCAACCGTCGTGCCACTAGCGGCTAAGTTCAGAACTATACCCATGGCGACCGCAACAGCAATGAAATTACAGTGAGCGTGCAGGCGAGCTGATGTATATTCAGTATTTACCATGTTGATGATTTACCCAAGACTGGGGCAAAAACTTGGAAAACGAATCGTGGAAGAGAAGAATAAAGTGACACGAAACAAAGTTTTAGAGACTCTGCTTTCCTGTCACTTTTTTTACAGCGAAGCTGTTTATGCCTCGAGTTTCGGGCATTTTTAGTGTGCGTCAACAAAAACTCATAGCGGGCTCGCACCGCCCTCTCTTCGTCGTCGTTCCAAGCGCTTGCGTGCCTAGTTTTCTTTCCTTCCACCGGGTGACGGTCCCGTCGCGCGTGTCTAGTTTCCTCCGGCTCGTCGGCGCGGCGATAGTCCTCGACATATGTGTACGTACCTTTTTTCACGATGACCACCGGTCAGGACCATAAATGTGTTCCTACCGTTGTTCAAACTTCCGTGTCACCTGTGTGTCGTGTGCTAAACAGCTTCGCTGGCCATCCACCTTCGCTGAGTGAATCGCGGCTCATGATTTTTGTTTTAGCTTCCACGATTACTCTTTTTTTGCTATGGCATATTCATTGAGATGGTAAGTAACAATAATCCAGCTTTCGGCTGACGTAGCTGAGCCTGCGTCAGCGTTCAGCTGGGGCTCGTATTCCCCGTCGCCCGAGGAGGAGCCTTTTTGAAGTCACCTCCCCAACTTTCTTGGACATCAAGGCATCGGCGCATTCACTAAAATGAGAATTTCAACCGACCGACTATAAATATCGCAACTTTCACCGGAAATATATTAGACGACAGTCCTAAATAATCATTAATTTGCAGTAAAACTTTTGGACCCGTATATTTTTATTTCACGGCTCTACAAATGTTTATGCACTGATTCTTCAGGGTTACACGCAGAAAATTATTTTCTGCTTTTCTTCAGGGGAAAACGTAATATTTCCGAGGGCTGCAATTGCCTAGGTATCGTAAAATGTAAATCAAATAAAAAAAGTTTCCTAGACACCTTTTATATTACGCAGAATGTCCCAAAAAGTTGGCCATGCTCTGCCCTGCGTGAACAGTGCAGCGTCCACCGCGCATACCTCCGGCACCCTCCGACGATTCTGTTCGGGAGAAGTCTGGCTTTTTGCGTCCCGCCACTGTCACACTGTTTAATGTCAACTATTTTTGTTTTCTTTTACATCACAATCTGCGGGTTTCCTGCTCCTTTGTGCAAGATGATGTAAAGGATGAAGTTCACAGACCTTGCATTGGGCGAACACCAAGCTCAAGAGGAAAACAAGATGAACAGAACGCCCTCTATACTACGATCTCTTAGCCAATGCGGAGCGATATTGGGGAAGCGGAACAGAGGAGACGGAGCGGGACGAAGACGAGTGGGTAGACGCGGAAGACATTTTCCTTTGTCACTACTCGCTGTCTCCCTCCAGCCAATGAGAACAAAAGCGTCGTCTGCTACTCGCGCAGAGTCTGGCATTCCGACGCGTTCAAACTGTGAGTGAGAAAAAGGCAGTTAGCCTTTTGCCTCTACCCTCTACCCTTCAAATCAAAGCGTAGCGCTCTGGCGTCCCTGCACGCTTTCATTTTCTGCTTTCTCTCTTTCTCTCTCTCATTTTCTTTATGCATAACGATATTTTTATAGCGAATCCACTTGCCCTGTCTGCAGCGAATATAGTATCTTTGGTATGCGCAGAGCATGTGCGTCTGCTTCTTTTTCGGGGGTTGTGGTGACGTCAGAACGCAGAGCTCTGGTTGGTTCTGAATGAAAGATAGTGGGTAGACCTCCAGACAGCTTGCTTTGATTTCTGCTCACTATCCGTCAATCAGAGCCAATCAGAGCTCGGCGTCTTTCTTACGTCACCGTAACTCTTGCGCAAGGTGCAGGCGACTTGCCCTCCGCATAACGTACGAGCGGAGAGGCGGCGGCTTTAGATAGCGGGGTTAGGGTCAATCCGTAGCGTCTTCGAATCAGCAGACATGTGAGTAAAGTAGTGAAGAGAAGAACAGAAAGCAACAGACAGAAAAAGAAAAAAAAAAGAAACTACGCATTTTGTCTAGCTGCTGCCGAATGAGATGCAATGTGATAGCATCTGGGATTTGTTGCCCGCGAGGCTAATGCCACCTAAAAAAACAAGGCCTGGACACCCCCCGCCCTTCCCCCTCTTTCTCGGTCGGAAGAATATACCCTATTCAGCACCCACTCAAGAAACATTGGGGCGGTCACCATCTCCCGGGCACGAAACGTGTCCACTGGATCTGGATCCTGGCCCAACAGTGACGCAGCACTCGTTTTTGATACCAGCTGAGCCAAGTTCGCACCAAACGCGGACGTCATTTTCAATGCATGTTCAAAGTACGTGCCTAGCAAATGGCGAACCTAGTTAAATGTTTCAAGTTTACGAACATCGCGTTCGCGCCGCCCCTTGCGTTCAGAACGCTAAACCTTAGGAGTTTCAGGTGGGAAACCTTCTCCTCAAAGCATACGTTAACTCCACCTTCGATTTTGATCCCCGGCGGCCTCAAGAAAATGCCAAATAAACAACGATTCACCAAATAACGATGAATAGAAAAACAAAAGAGTAGAAAACCCTATCATAACAAGGTTTTAGCATACTCCGTTCAATGTATCGCTTCATTTTCTACAGCTGACTACATTCCGGAATTCTCGATGAAAAACAGATGTCACACTACAACGCAACAAACGACCGTTTATTATTTTCGGATCACACACACACACACAAAAAAACGAAAAAAAAAACATACTCGGGGTGTTCCAGTGGGTTTGTTTTTACACTGACCAGTATGCAAACATCCTTATGGAAGGTAACTCCAAATCACGTGACCAAAAAGACCACCAGTACTTCGCGGGAAATCTACTACCAAATCGATAAAAACAAACAAAGCAGCCTTACCATGAGGTTGGCACATTTTATGGTAGGCCTTCTTGGCAGACGTAATTTGCTATTATGGGGAAAGAAGGATACAAAGAAAAAATGTAAAAATATACGAGGCCCGAAAGAGTGCCAGGGATACCCGACAGAGGACGCCACTGACTTTGTTGCCAAGCACAAAAGAGGCGGAAACAGACACCGAGCACAGACTGCGAACACAGGCGGCGAACTCCTAGAGCACCTCACGTGAATGCCATATTTCAGTTGAACGCCATATTTCATTTTGCAGATAAGATGATAGAGACGGGGAGTCACATAAAACTGAGAGCGTACTTCTTCACTTCCGCCCAGACCTTCCCCACTACCTCTGCGCTTTTCTCTTGGGCTACAAGAGTCACATTACTGACGGGTACTTTTATGTCACATTTGAGCTGCGCAGCACAACGATCATTGACTCGTGATGATAATCCAATAATGCAAAGGTGCATGCCAGCTGGACAAGAATTATGACAATTATTCCTGAAGGAGTAGTACAAGGGGGACAGAGGACAAACACAAATCTCCATAAACAGCTGGGTGACTGGTGTGCTACCCAGAAAATCCGCCTGGTCCTGCTATCGAACCAGGGACATCTTCATTTTCAGTGGAGTACTCTACTAACTGAGCAAACCAAGAGTCCAGAAATTAAAAGTCAGTAGACAAAACAAATTTTATTAGCTGCCACCAGTCTAACACCAACAATGGTGAACGGCCTGTATTTTAAGGTTATGATGATAATTCAATGAAGGCAAATGTGCAAGCGAGCTGGACAAGAATGATGATAACCATCCCTAGAGAAAGGAAACAACAGGGACAATGGACAAAGACAAATCTCCAAAAAAGGTTTGGGCAGATTTGTACTTGTCCTTCGTCCCCCTTGTTCCCCTTCTCCAGAGATTATTATCGCCATTCTTTCCACCTGGCTGCGTTTGGAGATTTCTGTTTGTCCTTTGTCTCTCTTGTTCCCCTTCTACAGAGATTATTATCATCATTATTGTCCACCTAGCTGTTTTTGGATATTTGTGTTTGTTCTCTGCCTTCTTGCTCCCCTCTGCAGGGGTCCTCATCAGCATTATTGTCTACCTAGTTTTTTTTTTTGGATAATTGTGTTCGTCCTTTGCAGCCTTTTTCCCCTTCTCCAGGGATTATTATCATAGTTCTTGTCCAGCTCGCTTGCACCTTTGCATTAATGTCATTGTCATGATAGCCTTAAAATGCAGGTCGTTCACTTTTGTTGGTGTTAGACGGGTGTCAGCTGATAAGACCCATTTGCTCTACTGACGTCTAACTCCTGGTTAGCTCAGTTGCTAGAGCGCTACACTGGAAATGGAGAGGTCCTTGATTCAATACCTGAACAAGACGTATTTTTTCGGTTGCAAGCCAGTCATCTAGACGTTTTTGAAAACTTGTGTTTGCACTTTGTCTCCCTTGTTACCCCTCTCCAGGGATTATTATCATCATCATCATCACCTCCCTCTGCAAAACGGAATTTGCGCTTGATTATTTTAATGCCAACATGAGATGGTATCTATTGAAGTCTTGTCGGGAAACTCTTGTCCTCTATGCGGAGCGCAAGTTCGTTTGCTTCTTGCACAGGGGTTGCGATGATCTCAGAACGCCGAGCTCTTATTGGCCGCTTGAAGAAACCAATAGTGGCTATACCTTAAGCCATCTAGCACTGAGGCCTACACACTATCCTTTCAATCAAAACCAATCAGAGCTCTGCGTTGTTCTGACGTCACCGCAGCTCCTGCACAAGAAGCAGGCGACTTGCTCTTCACATAGTAACCGACAACTTAAGAAACGCATGGCGTGTCTTGTTAAATTCCCGCTTCCTGCTTCCCGATTAGCTGTTCGGCGTTCTTATTGGTAAATGTCGCCATCTGATTGGCTGTGCAGCTGTAGTTAGGTTCACGAGACTCGACACACACCGCGTTTCTGAAACTGTCAGCGACTTTAGCCACTCTATTGCGTCGATCATTTTCTCAATTAGGTCACTCCTGCAAACACAGTTAATAGTTGATGAAGGTCAACTAGTGAATATTTAAAAAGGACCACCCTCGGTTCTTGAACAGATGGTGGTCCAAAAGAGTGTACGCTGGTAGGTCAACACTTTCGCAACAGCTGTAAGTTTACCTCAGCTTTAAAGGAAAGCTGGAGAGGTCTTTGAATTCGAAGAAACAGTAAAAGTCGTGATGTAGACTCTATAAAAATTGTCACTCTCCGTGACGTCACTCTCCGTGACCGTCCTTCGTGAAGGTTTTGCGTGACGATTTTCTCGTAAAATTCGGCTGGCCAAACACATTTTGTTTTAAAAATTACACGTCTCAAACAAACTGTTAGACGATAAGATCCCAAAAATTGTTCGAACTCAAAAATAAATAAAACAATCTTCAGATAGTTATAACTAGGGATGTCGCGGACCGCCCCAAGTTCGATTTCGAAAGGTGTCGTTATTTGCGAAGCGAACTGAAGTTCGATTTCGAAAAATTTCGATATTTTCGTACCGACCGAGGTTCGAATTCGAAAAATTCGCAACTTTCGATCACAGTGCAGTTTCGAATTCGAAAATTTCGAAGCTTTCACGGTTTCTAAAATTTCGGATTCGAATATTTCGATTATTTTTTTACTTCGATAAATTCGAAGATTTCGCAATTCTTTGGAAACAAAGTTCGACAATTTCGAACTCTTCGAATTTTTATAGACATGAAGTTCGAACAATTCGAAGATTTCGAATTCCTTTTTGCATAAAGTTCGAAAAGTTCGAAGGTTTCGATTCTCATTTAATGGTATTTTTGAGAAAAAACAAAAAAACTTCGAAGATTTTGAATTTTTTTCTAGTCCAAGTTTTCGAAGTTCGAAGTCCGGTTTTCAAGTTCCTCCACAGTTTGTTTCAAATAACGTTTTCACGACTCACTGGTTTTCACAAAATCAAGTTTAGAAAAGTTAGGGTGTGATATTTAGATTCTGCGAAGTTGGTCAGGCAATTAAATGAGACGAAGAGTGTCCCGGTTGTGCTGGAATATTTGCCAGCGCAGAGTGACGTGTGACCATGGATCAGTAATTGTGACCGCCAGCCCGGGGGGGGGGGGGGGGGGGGGGTCTTTCACCTGCATCACGCAGTAGTGATCACACGAACACACTGTTTCACGAGACTCATCCAGTTCGAAACGGCCAGGGACGAGCTGGAGGTTGAGGCTCAGAAAAAAACTTGAAGCGACCAGGCAAACTACCCCGCCACCCCTTGCACGCTGATAGTGATCCGATCGAGCGCCGCCCGAGTGACGCTGGCATATAGTAAGTTAAGTTTGTAATTGTCCTGGAGGTTTATTTTCTGGGACGGAGGAATCGCCTTGCAAAAAGCCGACACAACTCGAGGTCGAGAAGCGTTCTACCATACAAGTGGCGTCGGAAGAGGAAAAACGGGGGGTAAGAGGGTAGCGGGGGGGGGGGGGGGGGGCTTTAGTTTCCTTCCCCCTTCCAGATATTTCGGACTGTTAAAGAAAACAATACCGGGAAAGAGGGCGTGGGCGAGCGAGATTTTAATCTGAAATTATTTATGCATATGTATAGCTACTGTCGCTCTTCACTGCATAAAAGATTGCGTAGATGGTCATTATTAGAAACTCGTTGTCAGAAGGCACTACTCGTCACATGCTTAGTGGTTCGGAAGTTCAAAGCTATGTTTTTTTTACCTAAATACCTGTGCCAATAGCAAAAAAAAAAAAAATATGCGGAAATAAAAAGCTTGAAAAAAAAAACTATCAAGAATTCGCCGGAAGTGCTGTATTCTTGCGTATTCAGAGGTTCAGAACTTCGAAACAAGTTTCTTTTACCAAAATGTGTGCAGGCTAAAAGAAACACGTCCCAAGATCGTGAAGCGAAAAAAAAAAGTTTTATTTTAATGACGTGCTGAACTTGAATAGTATTAGAAATCTTCTCCCATGAGTTAATTTATTCCTTAACGTGAAAAAACAATAAATACATTATTTTGTATTCTGCAGATGGCAATGATATGTACTGTCTGTGGTGTTAACTTAAATGCGATACCTCAAACAACTTAGACGAAAATAAATATCAAGTTTAGGGCATAATTGCATGTAGATACATGTTTGGAATTTTCTTCGAAATTCACGTTGAATAACAATAATCACATCTTAAGACGGCACTGAGCTAGGCTATACATAGATCATCCTTAAAAAAGTGCAACATCTCTACCACAAATAGCTACAGCGCGCTTCAAATTTGACAAGCGATAATCATCAAAAACCCGTCGTCCTTCCTCGCCCCCTCAGAAATTTATTTCTTTAAAACTAAGCATGCCAAAACATTGAAACAAACGGCATTGTCTTTCGTAAGGAACGCAGCACCGCGTGTAAAAGTTAGAGAAAAAAAAACTACGAATGTACTTCACTACTTGAATTCAAATGAAACCGTCCGCTGGTCTTTCGAACTTCGACGAGAGTCGAACTTTTACCCTAAAAGTTCGAAGTTCGTCGAAATTCTGACTTTTCAGGATTCGAAAGTTCGAAACTTTTCGAATTTTCTTGATAAATAAGTTCGAAATTCATCGATTTTTTGGTCAGTCAAGTTCGGAAGTTCGACAAGCATCGAACTTTGCAGCGCTATAAGTTCGAAAGTTCGAAAAAGATCGAATTTCTTAGCGTAATAATTTCGACGGTTCGAAAAGCTTCGAACTTCTTAGCTCAACAAGGTCGAAAATTCGACTTCCGTCGAATTTTACGATGTAGAAAATTCGAAAATTCGAAATATTTCGAACCTTTCGAACCGCTTGATTCGATCATCGAAACTTCGATTCGAAAAAAGTTCGCGGCATCTCTAGTTATAACGCTATGCGCAGACCGTGTCTTCGAAATTTCTTTTGCTCTGACGTGCAGTGTGAATCCCTACGTGTTATATAATAAGAAGTGTTTGATTCAAGGGGTTCTTTCGATATGACAAGATTATACTACATGTTTCCGTCGCGGGCTCTGGCTGGTTTTCTTGTTGACCTACCGGTCTCACTTTAAAATTTGAAACACGTGTGAACAGAATACCAAACGCAGTCGCACGGAGTGCTTAACCTTAAATCGGTGTATGTTTTTTCTTCATCTTTTCCGTGTGTTATTCCCGCTGTCCTTCTTTCGTCGGGCGCGCAGTGTTCATACCGTGGACGCAGTCTATGTTCTGCTTCTTTGCAAATAACTTTTCAATTGGAAAAAAAATAAACAGAAGCAACACGAGCTCTTTTTATTGCGAAAGAATTCGGAAAATTTCATGCCATCTGTTTTCAAAGCTAAATCGCCCTCATTAACGGCTGAAGGGAGTGACGCACTTGTTGGAACGCATAAAAAAATAAAAAAAGCAACAGAAGCTAAAGAGCCCATAATACAGTCAATTCGTAGTCTTACGGAAATAAGCCGTTTGGAAAGTGTGTTGTAGCACTCGACCTCTCCGGGAGTGTGGGTATAGGTTACGTGAACGGAGAGAGACACGCGAAGGATACAGCTAGATGTGTCTTGCCCTCGCTTCGTTAGACTTATCGACCGTGGGAGGATATCGACTCCTGGTGCCGATTTGCATAATTCGGTCTTGCTCGTGCGGGGCGGGTGCTTTATTTCGGGGAGCCGAACGGCGCTGAACCTGGACCTTCTCTGGGATTCTGGTGCGCTGGTTCTCGTGTACATGCAACCAACTCAAGTTCCTAACTTCGCAATAGGTTTTTGCTTAGTTTGTTTTTCACCAACAATATTGCGATGGATGCATGTAGGGCGGGAACTGGCGAGACTTTTTTGGAAGTTACATGGTAAAGTCGGGGGATGTATAAAAGGGTTCAGATGTTGAGAATCTTGAAACTCTTGATGTATGGCGGATTCAACAAACAAACAAAAAAGTACTACACCGGCGCTTAGCTCGTCTTTCCTTTATCGAAGGCCGAAACAGAGAGCAACTTAGATTATTATTCATAAATAGTCAGTCGTTTAAAGGGCATATAAAAAGTATCTTTTTATCAGAATAAAACTGTCATGAAGCAATCCCAGCAAAATGTGAGCAAAACCTAGTTTCTCTTTTACCCACCCATTTTTGTGCTGTGTCATTCGAATTCACCTCGGAACATATGGCTCTATACTTCGTTTCACCCTACGATGGACTAAAGGCAAAAGCTACGGACCACCAGATCTAATCACGAGCCACTTAGAAATTGCGTGGTATTTCGCTTCAATGCACGTGTCGGGGCCCGCGTCCAATGGGGATGGTTGGGCAGTGGTTCGAATTGAATAGCACTGAGTGACTCACCAATTTTACATCGCAAAAAAAGCCGCAACATACAGGCTCTTTGCAATGTCGAAGCTACAGACATGATGAAGCACTATTTGATTCAGAGCATTATTCGTCCACCCCTAATCAATGTTAAGCATCTGATAGTTTAAGGTGTAACTTCATTGGGACCTGGCGGCCTGTGACTTTGACCTTTAGTCCATCGTAGGATGAGACAAAGTACAGTGGCGTCGGAACAGAGGCGGGGAATCGCGCTCTTTTTTAGAAATTTCAGAGATTTCTACTAAGGAGCACGGGAAAGAAAAGAGAACCACCCGCTAAGTTTAGCGGGAAAACTAGATTGTGTATTGACCATTTCTGGCGCACGTTCATGACGCTCAATGCCGGCGCTCGTTCAAGAATGGCTCATGAAACTAATTTTGTGTTAAAAAAAGAAAAATTATTCCTAAACAAAGGAAGTAAATAGGTTGAATTCCTTAGGGCCGCGCAACTTTTATAATTGTGTTGTAATATAGTTTTTCCAAGGCCCGAGAAGCATCTTGTCTAAAATGTTCTAGTTCGAATGTTCGCGAACTAGAAACATTCTAGGTCGAGTGTTCGCGAAACCCGTGCGTGTTTACAAAAGGCGCACCGCGTGGCTCTACGTGGTCAGTTCTTCGCCAGCGCTCGATCCTGCTGCTACGCCGAAATCGACGCTCGCCTACGACGTCTGTTATTCTTCTTTCTTCGTTTTGGGCACAATTTCTCCCATCAAACGTTTATTTATTCCTGTTCATTTATTGTACTCTTGGTCACCGGCCGTGACAATATTGTTATTAGATATTCGGATTACTTTCAACTTTTCACCGAGGTCTTGCAAAACCATAAATACATAAGTCAGACGAGCTAAATTAGTGTCGCTTCAAGCGAGTGCACTTAGCACTTCTGTGGTAACATGTTTGTCAGGGTTTCTTCTTCAAGAACGCTCTCGGCTTCGTGTCGATTTGACGAACTCACTTCGTTCGATCAATGTGTAGCCATCATAGCATTGATTCAAGACTAAAGAATAAATACCCTTTTGAAAAGCAAAAAAGTGACGTAGAGATTAATTTCATTTTATTCCTCCCAAAAAATAAAAGTCGCGGAAAATAGAAGACAGAGAAATGTATTTAGAAAATAGTAAGGCGGACTTGGCCTTACATTTAGACTGACTTCTACCGATATTTGCTTTGTGGCAAACGAAGCAAAAACGAACAAAGTCAGACGTTGAAAGTTTATCTAGTGGCAGCATTGAGTTGGTTAAAAGTTTAGAAAAAAAGGTTTTATGTATTTAGTCCTCTTTGGCCTTTTTTTTCAATGCGGCAAACAGTGTTCAAAGAACGGATGCCGACTTTGTTACACTTTAAACGAGAGCTTTGTTACAAGAACGAGTTCTGGTTTTTAACAGCACCAACGAAGTCCGTGTGGTCGTACAGTGGGAGTATGATTCAGATCAACGCGCTCATGCTTGTAGTTTTGACTTGTCTCGCACATAGAGTGAGATGAAATATACCACTGTAATAAGCCACTAACCTTACGTCTACAAGAACTCATGTTGACCCTTAAAGTTTCATATGTCTGCAAAAACAAAATGCAATGCTGATCACAAAAAGCGTTTCTTTTTTTTTCTTTTTTTGGTCTCTTGGGTGTGCACTTTGTTAAACCAAAACCGACATAACATTTTATAATTATCGCGGACCCCAGATTGTGATTGATGTCCAAAAATCGGTACACGAGGCAAAAGTCGGCAACATAAATCGTTTTTTTTTTCTTTTTTACTTTACTGTAGTTGATTTTGAACCAGTTCTCCGCGTATTACCTGTTTACTGTTTACGCGAGTAGTGAAATGCAGCACTGACTCAGATTACAATTCATGTGATTGTGTTTCAAGAAAGAACAGTTAGGGAGCAGGTGAGCTGGTGTAAGTTTACCATTTTTTAGACCACCTGAGACTGCGTGCTCTAATACTCATTAACAACAAATATATTGCAGGTTTCAGTTTTTTAATTTATTTTATTGGCTTGCATGGGTCGGCATCCGGCACAAACAAACAAGGGTGTAGTTTAAGAACTTGTTGTTGGAATAGTTGGTGTTGACTGTATTAAACCATGGTTAATAGCGCTAAAAAAGACGTACACAAGATAGAAGACAAACACCGGCGCTACTCCCTAAGTTTATCCGAAAGTGCAAAGTGCATTCTCGGTAGAAGCCGAAGTCAATGAGCACGCGAACTGCAAGAGGCGTATTTTATTAAGAAGAGGGGACTCCAGTGGCGTCAGGGACACGTCAATAGCATTGTATAATGCTGAGATTCGTTTTTTAGATAAACATATGGTAAACGCGTTTATGCTCTTGTATCTCGGGCATGCGTAGCCAGGGTGACGATAAGTTTATCAAATATGTATATATGTACTTCCATCTTCCTTTCCGAATAAAGTTGTAAGCAGCACCCGTGTTTGTCTTCTATCTTGTGTGCGTCTTTTTTAGCGCTTTTAATCATGGTTCAATACAAAGGGTATAGTTGTTTAAAATGCCGGGAATAATTTAATACAGCTTTCTCCCGGCGAGCGGAGATTATCTATGATGTAATTTAAGAGGCACAAATTAAGGAACGCTGGGTGTTGATTATTACGTCTACACCTCCGCATTGGTTCATCGGCGTCTACAGAAATTGACGTCACGTGCAACCTAAACATCAATCTAGTTTTACCGCTAAGTTTAGCGGGAAAACTGAATTGTTGTATATGTTACGTTACATCAGGTCAAGTGACGTAACTTTCTCCCGGTAAATTTAACGGGGAAACTGAACTGGTGTTCAGGTACCGCGACGCGAATTTCCCCGCTAAATATAGCGGGAAAACTGAATCGATGTAAAGGTCACGAGGCATGAACTCTCCAGCTAAATTTAGCGGGAGAACTGAATTCACGTATAAGTCACGTGGTGTCAATTTCCCCACTAAGTTTAGCTGAAAGTGCATGGACACACAAACGTTCCGGATTGCAGAAAGAGGGGTCTGTTAAAAAGCAGTTTACGAATGTAGATCTTCGAGTTTGGAACGAAAACAGGCTTGGGCGGCTTAGAGAGCAAAAACAAGACACTGCGCTCAGGGATTCGGGCTAATTTTGACACGCGCAATTCGTGCTGGCATAAAAGCATTTATATCTTATAGTCACCTGATATCTTGAGGAAGACTTAAGCCTATTATATTTACTCGTATTGTTTGGGGATACTTTCTTTTCCGTACGGCTAACGCGGCAGTCGCATTGGCCGTAGGGCGATGATACACTGTCAGCAACAACATATATTTCTAGACGTTTTCCGAACTAATTACATCAACGATTTCTAGCACGCACCGTCCTCTCTCAGAAAAACGTTAAAATTATAAGGGTGTTTATTCCTAATACACGCCAAGCATTGGGCCCTATCCAGCGGAACGTTGCACGGATTGATTTGGACGTCCGTTACACGCGCACCCTTAACCGAAGTCACCTTTAACTGGTGCTACGCGTCACCACAGTAAACGCACTATAGTTCTCGAATAGCTATTTAAAAAGAGGTGAAGCGGGTGCGCTTCGGTAAATGCTCAAGATGCTCGAGCGAGCGTGTGCCCCCATAGCTTTGACTGCATAGCCGCAGAATGTTGTCCGCAAGTGCGGCAAGTACAGAGTGGTAACTGCGGTTAAGCGTAGCTCTCGTTAAGTCTGTCCGTGAAAAGGAGGCCATCTGAACGGCCCTTACACTCCGTCAAGCGTCCGCCGGATTTGGCACATCACGACCGAGATTTGAACGACAGATGTTTACACCATCCTGCGGTGGTCACGCCACTAATGCGTCATTAAAAAGATAGTAGACACTGTCTTATGTGTGTTTCTTCCTTGTAGGAAGATCCCGTCTTATTAGTCATACAACAATCTTTCAGCCTTTGCACTCTGACGAGGAAGGAAGACCAGCGGAGCTTTTCAATGGAAAGTAATGGCCGGCCGTAAGTTGGCAAGCCAGAGTGGAAAGGCTGCCGCCATCTATGAGCGATGGTGGCAAACCGATACGTGGCTTACCCCCGTCGCTTATAGATGGCGGTAGGTCTCCAGAGTTTGGTGTCTTCATTTCTTTGCTGGGGACACGATCCTGGGGAAACTGGCTTTTAACAGCTCCGCTGTAAAACTGTCTTGCAAACATCTTTGAAGCACAAATGTGCACGAAGCAATTCCGCTTCGAACAGGTGTGGCCGCAGATCATCCTCTCGTGTCTACAGGACGCACCGTGCTTTTTGTACAATGTGAGAGCAGTGTAGTTACGGCTTTAAAGGTGCCTTGAGGAGGTTTCTGAGATGACCTAGACATGGCGATAACTCATTCTGTGAGCTCTAAACATCCTAGAAAATCATAAATCATAACGATGTGCTGGCGATTTCTCTATTAAAATAAAAGCAACCAAAGATCGACATTATCGCCGGCGGTGGGAGGGGCATTGTGCCGGAAGCCAGGACGACGTATGCGACCAGTCTAAACACGACATTTCATTTAGATTGCAAACGCTGTGATTACAAAATGTGAATGCTTTTGTAGATAATAGTAGGCAGTAAGACTAGTGAAAAAAAATGTTACTTTTTCGCGGAAAGGCAGCATACTAGAGCAATATTCTTCTCAAAAACAGCAAATTATAAATTGTTGTCGTCGTTGTTGTCGTTGTTGTTGTTGTTGTTGTTGTTGTTGCTGTTTTGTCCTTGGCGAGAGCGATGTGTCCTGTCGTCAGCTCCCGAGCGCTCCAGCGCGCGTGCGCCACGTTGAATCGTAGTCCGGGTTGTATAGAGAGTATTCACTGGCGGCCATATCTGTGTGCGCGAATTCTGAGCGCATGCTGGTGGCTAGCTTCCACATTTTTTTTTTTTTGCAACGTGCATTCCGCACGATCGAGAGTGCCGGTCTTAGCAGCCTATTAATGTGAGCTCGTTCCGAGCATGTGCTTTATTTACACAGCACCCACAAATATGACGTCCAGTGAATACTTCCTATAGGCAAGGAGTCACGCGCATTCGTGATATGAATCCGCGGTTACACCGGTCGGAGGCGAGACGATCCTTCGCTCGCTGCTTACTCGCTTGCTATTAACTGACAGTGGTCCTTATTTCGGAACATGCTGCTCCCATCGCCGGAGATGAAATAGTTGTGTTGCGATCTTTTATTGCTTTTTTTCTTTTCAATATGGAATCCGGTAGCGTACTGTTATGATTTAGGGATTTCTAGGGTACTTAGAGGCAGCAGAGTGCTTTATCGCAATGTATAGATAGGCGATCTCAAAAACTTTCTCATGGCATCTTTAAGGGTGAAAGACGGCGTTCCAAAGACGTACACCCTTAGCTACACCTTTCCAGCATCCTTATTTCGAGTAATGCATACTTTTCAACTTTTCTCTTGCACGGAATACCCTTTATTTATAAAGGTTGTCAAAAGAGTTTAGAAAAAGGATGTATACTTATTACTCGCTAAGCGTGTAAGCTTTAGCGGAGGATGCTTTAGTGACTACATCGAATAATTATTTCCGGCATCAATATTGTTCTACCCTTGGAGATACATTCCCTAAACTCCAACATATTTCGTGTTTGTTTCTTTCGTGATCATTGTTTCTACTTTGGCTCGGCAAGGTGCTGAGAGTGTTCACACCTCGCCTAAACTTTGGGTCTACACCCAATCCTTTTCAATCAGAGCTCGGCGTTCTGACGCAACCGCACTCTCTCCTCCTCCCTCTCCGTTTCTCTCCGTATGCGGGCTGAACATTGAGCAACGTTATAGAGCCGCAAATGCCCGACTTGTTGACTCTAAAACCGGGAGACACGTCAACAGCGTCAGCGAGAACAAAAACAACCTACTTGTACCCTCTGTAATATGGGGAAGCGTTTACGAGCGAATGACTATATGTCAAACTGCCGAGGCGGAGCAGTAATCAGGGTCGTGAGTCCAGTACGGTGTGTGTTTCACTGCGTCCGTTTGTAGGATCTTTTTTTTTTTTTTTTTTGAAGAAAACAATTATATGTAATGCTTGTTGCTTATTAACTTGTTTCTCACAACAACAAAAAAGATATGTATATAACTTGAAGAAAAAAAACCTTAGTGAAAACAGCAACAACGGACGATTTAATCTTCGACGTTTCGGCCGGAGTCCGGCCTTCGTCAGGAAGAACTTTTACAGATGAACGCGGGTGGTATTTATACAATGCTACGGTCGAGTCCAAATTTCGGAGGGGTGGCGGTTGAAGCTTTCGAGAGAGGGAAGCGTAGGGCAGTTCTTGTCTGGGTAAAGCTTGACGGTCGGTGTATATATATATATATATATATATATACACTTCAATGATGTCACTAAGATTGCCGGCAACCTATTATGGGGGCGTTGGCCAGCATCATAAAGCTGCAGTGAGACCGCTCATATGTAAATACAAAAGACGCGGAGTTCGTTGCAGGCATGATGACAGAATTCTCTGCGGATACGTCTCGCGTATCTCCGAATCAGGTTTGCTTCGTACGCAAGTGTCCCTCAAACGTACGACCGCAGTCATGTTTTGTATGACCACTGTGACTGTCATACAAGGAAGAAAGACGACTCAGACAGTGTCTGCACACTGTCTTCTGTACGATGTGTTAACAGTGTTAACGCGGCCCGGTGCACCCTGTCACCGACTATGCGGGGCGCAAGTTCGTCTGCTCCTTCTGCAGACGTTATGGTGACGTCACAAAGACGCCGAACTCCGATTGGTTCTGATCTGAAGGATAGTGGTTAGACCTCAGGGACGCTAGCATTGAGGTCTACCCACTATCCTTCAATCAGAGCCAATCAGAGCTCGGCGTCTTTCTGACGTCACCACAACTCCTGCGTAAGACGTAGACGGACTTGCTCTCCGCATAGTTATACGCATATAGGAGGAGTTCCAGAGCTACCTGACTGATAGCGCCTATTGACGATGGAATGGCCCTCAGGACATTAGCCCTGAGGCAAGCAGGTTTCAATATTTTTTTTATCTATATAGTCGTTTTTCTTTTTCTGTTTTATTCGCTAGAAGTTCTTGAGGCGGTCTACTTCCCCGAACCAGCCAAGTCCCGTTTGGTTAATGCTGATAAGAGCTGTGGTACCGGCAGACCGTGGGAAAACAAAACTTTCCTGCACTCTCCTTCCTCGATATTTCTCCGAGAGGCTTCCCGACGATTATGAAATCCAAAAGGCCATTCTGAAATCTGTAAGTGCCCCGTGCGCGACAAAAACCTTCGCGTGCGCGAGACAGAAGAAAAAAAAACCGGGGAGCTCGCCTAAACTTCATAGCCCGAAAAAGGGCTGAACTGCGCCGATAAGAAGGAGTGTAAGTTTATTCGCCCACGACTAAGACTTTATCCTGTCCCTCGAGCTATTTCTCTTCGACGGCTTGCTTCAAATATTTTTTGTCTGCTGTTTGCTTTCTTTCGGCCTTTCCCTGATGAAAAAGAAACAAAAAATGAAATCGAAATTTTAATCCCATGTAGCTTTTCTTTCTTTTTTTTTTCTTAAGCCGTGGTCCCAGGTCACACTGTATATACATCATACAAAATACAGTCTGCAGAGAGATTCGATCGCGAGTCCTACCGAGATCCGTGCTTCAAATGCCGCATGGCAATGAATCCTAGGAGAAAACTTGGCTGGCGGCATTCGAACCAAGGATATTCCGGTGATTCGCGTTCGAATCTTTTTGCAGACTGTCTTTTGTATGACACATGAGCAGTGTGACCCCGGCTTCAAGGCACCGCAAAACGATTTTTCAACTTCCTCCTTAGCTCAATTTAATAAAGAGATAGCCCTCAAGATTTCTCCCACGCTATAAAATGCGTTTTCTTTTTTTTATTATCTTTCAAATATAAATTCTTAACAACTATGGTGTGTATCTTGTCAGGGCCACATTTGTTCATGCGCTGAACACGTCTAATATTTTCAGGAGAAACCTGAATATTAAGTTTGCTAGTACAGAACGCAATAGCGATTTCTTCTGACTGAACCCAGGTTTCGGATCGTTTATCTGGTAGACACAAAAAAATTAGGTTGTCACGCCGCAGCCGGTAGCTTGCTTTCTCGCTCGATAGTTTTATTACAGGAATTTGTTCTGTGACGGAATGAATATGGGCGTTTAAAGTAATGCTGTTTTTTTTTTTCGACTGTTTTAGACGGTTAATTTCTGTTACTAACATGATTAGTCTTAGCCGCTCAACGAACGAGTCCGTGATTGATTGCTTGATCATGACGTGAGTTCCTTTAAACCGCAGGTTTGTCACTACTCAATCCTTAGCACAGCTTGCTGGATACTGTCATGCTGAGACTCCCTGCCCTCTACCGTAGCCTTTTTTTCGGTAGACTTTTTGTTTGGTCCTGGATATGATTCCACGTCCCCAGACAATAACAAGAAAAAGTTTGGCAAGGCCGTTTGCATACACACTTGACGGCAAAAGAGCAACACTTTCTGAGGAAGCAACGATGGCCATTTTAAAACATTTTATATCATTCAAATAACCAACCTGGGCAAACAGAAGTGGTGAGTGCATTATTCCGCAGGTGGTGACGTGTCCATGGGGGCGGGCGTTGAACGGAGCTTGTATAGCCAATACCTGGCAGATGACGATCCTAGTTGCCAGACAAAACTGTGTATGACAAGATCGTCGCAATAACGCAATTGGTGAGATCGGCGGCCCCGAAATAATAGTTCACTGTAGAAAAACCGGAGGAACGAGTGCTTAAGTTCTTTGACGTACTATCGGGTTCGAATGAAATGCGAATAGTGACGAAACTTCCAGCGCAACACGGGCGCTGCGTGGAAGCTTTGGTTTTGTTGGGAGAGGTCCAAAAACATTGGAGTAGGACGCACACCCTAGCAGCGCCATACTCTCAACCCCGCAGTTTTATTAGATTCCAGAGTCATCCAGGAGGCGCAGCTAGTGCCACTAAATAAGCTACTCTTCAGAGTAACGACACTTGCCCATATTGTGACTTAAAATCATGTTTGGCGGTTATCTGAAGCTTTATCTGAAATTACAGGAAACGCTTCTCCGTCCTTTTGTAATGTATAAACAGTTCGCAATATTGCATGAGCTTCCTAACAGCGAATCTAATGCCAAGGATGTGGCACTTTTAAATCATGACGATCGGCAGTTCCGTCTGGTCTGCACAAGCACCAAAATGGTAGCGCCCAGAATAATGTTGGAGAACAGAGTGCCGATACTCTAATCGCATCTCATTTAGTGGCTCTAGGCGCAGCATGTGTCGATGGCCACGCGCACCAGTTTTCGCATTTTATGCGAACGCGATTGTACGTTTACAGATTACACTTGGTTACGTTGAGAGTACGGTAAATTAGCAAGAAAAAACAGTCCTTCGAAACAGAGTTGTTACCGGTCGGGAAGTCGTTGTACGTTTTGCGAATTCCATACCAGATGGCGTCCGAGTAACTGGCTGCCCAAATCTGCATAGAGAGAGGTCACAGTCAGCAAGAAGTAAGTACCAGGGCATGACCAGAGCGGCCAAGACGCAGTTGCAATGCGTAAATGTCCAATATTTCCAATAGGATCCAATTCTTCCGTAGAAAACTGTAGCATTGATAAATTGAGTGTAAGTGCGCGAACAAGCTAGTGTAAATTGAACATGACAGAAACTGAAGGTAATAAAAATGGCCGTGTAACATTTTCTTTTCAACTGTCTTTTTTTGCGTTTGACACTCGTGCAATTATACAAAGATGTTCCTACTTTATGTTTTAGCGTCGTTAAAGAAATAAAGGACGAATATAATCACCTTAGTCCATTTTTTATATCACAGCCCTGACGAAACGGTTCAAAATTCAGGACGGAAACCTGTCTGCTAACTTGTAGACACACGCATTGGCTTATTAAGAACGGTGTTTATTTCTGACAACCTTAATTGTTTAAAAAGAAAAATACTGGTGAACACAGTGCTCCCTTCTCCCCCCGGGGCCTCTTTCTCGCGAAAATCATTGTATCGCCAAAGAAGTAAAAAGAAATTTTACCGAAAATATATTGGGAAGGGTACTTTTCTATCAACTGTGTATTCTGGAGCGAATCGAGGAAATTTATTATCATATGCAAAGGAGCTGTCGGTACAATTAAAGCGGCAGCACATGTCTCGCTGTGTTTTGGTTTTTAGCTAACAATATAAAACAGCACAGCGCTGTTAAATAATAAAAATTCTAACGCTGAAGCACTAACACCCCTACGTGCTTTTTCTCTTTTTTTTTTTTTTTTTTTGCCTAAAACGATTTAGGTTCTACTTATACACAAAAAGATATACCACAACGCAACAAGAAAAAACACAACTCCAATGCACGCGCGCGCTTTCTCTTTTTTTTTTTCTCTCTTCTCACCTCCTCGCTCGTTTTTAGTTGTGACGTAGTCGAGTGTGGATATTAAATGCTTCGTAAGCGACATTTATAAAACATTTAATAATGGTATTCCTAAAACATGCATTTTTAACGCAATAGACCCTTTCCGAAATTCAGTCTGGCCACCTTGATCACTATCATCATCCGTGGAACGGCATCTGTGCCATATCAATGGCGGCCTTCTAGTGACTGATAAAGGAAGATGTTGAAGATGCTCTTAAGCGGGTCTTGCGAGGAATGTGCATTCGGGGGTCGGTACGACGCGACGTGGGAATGGAACACAAGAGCTACGTAAGCGTTTTTTTATAATAACTCAGATTCAGTCAATCGGTGGTCGGCACACAATCGGCTTTAAAGCACTTTGGTGTATAGAATTTTCTCGAGGCATCTGAGTGGGTTGGAGCTTTGTTCTGAATGCAGGTTCTTGGTCCCCATCGAACTGAAAGGGATCGAGAAAGAACTCACATTGAACAATTCCTCGCGTGCCATTGGCTTGCGAAAGTGACGGTGCCGATACAAGTTCATTTCCGCCATTGATATGGCAAAACCTAAACTGCTTTACAAACCACCAGAGGGCACTGAATTTCGGAAAGGGTCTATTTACCCCCCCCCCCCCCCCTTCCTTTTGAAATATCGAAAATCGGAGTCCGGAAGTGATATCGCCCTCCTGGCGTTTTATCCTTCCTCGGAAAACATGGGGGCACTCGGCAGTAGTCGGGGAATCGGACAAAGTTCTCTATGTTAGGTAGACTTACCTCTGGTCATGAACGTTTTCTTTGGTGTGATGTGACCTGCTGCGGGATATTCGTTGAAAGGACACCACGCCTTAACCGAGGTACCGTTTGAGACCCCCACGCTCGAGAGACGCTTGGGCTGACCTCATGAATAATCGTCGTCGACAAAGTGTTGGGAACAAATAAAGGTCTTTGGTCCGAAACCCTCCAGTATTCCTTCAGGAACTGCAGCTAGCAAGGCCGCTTTCTCTGATGCATTCTTCGGGAACCTGTACAGAGTACTTTCGGTTGTGACTCCGCCACGGGGCAGCCCTTGAAGTCGTTCATTTCTGGAACCTGTGAGGGTCCTCTTCGACATCACACAGTTTCGAAGAATGTGAAATGGCTGAGAAGGTCTTAAAAAAACTTCAGACTCGAAAGTGAAACGTCGTCTGCTCACAGCAGTAGGCGGCACGCATGAAAAAAGGCGGTTGATTGGTCGAACATGACACTGTTGGGTCGGTTTCATGGCGGGACATAAACTCCAGTTAACAGGACGTCTCAACCTTTAACTTCGATGCACTGGCGGGCATAGCGCGGAAACTTCAAACTCAGTATTTAAAAATTGTTTCTTTTTTTTTTCTTTTTTTTTTTTTTACTTTACGAATACTGTGTTTCCCGGCTTCGAGGTTTTAGGGTAATACCCAGACATGGTTTTTAATCGTTTCAGATAATAAAACAAATCTTATTTTTACCTCTCAGTGCCCCTTTAACCTCTGTAGTACCGACAAAAAGGTTGGTAAGAAAAGTGACAACCGACCGACACATTTCATTAGACATCTCGGTTAAATGTAGACATAATATATATCTAGCTTCATTCTATATTTTAGGCAAACAGTAATGCAAACGAATGTGTACAATAGTTCTGCGGGTTATGAACGTTATGAAAATGTTTTTGTTTGTTTGCAGATAAACGAAGACATCAGATTTTTTTTTTTTTTGCATTCTATTATTGTTTTTTATTTGCAGTTCTTGTTTCAACGTTGCTTGCCGTTGTTCAGCTCGGCAGATTGTATGAAATGACTGAAGTCATCTTTCCGGCTCCACAGTTTCCACGATTTGATTGGCCTTGCTGCGTCAAAATGACGATGCCATTTTGACGCAGCTAGAATGGTTCCATCGAACGCAGCGTCGGGGACAGTCGGGGATAGTCTGAAACGATGCAGAGTTTGCCATCAACGACAAAGATTAGAAAGAGAATAAAAAAAAGAAGAGAGGGAAACAAATTTAAAAAAAAGACGAGAGAGTTTAGAGATAAGATGGATATGATAGTAGGCTGAGTAACAGCGAGAAAACTACGACTCGACGCCCGAAGCCCAGCTCATCTTGTTTTCATCTGTGGATGTCATCGGCAGTCATCTTCTCATCGGGGCTTTGCTTATAGTCCTGGAAAGGGGCGCTTTATTGATCGGTCGGGCTCATGCCGCTCGCTCTTAGAAGCGAAAGACCTATCTTTAGGTCATCCCTTTGATGTCGGAATCGTTTCTTGTGGGCTGTCCTTCGCCGGATAATCTCCACAAATTGGAAGGTCTCATCTGTGCGGCCAGGCATAATGATGCTTCCTGGCATCATATTTTTTTAGCTTTTGGTAATGATGCAACGAGATGGCGATCAGAATTAAATAAAAACAGCACAAAAGTACTTTATGAGAATGGACGAAAGAGCTATGATGAGGCTTTGGTGACGACCAGAATTGGCGATATCAGTTTACGTTTCTTTTCATCCTGGACGCCCCGCTAGAATATCGTAATACAAGACGGTATACTCTTTTTTGATCTCTTGCCTCTGTTCGAATACAGTCCTTATAAACCGAAAGTTGGGTACTTGGTAATATTAACTGTCGGAACTATATATTTCCTAAACAAAAACCCAAATGCGGCTCAAAATTTAGCCTTGGGGAAACTTGAGGTTTGACGGGAGAAGAACAAACGAAAAGTGAATTCAATAATTCAACTTTACCACGGGGCACCTGCACGTGGATCAATCTTCCCAATAACCAAAGTCACCATTACTGACACCACACTGTTTCGAGAAAAGAATCATCGCGTTTCTTTTTATCTACTCTTTTCTTTCCCATTTGCACTCACTCTGTTTATCATGATATATTTTTTTCGGCTTCTGTCATATATTCGTTGTTCTTTTTTTTTTTTTTTTTTCAACATGTTGTTGGGAGTCCCCAGAACAAAAACAGCTATCAAAGACAGCTTTAGGGCTACATCAAATTAAGTATTCATTGTGTGTGACTTAGTTTACTTCTACGCATAAAATTAAGTGGCACCTGTACGTTTGTTATGTGCATTATTAATTGTTGCGTTTTTTTTTATTTTTTTTTTTATTTATTTATCGATCACTTTAAAGGCCGGTTCTCAAATGCAGCGAAGCGCTGATGTAGCGCTGCTCACGTGTCGTCAGCTATTTATTAGAGAGTTTTAGTAGATCGTTCCGATACCTCCGATAGCCCCGATAACGATACAATGCATGCTCAAGGGAGGCGGTGGCGGAGTATCGGGTATCGTTATCGGAGGTATCGGAACGATCTACTAAAACTCTCTACTGTCTCCCATGAGCAACAGTTTTGACGGTGCGATACAAAGCAGGTGAACACTCCCCTCAGCACGCGCATAGCGCGAGGTCAGCGCTATGCTTGTAGCGCTTCGCTGCATGTGCGAACAGGCCTTAAATGTCCGTCCGCCTTACGCAGTGGTCTTAATAAGGCTGTAAGGCATTGTGATTTAATAAATAGATCCATTAAAAATAAACTTGAAAACTTTCTTTAACACCTGTTTTTTGCGCTGATAACAATTTGAATGATTTCAATTCCTTGTCTATCTAGAAAGAAGGACAGTAAGCTTGTCCTTAAAAAAATATTTATATTTGACTGAGAGGAAAGTAATTTCTAAAAGGAGTTCTTGGGAAATTTCAGAAGAGCTTTAAATGCCATAGTAGATTTGTTTCAAAAATACATTTTTCTTGTTTCTTTGTTTTTATTGTAAACATCTGTAACATTTTAAAGACGTCGTGCGAACGGTGTTTTTTATGGAAATCTCAATTCAACATGCCGGCAGACGAATCTAATAAAAACGTCTCGAATTTAGACATTTCTATCAAACTTCACTAGCTCGAAAAGTGTTCTAATGCGCTCTGAAAAATGCCCGCGCGTGTACTTACTTGCAACACACTCTAAGAGCCGATCTGAGCGATCTACGAAATCAGCTCAGTTAATGATGAGGCGGAACAATTGTTTAGACCTCAAAATGAAGTCTGCGCTGTGACATTACGCAATGCAAGCATGACGCTTTGCATTCCGTAATGAACGCAGCGCCAACTAAAGTTTAAGGTCAAAACGGATGTACCGCCTCATCATTCCCTGAGCTGATTTCGTAGATCGCAGAGATTGGCTCTTCAAGTGTTTTGCGGGCAAGTACGCGCGCGGGCATTTTTTAGAGTGCACAACCGGCTAACATTAACAAAGCTAGACTACACTCATGGACAACTTTATGTTGCTATGCAGTTAAGCTTTTCGCAGTGGACTTGGAGAGTTTAATTGAAAGTTGAAACTGTACTACGTTTTGCGTGAAGTGTGCCCACTATTTGTGGTCATGTTAATTTGTACATTGGATGCTGCGTTTTGTTTTGTTCTTTTTTTTGAGGGGGGCATGTAGAATAAACAATTTTAGCATATCAATTTTAATATTTTAATATATAATTATATTACTACAATAATATATTATTATTAAGGCTATGGGCGAACAATCACTTGAGCATCTCGAGCGCCAATCAGAGATGTGCGCGAACATTCCTCTACTGATGCAGTGCCAAGCAAAGCTTTCCGCGAGTATTCGCGTCTCCAGCCAAACGGATGGCTCCGAGCGGAAAAACGCTGTAATGGAAGGAACAGGTCCTTTTGCGATTTTCGTCTTTTCTGACTTTCGTGATTGCATGTTGTCGCGGCTGGCGCGCTAAGCAACGAAATAAAACGAGGGAAGTTGCATCGGTTGTGCACGCAGCAAGGAAAGCGGCAGCAACGACAGTCACAATTACCTAACAAATTAGGAGCGCCTTGCACTGCTTCCCATGCTGTGTAGGGCGAACAGTTGTCCGGGTGACTCTGTCGTAACTGCCATATGAGCGCGTTGCCAATAAGTCCCCTAGAACACCGTATATGCAACCCCACCCTAAAAGGCAAAATCTGGTCGAAAAATACTTTTTAAATGGATGATGAAATACATCTTGGGCTGGGATAAACTTGGATTTCAATATTCACATAGCGTTTAGTGAGCCAAAAGACAACTATAGTACACGAGGGTGGAAAGCCAAAAGCCTGCTTTTCGGTATGAAAATATGAATGTATGGTGAACTATTTCATACCTCTTTGTCTTGAAACGCTCTCTGCCTTTTCATTGTGAAGCATCCGTGGCGCACGAACACGTCAGCCTACCACAGATCAAGCACTTGGCACGAGCACTGCGTCACTTGGACGTTTGCGCTCGTCAGTAATCAATCCGTCAACAAATATTTGAATTCGCGTTCGAGGCCAATAAGCGCCGTGACGGCACTTATCATAACTTGCGAAGGCCAAGTTATACGGTGTGATTGAAAAGAACGGTTTAAGCTTGGAGTCATCGCATCCGGTGATTAAGCACGTCACTATCACGTGATTTCTTATTTCGCTTTTCTGTTGAGGATTAAAGCTAAAAAGGAAGAAGTTCATAAATCATTTCATGGTTCCTTTGTAGATGTCGTGAAACCATATCGGCTAGGAATGTTTATAACTTTACAGAGACGTACTGGTCCTAGTCTGGCCGAAGTATACTCGCACGTACCACCACTGATTCAGAAGCTTCTTGATCGCGGTGAATAAAAATATTCTGGCGGGCCAGTTGGTTATACATACTGAATTACAAATAGTGCTAGGACAAGGACCTGTCCACTTCTTCGTCTGTCCTTGTCCTAGCCTTGTTTGTAACAAGTGCTGATTGTTGGGCAAGTTGGTATGGTACGTTAGAAAACGTGATTGCGCTTTGAAGACAGAGACGCGTCCCTGTCTTCAAAGCGCAATCATGTTTTCTAACGCTATTTGTAATTCAGTATGATCGCGGTGAAATTGCGAGGATAAAAGGGGACTATTTCTTTCAGTCTTGCCTTTGCAAAGCTCGATGACGTAATTGTGGGATATCTATGGTACACAAGTTGAACATTTAGACCTCATTAACGAACGTGAAGCATTTAATATTATGAGTACTTTATTTAAATATATAGCTATAACAACCAATTACTTCTCCAGAACAAAACACAAACATCCGGTACAGAAAAAGCTTCTCATTTATATAAACAGATATTACTTGCCAAGGATAAACACTCATTATAGAGAAAGAATGAGAAGTTTTTATGTCCCTTATATATTCAATAGGATACCAGAAGGACTCATTAGTCAAGACTCTTTTAAAGAAGTTAAAACCAAATTCAGAGCATGATGTTTGCAAAATGAAATGTAAACATTTTTATATACATAAATGTTCTTTTTTATAAATTACTTCACCTTATCTATGAGTCTAAATCTGTTGTATTGAGAGCTGGAATTGTTTTGTTCTAAAGGCTTACGGTTAAAAGTTGTCGTTTTATTGTTTGGTTCTCCAAAGTGAGTGAACTTGTCATTCATGTACAGTTGGTGTTCTTTTGTTTGTTTTTCAACACAAACGGCAGCGTTGTATGATAACCATTCGCGGCTGCCAGGGCACATCGTACAAGCCTCGAGGCTTTGTCGGATCCGATTTTTTGTATTGTAAAAAAAAGAACAATAAAAATTATTAGTATTCTTAACAAAAAAAAAACAAGATCGAAATTACTACGAAACCACACGCCTGGCAACAGTGGAGCGCGGCTCATGGATTAGACCCGAGAACTGCGTGAGCACTCGACTTCGGCTCGTAACGATCAACGCCTCGACGGACACTCGGGTAGTGGATCGTGTCCAACCACTGCGGTGATGAGAATAGACCGAACTCTAGCAATGCCTGGAGCTCGGCACGCGTTTTCTAGTTTGCCGACCCCAGTGCGTGACTACCCGCGCCCGCTCGTTTTGGCTCTCCGTTGATGGGATGTAAAATGCTCATATTTCTCGAATTTTTTTTTCTTTCTTTGAGACTGCCCATTGTTTAGAAAGGGAGCACCTTGGCTAGTTTATTCAGTTCTTAACGTTAGGGAGTGATTCTGAGTCAGGCACGTAGCCAGGATTTTGAATCGGGGGGCCGACTATGACAAAGTTCTGTATGAGGGGGAGGAAGGAGAGGAGGCCACAGCAAAAGCAAAATTCAAGATTTCGGGGGGGCCTGGGCCTTATGCCCCTTCCCCCCCCCCCCCCCCTGGCTACGTGCCAGTTCTGAGTAGTATTTACCGCAACTAGAAAAATCATTTCATGGCCCCTTTAAGACTGGGTCACACATACTTATATACATGTCATACAAAAGACTGCTTATCTACTTGTCATACAAAAGACAGTCTGCATACAGATTCAAACGCGAGTCGCGGCGAGATCCCGGCTTTGAATGCCGCACGGCAATGAGTTTAAAGAGAAACCTTGGCACGCGGCATTCTAACCACGATTATTATAATGACTCGTGCTTGCAGGCTGTCTGTTCCATGATGCATAAGCACGTGTTATCCCGGCTTTAGAAGTTATTTGTCTTGTCCATATTTTGTACCCTAAATGTTATTTTAAGCGCACTCCAAAAAGGTTTTTCTATGAAAAACCTACAGACCATTGTACTGTTTACAAACATGAATCGCTGCTTACGTCCCAAGCGACTTCCAGTCTCTCCGTTTTTGCAATCCTGTCGAGCTTGCTTATGCCACCCTTGCTAGAAAGCATAAATGCTGCAAGGACAACAAATCTGAAGATTTAGCGAGGGCCTTCGGCTCTAAGATTTAACGTCTTGGAAGATACCTCTTCCACATGGGCGCAGCCATCTTGAATGTCGTCACTTTTGGTACGCGAAAAAACATCGTTTTGATTTCTTCACGTCGCTGGAAGATGTTTACGAAAAATACGTGATTGCCCCCCATTCTTGTTTTGCCTCACCTCTATTTTCTCACAAATTCCAGGTTGAAATTTTTATTATTTTTTCGTCCCGCACACCAGATAGCGAGAACGACAGTAAACATAAAAACGTCTATAGTCGGTGACAGGTTCAGTATAAAGTGGAAGCTCCTCCCACCTCTTTCCCCTTTAGCAGTGGGAACGCTGGAGATGAGGCGGAGGCGACCTCCTCTCAAGCGCTCTCTCTGCTAATGTGGAAAGAGGTCGGAGGAGCTTCCACTTTACACTTAACCTGCCACCGACTATAATCAGTTTAGAAGAATATTCGAAAATTTTGAATAGATCTCGCGCTTCTTTGTTCTTTTGGCGTTCGCCTGCAGAACTGATCCCGTAAGTGATGACGTCAAAACATGGCGCTCCACTCCAAACAAACCGTTGCTAGGGCCGTTGAAATATATAAATGCATGGACGCTCACACGAGGTTAGAAATTGTCTGATTAAAAAGTAAATAATTTTTTGTAAGCATTGTCTTCTCAAAATCTAATCATGAAGACTTATTGTATCGTCTTAGTACCATGAAGCGATGGCAAAGTCCCTCATAAAGCTTGACAACCGGTTTTGCCTTGCTGACAGACGACAGAGTGGCTTTGTTTTTTTCTACGTACGCGACCGCATTGAATGAGGTTGGTGATGATCGATGAAACTTCTATTCTCACGGTCAACTTTTGTGGGATTTTGGGAAGCGAAGAGTGCCCGGCAGAGCTTTCACCGACTCTCAAGGGGCGCGAACGCCATCCCGTGGAGCGATTGCTTTCCCAATATTTGAGATGGTGAAAGCACTGTGAAGCCGAATTAGCCAAATCTCGTGCGACGACGACGTGAAGAGTATCATTGTCGAAGTGCATGCCAGCACACGTTGTAAGGATGTCTGACAGCACAGTTGATTCAGTGCACATCTGTGTGATCAAACGCGTTGTCCGTCACATATATAAATTGTCGCAGACTGAAACGTATCCAGAAACGCAAAACAGAAAATAAAGATTTAATCGGGGAACTTGTGCCTAGAAACAAAACAAAAGGATGAGCGTCGACGGTGGCAGCAGTGCGACGATGCGTCGGCGTGACAGCTGGTTGCGAGTCGACAAAGCCGCGCTTGACTCCTGATCTACTACACTCGGCGTCTGAAACATTCGACCTAGCATGTTCGTTAGTGAGCTGGGGCGAGACTGACTAGGCAAGGTCATTCTGACCTCCTTGTCTCTTACAGTCGGGGTAAGAGTAAACTGGAATCTACTAGAAGCATGCAGAAGCGTTCCCTTTCAGCCATGCACGCTGGGCAGACACGTAGCCAGGGAGGGGGGGGGGGGGGGGGGGGGGGGGGGTGGCGATGGGTCCCACCTTCCCCCCCCCCCCCCGAAATTTTCCATTTTGCTGGGGCCTTCTCTCCCCCCTCCCCCTCATACAGAATTTTGTCATGTGCGCCCCCCCCCTTGAAACAAAATCCTAGCTACGTGCCTGACGCTGGGGGTTTTACTTAAACCTCGAAAATCAGTAGGACGCTTTTTGTATGTGTGTGATGATTACAAGGCACGTACGAGTCACACCCTTATTGCCAGCTTAAAAAAAAAAGTTTGGGGTCTCGAACCGCTCATGTTAAAGTCAAAATAATTGCTCTTTCATTACAATGCACGTCAACTGCAAATCGGAAAGAGGGTACGACGCTGCTTTGATATTATGTTCTAAACAGACGCTTTTCTCGCTGTATTTTAGCAGACCTCCACGCGTGTGAAGATTTTCGTCAGACAGTATCTCGTATCTCACAGAAATAGAATTCGGTATAAGCGAGATTTTGGTTTTCTTAGTCCTGTTATGTTCCAACTAAATGCAAAATCAAAATGGCATCATTGTGCAAACAATCCAAACTGTTGCAGACGTCACACTTTTGTATATTATCCCTTTAAAGGGGCACTGCGAGGGGACGAAGAAAACCAAATATTGCTTTGAAGGGCGTGCCTAGAACCACAAAATCAGCTACAATTAGAGTATCAGCACTCTGTACCCCGATATTGTTGTGGGCGCCACCATCTTCGTGCTTGTGCAGAGCAGACACGACTTCCGATCGTCATGATTCAAATGTCCGACTTCCTCACAGACATGCACTAGCTACCCAAAATATGCAACTAAATGGCGTTACTCGTTAATCGCTCAGGAAGTAACTAAATACCTTACTAACCCGAAATGAGGAGTGATGAAAAAACGGACACCACACACAAGTCTGAAACTCAGTTACTTGTTTATTTTACACATTCGCTTCTAAGCTGCAGTAAACATCCTCTGCATCAAACCCAAACATTTCCTCTCAGCAGCAAAATACATAAGCGGAACATTCAAAAACGAAGGAAAATTCAACAGAAAAGAAAATCCCCCAAGAAACAACCCCCCAAGGCCAACAAGAACCAGGCCTCCACGAAGTGAAAACACAAGAAAATAATTGTCAGAAAAGCGAACCCCAAGACACTCGGTGAAATAGCAAAGCCACTTCTACATTCACAGAAACGTTCGCTGAACAGCCGAATCCACCCAACTACATACAAGAAACCTCTTCCTTTCACTGACTTCTATCATTACCCGAGCTTATAATTTCGTACATCTTGGATGGAACAGTGCAGATATAGTCACACCCACAGGCACACAAGAACGAAACAGACTCGCAGCGCTGTTTCCTTCTTGTGTTCCTGTGAGTGTGACTGTATATTCGCGCTGTTCCATCCAAGCATGAATTACCAACTAGCCCAAGCATCGACATTATCTCGTGCATCCCAACCTCTCGTTTGCTAGCGAATTTCCTTCTCGAAGGCCACGAATAAGTTCACGTTGGTTAAGTAAAAGATTTTGTTCAATAGTGACACGTAGAGCTTTTATCAATTTACAATTCGAATAAACGAAATAGATATAATACACATCCCGTGATAATAACATCCCCCCCCCCCCCCCCCCCCCCCCACGCACACGCTCCGACTCTCGCACACCGACGGACGCTTTCTTGCCTTGGCCCGTGCCTTCCGCGCTGTTGGGCAGCCATCCGATGCCGTACACGGCACGGTGCCTGTCAGCCGTGCCTTCACGGAGCCATGAGTAATGGGAAGTCGGTATCTGGAATTCTCTCGCTGCTGGGGCAGTATAAACACCATCTCCGAGGACCACGAACTTCGTACTCAGCGAGCGCTTTCGTACATTTGGGAACGCGTTTGACGAAAGAAAAACTAAACGACCGAAGCATAAAGCACTCGCTCACTTTCGGGCAGTCTGACTACGTTACCGACCTCGTTCACGACCACAGTAACACCCAAAAAAAACGCTCATAATGCAAACTCCGGTAATACACGTACGTTACCAGCAAAAAAGAAAAGAGATTGAATGCACGGCGTGTTCCATACACGCAAAAAGATATGGTTGTAAAAGCGCTCATTTCGTAATTGCACGCTTACGGGTAGAACCCCTCAGGAGCTGGGCGGTAGTTTACTCCTTGGTGGATTCTATCTCTTCTGGCCATCATGAGTTGACGTCCTCTAAGTGCGCCTTCTTGTTGGTCGACGTATATTCTTTCAGCTGAGAAACGTGCTCTGTAGTTGCAAATCTGGAGGTTTTAGTCTTGTGTAGCTTGGTGACACGATATGTGTCGGGCGGAAAACCCGTGTCACGAACAAAGGCCCTCTGTACCTCCGTTGGCCCTTCGTTTGCTTGCCTGTTGGTTCAGCGGCCCTTTTCATTAAACCTGTCTCTCACGTCGTACATCCGCGCAGGGAAGTGCCTTCGATCGTACGCATTTTCCTGTTTTTGTTTTTCCTGATTGAGATGTTGTCAGACCTATTTGGGGCATTTCCTTGGGGTCTTGCCATTATACAATAAGCCGCTTCAATGAGGTACTGTGAAAGTCCGATTGATATTCGTGTAGCATTTCGAAGGGAGTCTTTCCCGGTGTCTTATTCACAGAGTTGTTCAAGCTGCATTCAGCCCGATTATACTTTTCATTCCTGGCGAAGTGCAGCCGCGCTTCTGGGATTCTGTCATGGACGTCGTGATGACAGGCAGCACTGCCCTCTTCACCGATTCTACTTAGCAATTTGCCTGCGGGTGCCGTGTGGAGTTAGGCAAGTGGCGTATGGCTCGAGCAACGCGAAACTCGAAAAACGCTCGTGAAGTAAAACAGCTGTTCCTATCTGTGATTAGTGTTCTCGGTAGGCTTTTTTCCAGGATAAACTTCTGCAAAGCACTCAGTACGTGCTTGGTTGATATATCGCGCACTGCGAAGAGTCTCGCGAGTTTTGTCAATCATGAGGAGACGGTACTGGTTCCGTTTCTTGCTTTAAAAGGAATAAGCCCATGTGGTCCATGTATACCCCCCCCCCCCCCCCCAACGGTCGTGTGCCTGGTGGAAAGGGGTTGAGGAGACCTTCCCGCTTACCAGCCGGCATCTTGTTGGAGAAGCATTCGGAACATTGTGAGATGTGTTTCCGAGCGCAGTTCCGCATTCGCAGGAACGAGAAACTCTCTTGTATCTTGGCGAGTGTTTTGTCAAGTGGCACATTAATTCATGGGACTACACCACCACTGTCTTGCGCATGCATTTTGGTAACACGAACATGAACCCCATCTTGCCGCCCTATTCAATTTCTCTCACGAGGCTTCCATCCTTCAGTGAATAGTTCTGTCTGGTTCGGCTATGTTCTGGCATATATAGTATGTTCAACAGCCCTTTCAACTCGTAGTCCGTTCTTTGTAGAACGAGCACATGGTCTTCAAGATTGCAGGTCAAAAAGACTTCAAAACGCTCCTCAATGATTATGTTCATTGTTTCTGCTGGCTCTCCTACAGGACTTCAGCTGAGGGAGTCCGCATGAACCATCCGCGATCCGGGACGATGCTCGATTGAGAAATCGAACTCCTAAATACAATCAAAGCAACGTGCCCAGCAGCCTCAAATTGCCCTCTGGTACAAAGGGCGATTTGAGGCTGCTGGGTACTTTGCAAGTTCATGTAGATTAGAGCTTGACAGTCGGTGACAATGGAAAAATAAATACCCAACAGTAATGATCTAAGCCAGTCCACAGCCCAAACGATGGCCTTCAGCTTAAGTTTCGAGAAAATATAGTCGCCCTTTGCTTCCGTTGTCTTCTTGATGATATAGTAGACAGGGTGCCACTCGTGGTGTTTGCGCTGGAGAAGCATATCTGCAAGCCCCTTTGTGCTTGCGTCCGTATGTAACTCTGTCTCAGCCCTTGGGTCGTACAGCTGTTGCACCGGTTCGTACGTGAGCTCAGTCTTTAAAGTCTGGAAGCTTTCTTCTTACTCGGGGTTCTAAACAAACGTCGCATCCTTTCTTGTAAACCTCGTGAAGGGCTCAGCGATTAATGCAAAATTTAGGATGGAGCGCTTAAAGAAGCTCATTAACCCCACGAGTCGTCTAACGCCGTCGACACTTTCCGGCACCGGGAATTTTGAAATCGCCTGCACCTTGACTTTCCCTTGTTGTATCCCTCAATTCGTCAATCGAAATCCCAAGAAGTCCACATTGTTCCTTGCAAAGGAACACTTGCTGATATAAAGGGTCAGGTTGGTTTTACTGAAAGCCTCCAGCACCTGTCGCAGTCGCTGGATGGGTTCTTCCCAATTCTCTGCTGAAATCAGTACATCGTCAAGGTAACGCATGGCCATATTTTCAATAAGTCGTCCTAACACGCGGTTCATTAGGCGTTGGAAGGCCGATGGGGCATTTGTAAGTTTAATGAAAGTGCCCAGTCTCATCCGGTGTGATGAAAGCAGTTTTGCTCTTCGCTTCATCAGCAAGCGGCACATGAAGATAACCGTGCGCAAGATCAAGGCCTGTGCACGATTTGGCTCTGGGCAGTCCTTCGAGTTTGTTGTAAATGGACGGGGGGGGGGGGGGGGGGGGGGATATTTTTTCTTTATGGACTGTAGGCTCAGTTTTCGGAAATCGACCACAAGGCGCTTCTTTCCGTTCTTTCCCTTGACCAAGAGCACAGGGCTCGCCTAAACGGAGTGCGTTCCGCCTATTTTCTCTGCCTTCATTTAACTTACGATTCCTCTCGATGTTTCTCATACACGAGTGTTTGTTTTGTACCGCGGCACTGCCACTGCTGGGCCTCCAGGTTGTTCTTTAATATCAATTGTTATGACAGACATACATCTTATCGCGTTCAGGTTTATTGCAAAACATTCTCGACGTTCGTTCAACAGTTCGATAATCTCTGTCTACTGTTCTTTGGTCACTGAAGGACCTACTTCAAGCTGATCTTTCGTTATTTGTTTTCAGAGAGTAGCAATTAGGACCGTTTCAGTGTTGGGTCCTTTGCTCTTATCACACGGCTTGACCCGCATCTCGATCTCTTCAACCTCTTCAAGGTTATCCACGATTTCAACTTGTGTTACATGACTCATTCTTTGTGCCTTCCTGATTACCATATCTTTATAGTTTCTCGTAAATACAGGCACACTCAGCTCTCCCTTTTTCGTTTCAACGAGCATTTCACGTCCGCAGCTATTCAATAAAACAGGACCTGTAATGTCGGATTCCGGCGCCAGCATAATCCAGTTAACCGTGCCCACCTGGAGCGTTGTTACCTCCGTCGCCTTCACACGCATCTGTGAACCCTCGTCCAGTGGCTCCATATGAGCAAATGGGCAGCCCATCGTGCTCCGAAACCGTAAGCATCCACCAACCTTAGCGTAAGCAATGAACGGGAGCTTAGTGAATGAGCGGCCGACTAGTACGTCAATTGACTGAGCTTCGTCCGGGACCACCAAGATTGAAATGTCCTTCCTGTGGCGCCGTCAATCTCCTGGTCAACTCTGCACCAGCCAATGGCAACAGCCATAAAGGGCTGTTGCTACTCTAGACCACATCGTACCACAACGCGGTTCTGCAGATGCGCGCAGGAAACACCCAGAACCTCTGGTGTCAATCAACCCAATTATCACCCGATACACCTTCCAAATGACATGCTCCAGGAGCACTCATTGGCCTCCTATTTCTTCCATAGGCTCCCTCACAGTGTTTGCTTCATCTAGGGGGGGGGGGGGGGGGGGTCGTCTTCGTGCAAAGGCGTTACGTGTGTCCCACCTTGCTGCATCTCAGGCACCTGGGTGAGCGTCTCGCCTTCAGACAATTGCTTGAGTTTACCAAATTTACCGCAGTTATAGCATATTGGTTCCTGCCTTTCATTTGTGACTGGCGGTCGACTGTCCTTTGTCTTTCGCTGTTGTCGAGTTTTCTTTTCAGGTGGAGGCCTCGTGTTGGACCTTTTCACGGTTTCGCTCTTCGTCTCTAGCTCTCCCTCACGCCCTGATCCAAAACGTTCATTGCGTTCTTTTTCGACGCTCTCGAACTTTTGGACGTCGTGCATAAGGTAGCCTTCGTCGCCATGCACTCGACCGATTAGCATTCGACAGGGGTATCTAGACCGCAGGCCTATGAGTACCTGTCTCGAACTTACAAAACTAGCTAAAACCGTTGGTGACTGTAAAGGTAGCGCCTTGTCTGTGTTCTTTTCGGCAAAAACGCACAAAGTGGACGTGCCTTTCAGGACCATTGTCAGCGAGAAAGGGTCGTGGCAGTTGTTGTTAAGCCAGTTTCTTTTGAAGCAGTTGAGGGGACTGAAAATTAAGGATCCCTTTGCAACTTCAAATGCGGAAGACGTAACGTCATACTTAAAACAAACGAGACCCGTCGGGTACATGTTTTCTGTTGACGTTGAGGATCTGTTTTATTCAGTACCTCAGGGGCAGTTATGTGTGTCCGTCCGAGAGTGTATAGACGATAACGGAGTAGTGGCTTTTCAAAACTCGACGGGGGTGTCTGTGGACAACTTCCTGTCTTTGTTGGTGTTTTACCTCAGTTCCACCTTTATTTCTTTTGAAGACAGACCTTACATTCAACGCCAGGGCATCTGCATAGGATCCTGTGTGGCCCAAGTGCTTTGTAATATTTTTTTGGCGCACGTTGATCGAGACTTAGCCAACCACTTTGTCGATGGCGGTGTCTTGAAGGTTTTTAGATACGTTGACGATTTCTTAATCCTTTTAAAAAAACAACACCTGCTTAGTTATGACGACTCTGTGGATGAGATTTTAACCGCTTTTAATGTTCATGGGTTAAGCCTGTCCTTTACACATGAGCTTCCAACTCATGACTCACTCCAGTTCCTGGATATAAAATTGATGTTAAAAAATAATCATTTCTGCTGGCGTTATAACCCTCGAGTACAGAAGGGGCTGCTGCCGTATGACTCGGCTCACTCAAAAACTGTTAAGCGAGCCATCGCCTCCCTCTGCTTAGAATCCGCCCTCAGGAAGTCGTGTCCACACTCTATGCACAGAAGCTTTAATGATCAGGTAGCCAGGCTGAAGTCTGCCGGTTTCCCCTGCTCTTTCATTACGGCGGTTGCTGAGACGTTGCTCCAGAAGACCAAGGAAAAGCAGAGGACGCGGCCAGAGCCGCCACAAAGGAAGTGTAGACCAGAAGTGGTGCCATATATACACAAAGTGTCCCACAACCTCAAGAAGGTAGCGAATAGGTACAATGTACCTTTCGTATTCTCTGCACCACGCAAGCTTGCGGGCCTTTGCCCGAGGATTTCCTCGGGAAGAGAAAAGACAAGTGGCTGCAACAAAAAGCACGCCCGACCGTTTGTGGATTGTGCCACAGCGGTGGTATACGAGATTCCGCTCTCGTGCGGGAAAGTATATATTGGTCAAACTGGTCGCTGCGTTAATGACCGCGCACGGGAACATGAATTGTCGATCAGGAATAAAGGCAATGCACACTTGCCTACTCACTGTGCCGACTGTGGGTGTGATGCGCGATTTCGGGAGATTAGGATCTTGGGTAGAAGCAAAGACAGCACAGCCAGAGAATTGATGGAAGCTTTTTATATAAAGAAGAACCATGACTGTGTCAGCGATACCTCGGTTTCTTTGTTTGAAAGTGAAGTGCAGTTTTTATCCGGGTTGCTGGTTCGATAATGACTATCGTGGATTGTGTTTTGGTGGATGACTTTACTATCTATTTTCGGTTTTTTTTTCGTCTGTGTAGCGTGCTGCGCATGCTCTTTCTGGATGTTCGTGGTCGATTGCGCACGAATAAAGTAGTTGAAAGTTTGCGCTTGTCCGTGTCTACTCGCTTGTAATTGTCCCCTGTGTCGCGCAAAAAACCTCTATACTGCATCATGAACCAACTAGGCCAACAACAAGTTTTAATTGAGTACCTGTTCTCGAGTGTTGCAAAAGTCCATATTTTCTTCTCCGCACAATCGCACCTTGGCGTGAAAGTATGCGAGCGTACTCTCATTCCGCTGCTGCACTCTCTCTTTCATTCCGCGGAAAACGCTCCGCAGCGTTTGTCTGGATAGTAAACTTTTCTAAAAAGCTCCTCATATTCATCCCAAGATGACATGAGTCAACGGCGGTTCCGGTACCAGTCTAGTGCTGGTCCGGCAAGGTGAGACCTAGCTGTCTCCAGCTGAAATTTCTGGGGCCATTTGTGAAGCGCAGCCACGTACTTTTGAGGTTCTCCGACCAATCACGTGCAGCAGCTGAATCTTCTTTGCCACAAAAATCCTTTATACTCTTGCTTAGATCTGGCATGACCTGGAAAGTTGGTACTTGCCCTCTTGCTCCCTCTCGCTCGTGGAGAACTTCTGTGATGATTTTATGCTTTTCGAGAATCATCTTCGTTAATTCAGACATGGAGAATGTATTGTCTTGGTTCGCCATTTCTTGCAATAACTAAAATTTCTACCGACGCTTATTACCTTACAATGCAATCTCAAAACATAAAATGCACAAGGTCCGACAACACGGAATTGACGCGAAACGCTCTTTACTCAAGAACGAAAGAACTGAACAGCACTCGAGTACTACGCGATACGCTCAAATGGCAACAAGCCCCTCTGCCTGTATAACCTAACTAAGAATTCTCACAATGTGTGACACAATATATACAACACAATTTCTTAACAGACCCACAAATGGAATAACCTTCAAACGATAAGCACTATACACTTTGATCATTCACCCACAAAGGAAACGCACAATGTAGAGAAAATTAAATGCGGCAAGGAGCTTGATGCCCAACGTTCTTGGACATCAACGTCACGTCGCATGCCCTACAATTAGAATTTCAACTAAACAACAAATATCGCAATGTTCCTAGAGAAAAATTTAGATGGAAGTCACAGAGTATCAATAAGCAGTAAATCAACTTTTGGACGCGTATGGTTTTTATTCCACGGTTCGACAAATATTCTTGCATCGAATCATGTGGGCCAGATTCACGAAATTGACCATTTCGGCTTTTCTTGAAAAAAAATCGTAATATTCCCAAGGACTTTAACTAACTCGGTATCAAAGAACTCAAATCAAATATAATTTTTATATTTCCTTCAAAACATTTTATTCCACGGAACGTTCCAGAAAGTTGCCCATGAACGTGAACCCACAGGTCGCACAACACGCTCGAAATTCGCATATGCAAAGCAAAAGACGCACACGCTAAAATTCGCAAGTTTTTCTTGGTCGCTCGTTACTCTCTTCGCTTAGTAAACTCGCTTACTTGGGTTTAACCACGCTGTGGATGCTTACTCGGTTTTTCGCACTCCTCACACTTTTCGCACTTTTCGCGATACTCATGTCGCAGAGTCGGGACGCTTGCCGACGACGTTCTTTGTTCGATCTTGCCACTGGGCCAATACCGTGAATGCTGCTTCCTCTCTTCTTTCTTTCGGTCTTGGGTTGTCTTCGTTCCGCTTTAAGTTCCAGTGGTTGGGTTGCCAATCCCACCTCTGATTTATGTTAGAAATTCTCCTCCTCGAAGGCGACGAATAAGTTCACATTGGTGGAGTAAAACCTTTTGTTTAATAGTAATGCACAGAAATAGTTCGATTCACAGTTCCAATATATGAAATAGATAAAATACGCATCCAAGTTTAGTATGACGCCCCGACACCCGCGGGCACGCTTTGAGTCTTGCACAGCGATTTACGCTTGCTTCTTGGTCCTTGGCTTTCGCGCTGCTCGGCTGCCATCCGATGCCGTATGGACGGCCCGGAGCCTGTCAGCCGTGCCTCTACAGGGCCGTGAAAAATGGGGAGTCGGTTACTGGAACTCTCTCGACGCTGGGGCTGTATACACACCAGCCAACTGCAGCATCCCCGAGAACCACAAACTTCGTACTCAGCGCGCTTTCTCGTACATTTAGGAGTGCGCTTGACGAAAGAAAAACTAAGTTACCAAAACATAGAGTACTCGCTTACACTTTGTGCAAAACTTCAGTGCTCCCCCATATATGTTGACAGTTCTTACGCTCTACCAAGTGGTTCTCAAAAGGGGGTCCGCGGACCCTTTGGGGTCCGCGAAGGCATTCTAGGGGTCCTCGAAGCCCAGCCTCATCAGTCAAACCCGTAAATAAAAGTTGTCTTTTCTCACATTGTGAAGAAATGTTTCGATTTTCGGGTGATGTTTCTCGTGTATATGTCAAAAAGAGAAGTCTACTTTACACTAGCCCTTACTTATATCCATTTATCAAATCACTATCATAATTAACCTATACTTTTTCTTCCCCTCACCACAAATGGGGTCCTCCATCATCTACGCCGATTCACAAGGGGTCCGGAAATATCGATGGCTGACAACCACTGCACCACATGCATACCTATTTCAGAGTTTTTAGAATATAACTTTTACTGCCCTCTTATGCTCCAGGGTCCTATAATGTCAACAGCGACCTGTTTGCCCTATGTACGAGAACCCACACCGCAAAGGAATATCGTACACAATCCCTTCGGAAATTACAACCTCTTATTCTCGGTTCCTGAGGACAAACCGGATTTGAAAATATAGTTCCTGTGGCTTACCGTCATGGTGTTTCTCACAACATCAAGGTAGTGGCAAGCAAGCTTGGCGTAACCTTGGTGTTTAAAGCGAAACACAATTTAGACAAGTGAACCCCCTTTTTTTTTTTTTTTTGGGGGGGGGGGGGGGTATTTCCTGGGATATAAGAAGAAACATAGGAATCCAGCTGTAATTTGCCAACAAAGGGTTGTGTATAATATTCCGTTGCAATGTGGGTTCTCGTATTTCGAGCAAAACGGTCGCTGTTTAAATAGTAGGATCCTGGAGCACAAGAGAGCAGTAAAGGATAGAGTCCCAAACTCTGAAATAGCTAAGCATGCGGTAGAGTGTAACCACTGTAAACCTGAATGGGGGAACACTCAAGTTTTTCAGAAAGAGAGGGAGGGAGTTAGGAGGGTCCTGAAATAAACAATGCGAATTATGAGCTCGGGTAATTGTATAAACCAACCTTCCCTCTCTTTAGACAGTGGAATGAAGAGGTTTCGCGGTGTGTAGTTGGGTGGACTTGGTTGTTCACCGAAAGTTGCTGTGAATGTAGAGGTGGCTTTGTTATTTCATCAAGTGTCTTGCATTTTTTGTCAATTTTTTTTTCTTTTTTTACTTCGTGGAAGTTTTGTTTGGAGGGGTTGATTTTCGGTTTTTAGGAGATTAGTCGATGGATCTTTATCTCGGGGCGTCGTTTTGGGGGTTTCCTTACTGTTGAATCGGCCGTCGTTGTTCGGTGTTCCGAATTGGCTACGGGCCGTTTGTCGAATGAGAATTTGTAGCAGGTCAATTGGTGGTGGGGCAGTTCGACACTAAGGGCATTTGGTCATAGAGCAATACGTCGCGGTGACAGTTCGTCAGACTTTTGAAAGAACTTTGTTTTTCAGTGCTCTTTTTCTAGTGCCGAGCATATATTGCTCCCAAATAAAAAAAACCTCGATTGAGGTCCTATTGACACAAATCTTTAGAGTCTGATATAATGGCTGCTCGAATCGGATTTACTTTCACAATAGACGTTGTTTCATTTCTCGGGACTCCAACACAATCCGGGTACGAATCGTTCCGGTAACTCATCGGAAAACAGCGGCAGATATGTAAGTTTTTCAAAAGAAATTTATTTAGAAATTGACACTCTACCCTATGGATGCATCTACTCATAGCGAAATGCTTCGGGCGCACGCTCCGAAAATATCTGTACTGTCGGTTCCGTCGTACCGTCAAAGAATTAACTGAAGAAACTTGTCCCGTAATTCTTGCTTCCTCGACAATCTTCTCAAGACGACTACGCTTGTGGCTTCGCTTAACTTCATTTCGGCCACTGCCTGCTCTTTTTTATCCACTCTAGGAACATCCACATATTCGGTTATGCAAAACCACCGTGCACCCGAAATATTCCACTCTGAGTAGACGAATCCATAGGTAGACTGACCATTTCTAAATATATTTGTTTTAAGAAACTTGCATACTTTCTGCTGTCTTCTCATTGATTAGTTACCAGGACGACTTGGACCCGGAATGTGTTGGAATCCCGTGAAATCGGACAGCGTCTACTCCGAAAGTAAAGGCTACTCAACCAGCTATATAAGAGACTCCAAAGATTTGTGTCAATATTTGGAGCCTCACTCGAGGTTTTGCATTTGGGGCCAATGTACTCGGCACCAGAAAAATGGCACTAAAAAACAAAGTTATTTCAGTGGTCTGACGAACCGTCAACGCGACAACTTGCCCTATGACTAAATGCCCTGTGTGACGAACTGTCTTACTACCAATTGACCTGCTATGAATTGCCCTACATCCGTTACGGATATCTGTTTTGCTGTTGCGAGGATGTGCACGGGTTCGGTGTAGAGGGTGCTGACGGCTGTGTAAGAGCTAATGTTTGAAATATATTAGTAGCTGAGTTTAAAACCTTGTGTATTTGCCTACTTTTTATCGCTCCTCGTTTTGGGTTAGTGATGAAAGTTATTCACCAACTTGCCTCTGTTTTTACCTTTACTTCGTTAAATACCATACTCGTGGCCGATTCTCAAAGCTTAAAAGGAACGCGTCACTTTACCTCAACAGTAGCGAGTTACTTTTCTCGTTACTTTGAATACCAAGAACGCAACAGCTTTTGTTTTAGGGTTCATTTATTTCTTTACAGTAGTCTTTGCAACTGCCTCTCGAAGTTTTCATTAGCGACGTTTCCCCGCTCCTTTTTAAAAATACATTTCCAACGTCTCTGAAGGGTCGTTCTACTGACGCATTCGAATGAACAGCAGTGCTGTGTTTATGGAAAAGCTGATGGGTCTGGGATTCCCCTTTTTCCTTTGTTCTCTCTGCTTCCAAAGTTCGAAGCTGCCAACGGATTCTGTGCCTTTCTGTGTTGGCCACCTCCGAGTATGCATTCGGTCTGTACGCGACTCTAGAAGGTTCATCCAACGAAACATATTGTGTTCTCTGGGTGAAGGACATTCCCAGCTGTAGAGCTCGACTGGTGTGTTCAGCGGTAAATGGTGCTATACTGTCATACTCTATTCAGATTTTATTTGCTTCTGTAGCAATACACGCATACTCAGGCTAAAATTAAAACGAGTTCAGCGTTGACTGCAGTCGATAACAAAGTTCAGTGACCTTCAAACGTGAGGAAGGTGAACGTGAGCAAGGCGTGTATTTCTCACGAGCACGAAAAGTGCTTTGTCATTCATCGCTCTAGCAGAACCAAGCCAGGTGCAAACGCTATAGTGTGAACTTTCTGCCGTCGTATCCTCCGCGTATCCCCGTAAAGTGAACAAGATATGCCAGCGCTCTTACAACGAAGACAAATTGTGTTTTGGAGACCTCCTTTTTCGCCAGCCGGTAAATAAAAAAAAGGCAGTCCAACAAAATCGCTCCCAGGCGGATTTATTTCCCCTACTTCGGTTACTGGATCACCAATTATATTCGGGCGCGCGGTACGGAGCTACGTTGCAGCCCGCTGCCACGTTGTCATCTGAGAAAGAGGGAGCGCTTTGGAAGAATAATAAGAACCGGGATTTTGAAAACGACAGTAACAAGAGGTAATGGCTTCTCTCCCTCGTCCGTGAAGTGCGATCATTATTCTGGAACGGGGTTCAGAGGGTGTTTCTCTTTTGATCTTCGCTCATCCAAGAAAAATTGCCATCATTATATGACTACCTTATATCAGCGTATGTCTCCAAAGATGTGCCATTTGTCGGGCCAATTGCGTTCCTCGTAGTGATCAAACCAAACGGAGAAGTAAAAGAGGTAGCAAGGAATACGTTAAAACAGAGCATCTTTACAAATAGAGCTTTGCGTCTTCACACTACGCATTAAAACTAGAGCTGGGCAGTTTATCGAATAACCTTCTGATTCATCGATTAATGTTTTAATTGCGATCAATGGCTTTAACCGGTAAATCGGTTGGGTAGGTGTTACAAAACATTCGCGGAGAAATGAAAAGGTATGTTTTACAAGTTTGCGTTCATGTTTTTATTTTAGGAGGCAGCACTGTAGTCTTCCGCGGTACATCTCTTTAGCATTCCGTATTGCTGCTGGCCAGAGCGATTGTGAGGCTAAATTAATAGTAGAGATATATCTCGCGAGATTTAGTAAAAAGAAGAAAAAAATGGAGTTTTGACCATCCTTGAGGTACGCCTAGGGGTCAACACAACCGATTCATCGATTATTTAGTCGATTAAGGAGTAGCGATTACTTGGGTTAAAATTTAAATCCACGGCCAGCTTTACTTCCAACTAGAGCACGGAGCTCCGGGAATACCGCGCGTTTGCACCTTCTCTCCCTCAGTTTTCGCAGTGCTTACTTCCTCGTAGACACGTTCAGTGTTGTTATTGGGACCGAGTGACGGCACTCATTTCGCCAGAAATTAACGTCCAACTAGTCTAACCGAACGAACTATAAGCGTGCAGTTTGACTAATGCGGAATTCCCTCGATAGATGTGAAGCCATCCAACGGCGCTCCATGGTCGCGCTTTTAGTGCGGTAGATGCGAGTGCACACTTGAGCGCCCACGAAGATACCAACAAAACAGCGCCGACAAAACCGCTCCAAACACGCCGAAGGAATTCCCCATTAGCGTCCAAGCTCCGCTTCCCCCGAAAATAGCTCGCGTGGGTTTATCTCGATACTTCTAGTGTACTTCCCGTGCGTGTTTTCCGTAAACGAATCCTCGAAAACCGAATGACATTGAATGTAACACACAAAAGACGACAAGTGTCGCGCCTCGATCAAACATTTGTTCGTATGTTCGGCACGAGAGGTGTTGGTATGAACAAGGACCTACTGTAATTCTGACATGCCCACAGAATGGCTCCTTATGGGAGACGCTGTCTCCGAAGTGCCTCGCTTTGCTACTGGGGGCGCTCGGTAAAGGCTTTTCTTGGAATAACTGTATAGGCTCTGCTTTCAGAGCCTGAGTACCGCGTTCGTTTTCTTTTTTGCAGCACACTCCGTATTGGCGGTGAAGCGGTCACGTGCACCAAGCTAGATCCGCCCTTCATGCGGGAAAGCAACCTTGAAGGCGTCGAGTTTCGTTTTGCGTTTTGCGAAACATACATCCTATACACTCCGTGCGGGAACTATAGGGGGCGCTTTGAAAAACGCGCGCAGCGCCGCTAGCGGGGGAGCTGGCGTTCGACCGTGAGGCGCGTTTAGCAGCCTGCGGCGCCTTTTCGCATGCCAAACTGTGGCGGCGGAAGCACGCACGGACGAAACTTTTGCTTTTTGAGCCGATACGTTGAGAGTGACGTTGCATGAGTGCTGGGGCAGAAGGGCATTTATCTGTTCTCCACTTCTTACATATTGAGTTTTAGTCGTTATTCGGGGGAATTTCTCTAGTGGCGGCCAAAAAAGGAGTTGGAGCAATTTTCCGAAAAGCAAGACGGCCGCCACCATAATTGCTTTGAGTGGGAAATTTATTTCGCTCGTCGCTGTGAACGTAGGACTGCTGGAACAATGATATTGGAGGCGAGTGAGATGTCCACAAAGTTTCTGCACGAAGTGTGCCAAGTTTCAGTAAGACAGCAGGTGTGAAAGTTGTTTCTAACGAATGAAGAAATAAAGCTGTACGGTATATCCAATATTGGACCCAAAATGTTGCGTTATAGCGGGCTGTGCAAAGTGCAGACTTGGGCACACAGGTGCTTGGACTTGACAGTAACATGACACAGCACTTATTATACAAAAAAAAAGGTGGCATAGGGAAACCAGGTGAAAATTTGGTTTGGGCGGCGCAACTCAATGGGAACCGGTTTTGACCATGAAAAGGCTGTCAAGAGAATACCACTGGTCGGGGGAGGTGGAGACTTTAGAGGTAGGAAGGGACTAGTGGACTGTACTTCCAATTGAAACAACTTTACGAAAGGTGGTTCCAAAGCCGAGAAAACGAAGTTGTCGGCAAACACACGGTTTGGCCGCCAAGGGCTTTTGCGGTCAGCTGTTGTGTAATAACCTGTTGTGCGAGGTGCTGATTTTCGGCCCACAGGTACTTTGACATGACCGTCACTTGGCACAACACTTATTATAACAAAAATAGTTGGCATTGCGAAACCAGGTGGAAATTTAGTTTGGGCGGCGTAACTAAATGGGAACTGGCTTTGACCGTCAAAGGCTGTCAGAAAATACCACTCATCGTGGGAGGTGCACACTTTACAGGTAGGAAGGGACCAGTGGACGGTACTTCCAGTTCGAACCACTTTGCGATAGGTGGCTCTAAAGCCGAGAAAAAAAATTGTTGTCTACAGAACTCGGGGTGTCAGTGTTTCCACATCCAAAAGGAGGCTGATCAAGAAAGAAAGCACACCACATAAACTTCCGTACTCAAACGCCGATTCTCCAGTGATTCCGAGTTTCATGGTTGTTTTCTTTAGATTTATATTTGTCACTTTCTTTACCGTTCAAATCTTTCTTCGTGAAGTACAGATTGCGTGCCATACTTGTCCGGAAATATCATCGACACGTACGATGGGGACGAAACTTCTTTGGAGGGCATTCGTCCAACGAAATTGGCACTGCATACCCGCGAGTGTGGGATGGCATTTCAGTTCGTCCCGTCGGCGCTGACACATGTAGGCGTTACTGGAACGAAAACAAGCGCGGAGCGCAAAGCGGCAGTGTAGAATATGTCAGCCGTGCCGACACAGTGGCAGACATGATCGGGACACCAAATTTCTCGCGTCGTACGGCACGGCTCCATCGTTGTCGCTGTCCCACAAAACATCGGCGAGGTGAAAAACTGTGAAACTTTGTCTCCACGAGATACGACGCATAACTATTGAAGCACTTAATGACGCAGCACAGGCAGCACTTCATGCTGTGAACCCAGCGCAACAGCACCACTCCGACTTCAACGCGTACCAACGTACGCGGCGTGGTTTCGGTTTCGTTTTCTCTGGGGTGCTCACTGCCTACCTTCGGTACCGGCCGCGCGGCGGCGCGCCAGTCGCGTTGCACGGAGTGTATACTAAAATACGGGGTGTTCCCGAAAAACATTTACAGTTTTTTTTGTTTTTTTTTACCGCAAAAATAAACTAGGAAAAAAAATCGCTGAACGCTCATTCTCTGCCCAAAGGTAGCACTAGAGGTTAGAACAAGATGCCAAAGTTTTAGAGCGAACCGATATTTTATTCAAAAGTTAAAATTGGCCCCATTTTTGTACTGAAATTTTCAGAAAATCACTTATAACTTTCGAATAAAATCTGGGTTCAGGGCAAAACTTTGGCATCTGGTTCCAAAGCCGTTTGTAATGCGATAGTTTGGTCTTTTTAAGGGGATTTTGACAGTCTGGCAACCACAGCCGCGTAGACTGACAACCTGGGGATGATTACTTCCTTCCGCTATTTTGGGGCTCTGACTCATAGCAACTCTATGCCATTTATCGGGAATAAACAAGACAAAGAAGTAACGTCATTTTGTGTTATCGCGAAATCCGCTGGTTCTAGCGGGCAACAATAGACCGATCTCACGAGGAGTTGCGTGACGCCACCGCTGCCGCGGTGCATTCTGGTACCTGTAGTTCTCCCCAGCTCTCCGGCCGCGTCGGCGCGCATTGTACGCCCGGCGTTTGGAAATTTTCAGGTTAGCACGAGACTTTTAGCCAGGTGTTAACTCATGGTTTTCAGTCGGTGGCTTCACATGTTGTACGCCACGGAGCTATAATAACAGCACCAGGCAAAAAGGCTTCGGATATTATGTCTTCCCGCAAGAAAGAAGCATGGCAAAGAAAGGTCGACAGAGCCGGACAGAGCGGCAGGAAAAATAGCGTTTTACGATTTGTTTCACGATTTGCTTCATAATTTATATCCAATTATTGCACGTCAGCTAAAATATGTAAGATTACAGGGCACGAGACATAGAGCGTGCCGAAGTGTTCCGTAAGCTGGAATCTCTCGACCATTTGCTCCGTAGCGGCCTATTCGTTGTTCTATCTCAAATAGGACCTCCACACTGCTTTGCGGAGGCCGTTTTTAATACACTTCTTACTCGGCGTATTTTGGTGGTTATAACTGTTATTGCGACGACATGTTTCAAGCACAACTGCGCTTCAAAAGATCAGGACGATCACTAAAAAAGAGTAGCGATTCCCGATATGCACCACTTGATATAAAACAACTTTTTTTCGAAAGCAGCCTTCATTTTTTTTTTTTTTTCATACCAACGCGAAAAGATTACATAATCCAATCTAGAAGTGCAACACGATCTTACCGCCAAAAATGTAACAAACGAACCTCAATCATTTTGTGGTGGTCTATTAGGCTGGTGTTACTGATCCATTCTTCACTAGCACCAGTCGAGACCGCAGAAAAAAGCTTCCCCCGTCGAGCGACTGTTAGCGTTCGGATCTTGCGCAAACAAAATAAAACTGAATAGAAACTGTGCCCCAAAAATCATCTCCACCCCAAGCTTTCAGGTATCTGGCATGGTTGCTTCTTTTTGATAGATGCCAATTATTACGGCGAGTCAGGCGTGGCATGGCCTTTCTGCAGATCAGCTCTTTGTGTGCAGGCTTCTGCCGCTGTTCATCTGTACTCTGTCGCACAGGCTGTCAACCAGAATGAAACAACTTTTAGAAAACTATCGCTGACCGAGAAAGTCTATTTAGCTCCTCTTACTTGATGGCTCATTGAACGTTAAGCACAAGACTGACCACCATCAAGCTCAGTTTTTCATCTCATTTGATGCTCTTCCGTGGTGCTACACCGAGCCGATGGTCCCTCGAATTTTCTTGTTCTTTGCTATTGGACTAGATGTTCACTTGTTTGCAAGGTAATTGAGACGTCCGAGGAGTCAGAATGCTCGAGTAGTGGCGCCGTTGTTCTTTTTGTTTTGTTTTTTCCGCGGCCGCAGTGGGATTACCCCGTGAAAGGCAGTGGGCTCACGCGTTCACGAAGACGAAGAAGCAGACGACGACGAAGCAGGCGACAAGGCGATTCTATAGCGATAAGACGACTGAAACTGCTTTTCTGCACTCGCTGAGGGAAGTAAAGCATCACAAACAACACAATCTTATAAAGTAAAAACATGCAAGAGAATCAAGGTGATACCGGGGCGTGCCAAATAATAATCTATGTTGATGTAGCACGTACGCGCAGCCGTATGTAGCCGGGAAGGGATGACTACAAGTAGCATGGCGGCGGCACCACTTCCGGAATGCGCGCGCCTGCGCAGTTCGCTTGGTGACATCGGTCTATTGCTCCGCCCATTGTGCAAACTCTCACTGCATACAAACGGCTCTGTCTGGTTCGGACCTCTAGCGCTACCTTTCGGCGGAGAATAAGATTCGGCCATTCATAATTAATGTTTGCGGTAATAAAACAATGTAAATTTTTTTCCAACACGCTGTAGAACGAATTGGATGGTTCCTTGACTATTCAACATTATGTGTAGCCGCTGGATACAGTATAATTGCGTTGTTTTATAACGCGAGCGATGCTTTAAAAGATGCTTTCAAAGTCTGGGAAGCAGACGACACGGAGGACGATCGCAAAGCTCGCGCATCCGGGGCTCTTGCAGAAGCGACGGTCGCTTTCCGCAGTGCTGCCTTGGATCTAACATGGCCGTCCTGGAAGTACCATTGCTGTACTCTGATCCGCAAGGCGAAGCATATACAGTTACTCTACCGCCGCCGCGCACTCTGCGCCTTCGATAAATATGCGGATACTTTAGGACAAAATAAACCTATGTGCAGCGTAGTGAAGTCACAGCGTGACGAAACGTTGCGCCCGCGGCCATGTACAACAACCTGCGCGCTGGTACACCTTTCGCTGGGTAGGTCAAGATTAGAGTAAGTCGTCGTGTGAACAACTATAGCCCCCTCTATACTCACAAAGCCTGGCATTTCGAGGACGGAGCCATAGAGTGCCCTGTCGCAAATTTGGAGCGCGAAAATCTGGTCGCAGAGAGCATTTCTGGTATTCAGCGCACAGCTTTTGCAGTGGCGAGGACCAGAAACATGGTTTTCAAACCCGACGAAAAAATAAGCGGTAGCGCGAGGAGCGCGAGGAGCACAAGCGGGCATTCCATCGCTCGGGAGAAGTATGTTTCGGCGTCTCGGCGCAGCGGGGCGCCCGCTACATGCCTCTCCTCTTATTCGTTGCCTGCCCCTCTACTTTTTCACTTTTGGCGACCCCGTCTCGTGCACTTTTAGAAAAAAAGGCATCTATAGTCCTCTCTAAAGAGAGGAACGATCTTGTAACCTATGTTCCTACATAGAGGGAAAACTTTCGTCCCTAGAGCAGGGGAGCAAAGTTCCTCCGTCGCCTGCATCTCATTATGGCGGTCCCGAATCGAGCAAATCGAGCTCAATAAGACTTAACGAGGACATTACGTCTCTTGTACGGGACGAGAGGAGCAACAAATAAAAGCGTAACATGAGCTTTCCGCGAACTGTGTTTATTTCCGAAGCCAGATTCCCCACGCAGGCAAAGAGACTTCCGTTTCAAAAGCCGTTACTCAGTCTTCTCGTCGTCAGCACTGCGATGTTAAACGGGGACAACCGATACACTGTTACTTCACGTACTTTACGTTCTACTTTTGCTATTCCTCGAGTCACAATTCCTTCGTCAACCGCACATCACGGAGGAATGGTAAACCGATTCGCCAAACCAAAAGCCGCTCTCAATAGAACCTAACTCGAAGCCGCTGTTGCAAGATAACCAGAAATTATCGCGTAGTGTGAAAGGAGGTTAAATCCCTTGGCAGGATCAAGCAGAATAATTTCAAGTAGCTAGACTAGGTGACGCTAAATAACGCCCAATTCATGTTCTGCCAAAAAAAAAAAAATTTATTTGCTTCCGCCATTATTGCGCTTTGGGATCTTCGGGAACCTTTATTATACACATGCAGACACATTACGTATACTACAAGCATCAGCTGAACGTATGCATTGAGCGCACACACATACAGGGCACATACAGACATCAGTACAACAGCACACAAACCGGATAACTACTTCCGAGCTCTGCCTTTCCATCTTTTATACTGGTCGTTTTTAACGTGCGGAATTTCTCGGTGACCACCTAAGCATTAAAACATATTCCGAGCATGTTGATTTTTTCCAGCAATGTCATACCTCTGAGAGTATTTTGAACGGCTCAGGGAATGAATCTCTTAGCAATAAGTAAACGCTCATACCGTAATTATGAGAAAGCCAATAAATCAAGCCGCTCCAATGCGGTTCCAAGTCACGCGTTTGTTTCCCCGCATGATACTTCGTCGCCAGTGTTTCTATTTTAGTGATTGTTTTTCTATTTGTACTGTTCGTGTGCGGCTGCAATTTTCGTCTTGAATTAATCTCTGTAGAGCGGATATGCACTCAGCTGGAAGTGATGCTTCACGGGCAGAGAAATTGCTTTTCGATGAACTGGGATGCTGTAAAAGCCGCGACTTGCGGCAGGTGCTAAGTTTACGGAGCTACGCCGTGGCGAGCTCGAAAGCTTCCAGCTATCATCCCAGCGCGCCACTTGGAGGGCAGTTTCTCCAGGAACCGTAGTATGGTTTAAAAAGAAAAATGAAGGGTAGCGGTTTTTGTTTTTCGATTGTTTTATTATCATTTTTAATGCTAAAATTCTAAATTAAAAATATACGTACTTTCCGTCATATTGCCATACTGTTCATTCCTTTCCCCAGAGCGAAATCGCTCTCGGGGAGGAGACAACCGACAGTCACATTGGCCACTGTACGATAGGATCTACGGTTCAAACCAGCGTTCCAACATCCACACGTCGATCGATTGCACCTAATCCCTAACCTGCGACAACCCGCCCACTCGGATCACGGCCCGAACAGCGGAATCAATACCCGACAGTTCGTCTTGTTGTACAGCACTGATACGCGAACACACGCCAACATCGGCGATAATTCCAGTCTTCTGTTCACAACGCACAACACTGCCTTCGCGATGTTGCTGCTATGTTGCTGACACGCAGAAATACAGAACCACGTTGTCTGTCGGTTGGCACTCGGCATCGGAAAACAGAACCGAACTCAGGACAGAAGGCACCCAGGCACCCGGCCGCAAAACCTGCCTGTCTTGGGCGCAGTTTCCGCGATTTCCGTAACAACATCAACGTCGACGCATCCACTGAGGACACATGGTTTTGCGTGATCCGCATGCTTTCGCGTGGGTTCCGTATTCCGGAGATGGCCATCTTAGCCCAGCGTCCGTAGCGCTGCTGGCACTGCTCCAGAACTTCGCTGTTTCTAGAAACTTCGTTTGCTGGTTTGATAACATTATTGGTAAAAACGTCAATGCAACCGAAAGGCTCTGCACGTTTGGACTGGAGACGGAATTACAGGCGGCCTTCGCTGCCGCTGAAGCTTAATCAATTAAACAACTTTTATTAGACAACATGTGCGACGTGCTCGAAAAACGAAACGAAAAGAAGATGAGTCGGAAGGGCGGAAGCTTTTTCCCGGCTGCCTGGAGAAGGAGAAAAAACGTCTCGTTCCTCCCTTCTTTTCGTGTCCGCATGGGGGCGCGTCAGTAGAAGGAAGGAAAATGCGCTGTTGTTACCTGTTTCCTCCATTTTTTCTCAGAATGTGGCGATCTGCTGGGCTTTGTCAGTATAGAGGAGGCTAGGGAACAACGCATGAACGGGGCATCAGCAAGCACGAGCCTTTTTTCGAGCAACAAAACCGGATACTGTTGGCTCCAGTGAGCTGCAGTGACTATGCGAAGTACAAGTTCGTCTGCTTCTTGCACGGGAGTTGCGGTACCGGCAGAGCGCCGAGCTCTGGCCATGGCTCTGAATTGGTTGACCTCAAGGCAGCTATAATTAAGGTCGACCCACCATTCTGCCAGTCAGAGCCAATCAGAGCTCGGGGTTCTGACGTCTCCGCAACTCCTGTGCAAGAAGCAGACGAACTTGTAGTCCGCATACGGAACGAAGCTGTGGAACACCTCAGATCGCCGCGCTTTGATTGGAAGGATTAGTGGGTAGGCGCAAAGGCTAGCTGATGTTGTCTCTCTACCCACCGTCTCTTTCCAGTCAGAGCAAACAAGAGCGCCGTCTGCTCCTCGCGTAGTGTTTCGCGTTCGAAGGCCGGACACAGGCTTTCGGAGTCCGAACGCTAGACAATACGCAAGGTACAGACGACATGGCGTTCGGCCTTCGGACACTTTTTTTTTTGTTTTGTTTTTTTCTCTTGTTTGGCTGTTTGTTTGTTTGTTTGTTTATTGAGACGTATGGTCTGTCTAGTAAAACTGGGCAAAAAGGCATATACCTTCTGCCTGACGTGACCCAGTTAACACTTTACATTGCTCAGCAGAAGAAACAAACCTTAGGGAGCACAACAAGCGCTTATAGATAAAAAAAAATATAACTTATTTTTAAAGGTACACACATAACACGTAAAGACGTTTGTAAAGAAAAATACGAATTCAATATGAAACAAGGCTTCAGTGAACATACGCACATCTTAATTCAAGCGGACAAGTGCGAACTATTTTTAAAACTATTCTGTAGGAAGTCACAGAATGTACTTTTTTTACGTTGTTCTTAAAGCTGACGATCGAACGTAATCCTGCATTACTCTTATAACGTCTGGATGGCTTTTCAACCAAATTTGGTGTCAAGTACAATAACTGGTGAGCGCCGTAATTCGTTTTCAACAAAGGTTTTCTATTGCCGGGATTCAAATTAGAACGCGAGTCCCCGCGAGAACCGTCCATCGAATGCCGCATGGTAAGAGTTCAAGGAGAAACGTGGCAGGCGGCATTCGAACCACGGATATTGCGGTGACTCGTGTTTGCGGGCTCTCGGTTGTATGATGTATGAACTTTGTGACCCCAGTTTAAAAGTCACGTCCAAGGTTATACGGAGTGTTGCAACGGAAGTATGTGCCAAAGAATGTTAATCGGTCGCGTCTTTCTTACTCAAAATATAAACTGAAAGCTTTTTTTTGTATTAGGTATGAGCTATGTGACCCCGGCTTAAAATTCCCATCCAAGGTTGTACGGAGAGTTGCAAGGGAAGCATGTGCCGAAGAATGTTAATTGGTCGCGTCTTCCTTACTCGAGATATGAACTGGAAGTTTTTATTGAAACACTTGATCAGTATGAAGCAATTTTTTTAAAGGTGCTGCATGTTTGGGCTTTGAGGTTGAGGCGAAGGTAGCTAGCCTATCTATCAACCCACTTATGATGTCTTTGCTACCCTCTCCTCTCCACCTCTCCCTCAGTTTCTCTAGCACTGACGTCACACAAGCTGGCGTTGTGGTGGCTTTGCTGCTGGGCTCGTACTTTCTTCAGCATGCACTTCGCACCACCGAATTTGTTTTAGAGCATAGCTCTTAGCCGCCCGTTTCCGGCTCAAGCGGCGTCGCCGTCGCCGTCACCTCGCGTTGCATTATGGGACGTTTCCCGTAATGACGCCACACGATACGTCACGTGTAACGTCACGAGGATCACGAGCGACGTCACGAGTGACGTCATCAGGGTCACTTGGGTGACGATCGAGGAGGAAGGAAGGGAAGGTGAGGGGAGAAGGAAGGAAGGAGGAGGGGAGAAATTTCAGGAGGAAAAAGAGGATGGGGAGAGGGAGGGGGAAGTGGAGAAGGAGAGGAGGAGGCGGAGGGGAGGAGGAGTAGAAGGGGTATACCCTCCTCTTCGTACCCTCCCCTCCTCCTCCTTAAGAGCTGCGCCCTAATTAGGCATTACAGGAAATTGTAAACGTCTTTCATTTTTTTCTCGTCGAAATCATGTAGGAATGACCACCAGCATGGTGCAATGACGTCTTGCGCATGTCATCTATAGACTGAGCTCAGGAAATTCTGTGCCCATTGTGACTTGGTCCCAAGTTCGTACAGAGTATACATTTCGTCTCCTTCCCGATTACACCGTTTCCTTTTTTATGACAAGGAATCCTCCAACATAGTTTACAACGCTCTTCAGCAGGTGGCACACTTATCGAAAATCGTGGATTCTTTCTTCGTATCCTTCAAAGATATTTTGATTTAATGTTTCTCGTCGAAGTACACTATCATCGAGTTCACCCTTAAGGCACGTGCACGTACTGGTTATTGATATAAGTCCACGTCATCTGCATGATATTTGTTGAGCTATGAGGGTCGATTATGTTTTAAAGACTGGTAACTGTGTACAAAACGGAAACACTTTCCATTCCTCAGAGCAGCGGGTGCAGAAGCCGGATTGCTTTTTACCAATCCTGATGTTTGTTTTAGAAAACTAATACATTCAGGGGAAAAGAATGAAATGACAGACTCAAATTGTACTCATAAAATCGATGTAAATTTACCATTTTGTATCGTGCCGATGGAGCTTTTGTACGGGCTAAGAAATAAACGTTTCCAACAAAGCGCAAAACGCTTTTTTTTTCTTTGTAGTATTAACGTTTTATTGAGATCTGTTCCTGAGGTCATTTGCCAAACGAGATAACAATAAACTAATATAAATTTAAATAACGCTTCATATATTTGCAGTTTTATTTTTTCGGGGAGTATGGCTGTACAATGTGGAAGTACACCAACAATTCTGCCGCAGGCACGTAGGAAGGGGTGGGGGGGGGGGGGGCATGGGGCTTGGGCCCTCCCCCCCCACGAAATCTTTCATTTAGCTGGGACCTCCTCCCCCCTTCCCCCTCATACAACATTTTGTCATGGGCGGGCCTTCCCTCCCCCCCCCCCCCCCGAAACAAAATCCTGGTTACGTGCCTGATTCCTAATGTTCTACGTTCTTTCCCTAATTCAATCGATATGGGTTGAAAATGGAGAGTTTCATTTATATTTACGCGTTTACTGAACGATATGAATAAAATTGTCGTTGTTTTTGTTTCCTTCATATATAAGCCATTTGTTTCCTACCACAAAAAACATTCTAGACAATATAAAGTTTGCTTTGGTTATTAGGTTCTCCGCATTCACGTCACTGTGGAACAGACTGGTGTCCTTGGCATACAAGACAAAAAGGACATATTGGGAAATATTCGCAAGACCATTGGATTCTGTAATTAAAGAGTATTTCTGGAAAAAAAACTACCAAGACAACAAAAAAATAATATTTTCAAGTCCCTTCGAAGAAACAGGCAAAACGGATATTGGTCTATAATTTGACAGGACATTTCTGTCGCCACCCTTATACATCACTGACACTTTGGCAGGTTTCATTTTTTGGGGAACTTTCCGCGTGAAAAACAGAAATAAAAAATATGTACATGGCGTGGCGTAATTACATCAAGAACAAATGTAATTGGTTTAATGTGAAGGCCATCAATATTACAAGTTTTGCTGTATTTTAGGGCCATAAATACGCGAACAACTTCATTTTCGCTTGTTGGATGAAAAAAACAGGGATTCACTAATCGTTTGAGCAACGCCATTCACTGCAGCCCCGCAGTGATGAACTCGAAGCCAGGTGCACAAAGTGAGAGCTAAAACACTCAGCCAGCAAGGCTCCAGACAGCAAACTTCCATTTACCTCGAGTTAGCCGAAATAATTATGTTGTCTACCACGCTCGAGAATATTATTTATCGATTTCAGACAACATCTAGACGTTTTTTTGTTTTGTTTTTTAACATTCACTGAATGCAGTTTTGTAATAATCATATTTGGCCTTTTTGAGTTCCCAAGTCAGAACATTACGATACTTTTTTAAATGCTATCAATTTATAAGGGTTCCTGGTAGTAACAAAATGTCTGTACAAACAATTTTTATGCGTGATCTTTTTAAGGCGCAAAAGTCCAAGGCTTTCGGGATTTTTTTTGTTTTGTATTGTTTTGTTTTTTGACGCAGTAATTGTTTTACAAGGAAAGCATCTGTTAAAGACATTTTCTTAAATGCTAAGAAACGTACCGTAGAGTCACCAATGTTTGCTTGTAACGTACCTGGCGTCCAGCCTATGTCTGCAATCTCGTTTCTAAATGACAGTAAGTTTTGATCAGATATGTGTGTGAAGGAAGAACTTTTTTTATTTTAGTTTTCTTGTTGAAATTACAGGAAGAAACAAAAATTGCAGTACGAGCAGTAATGTCACTAGAAATTGTGCCAGCACTGTTTATTTGTGTACCTCCATTTGTGAAAAAAAAAGAAAAAGAAAAAAAGGTAGATTATAATTTCCGACGATTCCGTGGTTCTAGTGGGCGACGAGATAACTTTTCAAAACTTGCTAGAAGCAATAGTGTTTTTAGTTTCTGTGACAGACTGGAATATTTTTGCATGTCAACATTTAAATTGCCTCGTATGATAGCTCATAAATTATTTGTAGACGCAAATTCTAAATAACTGTGCAATAAAGAGAGAAATTTGCCACACTATATTGAAGGCGAAAGAAAAACAGAAAATAATGTATTTTCACAATTCACGCTCAAAATGTTATATTCCTCTGTAATTTTCGTAAACGAAAGTAGCTTTTCGCACTGAAAGTCTTCATTTAACATAATTAAAACACCACCCCGTCTGCGTCCACCTCTATTTAGAGAAAAATTATTATAGCCTGGTAAGATTAACATATCTCGGTCAGGTTGAAGCCAAATCTCGGAAAACATTATTGCATCAAAGTTAACTTTACACATCATAAAAAGAGTTGCAATGTCATCTACTTTGTTTCTTGCGGAGCGGGTATTGAGACGAAAAACAGTGATATCTTTTTCACCAAATCAAGTCGCAATATTAGTCGGTAAAACTAATTCGTAATAGTTCATCAACAAAACAGAGAAGCATCAGCTTTAGAAATATTCTAGCAAATTTGGGCAAGGTCATCCTCATGGGTGATAGTGGCAACGGGAGCGTCATTAGATTTTTCCGCCAGGATTTTGCAGTTTCGGACCCAGACATATCGCCATTTACACTCTCGCTTTCTAGCCTGGGTCCTTCCCAGTAGCCGTTTCAGAAGAGGGCATAAGTGTCCATTCACAAACACAGGCGTGGCTGTATCGAAGCGATGATCGCTAGTATAGTGATTCGTTTCTTTTTCGCCTTTTCAAGAATCAGGTCGCGCCTGTGTCTGTGCTGAAATTGCACGATCACGTTACTTTTTGTGGTGTCTTTAGTTTGCATAAGGTGACATATGTCTGTGTTCAAAGTCACAATGTTGTACCCACCAGTTCGTCGATATAACTGACTAGGTTCATGACGTTCTATTTACTGTCTTGTGGAATCCCCTTCTTCTCTAGGTTACGATTACGGGAGTACTGCTCGCGTGGAATCAGTCTCAGTTCAGTTTCTCGGGTGCTCTTGAGCATGAAGTCATACTTTTCTTAAAGACCGGCAGTTTTTTTTTTCTTGTTTTTGTTTTTGTTTTTTACTCCCGAATTTGCAACCTCGGTTGCCTTCAGCTTTGCTTTCATGTCTTCATAATCTTTGTTGATAAATCCATGCTAGAATTTATGCCCTGAAGTTCCGTCTGAAGGGTACGAAATTCCGTCCTGAAATCGAGTTCAAACGTCTCCCGAAACAACATGTGTTATTTTCTTAGATCCTCTGTAAAGGGGCTGCGCAACAATGTTAACGTTGAAAGAATTTGCATCTTCTACTTTTTACATTGTTTATCTTGTCACAAATGACAGAAAAGAGACCTCCTTTCTTCGAAATGTTGCGATTCTGCCACGTAATCGCGAGGCGAAAATTAGAATATCCCCCGACCTGCAGCCGCGAGCGGCGGCCATGAGAACCACGCGGCTTGACGTCAATGGCGGACTTATGATAGCAAGTTGTGCAAATACCTGCTCGATAAAAGGTAATATTTTTATACATCTTGTCGTTTTAACACGAATATAGATGCGTCATAAACCTGGTATTATCGAAGGAGAAAAAAAATTGATTATATGGTGTTTTAGTGGGCCATCTATCCGAGGACACCAAAACCGTCAGCTCTATCTGCTACCGCGAACAGCCGCCAGAAGCCGGAGGGGAACGGGGGCAGAGCCGGACGGGGATGGCCGAACCCGTACGTTGGCACTTTCTCCTTTCGCCATGATGATCGCGCTGCGCAAGCACGCGGTCACGTGGTCACGCGGGGATGAGTTCTCGCTGTTCACTGATAGCTCTAGAGTCTAGAGAAAGAGCTTCACCAGAATTCTGCGCGTCCCTCATTCACGTCACAGCGAATGTGACTCGGAAGAGTGTGAAGGAGTTGAGAGGTGCCGAAAACCTCAATCTTTGTCCATTTTTAAAATAAAAACTGAGACATGCAGGCAAATGCGGTTTTTTGTTCTTTACTTCAGAAAGGTCGAGACACCAACTCCCAAATTATTTAAGCAAAGCACTGAAATTGTCACAGCTCCTTTGATTTCAGCAAGCAATTTAGTTGTGTCCTTGTTCATGACGAAAATAAGGCTCAATAATAATAATTTAGACAACAAAAACAGGGTGCCAACAAAACGCTTGGCAGCAGCGGCGACAGCAATACACAGTGGATAAGAAAAGTAAACAACAATAACGAACCTGCAGTGGTCGCGCAGATTATTATAAACGGCAGCTGCCAACCACGTCTCGGCACGCACGGACAACTCACAGAAACTTCAGCTCGCCACTCCTAGAACTAACACCTTCAAATTTTCTCCGTCCAAGTTATCTATATCAGACTGGAATTCCTTCCCCGACGACATCGTAATAGTAAAAGAGTCCATTAGATTTCGTTCCGCAATTGCCACTCTTTACAAAGAGCGGAAAGAGGAAAGGATTCCTAACTCTTGTTGACTTGTATGTATATTGTTGTTCTTGCCGCCCCCCCCCCCCTTATGTAAAGCCCCTACCGGGCGCTATAAGAGTATATTAAATGAAATTAAATTAAATGTCTCAGCGAGCCGTCTGCTAAAGTGCCGATGAGAAGTTTAGCGCCTCTTTCTCTGTAGATAGGTGTGGCTGGGGGCGACAGTCAAAAATGGCCATTAGCAGCTGCACACGTCGCCCGCGCTCCGTCGAAGATGACCAGCACGTAGTTGATTCCGCGCTGGCCTTCCTTGTCGTTGATAACTCAGTGAAGATGCATGAAAACCGCCTGTTCTAGGCGGTATCAGAGGCAGCCTGCAATGGTATAGATTTTAAGAAACGATACTCAGCGAGCCATCGCCACTGCCAAAGTGCCCATGATACAATAACAAATCAACAAATGAGCTCCGAGAAGAAAAACAATTTTTTTAGCAAATTTAAGCAAAATATTGTATGCACCAATATCTGTCTTGGAAACCATAAAAAGATTGTCATTTTGAGGATGCCATTTATTTAAAAGTGACAGAATGTTACATTAAAAAACCCGGCAGCTTCATATGGCGCGCGTTTAAAGAAAATTGGGTTGTGTGTATGTTAATACAGCCTAGAACTTGGTCTGCCTCAACGGGCGACGAGTCTCCCAGCTGTAGATGAGCAATTTAGCCAGTGCAGTACAACCGCTAGCCTGGGGTCTTTGGCGCGCGTTTACATTTTGCTAGCATAGCGAAACTTATATATGAGGCTCTGTCTGAGTTAAGCTTAAAAAAATGCATATAAAACTTTTTTGCAAAACGGCTTTCACGTACAATTTTTCAGATCTGTGCGTTTGGACTTCTTATTTTAAGAGGAGTGCCAAATGTTCTGGTCCTTACGTCCACTTCATGAATTATTGCGATACGTAAACGTGTATCCTTTCCTGACTATTTCCCTCTGTCCTTCTCTAGCAAACGAATGGTTACCGCGTGCGAGCTTGCACAAATACCGTGGCTTGCATGACGTCCGCTAGACACTAAGACCGCTACATAAACACCTGTAAACGCAGTCCCGCCCAGTCTTGGATCTAGAAAAAATGTAACATATATATTTAAATTCTAAATATCTCAGATCATAAGCGGCGTATTTATATGTTTATTATTAAAAAAATGCCCGTGGTAGCTTCTTGTTGATGAGATGCAGCCGCCGAATATATCATTTATCACCGACGAGAGAAAACGCTACCAGTCAAAAACAATTTCATGGCGCTGCTTTTCGGAGTCTTTCCGTGAATGCAGTGTCAGAGCGTCATTACTCATGAGGCGAAAAAATCTATATTCTTGAGTTTTCTATTGTCTTCACACAACAACGCGTTTTTTTTTTTTTTTAAGTTGTTATGTATATTATGTGCTTCAGCCAAGACTTTCCAAAATCCCTTAAAAAATGGAGTAGTTGATCAAAAAAATATATTTTCGGGAACTTCTAGGGCGGACGTCAGGGATAGCAAAAAGGGAAGCATACAAATTGGCTATGTAACTCAATTGTATGAATTATCTTTTTGTTTAGCGCCGTTTGGTGGCCACTACCACGGTAAGTTTGTAACTGCTCGCAAAAAGATTTCCTATATGTTTTTAAAGGGGAGAAAGCGTCCTTCTTCCACGCTCTAATTCACCTTATGATGTACCGCAGAAGAGCCTAGCAAGCTCCTTGCCCTAGGGCACATCTTTGCGGCAGAAGCTCTCGAGCATAAAGGGAAGCTGCCAACGCTATCAACTCGCGCTTCTAGCATTCGCTGCGGTACAACATAAGGTGAAACAAAGTATAACTCCTGCAGCGCGTGAAAATCTCAAGTTTTGTTTTCTGAAGAAATGCAGAAATGCGCGTGATGAAAGCATCTTCTGCGCTCCTCGTGCCGTTTTATGCAGAAACCCTCGAGATCCATTTACGCCTCCGGGTCCACCGCCTAAGTGGGACGTCGCAAACATGACTCGTAGCAATGCCACCTAGAAGGTAAGGCCTGCGACTTTCTCCCCTACGTCATTCCTAGTGGACCCATGCAACGTCGCCTACTTTCCGTCAGTATCACCGAGAGCGCGTTATGCAGCGTGTCAGAACGAGCGCGACGTATAGCGCGCGGTGACTCTCGTCGAACTTCGCCGTGTTTGCCGCTTGGGGTGGGTCGGGGATCCACTAACGATGACGTCACGAGCAGGCCTTGACATCTAGCTGGCATCGCCTGTGGTTGTCAGGGTCGACGTGAGAGCGGCAGGGCGTCTCCTTTGAACTCCCTGCCTTCGCCTCGCGCTCACTGCCTTCTGCACGTGCGCCCTCGGGGTTCCCTCGTCGACGGAGCGTTATCGGAGGTTTTCGGAGACAAAACAACTGAAACTCGTTCCTGGCGTTTTCATCCTGTGAGCGACTGCAGAAACCACTTCATTCGCTTGATATTAAGGTGAAATTTCGAGGAACTGCTAACCTGGAAAACATAATTCTACGATTTCTATATCCTGTCGAACCGAACCGAACCGAAAAAACCGCAGCGAAACCGTTACTTTTTGAACCAACAGGAACGAACCCGTAACCGGAATAAAGCTGGTTCAGACAGTTGCATTTGACTGCGTTTGACTGCGTTGCGGCAGCGAGAAACCAGGACATCCCTGCTGCTTATATCGCGTGCCAAGATGATTCCTTGGATTGGATTCCACGCTCCATACGAAGCACAGATGTGCCGGTGACAAGCTTTCCGCACTCGACGCAACGCAGTCAAACGCACTCAAACGCAAGTGTCTGAACCGGCCTTAAGGCTTTAGACTTTTAGCAAACCGTTTCTGTGTTTCGCGTGCCGCACTACCGGAGCCTTTGAAGCGTGCTTTTAAGCGCGCGCCCGGGTGATACCGGGACCTCGAGGCGCGCGCTTAGAATCATTCTTCCAACGTTTCGGTAGTGCGGCACGTGGAACACGGTAACGGTTTGCTAAAAATTTTCTATTTAACCCGAATCGGAACGGAATCGTAATCTCGTTTCATGTTGATATTTGACATTTATTTAAGCTCAGGATAACCGCGGCGCTGCAGGAAGGCAAGTCGGCTATACCGCGAAGGTCTGCGGCGCCGAGTCTAATCACGATGAAATTGTATTGAACTGATAAATTAAAAAACAAATTAGAGGTTACCGAGACATTGGGAAACGGTTCGGTGTAATAAAACGGGTCGCGCATTCTTGCGGGTGGCGGCGCAAACTCAATTAATCATTCACCAAGGTGGTATCAGCGATATGTACAGGGTGTCACAAAAGAAAATTTACACGGTCTTTTTTACCGCAAAAATAAACTAGGCATCGCCGAACGCTCATTCTCTGCCGAAAGATAGAGCTAGAGGTCACAACCAGATGCCAAAGTTTCAGCCCGATCCGATGACTCAATCTAAGTTATAAGTGATTTTCTGAAAATTTCAATGGGAAAATGGAGCCCATTTTTGCCCGTTTTCGGTTTCTGGCACCATAGAGCCCCATGTGTTTGAAAACTCCGTCGGCCGCCATTTTCCCATTGAAATTTTTAGAAAATCACTTATAACTTTTGATTAAGTTATCGGATCGGGCTGAAACTTTGGCATCTGGTTGTGACCTCTAGCTCTACCTTTGGGCGGAGAATGAGCGTTCGGCGATGCCTAGTTTATTTTTGCGGTAAAAAAGACTGTGTAAATTTTCTTTTGTGACACCCTGTAGTTTAAGCAACACTAGCGGTTTCCAAACCCCGGCCCGCGGGCCAGATCCGGCCGACGGAAGTCTTCCGACATGTTCCTCGGACGGCAGAAAAAAGGCCATCTTACAAAGCTGCCTTAGAGCTGAGGGACAGCGAGTATTCCAAATGCGCAAACGAAGATACCAGAAAGAGCAAGAGGAATTTCGTTGTTACGCGGGTCCTCTTGCCTTAATATTTATTGAACATTTTCGCCAGCGTCACTCTTCTTAGTCACTAGCTTCATGTGTCTGAAGTAATGTTATAATTTCTTTGCGCTCTCGTGTACATTGTGCTTAGTGTCCTTCGTCACAACTGTTGCACATTGTCAGCATTAACTTATTCTCATTCTTCTTTCGCACTGGACGAAAGTGCCGAATCTCCCATGCGCTTTGATTTGCGCCTGGTGAACATTCTTGGTCACAAAGTTTGTGTAAGTGTCGAGTAGGCTGCGAAAGAAGAAGCGAGGACTGGACGTGCTGCGAGCGAGAGGAAGAAGTTTAAAAAACGCTGGATAAATTATGGACGTCACGCGCTGCGACTACCTTAATAGACCGATCTCATCAAGCGTTCGGCGCATGCCTGGAGCCGCCATAACTTTAGTTCACAGGAGACAAACGGCAGTGCACGAGAGGGCTCGTGCCGTCTCGTGCTCTGCACGCGCAGAGCTCCAGCCAGTTTGTCGCATGTGCAGAAAGACTAAAGTTCCCTCGATGCATTGCGGCAGCGGTGGCGTAGTCAAACTGGCTGGTGAGATCGGTCTATTAACTGTCGGTCTATTTTTGTGTTGGGCAACAAAGCCTTTCCGAAAGTCAGTCTACCCACCGTATATGCAGAGTCAAACCCGACGCTCTTTGCGGCACCACACAGCTTTTCCACACCAGAAAGATCGGACCTCTTTGAAAGCATAGAGCTGGAAGGAAAAACGATGTTGGTCCTTCTACCATAGAGTAATATATACAAGGTAAAAAGCTTGATAATGTGAATGCTTGGGCTAGTTGGTAATTCACTCTTGGACTCACAGGCACACTCGAAGGAAACAGCGCTGCGAGTCTGTTTCCTTCTGGTGTGCCTGTGATTGTGACTGTATAACCGCGCTGTTCCATCCAAGGTAATGAGCGGACACTGCCATAGGCCACAGAGACCCAGAAAGACCAGTAACAGCTAGCTCTTCTAGCGGGCGGCAGTAAACATAATCTGGTTCCGGTGCCGGTCAAGTTAGTTTCGGTTTCGGTTTGGGCATTTCTGCTCCGGTTCTCCGGTACCCTTTTCCTTCTCATTTTCTCCCTCTCTTTCCTCCTCGCCCCTTTCCTCACTAGGCTCTCGGGAACTCCTCGGCTCCAGAAACCGTTTCTTTTTTTTTTTTTTTATATTGACAAAGTTTTATTTTAGTAGCAAGTCCTAGGACCGTGTGCTAGCAAGCACACGGTCCTCCGTACATCCTCAGGGTGTCCTACAGTTTGTAAGCCGCTCAATAGACCTTTTTCGTGTACTCTCGTCCCCAGCCACCAGATAGGCGTATCTGGTATGGGCTACGAAAAAATACCAAAACGTTTCAACCTGTAACCAGTAAATAAATATAGGGGAGCCAAAACAAGAATGCGTGACGGTTACGCTTATATCATAAGTTTATTCTACTGGTGTGGCGACGGCAAAACAATGTTTTCGCCCATACTGGAAGTGACGACAATTCAAGATGGCGGCGCCTTTGTGGAAAAGGTCTATAGGTTAATTCCGCTCGATTAGGCTGCGCTCCGTTCGCTCCCCAAGAAATCACACAAGGGGAAGTTTGGGAGTAAACGTAACTTGCTTTAATCTTTTCTCCGGTTGCCGGGTGCCTCTCTTGTTCTCGCGCCCGGGAGACGGCCTGGCTGTCCTCGCTGGCCACTGGCCGCCGGTCCTGAAGCAGCGGAATGACAGGCAATTACGACGGCCGTCACTCGACGGCCCACTCCAGCTATCGGCTCCTGGCGTCCTCCTTGCGCCTTACCTTCTTTTCCTTTTCTCGCGCTTGCCCCCGGCAGGCCCCCGCTCGCGCTTCTCTCGGCCGTCCTCTTCTTCTCACGACGCCCCCACAAGTATCATGGATGTCCTGGGTGTCCTGTGGACGTTCATATATATGGTGCTTGGGAACTTCATTAAATATCTGAATTCGATACCGCGTTTCGCAGAACTTTCCCCCGAAATTCTATGCATGCGTTCGTCGTATTCAACTGCATCTTTGTCCTCTTAAACTTCAACCAGGCGCCATTAATCCTGTGGTTTTTGTGACGTATGATATCAGAACTATTTAGTTGTTTTAAGCACTTTAAATAATTATAAAGCATAACGATTTGAAAAAGTAAAGACTCCTCACAGAAAGAGTTCTAATTACTTTTAACCAAATTACAGAAAGGCGCCACGTAGAGGAGGGCATTAAAAGCATTCGACTTTAGCGTCCTCTCTACATTTACTATATTACTCTATGCTTTTGCATCACATTTGATTCACGAAATCGAGGGTGCTCGGTTTATCTTAGCATGATCTCCTGTCACCGGTATTCTTGTTTAAGTTTGAGAAAGTAAAGAAGTCTTCTTTGTGAGTCGAAGCCGAAAAGATGTGTTGGTGCGCTCTCCTTACTTCTGACGAGCTTAGTTTGGTAGCAAAGAAACAAAGAAAGCTAGTAATAATACTTTGACGAGCGTGTTGGGACAGATGTAACAGTAAGAAAGTGTACAAGACATGTACAAGCATGAAAGCTTGTACATGTCTGTTTTCGTTCGTCTGTTTGTTTTGTGCTTTCTTACTGTAACAAAGCTAGTAATTATTACAGTTTATGGGGTCGAAAATCGGGAATTAAAGGCCAGACAATGCCTACTACGAGCGAGGATTGCGTCGACCGCCTGAAGCGAAAGAGGATTACCTTGCGAACCGCCACAACAAAGATCATCAACGAGATTGGCGTCTGCTGGCCACGGATCCAACCGACATCGGTGAGCTCAAAGAAACATTTGATATTCTTCTACTTAAGGAGGCTACCCTGAAAGAGCTGGACAAGGAAATCGAGCTATCTGTCGAATATGATGCCTTAGAAGAGGAAATTTCTGGTGCGGAGGGGTACGCGGAACGGATCAGCGTAACTAAGACACGACTCAACCGCAAGCTGAAAGTCCAAGAATTTTGGAACGACAGGGCGTCCGGTTCTTCGACGCAGGGCAGTGGGTCCGGACAAACTCCAGTTGATCACGGCCAACTCCCTACAACAGCAAAGCTTCCGAAGCTTTACTGTTATGCTTTTTCGCTTTTTTGAATAAAGTAATTATGGCAGCAGCGTCGTTGTCAAACTTATCATTGTACCCTTTTTTTGTGAGTAAAGCAACACCCAGTCAACAGGTGGTCTGGTATCACATTACAACAAAACCTAATGTCCCGCCAGAACACCAGATTTCTGGTGTAGCACCAGAACACCAGATTTCTTGTGTCATACCCACACATCAGATTTCTGGTGTCACACCAGAACACCAGATTTCTGGTGTCACACCAGAAAATGTCCCAAATCACATCTGTGAAAAAGTCTGGTGTAACATCAAGTCACACCAGCCCTCGAGCTGGTGTATTTTTCACTAGGGGCAGTGAGCAGAAATGCAAGAAGGTAGGCGTTCCTTCGAACTGGAAAGGCTGAGATTGGCAAAAAGACAAGGGGTAAAAATGAAAGTAACTGAATGTTATGAAAAGATTGGTAGCTTAAAAAGAAAATGTTTTTTTTCTATTTTGGGGCATTTGGAAGGATATTGGCGGCGACTTTGCAACTCTTGCCGAGTGTCAAAAGTCGCGACTTTGATAGAAAAATATAGTAAACCCACAATCAATGTAATTTTACATGAATTTCTCACATTAACGAGAATGTCTTGATTGATTTTAGACTACTTTTATTTTATAACTTGGTAATTAAAAATGCTGCAATCGGCACCAGTGATGATATATAATTAGCACACTTTTGATTGTCATACATGTTCGGGTGTTTAAAATTAGATCATAAGCAACAAATTATATTATACCTTAAAATATTGCGAATTAAAATATCTGAATTTTAATATTATTTTTATTAATACAAATCGCGGCAATGTATGCCCCCAATTAACGCCACGATCAGAAAAATACGCCACTTAACCACAGTAGTATTTTCAGAAAGGTATCACTTTTGTTTTTCTTTTTAGTATATGAAAAAATCTGACATCGTTATCAAGACAGACAAACAGTCAAACACTGGATGCAATATAAAGTCCTATGGTCACGCGTTGCTATAAAAAAACACACACACTTAAGCTGTCTGACTCGGATTTCGTCTTTGGGTTGTTGTAGTGAGAACAGCGTTTATTAATTTATACGTTTTTGTGTACATAGTGTAAAAATTTGATTTGTTTTGTTATTCTTGTGCTGGGAATAATGTTAAAGCAATTAATCATCTAAGTACCCAAAACCCGTTAAAAGGTCCGCAGTTCATTATTTCACATGACATTTAGCGAGAAAAGGCAGCGAGAACGCACAAATAGCAGCAGTGATTTTTTCAACAACAACAATATTCTAGTTACCTCCAAGGTGTATGAAAGAACCTGTCTTTAAAGGGATACTGAAATCTCCGAAATATTTTGAAGTGCCTGAATCGAACAGGTATGTTACAAAATAAAGTTTCCGCGAACAATTTCTTTAACTAAATAATTACGATGTGAGACACATCTTGAGTTATCAAAGGATTCAAAATTAAGACTTCTATCGAGAAATTAAATCCGAAATAGAGGTTAGTTTCGGTTTCGCTCCCGAATTAAAACGTGCCTCCTGGAGTAAGCATTACGCTAAACACCGTTTTTGTTTTCAGGATAAAGAGGTGACCTGTGCTTATAACACCCTAGCTTCCTCGTATTACCAGAAATAATTTGTGTCGCTCAGTGAAGCCAGCACACTAGACAGGCTCAGCTGTGGCACGCATCTCCGACCCTCACTAAACCCGCGATTTTGAAAAATGAGTGGCGCCACCTATAGTAAGTTAAAGTCGCGAAAAGACGCTTCAAAACAACCAAAGAAGAACCGATGCATTGGTAAGTCAGCTCTTGGCCAGGGTCGCTACGGTCGAATATGGTCTCGCGACAGTCTCGCTACAAGCACTCCAGAACTCGTTCACTGGTAATCATAATACACAAGGCATTGGCGGACAAATCTTTTGTTTCTACGCATCCCGGATTTGCAGCCCGAGTGCTGGTCCCAATCGGAGAAAAAGGTTATCGATTTCTCTGGGGAGAAGCTCGGACTACCGCTGGATGTCAACAATCTTGAACTCTCTCATCGTTTGGGTCGTTCTTGACCTGATAAAATCCGACCGCTTATGTGAATTTTCTCCGGTTTAAAGCTAAAACTACAACCTTGTAATCGGGATCCAAATCAAAAGGTTCCCATTTTGCTGTTCGAGAAGACATTTCGCCCTCTGTCCGCTTGGCTCGGAACAAGCTGTTTCAGTTTGCAAAACCGCAAAACGCCCCTTTCAAGATTTACTTCGATAAGCTCCGAGGGCAAAACACATGCATTATCCGGCTTCACACACTGTAAAAGATTCGACTGCATAGCTACATTCAGCACAATACTGCTCGCCTATTAATTCACATTCAACGACGCGCACCATAACGAAAAATTCTTTATATCGGGTGTTATGCGGAGGGCAAGTTCGTCTGCTTCTTGCGCAGGGGGTAGCGGTGACGTCAGAACGCCGAGCCCTGATTGGCTGATCGCGCCCCCCTATCTGAGCGTCGTCTGCTCGCAACATCGTCTGCGTCTGTCTTACGTTTCCTGCGACTTTCGGAAGTGCAGAGGCCAGATTCACAAAACGATCTTACGCCAAAAATGTGTGTAAGACAAAACTTATCAACGAATTCGTATTCACGAAACGAAATTTTCGTAAGTTTTGCGCAGGTTACGGCGAAATCCTACGACAGCTCCGAAGCTGTCTTACGCACTTCTTACGATCAACTCAGCATGGCCGACAGCGTCGCGGTCGCGACGACCCACGGACGTTTATTTTTCTACGTGAGCTTCTGACGCGTCCTCACTTCAAGCAGCAAGAAAAAAGTAAAAATTACTTGAAACAGAGCACGACGAACAAGAACGCTGGATCCACAATCACCAGGGAAAAGCTCCAACGGTCACGATTCCTCCGAGCGCGACCAAACGAGCTGGGCAGTTAGGCCTAGCAGGCATTCCGTGACTCGGCGACCGTCTGCCCACGACCGGCTGACGTGCTGAATGGAATATGCCCGCGCGACCCTTGTGAACACTTCCCGTGTTATACTTTGATCGCTGACCTCAATGATTAAGAGGTCAATTTCTTCCTCTTGTTATCTCCTTGTTTCTCGAGGCAACGGTGACTCGCCGGTGAAAAAGCGGTGAATCTCCGACAGACGCAGGAAAGGTAAAGCAGCCATCGCTTTGACTAGCAGACGTTAAGCAGACGACGTTAACTGCGCCAACCCGCCGGCGCCGTTAAAGAGTGAGGGGTCTCGCCGCACACGAATGGAGGGAAAAAGTATTTGGGAGGGAACTTGCGGACACTAACACGCTCACTCTCGGTTCTAAGCAAACAAACCTCGGTGCCCCGGGACACCTCGCCAGTGAGTCCATTGACTTCCCTCCTTGATGCGCGTCTGCTAGTTGTTAGACAAAAACAACGTACCGCTCGAGTTATTTCGTCTGCCCTCCATTAAAGGCGAAGTCGAGTTCGCTCCGAAAGTCGCAGGAAAGGTAAGACAGACGCAGACGACGTTGCGAGCAGACGACGTTGCAAAGGAGCAGACGACGCTGAGATAGGGGGTCGCGATCAGCCAATCAGGGCTCGGCGTTCTGACGTCACCGCTACTTCCTTTCTCATGCGCAGAAGACGAAAATGAGCCTACTTGCGAGGCGTATTCCCAAATAAACGAAGTTTCATGCAAGAGGGGGAGGAAGTGGGCAATATTTTTGTAGATAATAACTCCGTTATTACTGTGCTGACTGAGACATGGTTGAGGCTAAACAGTCGAGATGACGAGCTTTTCCTAATCATCTTAGTTTTTGTATCTACCGGTGGGACCGGCCAGTGCAACACGGCAGTGGTGTTCTTATCGATGTTAAAAGGAACTTAACTTTCTCTAATATTGAGTTACAAAGCCGTTTAGAACTTGCTTTCGTTTGTCTTTTTTCAGCTAAATTTAAAACTGTACTTGCCGTTTGCTACAGACCCCCAAAAGAGTGATTCTACGTTCACAAGTGAATCGCATAAACCCCTTTAAAAATTACTACGTGCATTCAAAAAGCGAACCTACTGTTGTTTGGGGACTTTAAGTTTCCTAACATAGGCTTGTTTAACAGCTACCGCATCACGAGTTTCCAGTGAGTTTCTTGAACTATGTTTGCTATTTAACCTAACAAAAGTAGTTGAACGCCCAAACCGTTGTGACAACATCCTCGACCTTGTACCCACCTCCTCTCCCAGTCTTGTTCAGTCTGTGGCCATAAATTCTTGAATGTCCTGCAATCTCTTCCTATTTTGGTTAGAATGCCTATTAAAACGCAATACGCAACTTTCTATAGAGCTGATTTTGTGTCAATAAATAGCCATCTGGTCACTTTCTTAGACTTATCAGGTCAAATTTAACATAGAAAGCATAGAAAAAAAACTTTATAAAAGAAATTAACTTAATTATCTTATTCAGGCGTTTGTACCATGTGTATAAATTCGAGGTGATGGCTGTCGGCTCTGGTATAATAAAACACTTAAATTCCTTGACAATAACAAAATGCGTTTCTTTCGGAGTGCAAAAATGACCAGTTGCTCAAGTACCAGGGACAAATACTACGCTTGCCTTTAAGAAATATACTCGTCTAATGAAATGATAAACAAGAAAAGCTTGTTATCGGGACTTACCAGCCATTCTTCAGAACAATCGCACGAAGTTTCTTTTTTTTTTTTTAGAATATAATGTTGCCAAAAAGCAAAACTCACAAAGTTCAATCCGTTGATGAGAGCGGCAACCCCGTTTAGGAAAAACTGTGGTCACATGTCATGAAAAATTTTTCGCTTCCATTTTTAGTTACGAGAGCTCCCTAAATGTGCCCGTGCTTCTAACTGTCCAGTACGAGCATATGACCCCTATCTGCGTTTCCTATGCCGGTATTGACGCTGTCATCGACGGGCTGGAGCTTTCGTCATCCTCAGGGTCAGATAATATATCATCCACAATTATAAAAAGTACGAAAACAGTATCTAGTAACTTTTTGCCTCTCATATTGAATCAATCGCTATCCGAAGGTTACCTTCCTTCTGATTGGGAAATCGGCAAGATTGTTCCGGTCCATAAAAACGGCGACCACTCCTCGCCTTCTAACTATATCACCCCATTTCATCAACTTTAGTCACATCGAAACTTCTCGAACATATTATCAACTCTCACATAATGTTTCATTTAGATTGCAATAATTCCATTTACCAACACCAACATGGTTTTCGTCGAGTATGTTCAGCTAAGACACAGCTGTTTGAATTTACGCATGCCGTCCATCGTCATCTTCATTCTCGTAACGAAACTTACGCAATATTTCTGGATCTTTTTCAAAGGCGTTTGACCGTGTTCTACATCTCCGTTTAGCTTCTCAACTTTCTCTCTTTTATTTAGACTCACAAGTTTTATCGTGGATAAGCAGTTTATTCTTTAATGGCCTAAGAAATTTTATTTTTTTAACATACGTATTTGTGCAGACGAATGTGCTGTATCGCGAAATCAACTTACCCAATGACCAAACTCTCTTTCTAAACGACATTGCAATGAGTATCCCAATGGTGTAACAACTGGTTGATGTCATTAAATAAATCAAAGTGCAAACTAATCCGCTTTCCTCGAAAGTGAGTCCCTTCTTCCTTGCACTACACGCTAGATGACAAGAATATTGACGAAGTCAATGAGTACAAATATCTTGGTGTCGTACTAACGTCAGATAGATTAGCCGCATCAACTTCCGAAATGTTTTGAAAACACTATTCACCACGAAAATCGAGAGTGTCCAAACTTCAAGTAAATGACAAGGTTCTTTTAGAAAAGGTCAACAAGCAAACGCATTTAATAGCTTTTTTCTACAGTATTTACTTGCGATGATGGCGAGGTACCCGAATTCGATGAATTCACCACGATGCCACCAATTGTTGATGTGAAACTATCCCAGGAAGGAATTTGCCATTGATTCTTGATATCGATCCAACTCAGCCCGGAGGGCCTGACCAAATATCAAATTCGTTCTTGAAAAGGTATGCTGAACGGTCGTCGAAGTACCTATTTCTTGTTTTTAATAAATTGCTTGATAGCTCGTCCGTTCCGAGTTACTGGAAATTGGGTAAAGTCGTTCCAATATTTAAGGACGGAGACCCCTGCAGTGCACCAAATTATCGACCAAGTTCCCTAACGACTACCCGCTGTAAAATATTAGAGCACATCATCTCCAAGCATACTCATATATTTCTAGCTCAGCACGGCTGACTTAACTATGGCCAACGCGGGTTCCGAGGGGGGCTATCCACTGTTACCCAACAGACGTATATAGTACATTTCTTTTCTAAAATACTAGACAGTAGACGATAGATCGACGTCATTTTTCTTTATTTTTAGAATGCCTTTGATAAAGTGATCCATACAGAATGAATGTGAAAACTAAGACTTATGTTAAAGAATGAAACACTGCTAGGATGAATCGAGGCGCTTTTTTCCGGTAGAAAGTAGTTTGTAAGCATTGAAGATCGCTACTCGGACCTTTCTGCCGTTCATTCCGGGGTACCACAAGGTTCAGTACTCGGGCCCCTACTCTTTCTGATTTTTTTTATAAATGATCTGATAAAGGACACACCTGTGCAAGCTAGGCTTTTTGCGGATCGTTGCATTTTGTACACCAATGCCATACCTGCGTCTGACCAAATAAATCTGAGCACGTCTCTACATAAATTTCAGGAATGCTACAGGAAATGGCAAATGTCTCTTAATATAGGAAAAACGGTCTGCATGTCAATCAGACACAAGCTAAAACCACAAATATACCCTTACTACCTTGATGGTGTTCTTCTGGAAAGAGTTGATAGCTACAAATACCTTGGCGTTACTATTACCAGTGATCTTCGATTGAACATGCATGTAACCAATATAGTTAAAAGGCTAATTAATACAAGACTGGCCTTCTTACGGCTGTCTTTGAAATTGGCCACCACTGAAACAAGACTGCTCTCTCATAAAATGCTGATACGCCCTTTGTTCGCGTATGTGTCTGAAGTATGGGACCCCCATACGAAATAGCTTATCCTTAATTTCGAACACGTGTTTAAAACGATTAGCCTTACGTTTTAATTTTTCGAAGTATCGTAGATTAGATTCACCAGCAGAGCTGAAAGTTCTATCTAATCTTCCCTCCCTTGAGTCAAGACGAAAAAGCAAGCGTTTGAAGTTTATTTTTATTATTCTTTCTAAGTCACTGCTAATAGACCCATCAACTTACGTGACATTTGATAAATCTCGTATCACTCGGAACAAGCACTCGTTCTAGTTTAATATGGATTGTTTAAAATTTTCCTTTTTCCCACGCACAGTGAGAGAATGGAATGTATTACTGAAAAGTGGTCTTTCACTACCTGAATCTGAGTTGTTTTTATCTTATTTAGACACAACATAACTACCGTATATGCCAATATATACACTTGTTTGTGCATTAGATGAAGCTTATTGTTTATATTGTTTGTATTTTGTGCACCGGCGTTTCTATGCGTGCTTCGTTTAGTGTATTATTTCTTTTCAAAATGTATTTTCAATTATCACTCCTATTGAAGTCCTTAACTTGGACTAATAGCATGCCAAACAAAGGAATAAATAAAATTAACACCGTTTCTTCGGACCCAGCAAGGACCCTTTGTTACATTCGGCTTGCCCTAAGTACTGCTCCTTTAAAACTTAGAAAGCTTGCCTACGAAACTTTTATTCCGCCGAAATTCGAATGCTCCGCCGCAATCTGGAATCCTCACCAAAATTAATTTATCACTCAACTTCAAGCAGTTCGAAACCGACCGGCATGCTATATTTCTCCTAACTATGATTATACAGCCAGTGTCCCTCCAATGAAAATATGCCTAAATGTACCTGTTCTCTAGGCACGCCGCAAGGTAGCACGCCCTTGCTTACTTCATAAGCTTTATCATTGTCATCCCGAAATTAGAAGTTAATTTTTCTTTTTAATCCCACACGGTCCTCTCATCGCCTCAATAACTGGTGCAATTTTCAACGCATATCCGGTTCGAGTAACACTTTTAAAAATCATTCCTACAATTAACATATGTGGACTGGGGCGGATATCTTCTAGAATTGCTCGTGATAATTCCTGACATGGGTTTTTTAAAAGCGCCATCATACTGCAATTTTGCTCTACTGATTAGCTTTTCAGTGTTGCTACTTTCAGCTTTTGTTAGCGGTAGTGTGTGTTGTTCCTGTTCCTTTGTATTTTGTGTTGCCAAAATTTAATTGTATAATTTTTGGGTGGCCCCCTCTTTATGTAATGCACTCACACGAGGGCCCTTAAGAAAAACAAAATAAATAGACATTGAAATGACATTGAAAAGCAAGTGTGACACCAGCTGTCAGCGAGAGCTCTGCGAAATCCCCAGAAGTATCAAGAGATGTTTCCACAAATCTTCGAAGAGGAGGTGGGACACGCGAAGTATTTAAATAACAAAGTCAAAAGTGGTGCCTCAGTTACGCCCGTGCAACAGAGACTTCGCCGTCTTCCACTGACAGTACAGAACAAAGACTTCAATGAGTTATGGCAGGGGTGATCGAGATGACCAATGCACCAGAATGGGTTTCCCAATTTTCGTTGCTTGGAAGAAGACGGGAAAAATTAGACTCTGCGTCGATTTACTAAAAACAAACCAAGCAATCGTCATTGACGCTTATCCACTCCCACACCCTGAAGAAATGTTTCACCACTTAACTGGAATGATTGTGTTCTCCAAGCTGGACCTCTCATCGGTCTACCATCAGATGGAGCTAGCGGAGGTGAGCAGAGACTTTACAGCGTTTATAACGCACGACGGACTTTACCGCTACAAGGGTGTTTGCTTCGACCTAGCTGGGGCAGCAGCAGCCTTTCAGAAAATATTGTCAGCAGCTCTAAAGGGACACCAAGGCCCTGTCTACTACCTTGACGATATTCTTGTCGCAGGGATATCACAAAAGGACCGTAATGAGAATTTGAAAGGAGTCCTAGAAAATATGGCAAAAAGTGGCTTGAGACTCAACAGACAAAAATTTACATTTTCGGTCACGGACTTTGGACGCGTTGGACATCAATTATCCAAAGTAGGTATCAAACAGCGGAAGGGACACTCGACGTTATCAGCAAGGTGCCATTCCCCACAGGTCCCAAGTCCCTACTGTCCTTGCTCGGGTCGCCTTCTTAACCCTTGAAGGTCGTTCCACAATATGCAACAGTGATTGACCCGCTCCGCGCCTTACTACACAAAGGTGTTACGTTTTCTTGTGGGCTGCTGAATAATCACGTACGTTCGAAGAGGCCAAGAACGTGACCAAGAACTGTGCTCTTTGATCCTACACTACAAACGACCGTAACATAATATGCCTCCAGCAACGGACTGGGAGCTGTCCTAAAACAGGTGTCAGAACGGTGGCGTTCGCATCAGGGACATTGAGACAAAGAAGCATGCTCTACAAACATACAAAGAACAAAAAAGAAGCATGCCCTACGATGCGAGAATTTGTTTATAAACCAGCAAGAGGGTTCTCACAGCATGTTGGAGCCTGAACTAAGCTCGAATCAAAATAAGAAATATTTGGAAATACAAATAACGGAATACATTTGAGTAAGGCTGAAATAGAGGCACAGAAATACATTGTTATAAAAACATGATTTTGGATGTTCTGGTGTGCCACTTAAGCCGGAGTTACACTGCTTATACATCATACAAAAGACAGTCTGCATGCAGATTCGAATGCCGCACGGCAATGAGTTTAAGGAGAAACTTGACACGCGGCATTCGAACCACGGATATTACGGTGACTCGTGCTTGCAGACTGTCCTTTGTAAGATGTATGAGCAGTGTGACCCCGGATTTAGAGCATACAAAGAACAAAAAAGAAGCATGCTCTAGAGTGCGAGATTTCGTTTTCAAACCAGCAAGGAAGTTCTCACAGCATGTTGGAGCCTGAATTAAGCTGAAATAAAATATTCACCGCAAGAACATCGTTTATTTTGGGAACTAGTAAAGGAAGCAAACGATTTCCTCACTGCGGCTCGAGCGCTGTTTTATTTCATCATCCCTTATCTTTCTCCCAAATAACCTCAAGAAGTCATTGTAGTTATATCCAATCCGGACGCCTTACATCAGTGACCATATGACGTAACGGCGAAATGAAGTCCAAGGAACCGGTATCTTTTTATCTGCTTGTTCGGCGAGCCGAGAGAGCCACTTTGGGAATCGACTGGAATGGTCGACCATCTAAAGTGTGGGAAAACATTTGTTAACCTTTGCACAATAGGGGAGGTAGTCATGTGCGGTCAGAAACACGAAACGCCCCTGACGAGACTTGGCCTTGACCCTCTGTGTGGAGGTAAACAATTATTTTTAAATTGTAATGAAGTTCATCGGCCCTAATTCTTAGTATGCTTCGCGCTACCAGGAATACAACCGAAAATATATTTCGATACAGGAATACAAAATTCAGTTAACAAATTGTGTTGCGATATTGAAATATAAATACATAATGTATTTCTGCAATACTCTCGCGATACATTTGTATCGCGATACTGCCCAAACCTGCCTTGGGGTACGTACAGTACCTTGTTCGATTTTGATTAATGAGACTCGTTGAATTTCTAGTTGTGAGTGGGAATTACCCATGAATTTCGGCTATCTTAAGCGGTTAAATATTTTCGACGCTTCAGACCTTTGTATATTGTCACGACGAAGTGTATGGCGTCGCTAAAAATCGACATAAGATGAAGCAAACATTTCATTTGCATTTGTTCTGTCGAGGACGCACTCAGGAAGAATAGCTTTCCTTTTTGTTTCCAAAGAAAGTACAATTTTCTCTTAAAGGAACCACGGAACGATTCTGAAGTTGAATTACATCCACCGTGCGTCGTACAAAGGCATGAAAAGAAAACCACATCGCAACAATAGAGAGGAAAAAAATGTCTTCGGGCATCAACTTCTAAAAGAACAGCGGGCTCTTTTATATCCTTGTTCCTTCGAAAGCTCTCTGCCTTTTCACTGCGACGCATCCGCGGTACCAAAGCACGTCAGCCAAATCCACGTCGCCTATCGGGTAAGAGTGGACCTCGCCAGCACCGCGATCATAAACAGTAAATTCACGGTTGTCACACCACTCGACTAGTTTCCTTTTTGTTTATTTTTATTTATTTCTTTTTTTTTTTTTTTTTTGAGGCAGCGCACCCGGTCGTTGGTCGTCCCCAGAACTAACTCATTTAAGTTGGTCCTGGTCGTCCCTTGCCCCCGGCGGATTGAGCAGGAGAGCTAAGGCCGTCGTCTGGTTCTGTTTCAGGGTCCCCGTTCGGGGAAGAAGCGCTAATCTGGAACGGCCGGAGAGGTCCCCTTCGAGGGGGGTTGCGGCGGTGGGCTTCGTCCCCGACTCGGCCTGTTTCTTTCTATTTTTTTTTTTTTTTTTTTTTTTTTTTTGTCAAAGGGTATAATGGCAAGCTGAGGACCTCGGCTTGGTTTCGAGCCAAGTCGAGGCAGTGGCGCAGAGACTTGACCGGGGGTAGACGCGTCGCGAAAGTTGGAGCGAAAGCGGCTCTGCAGGTACATACGCTGTGTCCTGTCCAGTTCTCCCTTCGTTTTCGTCCGTGTTCTTTTGGCGTATTTTATCATGATGTAAAACCAACTAGCCCAGCTAGCCATTCTTACCCCGAGTGTGTGTGCTCGTGGATGAGTGTTGTGCCGAGGAGCATCGCACGGAACATCCAAGCACGCACAGACTTCCCCCGTTTCGACCAGCGTCGCGACAGTCCGCGTCACGCGCACCGCTCTCCGGACCCAGGTTCGCACCACTCACCCCTGCAGCATTATATAGTTTTTTTTTTGTCTATTATTTAGTTATATTTTTTGTTTGTTTGATCTTACCATCGTTTCCGCAACATAACTCTAGAAAGATTATGTTTTATGTGTTTGTGTGTAGTTGGTTATCACAGTGTAGGCAACGCCTTTCAACCGTTGCTGTGCAGTTTATTTCTTTGTGTTAAAGTCTCTTGATACTTCTTTTACAAGTAACGACAACCAATACAAATAACAAAGCACATTCCGTTGGAACAAACTGGCGGCGTCCAGTTCAAACCTCTGCTGTGCGCCGCCATTCGCTTCCTAAAATCTGCACCGTCACGCAGTCGGCTATTCAAAGAATGTCGCTACTTGTAGGAAGCTCTTAGATAGGGACTTTACTTTGTGTGAGTAGCACCTGCGCTCTAAGGAAGGCAGGTTTGTTTTTTGTTCGTTTTCTTGCTGCATTTGAATGGGTGTAAAAGCGCCACGCGCTGGAAGGGCAGGAGCTTGTTGGTATGCGTGTTTTGTGTGACTTTTTTGCGTTGCAGTTTTGACAGTATTTCTAATTAACTCGTTTGTTATTGAAAAGCAACGTCTCCGTCTCGTTCCTTGCCCCTCATAGTGAGTTCGTCTATCACGGCGTGGACCTATCGACCGGTCAGCGGTCCTAACAAAATTATAAATGTTGTTATTATTGGGATCGTTAGGATCTTTTATTTTCCGAACCTGTGACACCGGCGAATGTTTCTTAGAAGTTTTGTTAAGGAATGTTCTGATCCACATTTCCTAGCCTAATTGGCGATTTGACGGAAATTACCGAATTTTATAATGTTTTTAATAATGCTTGGAGCCATGCGCTATCTATCGCGTAATAAAAAAAAAAGGAGAGAAAGATCCGACTGCGCCTGCGCTGTCAACCCAGGAGCGTCGTCTGCTGAACGCGTTTGCTCATGGTCGCGCTTTCTTCACGCAGCAGAATTTCGTTTTCCGTACGCTTGCGAACGAATCCAAACGGTTGGAACGACGGGTTGCCATGGCAACGAAACGCCAAACGACCGTTTCGTTCGTGTTCGTTCGCGACGCAAGGAGTTGAGCCAGGCTTAACTTTTTCGCTACGTTCGAGAACCAACGGAACGACCGCGCCGACGGACCGATCACGGGTCAGAGAGAGCTCTGCCGCGCACGTTGCATGACGGTAGCGGTTCCTGTTTTCTGTTGAAAAACATGGCGTCGGTGGTGATCGTCTACGTGGTCGGCGTGGTGGAAGCTTATCGTTCCGCGTAGAGCGCTTGCCTGGACTGTGAATTCTCGATGTGTGTCCCGATGATAACCCAGCATGTCCTAGAAGGGAAGCTCCATCTACTCGTGCGGCGATGTTGTGGCAGCATCCCTCAAGACAGCAGAAACGCTCGTGCCGTTGTGTGTGTTTACTTCGACAACAGTGGTGCTTTCTTAGCAGTTGTGTCTTTGAACATCGCCCGGATTTCTTATTTGGCGCATTCCACGCATGTGCTTAACTTCAAAGTATTGCTGGTGCGTACTATATTTAAAAGTGTGGGAAGGATACGAATTTTCACGCGTTTTCATCGCCCGAGAAGAGTTATTAGTGCTAGCATTTGTGAACGCTGGCAACGTCAATGTGATCGCGAAATCATATTTCTGTTGCTTTGTTGCTGTTAAAATTACACCGTCTTTCGCAATCGTAGAAAAGGCGTGTGGAGAGATTTGTCAACCTTTTTTCATCCATTCTATCCTGCAAGCCTATCCCGAAAAAAAAAATAAAAATTAACAAAGCTAGAGCTTATAAAAAAAGTGAAAGCCGTTTACAACTCCCTGTAACGCCGAATCGGAGCGCAGCTCTTGAGGAGGAGGAGTGAAGGCTACTGAGGGGAGGGTAGACCTCTCCTCCTTCTCCTCCTCCTCCCCTCATTCTTTTGATATGCTCCGGGGGGGGTCACGTGACCTCAGGGGGGGGGGGTCACGTGACTTCGGGGAGGGGGTCACGTGACCTCGGGGAGGCGTGACCTGGGGGATCACGTGACCTCGGGGTGACCTTGGGGGGTCACGTGACCTTGGGGTGACCTTGGGGTGTCACGTGGGGGTCAACTTGGGGTCACGTGACCTTGAGGTGACCTTGGGAGGGGTCACGTGACCTTGGGGAGGGGACCACGTGACCTCGGAGGGGTCACGTGACCTGGGGGTCACATGAACTTGGGGTGACCTTGGGGGTCACATGACCTTCAGGGGGTCACCTTGGGGGTCACGTGACCTTGAGGTGACCTTGGGATGACCTTGGTTACGCCGAAGGCGACGGCGACGCCGCTCAAGCCGGAAACGGGCGCCTAAGACCTGCGCTCTAAAACTGTTCATTTTCTGCTACGTTAGTGAGTGCCAGCGCGTTGCCTTCTTCTTAGGGGCACCGCGGAAACAGCTGACGGCGGTGGAGAAGCGGCCGCCGTGCTGACGACCTGCTGCACTTCTTGCAGTGGTTACAGAAGTGTGTACGTCCGCGCGGCGCAGAGCGGTTGTTCCGGTCGCTCCGGTCACAACGGACGCAGTCGTAGATAATAATGCGCTCGTTGGAAATGTCTGAAAGAGTCGATCGATCGGTCACTATGCCGAAAGGCTGCACTCTGCAGAAGTACCTGAATTACAGTTTGTGCAGTCCAAAGCTTAAAAAAAAACGGCTGATGTTTCACCGCTTCCCCCCCCCCCCCCCCTCCCTCCCCGAAGAACCACGTCGAAGCTTTTGGTGCAGGCTCGTCGATTTGAGGACCCTGGGTCTAAGGTTATCCGCGTATGCTCGGAACATTCGGTACACTGGAGTTGCCATTCCTTGTCCGATTCCGTTAAGAAACTGGAGTGTTCGGCGGAAAACTCGTCGCAGTTTCCAACTGGCGTACCGGCGTATGGGACCTGTCCCATGCTGTAGCTGCAGCGCGACATACCTAATTGAATTTCAGCCAGCTGCGATCAGTCCATTGCTATCGCGGTGATGAAAGGTGCCTATTCAGAAAATAAGTCGGTGGCGTCGGCGGCATCAGCGTAATAAAAGCCAGCCTTCCGGCACACCGCCAGCTCGCCACTAATGCTCCCATTCTCCTATAGCCAAGAGAACTTCCGGTTCCGGTGCAAAGAGAACGTCACGACCGTCCCGATCACGCCGCGGCTCGTTTTGCGGTGCATCCGTTTTCACGGAGCAGACATCCGTGAAAATGGATGCCCGCTTGGCGTTGAGTGAGCATCCAGAGTTGAATGAAAAAGTAAAAAAAAAAAGCCTTTCAATGGTCCCTTTGAAAGCCTCAAGGAAATCTCTTCGTCATCGAACACGAAGTAAAAAATAAAACGCGGGAATTTACATGCCACCAGTGTTTTGAATTAGCGGCGAGATGTTTTGGTGGCGCCCTCCTATGGTTCCTTCTTGTGACGTCATTACCTTGCAAACAACAAGTTCGATGGTGTTTGTAAATAGCATGGTGGAAGCTTGAAATCATTGAGCTCTCAAAGGAACAATGCCGACACCGTCAAAATTAAAGTTCTTTCATTCCTCTTATTTCCGTCGATGATAAATCCCCTTTCCGACGTCATAGTCAGCGTTCGGCCAATCGTGGAAGGCCGACCACAGCGACGCTTTCGGTCCCGCACGGTTCTAATTGCGCCTATACGCTGCAGGCTACCACAGTCCACTGACGAGAAAACGCACAGCCAAGAGCAGTCGGACAACAATGACGTACACTCTCGAAACCAGGGACGTGCGCTGTAAATCGCTTCGTTCGAGACTGCCGCTGGAAATGCCTATAGCAGGGAAATGCACGAAGCATTAAAGAGATTTCCTATATTGTTTCCACTTTCCCGCAACACTCACCACAACCGGTTAGAAGATTCTGAACTCTGCAGACGAGGCTAGGTGTGTGCATGCGCAGTAGGGGTGCCCTCATTGCCGAGAGCGAAACGGAGGGGGAAAAACGGTCCGCAAAAACTCCCTATTTTCTCACTACATTAGAGAGTTTTAGTAAATCGTTCCGATACCTCCGATACCCCTGATAACGATACCCGGTAACGATACGATGCATTCGCTAAGATGGCGGTTGAGTATCAGGTAGCGTTATCGGAGTCATCGGAACGATTTACTAAAACCCTATATTAGAAGAGAAAATTTCTTCGCTAAATTTAGCCGAGCGCCATGGTGCTACGTGAAGGATAAACCCTTAAGGCCTGTTCGCACACGTGCAAACCGAGTACGACCGAGAGAGACAAGACCGGTTTTCAAACCTCCTATGGGGTCTTAGAACCAGCTCTGCAGCAGCGCACCTGGTCCTAAGACGTCGCAAGAGGCTTAAAAACCGGTCTTGTCTCTCTCGGTCGTTCTCGGTCACAAGTATGTGAACGAGCTTTTAGACTGCAGAACCTCACCAATTATGACTGCCGTCATAAAAAAATGGCAAGGACTCTTTTAACGTCCGTCGCCGAAATAGCGTCAGGTCTGTCTATGACGTCCGTAAAACATGAAAATAGATTCTAAGTTATTTCGACGTCCCTCGTGTAAAGATTGGCGTTGGTGTAGCATCTTCCGTCAAAAATGGTGTATTTATTACTTTGACGTCCCCACTTTCGATGTAGCCGTCACGGTGGTAGTTACCTCGTTCTATCTGGTTTCCAACGGTGTTGTCGGTGCTGTGTCCACGGTGTTGATAGAGCCACAATAGAAATAAAGCCCCTCTACCCTGGGAAAAGTGGCGCCATGCATTGTAGTAGAAATGCTCGAAACACGTGCTGCGCGCCACTTCTGGGAAATTCATGGCGTCTGAAATCTTTTTTTTCTTTATTTGTTTCGCGGAAAGTTCCGTGTGGGAAGACAGAGATAAAGGCTTGATGCCTGATAGGGCCTCTGCCCCCCCCCCCCCCCCCCCCCCTCCGTACAGTTCAGCAGTGCAGTACAACAACAGTGGAAAATACATCAGAGAAACAAAATGCGCCATTTACCAAACCGATCAGTTAGTAGAAAATAGACCGAAGCATTTGTGCAACATTCTAAAAATATATAATGAAACTTAGAGTTTCATATACCATGAAAAAAAAAATATAAAAAGACACTGATCATCGAAAACGACCAGGAAGAAAGATAGGCTTCCGTTGTAGACTGCAAAAAATGCAAGTATTCAATACATCACATTAAAATCTGCTACAACACAGTGGTATTAACAAAAAAACAATAAAAGGTTTTTTCTCTCACACTTAAACATCAAGAAACAAGGAATGGAAATATGCGCAAAAATCAGACATATGTATAGCACTCATGAAGTTTACGGCACTAACAAAGATGGAAAAGCAATTTCCCTTGCCACGAGCATCCTTCTCCAAGCACATTTAAAGCTATTAAAAGGTTGATGGAAATCTACGGACATATTTTTTCTATTGAGAGTTTTATTTATCTGGAAATATAGCCTTTGTCGGCCATAGTTAGTCCTTATTGCCGGCACCTTCCTTATTTGGTTTCCAATATTGTACGTGCTCAGTTTGTATGTTGGTGTAGTGTGGAGCTTGTTTAATTTGTAAGAAAATACTCGATCTGCTTTTAGCATATTATTTTTATTAAAAAGTGGTTGCGTGCTTAAATTTCTTCTGTGTCCTCTATAATTTTCATACATACGCAAGATTGTTTTCTGCAAGATAATTAGTTTGTTGTATTTAGTTTCTGTCGTAGTTCCCCACACCAAGATGCCATAGCTCATTTTTGAGTAAAATTGAGGTCCTCAGTGAACCACACCCCCCAAAAATGTTTGCTCTGTAGCTTGTTCCAGCAACGCACCTTCAAATGTTATGTTGATAGCACTGTGATTGCGTTTGTTTATCGGCTTAAAGATAACATATTTTGTTTTACTTGTATTTATACCCAAGCGATTTGTTTCTAACCATTTTGAGAGTTTTAAAAGATAATCATTGGCTAATTTTTCTACGATCTGTTTTGTCTCACCAGCAAAAAATACATTTGTGTCGTCTGCGTGCATTATTAACTGAGGGGATTATTAACTGGCTCATTACTGCGCCGTGCCGCCATGATCTTCCCAAGGGCTGCACGTCGCACGTGCCTCGTGCATCCACGCACCTTGCGCTACTTTTGAAACATCAAGGGGCTTTAAATGATGATGATGACGACGATCGCAGAAAGAAACCTTTCTGCGCGCCATCTAGCAGCAGCTGGGCCAATTATCCGACCTCGCCATTGTTTGCGTAGAGTTTGGGCAAGTACACGAAGCCAGAGCCATGTATACATAGAGTTTCGAGGCGAGGGCAGAGCCAGGGCGTGCACCAGACGCAGTAAGGGGGCTTGGCATGCTCTTTTGGCCAACCAAAAGCCTAAAAGAATCCCCTAGCGGTGGTAGCGAGAAACTGTTTTTGTTGTTTTAATAAGCCCGTAAGAGGTAAATGTAGTAACCCTTTATGGTTGAAAATAGGGTTCACCTGATGTTTCGATCATGATCATGCAGAAGAATGTAAGCAACGAATGCGCCGTTGAACTCTGTTCTGCTCGCATAGAATGTGACCGCTCGGAAGGCAGATTCCCGGCCCTCGGCGCTCGGCGTACGGCTTATGTCGATCGTTCCGCTAGTCGCACTCTACCACCGTGATTTTGGATGACCGTGATTGAAACATCACGTGCACCATATTTTTAGTCACCCAGAGTTACTACGATGAACTTATAAAGTTTTTTTTTCTCGCAACCACCACCACAGTATTATTTCCGGCTTCTGGTTGGCCATATTCGAATTTGTGAAGACGCCCTGGAACACGCCAAACCAGCTTTCGGCCAGTGGCGCCTCCTCATTTGTCTCCTATACTTCCCAATGAATGGCCAAACTCTCTACATATAAGGCTGTGCACAAAGCATGCGTCAGCAGCCTTCGGAGTGAACTCTGCTCAGCTCGCGTCGAAAACGAGAGCTGCATCAGCGCTCGGCGAGGACTCGGTTACAATCACCCGCTCTCTTCCCAAGATGGATATTAATGGCTATACCCTTCGTAACGGGCGGTAGCTTGCGCCACCTAGCCATGGCGACCGCCAATGTTGCTCGATGGACTCTAAAAGGATCTATTTAGCGTGTGCGTGCTCTACAGCTAAACGAATCCTCTCGGACGTGACAGTGACATCGTCCGACGGCAATTCTGCTCTTTCGCACTTTTTTTTTTTTTTTTTTAGCAGGCGCTCGCGCGTAAACATCGACACTCAAAACAGAGGCGAGCTAGATATCCCTTTATTTTTTCACGGCATTTCACAGATTTAAGTGCGTACACAACCTAACATTGAGAATTTGGGATTATTTTGGTACCTTCCGTCCCTTCACTACCATGCACGTGCGTCTTCCAAGTGTCGTAAAAGTCACGCTTTACATCTGGGTCGTGAGTTTGTAGATTTGTATATATTTTCTTTTCCTCTAGCCGAGTCGAGCCTAAATTCACTGGATAGTGCGAAAGTAGCACCACTACCTTCCCGGCCTGCTAACAAGACACGTACAGATACTAACTTACAAACAACCAAAACCTCGCGAGACGATTGGCTGATCTGTGTCCGTTGCCATGGCGATCGCGATTTTAATCCTTCGAACTATTCGAAGCTTACAAAACGTCATTCTGAAATCCGCGCCAAGAACGCCATGGAGCGTCATTGTCCTGAATATGTTTTTCGCCAATATAAACATCCTCGACATTGTGAATGCAGTCAACTTATCAATCATGCCGATCTCCACAAATCACTTACAACGGAATTGTTCTTCTCGCATTTGAAGACATAGATATTATTTTCTAATGTTGTCAAGCACGGACACCCTATGTTGTGGCAGTGCGAAGGAGTGCTTTTGTGTATAAAGCAAGCTGGTCCCGGGACTTCGGCAAGGCTCACCAATAATGGAGAAGTCAGGGAGAAACTGCTTATTCCATGGACCGAAATGACGACCCTACGTAGAGCTTCGTGATATACTTTCTTACGATCCAAGCACTTTGCTGGAGCCAAGTCAACCGTACACCGGATAAGGGAACTTCTCTTTACGAGATTGCTCATTAAAGACCCTTCCATTCCTTCACGAGTGCGCCCGGCTCGTCTTCCGGAGGATAAGATGATGGATCAGGGAACCTTCCCTGACGGCGTCGAGTGACCATGCCTCAGCGGGTAGCGCAAGGAGCGTACATCTCACTAATGACCTCCTGACCGCTCGCTTCGGAGATATCGTGTATCCGACGACATGGCCTGGCGTGTTGACGGCAACATGTGATGGAAACCTATGCGGGTACAAACTGAGGAAGAGGAGGAAATGGGACCGCGTGGGGATGCCGGAGCACCGGACTCCGGCTGGAAGGATTAACGGGCAGACGGAAAGCGTTTGTCTCTACTCAGCTTTCGAAAGCGTTCGAACGCGGACGCCGGCGCTTGACGCTCGGATGCGTTCAGCGAGTAAGTAGAGCCAAAGGCACCTAGCTTTACGTCTACTCACCACTCTTGCACACGTTACAAAAAAAATAGCAATCGATTACGGTTGTAATTACTCTCGCTTAAAAACTATTTAATTAGATTGCTTAATTACTCCGCACGAACAGTAATTGGCCGGTATTTAAAAAAGTAGCCGTTACTTCTCTGATTACTACAGGTTTACAAACCGACAGAGTTTTATATGCCGCTTTGAAAACGGGTACTTCGCCTTCTCCATTAGGAGATTAAAACCACGGAATTAGGAACTAGACTTATCTTCTTAATCAACCAATTTTGGTTAACCATCCTCCTGTCAGAGATTTAGTTCGAGGATTCCTCGCTAGAAAATGTTCGAACAAAGAGCGCCATCATAAACGGGAGAAAAATAACTATAAAGGTTACAAGCAATTGCGGTACTTCCAGAAGTAATAAAACTATTGTTGCGATTACTTCCTAGTAAATGTAATAAAATTATTGCAAAAGTATTCCAAAAAGTGATCGATTACAAGTAAGTGGATTACAATTCTAATGAGAGCCGTACCAGTGTGCTTCCCAGTCCCACTAATCATTCCAACCGGAGCTCTGCGCTCTGGCCTTACTTTAGTTACTGTACTTTTCCTATCAGTGAGCCATGTACAACTTCACAGCATTCCGGATCCGTATCCAATGTTCTACAGTAATTGTGTAAAGACAAGCGACAAATCTAAGCAAAAATAACAGTCGAAAATAAAGTAAGGCTTCTTCAAAGAGCGCCAACATATCGATGCCACTAATATTGACAACATGCGAGCTTTATATTCCACTAAAATGACCCTCATTTAAGAGCGGTTAAAACGCGTCAAACTGTAAAAGTACGCAAAATATGAAAAGGTGTCCCTCCTTTTATAATTATGCTGAATTTATCGGACTGGTAAGATTTTTCTGGCTTTTCTCCATTTTAAAACTTTTCCAGCATGCAGCTATGAGGTTTTAACCCCAGAAGAAATTTACGTTTGCTCCCACACATGAGCAGCAGAGTATATGAAAAGAATGTTATTTATTAGTTTACTACAAATCGCACGAATTACTTGACTTTATTTTGATCGTCTAAATGTACAGAGAGGCACTGCTACAGTGTTAGAGCGTAGGTCTTGACGTCTCTCTTGATTTTCGTGATGCTCTTCGTTGCTTTGGAAAACGAACCCTCCCGCAGGTCATAGACATGTAAGAGGTCATTTTAGCGCCGTTTTTGGTGCCCTGATTTCGAAAGAAAAAACGCCGTAAAAGGCCTATGTGTTTTTCTACATGACTGCGAAATGTTGAAGTGTTGCAAGTTGGGCAAGTTGGTATGAAGACATATTGAACAGAACAGCGCACAAAAATACAAGGACAGTTTCTTCTCTCTGTCGTCGTCTTTTTGCGCGCTATTCTGCTCAACATGTCTGAGAAGCGTTCCAAGCTGTCTAGGGCGCATACGAATAATTCGTGAAATTTCCTCTTATAATCGAGCGCAGAGATAAAATGCACTCACTATTTCCCTTACAAGTGCATTCCGAAATTCAATTTCAGATTGGTTGTCGTCGGCTTCAATATGAATCCGCGCACACTATCGCCAGTTGAACCTCAAGCGAACGATATGTTAACTAGGATCGTCTCCTCATGGCCTCGAGGTTTTTCGTACGCTCTGCTCCGGCCTAAAGCCCCGTTCATGTTTTAAAGTTAGCGCTATGTGCATCGATGCACGAGGCACATGCAACGTGCAGCCCTTGGGAAGATCATGGCGGCAAAGCGCAGCACTGAGCAAGGTTTCAGACGCCATATTCTTCCCAGAAGTGGCGCCCGGCAACTGGTCTCGAGCATTTCCACAACAATGATTGGCGCCACTTTTCCCAGGGTAGAGGCGGTTTACTCCGGCCTGTCGAAACGCTCGGCTGCCCAGCGGAAAAAGCGAGCCGCGCTAGTTCTCTAGACCTCTGCATGCGGCGCTTAATATCAAACCAGAAAAGGAGACAGAATCGCCTCAGAGCACGCTGACAAGTGTGAGCCCGCATCATGAAGCTTGCATTTTCATTGTTTCGGTATCCGAGTTGAAAGAGGTAAGTTGATCTCTGTCAATTCGTAATTTGTATTCACTGTATGGAAATAGCGCAATAGTAAACTTCCTCACGCTGAAATACATGCACATCACAAAGAAAGAAAAGATCACTCACGTCGCGCTAACTTATAATAAATGATCTCACGTGTTAATTGGTGATAGTTATTTTTAATTACGATGGTATTTTTAAAGTTCGAAGTGCACCCACAGTTACGGCAGTGAATGCCCAAAAGTCCTGAGTTAGCTGTGGGTTGGTTAGCTGTGAGTTAGCCGTGGGTTGGTTAGCTGTGAGTTAGCCGTGACTGTGTGTGCACTGCAAATTTTACAAATAGCACCGTAATTGGAAAGAACTGACACCAACTTACACGTGAGATCATTGAGGGTGCTAACATCATAAAAATGAGTGATACTTGTGTTAGTAGTCCGTCCATTACGCTTAATGAAAAACAGTTGTTATATCTTGACACTCGAGGTTGATGTGTGATAGACATTGTCATTTGTTTTGTACAGAAAACAACCGAAGTGAGATATAACGATTTTCATACGGGTAAAAGATAAAGGAAGAAGACGAAAATACATACTGAGTTGTGACTTAGCGCGACATGAGTGATCTTTTTTTCTGGTGTGCATGTATTTTAGTGTGAGTGAGTTAACTTTTGCACTGTTCCCTACATTATGAATACCCAACTCGTCCAAACATCCATTCTAAGTTTTATTCACTGCTGTGGTCGGTCTTTGCGCACTGTTTATTTATTTATTTATTTATTTTCATACTCTCAATGCCCGGAGGCTCTACAGAGAGGAGTGGGTGGTACAGATGAAATCGTTGGCAAGCTTCTTGAAGTATGTGACGTCCTGGATGGACACGATGGAGGCAGGGAGGTGGTTCCATTCGCTAGATGTTCTTGGAATAAAAGAGTCGAAATAGATGTTCGTATGACATGTCGGCGTGCCAACCTTACACTGGTGATCGTGGCGAGGTGACACATATGACGGATGAAAAAGTAGTTGATCTTTTAGAATTAGATTAGAATAATAGACTTTATGGAAAAGACAAAGACGAAAGTATTTACGGCGTAAAGCAAGGTCAGGTAAGTCCAAAGTTGTCTTCATTGATGAAACACTAGCAGTACGAGAATAATTAGAAAGGATAAAACGGGCTGCTCGGTTCTGGACTGATTCGAGAATGTGTGATAATGTTACATGACCCGGATCCCAAACGGAACAGGCGTATTCGAGTTTTGGCCTGACTAAGGCTTTATATAATTGGAGTTTGACGGGAAGATTAGCGGAACGAAAATGGCGCCGCAAAAACCCAAGCATACGATTAGCATTATTAGAGACATAGTCGACGTGCATGTTCCAGGAAAGGTTATGAGTTATGTGAATACCAAGATACTTGTATGAAGCAACAGCATCTAATGGTATATCATTAAGGATGTATATGGCAGGGTCAGTGTTTTTAGAGAGTCGCGAAAGACGCATGCTTTTACATTTAGTAACGTTAAGCTTCATTAGGGATTCAGCGCACCAAGAAGAAACTACGTCGAGGTCTGACTGTAGTATAGCACACTCTTGGGCATTAGTAATTACGCGATAAAGTACACAGTCATCCGCGAACAATTTAATAGAGGAGACAATTTGCGATGGGAGGTCGTTAATGTAGACTAAAAACAAGAGAGGCCCTAGGACAGATCCCTGTGGTACCCCGGACGTTACAGGAGTAGTAGAAGAATTATGCCCATTGACAGAAACATATTGTGAGCGGTTAGATAAAAAACATTTAATCCAGCCCAAGATGTTAGGATCGATATTAAGTTTACTCAGTTTCAAGAGAAGTAGGTCGTGCGAGACAGAATCGAAAGCCTTAGCAAAATCTAAGAAAATGCAGTCAACTATTAGCCCGGCATCAATGGCAACCATCAGGTCATTAGTAAACGATACGAGCTGTGTTTCACAAGAAAAAAATTTTCGGAACCCGTGTTGACAATTAGTAAAAAAAGAATTGGACTCGAGAAAGGCAACAAGGTGAGAGTAAATGATATGTTCAAGTAATTTACACGGCACACTAGTCAATGATATGGGCCTGTAGTTAAGTGGGGAGTGAGCAGTACCTGATTTATGCAAAGGAACCACCTTCCCTACCTTCCAATCGTTGGGTAACGTGCAACACTGCAAAGACTGTGAAAAAATTTCGGAAAGAATCAAAGATGAATAGGTGGCGGTGCTCTTCAGGAATTTTGAGTTGATTCCGTCAATCCCAGCACACGCAGAAATTTTAAGCTTCTGGATTAAACAGTCGACACCAAATGAATCAATACTAACAGGAAACATAGGACTATAATTAGGGCTGAAAACAATGGGGTAACAGGTAGGAGTCGTGTGGGAAAAATAAGAAGCAAACACATCATTCAGGACATTGCAACAATCATTTAGATCTACAGGAACATTATTCGCATCACAAAGCTCAACCGCACTGGATCTACTACCGCTGACCACGCTCCAAAACTTTCGTGGGTTATCTTTTAAAAGAGAAAAAAGTGTACACTGATAAAACTCCTGCTTTGATTGTGCGACAGCTTGTTTATATTCCGTATCAGCAGCTTCGTAAGCGTCCCAGCGCTCAGCACTTTTTGTTAATTTTGCGCGCCGAAATAACCGTTTCTTTTTATTTCGCAGACGCTTAAGGCGTGCGTTAAACCAAGGTGCCTGTGAATTAGAGCGGATGCGCTTCAGAGGGATGTACTGGTCAGTTAGGTCACTCACTTTTTGCTTGAAGAGAGACCAATTTTCTTCAACCGTTCGCGTATGAAAACGTGAGATGTAATCAGTTAGAAACGTGTCTAATTCATTATTAATTGAAACAAAATCGGCATTTTTGTAGTCACGAATAATCTTAAATGCTTTATATGAGGAAGCAGATGCCTGCAGGTCGAACTGAATAACACAATGGTCACTTAAACCTGGTAAGTATGTTAAGGGAGACACAAGCTCAGGGGTTGTAGTGAGAATGAGATCTAATACATTGGAAGAATGAGATGAACATCGTGTAGGCTCTTGTACAAGTTGCTTTAAATTAAAATCAAGACAAAGGCTTAGAAACGAAAGAGCCTGTAATGAGTGATCACTTACTGTGGGGGTGTCACTTTTCCAGTTAATTGTGGGAAAATTAAAATCCCCCAGAAGAAGCAAAGACGAAGAAGGAAACCGTACTACCAATCTATTTAAGACATCGTGAAGCCCAGAGCAAAATGTACTAGACGAAGCGGGGGGTCGATAGCAGGCGCAAAAAATAAAATCCTTGTTTCTGACATGTACACGGGCACACACGAACTCTAATGATAGGTTAAGTGGTATAACGCTCGATATTATAGAATCACGAACAGCGATAAGAACACCGCCACCTGAGCGCGAGTCACGATTGAAACGATAAAATTTGTACATACCTTCACACTCAAAAATTTCACTGTCAGCAATTTTACTAGAAAGCCACGTTTCGGTCAGGATAACAATATCAGCTGTACACGTGTCGATAAGAGATGACAAAGCGTCGCGTTTGTTGCACACGCTTCGCACGTTAGAATACAATATTGAGATAGCGTTAGTCGCCGGGCCTTTACATAGTTATGTTGATGACGCGTGTGAATTATAATTGCTTGCACCAGGTGCGGAAACTGCGTTATCGATGCCCGGTTGCGGCGCGGAAACTGTATTATTGGCACCCGGAGAGAGAGACGCGGCGTTGTTAGCTTCACGAGCGTGACTAGGAGTCACTTCGCAAACACAATCTGTTACAGGGCAGTAAGTATACACCTTTTGATTAACGTGCAGCCTCTTTAGTTTGAGCGAGAACCTCTGACCGGTGCCTTTACCGAAATCGATTAACTTTTTACGTAACTGCCGCGTAGCCGGACAGAAATCCTCACTGACTGAAATTCCTGTTCCTTTCAACTTAAAACGCTGAGAAAACACATTCGCCTTGAATTTAGAGGAAGAGAATTTAACAATTATTGGCCGGCATTTATTAGTTGAGTATGAGCCTAATCTGTGAGCACGGGATATTGCCTCGCCAGGTAGATCTAGTCCTAACATTGTGGAAAGATTATCGCGGATATGAGATTCTGACTGCGACCAGTCTTCGGAAAGGGTGTCGGCGATACCGTAGAAAAGTAAATTGTCACGACGGGATCTATCTTCAAGCTCATTAAGTCTTGAATTCAGAACGGTAGTTTCGCCTCGGACGGCCTCACTAACAACATTAGACAGTTCAGTAGGATGCTTTGGCACATCTAGTAATTCTACAAGTGATTCGACTGCTGCAAGTCTTGAATTGATGTCTAACACTTTTAGTTCTAGCTGATGCTGGTTATCTTTGACCTGATTTAGCATGTCAACCATTTCGGTATGACGCGCATCGTTTTTAGAAGACTGTTCAGCAATGGCAGCCAGAATATCAGCGTTAGTGATAGGGCCGGGGTTTAATTCAACGTCCCCAGACAACAAAAGTAACTTAAAAACGTGAACACACATATAAGCAATTCTAAGAAAAACCAGCGGGCACTGGAGGAGCAGCAGAAAGCCATTACAGGATCGTTTAACGTGAAAAGATGGGTATTTACGAACCTGCAGAATGAAGCAGAAGGGATTTTGAAGCGACTGCATAGCCGCCGCTCCTCTGTGCCCACTGAAAGCGTCCTGCGGTGACCAGGCGCTTAAATTCGCAGAGAATCCTGCTGTCGTTGACGATGATGCTGGCTTGGTGAAGGGGAGGGACGAAACTGTGGCATCGAACACGGGCGCGATGTCGTCACCGATAGCCGCCAGGACAGTGCATGATGACGGTGCAGAGATGGTGGCTGGCTGTCGAGGAGGAGGTAGCCCTGTCCCAAGGAAGGCCAAAATCTGCAGAATGAAGCAGAAGGGATTTTGAAGCGACTGCATAGCCGCCGCTCCTCTGTGCCCGCTGAAAGCGTCCTGCGGTGACCAGGCGCTTAAATTCGCAGAGAATCCTGCTGTCGTTGACGATGATGCTGGCTTGGTGAAGGGGAGGGACGAAACTGTGGCATCGAACACGGGCGCGATGTCGTCACCGATAGCCGCCAGGACAGTGCATGATGACGGTGCAGAGATGGTGGCTGGCTGTCGAGGAGGAGGTAGCCCTGTCCCAAGGAAGGCCAAAATCTGCAGAATGAAGCAGAAGGGATTTTGAAGCGACTGCATAGCCGCCGCTCCTCTGTGCCCACTGAAAGCGTCCTGCGGTGACCAGGCGCTTAAATTCGCAGAGAATCCTGCTGTCGTTGACGATGATGCTGGCTTGGTGAAGGGGAGGGACGAAACTGTGGCATCGAACACGGGCGCGATGTCGTCACCGATAGCCGCCAGGACAGTGCATGATGACGGTGCAGAGATGGTGGCTGGCTGTCGGGGAGGAGGTAGCCCTGTCCCAAGGAAGGCCAAAATCTGCAGAATGAAGCAGAAGGGATTTTGAAGCGACTGCATAGCCGCCGCTCCTCTGTGCCCACTGAAAGCGTCCTGCGGTGACCAGGCGCTTAAATTCGCAGAGAATCCTGCTGTCGTTGACGATGATGCTGGCTTGGTGAAGGGGAGGGACGAAACTGTGGCATCGAACACGGGCGCGATGTCGTCACCGATAGCCGCCAGGACAGTGCATGATGACGGTGCAGAGATGGTGGCTGGCTGTCGAGGAGGAGGTAGCCCTGTCCCAAGGAAGGCCAAAATCTGCAGAATGAAGCAGAAGGGATTTTGAAGCGACTGCATAGCCGCCGCTCCTCTGTGCCCACCCACTGTGGTCGGTCTTTGCGCACTGTTTCGCTGGATGATACCTCAGAATGCAAGATTTAGTGCCAATCCGTATTTGTCGCCTGCGTATACTGTCTGAACCGGCAGGAGAGGCATAGAAATATTTTTGTCGTCATGCATGAGAACAGCTTTCTGAATTTCACTTACCTGCACGGACATTTGATCCGCACCTTCTGCGCTTTGAAAACATAAACCTTCAAATTCCGATCAACTTCTCCCTTGCCAAAGGCCTGTGTGCCGCGGCGAGAGGCGTAGAGCACATTTCGAGCTGCTCCTAAGTTCTGTAGACCGACAATGATGGTGATGATGATAATTCGCGGCTCTTTGTTTGTAATGTTTGGCCTAGTTGCGAGCGCCACCAAGCAACCAGAGTAATAGTCTCTACCGACGAGTGCAATGGCCTGAGGAACGCAGTCAGCGCGCGAAATACCTCGGAGGCCATGATCTCCTAGTCTCCCTCTGTCTCTAACCGCACTCCTATAATCACGGAGTGGATGAAAGCGGCAGTGCGCCTCATTTCCGATGGCCTGGCCTCGGGCGCGTGCTTTTTGCCTTCCACCGTGCAACATGGCTTCGCGTGCACGCCGAAGTCTTTTCGAAAATAGGCAGCTCCCACCAGAGGCACGACAACCTAAAGACCTCCCTGTCGTTCTCGGGAACGTAAGTGACATAGCGAAATTGAGGGAGAGGAGGGATGAAACCTTGGCGACTTTTGAGCACAAGAAAAGGCGACATCAGTGCGCCGAGCTCTGATTGGGTGGACAGGGGGTACACGCAAAGGCTAAGCTGCCTTTGTCTCTATACCTAAAGTCCCTCGATAAAATTTACTTCGAGCTTCTTCCGAGTACAGCCAACGATTGTTGAGCGAACGCGCAAGAGACGTGCCTCGACTGAGAGCAGCACTGAAATTTTCTTCCATGAGCTGCATGAGGCGTGGGCCTCTCGCTTTTGGCACAAACACTTGCAAGACAAGTGCAAACACAACGAGGAACATGATCTCTACCCAGTGTCTCCCTCCAATCAGAGCGAGCAAGACCGTCGTCTACTACTCGCACAGAAGGAGCAGTGGCATCATCGGCTACTAGTAGCAATGGCGGTGTTGCCAATGGCAATTTTACAGATACGGGAAAGGCACCGGCTAATGGGTTTGTTTAAGGCGAAAGTCTTATCTGTCCCATAACGCGTAAAAGCGGTGTCGGCGTTGGGCCCGAAAGATGGGTCTAAAAAAATACGTCATCAAGCACGCCCCGCTCAAGGTCAAAGCGGACGCGCCTCAGAAATAAAAATCAAAGAAAAGCACAGCAACGCAGATGCTTCGTCACGGAAGCCGTGAAGCCGGCGGGGCCACCGCTCCTGCGCAGTGGGGGAGCGTGATGACACCGCCGGAGTGCGCCAACGAATACGGGAACACACACACCGAATACAATCCCACCAAAACAACTTTATTACGTGTAGAAAGATTATTCGAAAACAACCCCCCCCCCCCCCCCAGGACTATAATGCTTTCGCATTCCTACACGTAAGCAGTCGACAAATAACACTCTAGCGTGTTATTTGTCGACTGACAACCTGACAACTCCCAGACTCTTTACAAAGAACGCGGAACCCCGGGCCAAGACGTCGTCTGCTCCGGTCTAAGGAGAAGTTGCGGGATATAAGAAGTATGTGTATACTTATATTGTTTTCAATATAAGAAATAATTACAATGACTTTACCTGAAGACAACTTCATTCCACTTGTATTTTGCTGTTCACGCTAGCGAAATACAACTGGGTCTCGGTATTATTGCTGCCGTTCGTTACGACGGCATTTGTTTTTTCTTTTTAAGCGCGGGGAGGGAAGGTTGATTTGCGTTTCCCGGGAAATATTCCTGTCAAGCGTAAAATCGTGCGAAATGGTCAAATTTCTTGAGTCTCCCGGGTAATACGGGAACGTTGACAGGTATGCGAAAGGCCTAGTCGCAAGAGCTGTCCCGATCAGTCAAGGAAGATGCTGCGGCTATTTTAGGTCTTATAGTGTGGATCGCGGTTTCCCATTAGTGTAATATTTTGGCAGTGCTCGTATTCAACGTCCGTAAATCAATTTCAATCATTTACTTTGGTTCGATTTTTGAGCGGAGTTACCCTTTAAGGAAGGGGCAACTCGATCGTCATGCAGACCGTACGCAATCTAATGGCGGACGCGTTTCTCGCGACGATTTGTCGCAAGCGTGCGTGCGTTGCGTTGTCGAGCGTAGCGAGGGGAAAAGCGGGCGGAGGGACGGACGAGGAACTCCGAAACGATCAACGCTTTCGAACCTCTGCTCGCAACTCGTATTGCGAACGCAGCACACGACGTGACCCTGCTCGTGCAGTCGAAAACGTTCTTTCACCAAACCCTTCTCCTAAACTTCGAAATGATGCATAGATTATGCGCGGCCGCCATTAGTTGGTCATGCACACTACGAGCGCGCGTTGGACGCGAGCGCTTCGTCGGCATTCGAAGTGAACTCGGACCGATACGCATTCCACACGAATGCTGCGTCAGTGCTCGCCGGGAACTTGGAAGCGAATCACGGGCTTCACAGGCCGTAAGCGATGAGACCAACTATAATGACGGCTGCACATGATCTATGCATCATTACATAATTAGATTAGGTTAGCGGACCATTCACTGTGAGTGGTTGGTTTAGTCGTTTAGCAAAGGCAGAAAGACGACCAGCGCAGTGACGTCGCACTCTTGGCGCTGCTTTTTCATTTCAATTCAATTCATCGTTATTGACTCCAGTTTGGACAATGAGACAGGCAAAAAAGCTTGACTGGATCTATTAGATCGTGGCGTATGCTGCGGTCCGACTCGTGAAATGGAGTATGGTTCCTTTTTGTTTTTAGTATAAATATGTGTAAGTTTATCGGGACTTACACACAGACGTATGCGTGACGCGTTACTTTTACTTCTACATTGCTACTTCTTTCGATAACAAGTAACGTCTTCAGTATATTTTTTTTAGAAAATAAAGAGTAATCTATTTATTTACTTTTAAGGCCAAGTAATAAATAACGGTATCTCATTACTTTTGAGGAGTAATGTGTGCAAGACCGTTCTAACGGTGGTTTTAACTCCAACCTGAGTATGCCGCTATTGCAACAAATAGGGATGCCGCGAACTTTTTTCAAATCGAAGTTCCGATGATCGCATCAAGCGTTTCGAAAGGTTCGAAAGATTTCGAATTCTCGAACTTTCCATATCGAGAAATTCGACAGAAGTCGAATTTTCGAACTTGTTAAACTAAGAGGTTCGACTCTTTTCGAAATTTCGAACTTATTACGCTGCGAAATTCGATGCTTGTCGAAATTTCGAATTTGATCGACAAAAAAATTCGATGATTTTCGAACTTTCGATTTTCTTGCACTAAAAAGTTCGAAGCTTTTCGAACTTTCGACCTTCCTGCGCTAAGATATTCGATAATTTTCGAACTTTCGACCTCTTGATTTAAATAATTCGAAAATTGTCGAACTTCCGATTCCTGAAAAGTCAAAAGTTCGACGAACTTCGAATTTTTAGGGTAGAAGTTCGAAGTTCGTCGACCTTCGATTTTTAGGGTAAAAGTTCGAAGTTCGTCAAACTTCGAAATACGGGCGGGCGGTTTTATTTGGATTTAAGCTGTGAGATACATTCCTAATTTTTTTCTCGCATTCTTACATGTCGTGCCGCATTCTTTGCGAAAGGCAATGCCGTTTATTTCAATCATCTGGCATGCATGGTTTTAAAGAAATGGATTCCCGAAGGAGCGTGGCAGGACGACGGGTTTTGAGCAATTGTCGTTTGTGCCATATTTGAAGCGCGCTATAGCCGAAGATATTTATGGTAGAGATGTTCAACTTTTTAAAGAATGACCAATGTATAACCTAGGTAAGTGTCGTCTTAAGATATGATTATTGTTGTTCAAGATGAGTTTCGAAGAAATATCCAAATATGTATTTACGGGCAATTATGCCCTAAACTTGGTAATTTGTTTCGTCGAAATTGTTTGAGGTATCGCATTTAAATTGACACCACAGACAGTACATATCATTAATATCTGCAGAATACAATTTTTTTCTTTTTCTTTCTTTATTGATACTGTCAATCTCTTGCGAGATCGTAACAGGAGTGGTACATTGAAATACTTTCAAACAGGATGCACTTGCTGCGAACAGAAAACAAAAATCGGAATATGTGGTACCATTTACAACGTCAGGTGGTAGGCCGTTCCAATCGATGATTGTACGAGGAAAGAAGGAGAACTTAAATGTATCTTTTTTATATCTATATGGCTTTATTGTTTTGCTATGTGTACATCTGGTAGACCTTGGGCAAAAATAAGTTATACATTTATCTTTTTCTATTCCAAGCTCGTCATTAGCAATAAGGTAAAAAAATTTAAGGCGGTTTATTTTCCTTCTTTCCTGTAGAGTTTCCAGGCCTGCGTCATCACAGAGTTTTGATGGAGATACATATGAGGAGTACATGTTATACACAAAGCGCACTGCTAATTTTTGAATTCGCTCAAGTTCTGAAATACAAGATGAGGTATGTGGATCCCAAGTGACGCTAGCATATTCCAGCACTGGCCGAACAAGAGTTTTATACAGTAGTAGTTTTGTATCACAAGAGGCCTGCCTTATATACCTACGCAAGAAACCAAGCTTACGCATTGCTTTACTAGCGGTTTGATTGACATGAGCATTCCATTTAAGATCAGACGTTATTGTCAACCCTAAATATTTATATGAACTTACTCTCTGAAGGTTATGGTTCCCAATCGAATAATTAAAAATAATAGGCTCCTTTCTTCAAGTAATTGACATACATACAGTCTTTGATAAATTCAGTGACATTTTCCAGTCATCACACCATCTAGACAGTTTTTTCTAACGAGGAGCTTAGTACTTCACAGTCCGCAGAACTTTTGATCTCTCTAAAATAACGCAATCATCCGCAAACAGTCGGATCTTTACTGGAATTCCAGAAGCAATATCATTCACGAATATTTAAAACAACAAAGGCCCCAGGACCGATCCCTGTGGGACGCCAGAGGTTACGTGTGTGGTACCGGAGCATGCGGTGTCAACTAGTACAAACTGCTGTCTCAGAGATAAGTAACTTTCAAGCCACTTTAAGATAGCGGGATTATCTAAAACTGGTGACAACTTTATCAGTAACTTTTCGTGCGATACGCGATCGAAGGCTTTCGAAAAATCTAAGCAAATCACATCAGTTTGCCCCCTTACGTTAATCACAGATGCAAATTCATGCACAGTTTCTGTCAGTAGGGTAATGGTAGATACTTTTTGGCGAAAACAGTGTTGAAAACTAGTAAAAAAATGATTTTGTTCAAGATATGTCGATATGTGTTTAAACACCACATGCTCCAAAACCTTACTGCACGTACTAAGCAGAGAAATAGGCCTATAATTGGAAACTGATCTTGAGTCACCAGACTTTAAAATTGGGATAACCTTTGCGACTTTCCATTTGGAGGGTACCGTGGACGTCTCCAGAGATTTTCTGAATATCAAAACCAAGTACTTGGCGCTCCATTCCGCGTATTTTCTGAGAAAGGCATTAGGAATGTTGTCTGGCCCAGCTGCCTTTTTAATGTCAACATTCAGTAGATAATTCACTATACCCTCCTCAGAAATCGTTATATTCGGCAAAGCATTTCTATTACGTGAACTGTTTCCCGGCATAGCCGCCAGGACCGGCCCTCGATTGTTGTCAAGGCTGAAGACCGACGTTAAGTAGTTATTGAGAGTATCAGCAATGCCCTTAGGGTCGTTTACAATGTCGTTATCAATATGCAACTCGTTTACCCTAGACTTTGAGGGCGATATAAACCTCCAAAACTTCTCAGGCGAAGACTGGAGAAAAGAAGATAAGGTCACATCAAAGAAGCGATGTTTCGCCTCTTTAATGTTTTCCTTCAGTTCATGGTCCAACTGCCTCACGTGGCTTCCATCCTTTGATCGCTTACGGAGTCTACGGAGTTTACGGCGCTTTTGGATAATTTCCCTATTAATCCACGGATTTTTTTTGCTGGCAATCTTTACTCTTTTTGGTATGAAGTTGTTGATGCAGTCGAGAACGACATTTTCGAAAAAGTTCCAGAAAAAGTTCACGTCGTACTCAGGCACTTCGTAAGCACGAAGAAAATCGCTAAAACAGAAGGCTAACGAGTCAATAATAGCAACGTCATTAGCTTTAGAGAAGTCTAAGTATTCGTTACGTCTTTCTGTGTTGCGTGTTTAATTCATTAAAGACAAAGTAAGTAATACCATCTGATGGTCTGAAATGCCTTCCACCACTTCAATGCACTGTATTCGTTCAAGTAAGTTCTGGGAAAGAAATATCAAATCCAGTATCGAGCATTTTTCTTCAAAAAGTCTTGTAGGGGAGCGTACAATTTGATTTAGATTATGACAAAAACATAGCTCTAATAGTGTTTGCGATATCTGGCACGAAGACCAACTGTTCTCCCAGTCAATGTCTGGTAGAGTGAAATCGCCAGCAAAAATAACTCTGGAGTTCGCGTGTACATTCTCTGAAAGATAGTCTTTTATTTTTTCGAAAACATTTCCGCTGCTAGGTGGTCTATAGAAAGCACCGATGATAAGGGATGTACAAAAAATGTTCACACGAACCCGTAAAATTTCTACGCCATCAATATCTGGTATTCGGTTATAGTGCAAATTTTTTGTAAGAATAATGGCTACGCCCCCACCACGCGTGTGTCTGTCTTTTCGTACTACTTTATAGTCTGGGGGAATAACCTCAGAATCAGATACTTCTTCATGTAACCAGGTTTCTGTGATGACTGTGCTGTGCGGTTTGCGCGTTAGTAACACGTGTTCTATATCAACAACTTTATTCATTATGCTCCTCGCATTCAAATTTAAGAATCTAATCAAATCAGTGGCATTGCGCCTGGACTGTCATATTTGTCGCGAGGGTTTTGGCTGACTCAGTACTATTCGTGTCTGTCTTTCGGCGTCCCAGATGTAGAGTGTATTATTTATTTTTAGCTTGTTGTAAATTAGAGCAACTTTATCACCTTTCTTACGATTTTCGATAGCGCTGTCCCAGAGCGGTTTGCGAATATTTCGAACACGTAAAGAAAAGTCTTCTGAAATAGAGGTCGTCGATCCCTTCAGTTTCGGGCAGTTTCTCAAAACTGACATCTTCTCTGAAAAATTTAAAAACTTCACCATGACTGGTCTAGTTTTACCATCTGTTCGACGCCCGAGGCGGTGCACTCTCTCTGTGGTTACAGCTGGTAAACCAAGCGTATCACAAAACAGTCGATTCACTACGGTTCCATGAAGTGATTCAGCTGTCTCGTCATTGGTCTCAGGTACGCCAAAAATTACAAGATTATTTCGGCGACTCCAATTTTCGAGATCGTCAATCTTGTCTACCAAATCAGCCATTACACTTTCCATTGATACGATCCGTTCTTCATTGTCAGAAAAATGTTTAACTGTCGCTTCTAGGGTCGACAACTTAGCTTCGAAGCTCCCTAACTTCTGGTTAATTTCCGTGAATTTTTCTTCCGCTCGTTTTCGATTTTCATTTATAGCGGCAAGTTCCTTGGCCATTTGGGACTGGTTTTCCAAAACTTGAGACAACATTTCTTCAACTGTAGGACCTGGATCACTTTCAATGTCACCGCTTAATTGCAAGAGTAGCGCAACGGTATCAACAAAGCACGAGAAAACAGTTGTGGGGCACGGCAGCACAACTAAACAAAGTTCGTCGCTTTTGTACAAGGAGTACGAGCAACCAACCTGCATGAAGAATAGAAGCGGGTTTAGCCGCAGGTTCTTGACAGAGCTGCCGTGCCCACTGGTAGGTCGTTGGTCCGTCTTCGGCTTTATAGCTGCTGGTTCCGTCGATGTTGATGACGTCGGTGCACTGGCTGCGATGACCACCAGGTGTAGATGTGGGACGGCGTTGGATGATGACGGTGCGAAGATCGGAGCAGCCACCGAATCAGCAGAAACCACCGGGCCGAAAAAAGACTTCGGCCACAGCAGCACAAACTGCATGAAGAATAGAAGCGGGTTTAGCCGCATGTTCTTAACAGAGCTGCCGTGCCCACTGGTAGGTCGTTGGGCCGTCTTCGGCTTTATAGCTGCTGGTTCCGTCGATGTTGATGACGTCGGTGCACTGGCTGCGATGACCACCAGGTGTAGATGTGGGACGGCGTTGAATGATGATGGTGCGAAGATCGGAGCAGCCACCGAATCAGCAGAAACCACCGGGCCGAAAAAAGACTTCGGCCACAGCAGCACAAACTGCATGAAGAATAGAAGCGGGTTTAGCCGCATGTTCTTAACAGAGCTGCCGTGCCCACTGGTAGGTCGTTGGGCCGTCTTCGGCTTTATAGCTGCTGGTTCCGTCGATGTTGATGACGTCGTGCACTGGCTGCGATGACCACCAGGTGTAGATGTGGGACGGCGTTGAATGATGATGGTGCGAAGATCGGAGCAACCACCGAATCAGCAGAAACCACCGGGCCGAAAAAAGGCTTCTTTTTTCGGCCTTTTTTCGGCCAATATATAAAAAGATTGTTTTATATATTGTTCTTGTCACGTTGAGGAATAAATTAACTCAGAAAGAAAGTTTTCTAATATTGTTTAAATTCGCCCCCCCCCCCCCCCCCCCGCCACGTCATAAAAAACAAAACAAAAAAAAAATTATTATTATTATTTTTTTTTCCACTTTACTTTCTTGGGACGTGTTTCTTTTAGCCTGTACACATTTTGGTAGGAGAAATTTGTTTCGTAGTTCTGGGCCTCTGAATATGCAAGAATACCACACATCCGGCGGATTCTTGATAGTTTTTTTTTCCAGCTTTTTTTTTGCATTTATTGTTATGTTTATTTATTTATTATTTCTTACCAATAACACAGTTATTTAGGTCGGAAAGACATAGCTTTGAACTTCCGAACCACTAAGCATGTGACGAGTAGTGCCTACTGACAACGAGTCTCTAACAATGACCATCTACGCGATATTTTATGCGGTGAAGAGCGACAGTAGCTATACATGTGCATAAATAATTTCAGATTAAAATAAGCTCGACCATGGCCTCTTTCCCCGTATTGTTTTCTTTAACAGTCCGAAATATCTGGGAGGGGGGGGGGGAAGACCGGAGCCCCCCCCCCCCCCCTCCCTCCCCCCCCCCCCCCCAACTTTTTTTTTCCTATTCCGACGCTGCTGGTAAGGTAGAACGCTCATCGACCTCAAGCTGTGTCGGCTTCTGTGGTTTTTGCTCGGCGTTTCTTCCGTCTCCGAAAATAAACCTCCAAAGCAATAATAAACTAAAAAAAAATGTCAAGGTGCAGGCGAGCTGGTGTCTGTTGATTACGATGCAAAATCCCGAGACTGGGAATGAAATTCGAAAGAAATAGTGTAAGAAGAAAGAAAAAAGGGGACAGGACAACGTCTCAAACTCAGCTGAGTTGAGTTTGAGACGTTGTCCTGAGCCGAGTTTGAGACGTTGTCCTGTCCCCTTTTTTTCTGTCTTACACTTTTGCTTTCAAATTTCATTCCCAGTCTCAGGATTTCGCATCATGTACAAACTAAACTTACTATATGCCAGCGTCACTCGGGCGGCGTTCGAGCGGATTACTAAAAGCGTGCAAGGGGGTGGGGAGGCAGTTTGCCAGATCGCTTCAAGGTTTTTCTGAGCCTTAGTGACACTCAACCACCTGCCTGCCCCTGGCCGTTTCGAACTGAATGAGTATCATTAAACAGTGCGTTAGTGTGATCACTACTGCGTGATGCACGTTAAAGACCCCCCCCCCCCCCCGGGCTGGCGGCCACAATTACTGATCTACACACGTCACTCTGCACTGGCAAATAATCCAGCACATACGGGACACTCGTCGCCTCATTTAATTGCCTGACTAACGTCGCGCAATCTGAATATCACACCCGAACATTTCTAAACCTGATTTCGTGAAAACCAGTGAGGCGTGAAAACGTTATTTGAAACTGAAACTGTGGCGGAACATGAAAACCGGACTTCGAACTTTGCGCACTTGGACTTTAAAGAAATTCGAAACCTAAGTTTCTTTTTCAAATTTAGCGCTAAGAGAGAATCGAAACCTTCGAACTTTTCGAACTTTATGGGGAAAGAAATTCGAAATCTTCGAAATTATCGAACTTCATGTCAATAGGAATTCGAAACGTTCGAAGTTTTCGAATTTTAGATCCAAAGAAATTCGAAACATTCGAACTCTCGAATTTAAAGTTAGAAAAGTTCGAAATCTTCGAATTTCTCGAACCTCAAGTAAAAAAATATTCGAAATAATCGAACCCGAACTTTTAGAAACCGTGAAAACTTCGAACTTTTCGAATTCGAAGCTTCACGATTTTTGAAAGTTGCGAATTTTTCGATTTCGAATATCCGTACGGTCGAAAATATTGAAACCTTTCGAATTCGAACATTAGTTCGGTTCGAAAATATCGCAATCTTTCGAAATCGAACTTAGGGTGGTTCGCGGCACCCCTAGCAACAAATGCAGATGGACAACTCGAAAAACACCCAAAAACAGTATGACGGTATAGCAAGTTAGCAACGCTTATTGTTGAGCACGTTAGCCCAAGTCTACAGTGGGGAGTATCCTTCACCCAGCGAGCACGATAAGGTTTGTCGGTCTTAACCTTCTAGAACCGTGTACAGACCGAATGTCAACCCGGAGGTTACCAACGCGAGAAGGCACAGAACCCATTGTCAACTTCAAACTTTACTATGCAGAGAGAACAAAAGAGAGAGGGGAATCCCTGAATCGCCAGCACCTCCTGAAGCACAACCCTGCCGTTCCTTTGAGCGCGTCGGCAGCGTCGCCGGAGACACATCCTCAAGGGAGCGGCGAAACTACGGCGCCTGGGAACGCGTCTTCGACTGGTGTGTTTACCAGGTTCAAAAAAGTGGTCCCTCGATTTCCGCCTGATGACGTCATACAAGTGTCATGCTGTCGCCGGTCGCGTACCTGGCGGCGTCCCAATAGCTGTGCTGTATGTGGCAGACGCCTGTTCTGCTGCAGGTCGCTCTCCAGTATGACAGTCCACGGAAGCTAAAGCAGCCGGAAGTTGAGACGCCGTGACGACAGTGACACTCGCGTTCGCTCGTGCTTTTCGCCAGCATTTCTACGACCAACCGCCAGGATCGCGACATGCAACAGCATGACACTCCGGCTTCTGTGACGTCATTTGTTCCCACTTTGGGACCACTTTTGATGTACGGGCGGGATAGGACGCTAAAAACACCAGTCGGAGACGCGCTCCAGGCACTATAGCGAAACAAAACCTATGAAAACTTGGAGAGGCAGCTTCTGCATAAATGCAACGACTACTGAAAATAAGACAATAAAGCATGAAATAAAAGCAATTATGTATTAGGTCGTCAAAGGAACGAAAAAAAGTAACCCGCTACATTTGAGGTAAAGTAAGGCGTTCCTTTTGAGAATCAGTAACGAGTAACGGTATTTAGTTACTTTTTTTGACTAACCTCTATATGTCTGCTTACAGATCACCCATCATAAACATGAATAGATTATTCGACAGGACAGAAACATGAACCAAGATACGTACATTAATACTCAGCATGGGAAAGGGTTCACTCTGGACAGTTGTCGACCATGAGGTGAAATCAGCGACCGGTATATTAACGGTAAGCAAATAAATAAACAAGATAAGCCTGGCTCATTCCAAGCCGCAAGACAAAGCTCGACCTGGTTAACTACGTCAGATCTTTATGAACAAACGTCACGGTGGTGCCCACTTCCGCAATAAGAAAGTGGCTAAAATACTGAAGAATATTTTAAATCAAATATATGATATTTCAACCATTTTGGCCATTATGGTTATTGGGGCACTTTAAATTAAGATTATTATTATTAGCATTAGTAGTAGTAGTAGTGGTATTAAAATACTTTACATGACTAGAAATATCCTGGGTCCTCTACCACTATAATATTATTTTCTTTTTTTTTTGCGTTTTGACGTATCTACAAAAAAGGAAGTTTAAATAATACCTACAAAAATTCAGTCGAACGAATTTTAGGCGAGAAGTTTTCGACAATTTCTTATCGGAGAAATAGCCACGCACTGTTAATTTTGTTTTGTAAAAATACGATGAGGTCAAGCCTCGTACGGTTTGGCGCGGAATGACTCCCCTAAACACGGGAAAACTCCATGGGGTTAAGCAGAATCGCCCAGCAACTAAGAGGTGGCAGGAGCTTCTACGGAACGCGGCGTTCGTGGTATGTGCCCATATCACGCGCATCGTTGTTATACTCGTAGAACAAAGCATATCATCCTGGATCCAAACCTCACCCCTGCTCGTTTCGACATGCTGAAGTAATCGTCCAGACGTGTATTCCTTTAATAACTTCCGCATAATGAACGATAAACACACCGGGTTACTGAACTGGTCGTACTGAACTCGTCAAATCGTTTACATACAGCTTATACTCGAAACATCTATTGGGGGCACACTGGCATCTCGCTCTCTAAACATACTCTCAGTACAGTTACTATTATTTAGGCATATTCAGTAGTAATCTTGAAGTTAATGAAGAAAGCTGTAAGCTTCAGAGAGGTGTGGATAGCAGTTCGAATCAAATAGCGCACTGTCATCCTTAGCATTAACACTGTTAAGAAAACCAGTTGTCGCAGTTATCCTTTCCACTGCAAAGGTTACGAATAAATGCACTGCTAATCAATTCCTACTGGTATTCGCACCCCTCCGCGCCTCCCCGTCCCCCCGTGTTAGCGCGTTCTATATACTTCTGACTAATAGGAAGCGCTTCAAGCGGTTGACACGAAGCACTTTACTGTACATTCCCAGACATCTTAAACGCAGAGTGTGGTTTCGTCTATTCATGCTTCTTGGTTCGGGATCGGTTGTTCTGCAATTTTATCGGCTCATGCCGCAATCTGATCGGCTGAGGAGCAGTTTTTTGTTCTCGTCATCCTTCTGACTTGCACAACGACGCAATTCGTTAACACGCAGTTTGTTGAACCAAACCACACCCTCCTCTATACTGACAAAACCTGGCAGATTGCCACAGGAAGCGGCCGCCGAAATTGAAAAGGTAGAGGCAACACCTCCTAGAAGACAAGGCCCCGGCGCTCTACTCGTGACGTCGCGAGGGAAGGCCATCGGGGGGGCGCGCGGCGAAGCGAAGGCAACGCGCGTGGATCGATCGTCGTAACGTGCTTTTAATCACATAAGCGTGTCTTATTAGCTAAATTGAAAGCTGCATGCAGCAACTGGTCTCGAAAACATTTCATTACACGAGCAAAATATTACACCGCTAAGTGATCGGTATGAAATGGTACGAGGAAGGCGTAGAGGAGAAAACATTGATTCACGCAATTATTGCTGCAGGAATGCATATTTTACACAGAAATACTTCGACAAAATGGCAAGACACGCAGTGATTGGACACAGCAAAACAGGTCACATTGAAAAATGAGGTAGACGTAGCCAACGCGGACACGGCTAGAGGAATGTCACTTACGATCATGTAAGCGATGTTATCGCGTGCAGTCACTGAATTCTTGCATCATACCCCGGCATCATGGCAAAAGTAATGTAATTTCGGTCGAATGACAATATGGGGCCGACAAATCAGCTTGCGACGCTCATATAATCGCTCAAAACAGCGAGCTGATTGAATCCCGTATTATTTAATCAAAATATATTAACTTTTCCGTGTGGCAGGGGTACTAAACTTACTATTTATAATCAACTAATTTAATTCTCCCTATGGGCTCGAGGTGCTAAGTACAAAATATAACCTATTCTGTATACAATAATTCTATTAACTTAATACAGTTAAGATTCTAGTATAAACGCGGTAAAGGCAACAAAATAACATTAGTATAAATAAGCGCATAAGCACAAACAACACACTTTCAATAATCACACAAACTTGTTATTTACCTTCCAGTAACAACTAGAATATCACGACGCATAATTATAAATGTCGACGCAATAGCAAACAGATAGTGACGAAGAACAAAACTGCATTCTGTCACGATATTAAAAAAAAAATCGACTGCAGCATTTTACTTGCGTCTTACATGACCAAGAAAGCCCGTAAATAAGTTGTTCCTCACCTGTCGATCGTATCCGTACGTACCACACGATCCATTACGAAAACATTTTAACACGACCTTCGACAAGTCTTTCTCTGTCGAGATAGGTCATTGGACAGTGTCATCGTTGACTAGTTGCCACACACGTCAGTCAAACCGTAGCAGGACTTGTTTCGCGAATCCACGTAAATGCCGTAGTATCAAACGAACACACACACAAAAAAAAAAAAAAATCTACCCGAGACTGCGGTGACGACAAAAAAAAAACGATGGGTAAGACAAAACCACACACACACACACACACGGGAGAGCAGCACCAGCGGTATGGGACGAGAGGCTTAACATTGTCGACCCATCTCTTTTCGTGTGCGCTCCCTCCCAGCGGCGATGAATGTTTTTTTTTTTTTTTGTTTTTTTCGGTTCCTTTTCCTACTGGAATGTCTCAGCGTACCTTTGCATGCAGTCAGCAGCTCACACGCAACGTAAATTTACCAGAATCAGAGCCCGTACGAGGGAAGATGTCGCATCGGAAATTCGGAGCCGGTTCATTCGAAAAGTGTGGGGAGCTGCGGGACTGCGCTTAGTCCCGCGGTTACGGGAATAATCAAAAATATAAATGTGGTACTTTCAACCTTGGTAACGCGTTGTATATTACGTTTATATTATATATATATAATAAATTGTACAAGACTGCGCTTTTAAAACGTGTATTAATGTCAAATAAACGCGCACGAACATTAATGCGCTGATACGCGTTGACAGCGGCATTTTCTCACGTAGTTGCGCCATGGCATTCCTTCCTCCGCCATTGTGACGTGCCCACTCGGAGCGCTACGGCCTTCTCTTCTAGGAGGTGTTGGTAGAGGGGCAGGCAGCGGGTGAGAAGAGAGCCACGTGACGGGCGCCCCGCTACGGCGAGACGCCGAAACACCCTTGTCCCGAGCGATGGAATGTCCGCTCGTGCTCCTCGCGTTCCTCGCGCTACCGCTTCTTTTCTCGTCGGGTTTGAAATCTGTTTCGGGTCCTCGCCGCTGCAAAAGCTGTGCGCTGACGTCCCAGTTCGCCGAGAAATGCTCTCTGCTACCAGATGCTCGCGCTCCCAATCTGCGACCGGGCACTCTATGGCTCCGTCGTCGAACTGCCAGGCTTTGGGAGTATAGAGGAAGTTATAGTTAAACCAAACCGCGGCGTCATCGCATGGGAGGACGCGTGTTCTTTTCAGCGTTTACGTTTTTTTCTTCTCAGTCCTCTCTCATGGACACCGGAAGCTCGAGCAATGCCGAGCGCAGCATATATATGTTCACACGTCTTGCTTAGTAGACACTTTTAGTGGACCGTATGGCAAAAGCTTTTTGCGTACACGAAGGAATCGTGGGTCAGGACTGCGCATGCGCAGAACGCGATAAAAGGGCTAGAGTGTTGCGTATGCGCACGCAACGCTGGGGGATTTTGCGTTGCGGGCTAGCGGGCTTTGCGGGAAGCTCTCGAGAGATCTCGGCTAATCTCGGATCCAGCGAGAGCGCCTGTATCTTCAAGGTGGCGGTATACGACGACTGGTGCAGCATTGGTCACGTGGCATTCGCGAAGTTCAGTGTTACGTGAAATTACGCGATTTTCGGCTCCGCAAATTTTTTTTCCCGTGACCTACCGCGGTTGATTTCTATCGCCGTGCAGCTGAAGCAGTGCTCAGTGAAGATGTTCACCGCTCGCAACGTGCGCGAATGGTGCTATCAGCTCAACGCAGTAGCCCCAGTTCGCGCAGTTCATCGCCGACGGAAGACCGACCCTTCAAAAAATTCGCCCAAGTTGTCGCAGTGCACTGGACACCTGTAGGTCACGAATGTCTTCCCGCGATAGCATTGATCGTAGGTTCCGTGGGACGGTTGACCGATGCTCCGAGATCAAATTTGGCTACACACAGTATCTCGTATCTTCCGCATACCCCGCAGAGAAGCGCGCTCCCTAGTGAAAAATCCATTTGTATGAGAAATTTCTTCTGTCCAATAAACACATGATTCATACAAGATATATAAGAACATACAAGAACCATATAAGAAACTTAAACCCGTGCCACACGGGCAACTCGAATGCCATTTACAACGAATGACATTAGTCCCAAATGTGATTCGACTGGTGCTACACGGCCTGCACGAATGGCATTCGCTGCAAATGTCCTTTGCCACCGAAGGGGTTCGGCGGAACTCACTCGCATTCAGTCACGGGCCAAATGTGTAGCCTCTACCCCAGGCTCCAAGTAAAAAAACACCAATGTGGTTACGTTAATCAAAATACCCGAACTAAAAGTTATTTATTTGTGTTTGTTTTTATGTATGCATTCTTTTATACTAGATTTGAAGCGCGGCTTGTCACTTAATTGCAAGCGGCTACTCTTTAACCCAGTAGACACAGCCACTTCGCCTACGTCGCCATCTTTTAGAGCGCAGCTCTTAGAAGCCTGTTTCCGGCTTGAGCGGCGTCGGCGTAATCGCGCGATGCATTATGGGTAAATTTCCCCGCTAAATCTATCGGAAAAATTTCCCCGCTAAATCTATCGGAAAAACTTCCCCGCTAAATCTAGCGGAAAAATTTCCCCGCTAAATCCAGCGGAAAATTTTCCCCGCTAAATTTAGTAGAAAAATTTCCCCGCTAAATCTAGCGGAAAAATTTCCCCGCTAAATTTAGCGGAAAAATTTGCCCGCTAAATCTAGCGGAAAAATTTCCCCGCTAAATCTAGCGGAAAAAATTTTGCCGCTAAATCTAGCGAAAAATTTTTTGTGACCCCCGTTGTCACGTGACCCCCGTGATTACGTGACACCCCCAGGTCACGGGGGGTCACGTGACACCCACGTGACTTTGGGGAGGGGTCATGTGACCCCACCAAGGTCACGTGACCACCCCCCCCCCCCCCCCGATGTCACTTGACCCCCCCCCCCCCCCCCCCGAGAACACGTGAGCCTCAGTACCCTTCCCTCCTCCTCCTCAAGAGCTGCGCTCTAATTCGGCGTTACAGGGAGTTGTAAACTGCTTTCATTTTTTTTTCGCGTTTCTTCTCGGTTTGCTTAAGTTTTGTTCGAACTTCGAAGTTTCTTCCGATGGAGCCGCAAGCGCCGCAAGCAACCACCTCTGGTTTCTTGCGTACCGCCAACGCGATCGGTGCACTGGGTGGTACACAGCGAAAGCAGCAGCCAGAGCCACGGAGTTTCGAGAGCAGCTGCTCTTCGATTTCACGAACGCGGGAGTGAGCGTCCTCAGCTTCGGCTTCGAGCCTTTGCTGCTCGGCACGGTGCTTGGCGCGTAAATAAATGAGGGCGCTCATTAACCGTCGCACCCGTTTACCGCCCTCCGGCGCAAGGACCGACACTCGCGACTGTACAGGCGCCATTTCCTTTCGCTTTGGTCAGCCTCTGTCTTTGGCTTATTGCGGCTAGAGCAACTAGAGCGTCACCAACAAATGAATTACAGCGGAAACGCAAAAAACAAAGTAATTTAATGCAAAATTTGTTGAAAACTACCTATAGACACTTTTTAGAGATAATAACCTTGAACAAACGTATTTAGCTTACAAAAGACTTTACAATTAGTTTTCTTCAGAGAGCAGGCGCTATCATCATCATGGCGCAAAATGACATTTGAAATATATGTGTAGCACGGGCTTGAAATGTAACGTCATTCGGCAAAGAGAAATCCCCGGGATTTCTCTTTCGTGTGAATACCCCTTTAGACGCTATCGAATCTTGGTGTGATAGGTGGCAGATGCAAAAAAAAACGTAAATAAAACTAAACAAATGACGTTTAGTACAAAACGTAATACAATAAGCGTTTAATACAACCTTTCCGGTATTAGGGTAGAAAATGGACCGACCTCTAAGTACCTTGGGGTTTACTTAACAAGCCGTCTTTCATGGAATTGCATATAACTCAAACATTGTCAGCAAAGCTAACCAGACGCTCGGCTTTTTGCACGCAACCTTTTTCTTGCCGCTAAGGAAACTGAACTTTTAGCGTATGCCTCACTTGTTCGTCCCCAGCTGGAGTACGCCTCACCGGTTTGGAATCCCATCAGTTATTTCTAGAAGAGATGTTAGAGGCAGTCCGAAACCGAGCGGTACGGTTTATTCATAGAAATCATAATTTCACGGCTAGTGTCAGGGATCTTAATACTCAACTTGGCCTCCCCTCTCTTAAAACATGTAGGACGATATCCGCCTTAACCATTCTACATAAATCTTACTATCATGTTCCTTTGCAGCGATGTTTATACTGGATACCTGCATCTCACACCTTCCGTCGCCTAGATAACTTCTGCAAGCTTTTTTTGTTCATTTCTAGGACAAATATATTTAAATTTTTTCCTCTGCAGCTTTCTATTCCTAATTGGAATAAATTACCAGACTCAATTGTAACAATATCGGATATCTCAAAATTTAGAGAAGCACTTGCCACCTTTTACGGCCTGTAGCCCACTTGTGTTTTATCCTTTGTTCATTTTTCTTGTTTGTACTGTGTACCTGAATTGTACAAAGACGGCCTGCCCCCCCCCCCCCCCTCCCCCCTTTACGTAAAGCCCCACAGTGGCCATTTAAGGATCAATAAATGATGAAATGAATGATTATAAGAAACTTCTCACAAGTTGTTTTTAAGTTTCTTATATGCTTCTTATATGTTCTTATATATCTTGTATGATTCACATGTGTTTATTGGACGCAGAAATTTCTCATACAAATTAAGTTTTTCAATTGGGCGCTTGCCCAGGGCAGCTGCGGCATGGCTTAATTTGAAATAAAATTATTGGAAACTTTTTCCATTATTTTCTTTTTGAGGAGCTTGGTGGCGTTATGTAAGCACGCGGAATTCGATGGCTTTGGCAATTTGAGAAGAAATCATATGGGATGTCAACTCGGCAACGTTTACAAAAACGCCAGGGACCCCGGAACCGAGGGGGGGGGGGGGGGGGGAGGAGAGGGGGAGGGGGGGCTTGAGCACCCGCTGACATTTTCCAGGGGGTGTTGGGCAATATGATGAGTCCCCGTGCGTTTGGCTCGAGGCGTACTGAACAATGCCTGCACACCCCAGCCCCCTCCCTCCCGTGTTCTTGTTGTTGCCCAGCTCCGCCAAGCTACGTACTTGGCTAAGGGCAAGCACGTGGCTCTGTTTTTGTTGCAGCTGTTGCCCACCCACAACACAACCCTCGCCCACGAAATTCCAGAAAAAAAAAAAAACGAAGTAAAGCAAAGTGTCAGTAAACCGCATCCGAAAAATGAAGGGAGGGAAAAAAAAAAAAGAAAAAGAGCCGGCGCCTGCGGCCTGCATAGCACAGTCCGCTCGCGTGTTGGCCATGGGGGGGAACGCGTAGCGCATTGTTTTTGTCCACCCAGCCAGCCGACTCCTTCGTTTTGCTTCTATTTTGAGCAATGACGTTTCCCCAAAAAATACCAAAAATTTCTCCAGCTATTTTTTTTTTTTAACTGCGTTTTTGTTGTTGTTGTTGCTGTTTTTGTCTTTGGGGTCTGAGTAACCACAAAGGTCGGGTAAATACTTCCGTGTGGAGAGCTGATCACGAGGCGGGGAGGCGGTCTGCGCGAAAAGAAAGCCCTTCTTGAACGGGGGACTGCCTACAGATGTAGCAAGTTGAGGGGAAAAACTTTCCAAACGCCCAAGGCAGGAGGAGGCCTCAGCAAGCGGCACAGGTTGTAAGGGGAGACATCGCACTGCAGTCTGTGTTGAAGCGCTGCTACTACGGTGGTCGTCGGAGACATCAAAGAATCGCGGCATTCTCGCCTGTATTTCTGTGTCTGGTTTCCGAAACACCATCTGGTTCTTGTCGAGCCATCCTGCTATGTTCAGGCGGCCACACTATTATACACCCAGACGGTTTTACACTATTTTCAAAGACGACCATAAAAACAGGAAACATACTGAAATTAAAAAAAAGGCATCGCCAGTGAAGGTGCTGGAACGAGAGGGATGGTTTTTCCCTCTTCTACAACAGTTCATCTGCTTCCTCTTCCCCAGCATTCCTTCTCCTCGCTCTGTCACTCCACTGAAACTGCAGTTGTAGATCTGTCACTGAAATCCGCGGCAGGTTTCTTTGGACATCTCAACATCAGGGCTGATGTACGTTTTTTTTTTTTTTTTCAACAAATGCAACGCAAAAAAAAATAACAGTATTTAATGTTTTACACTTTTAATCATTATGGCGACCAAAAGGACGCTCCTTGATGCGTGGTTGCGGGGACCCAAGAAATTGGCAGTTTGTCAAGGGGAGCAGCCACCGGAAATATCCAAAAATGTCGGCACGGCAGCAGCGGACCGTATCGTACCAAGAGTCACCCAGAATCTGCAAAAATCTTGCATGTTTTGTTTAAATTTTGTGTGTGTGCGTGCGTACCAAAGCAAGAGGGGATTGTGAAATCTTAGGTCGCATGAATTGCATTGCAGGAAGTTCAGAATGTTACGTCGGCCCTACGAAATAACCGCGTAAAACAGTATTGCAATAGATTTCAAAAGTATTTAGCACACAAACATAGTTAGATAGTAAAAGTAATCAGTAAAATTTTAGTAAAATTAGTTCACGTAAGCAAAAAAAAAACTTTTTTATGTAAACACCAAATAATATTTTGGGCCACTGTGGCATTAATTCTGGCGAAACGAAGGCAACGTTATGTAATATTGTATTTTATTTTTATTCCACCCATTTTTTCAGTCATAATAAACGCCTCAATTGCCCCAAAAAAAGTATTTGATAGTTTCGCGAAAAAGAGATTCCGCGGAAATTTACCCATAGAAGAATGCTTCTTTTCTTTCACTAAAAAAGTTTGTCTTCATTCTCAAAAAAAAAAAAATGAATCCACAATTTTTCGGCAACTCTGTACTAAATTGTAGCACGCTTCGTTAACAAGCCAACTTGCGCGGTCACTTCGAAGGGCTAACGAAACATCGTACGTGAACTCCCGGTAAAGTATGTCAGATCCGCTGACCGCTCTTGGTGGGCATTTGGTTTTAAAAGTCAAATTTAGAGGTTTCACGTGCGAAACCGAAGAAGGGCATCTGGCACGCCCAGCGGAGGACGGAGGGGTAAAAGTTCGACCACCTGGGGATCTTTTGACGTGCAACCAAAAGCCCGGGCGCCTACTCTGCAATAAGCCTCCGTCAGAATGCGGGAATTCGAACCCACCACCCGGGGATCCCTATAGGCCGGCGCTTTGCCTCGGAGCCACCGAGATGGCTGGCTTTTGGACTTAATTTCCAAAAGCATTGCACTGTGGTGACGTGTTCTAAAGAAAGTCGCATTTCTCTTAATGCAGAAAACTAATTGTGTGTGTCAACATTTTCATTGCGTTGTGACGAGAATTTTGGATTAATGTAGGGACACACGGTATAGAAAATGAATGTTGGTAATAACTTTTTTTTTTCATTTTTAAATCCCCCTTCCCCTTCCTCCTCCTCCTCTTCCTTCCCTTCCCCATTTCGCCCTTTATTTCGACCGCTAGCCCCCCCCCCCCCCCCCCCCCCCCCCCCCCACGTGGTAAATTACACTTCCGGGTCGCTGGAAAACTCACAACTAAAATCGGTCCGAGCAGGTAGTTTTCGCGCGAACGCTATATTACCTCGTACTGCGTACGTAAAACTGTCTAGTGATCCGCTTTCGGGCGTTTTCTTAAGCTAACCAGGGGGCTTTACTTACTTCGGAGAGATAATTAAGCTGTTCGTGCTGCACCACAACTTCCACAACCAACACGCGTCCCTGACGTCACACAGCTGCGGTGGCGCTGTCGACGGCACTGCGCATGCGCAGAAGGTTCAGTTCACTCGCATTTAGTTTCTGCGCATGCGCAGTGCCCACACCTGGTGTGGGCAAACGCGGGCTTGTTTGTAAACAGCGTGTAGGTCTATAAGCTGTCACCGACTGTAGTAAGTCGAAAGACAACTTTTCTGGCACACCGTGGTGCAATAACGTTGCTGGAACCTTCTTTTCATCATCAAACTATATTTCCTTGGCCTCGTGATCTTCGTCTGAGTCACGCAAAAGATGATACATCGATCGCATATATAGCTTCCCAGTAAAATGATGACACATATTTCCTATATGTTCCGTAAAGTGGAACACTTCAAACTGGTTTGGACATTCGCTTACATTTATTTCAATGCAAATTCGACATTCGATTCGAGCTACAAGCACGCATCTTACCCCGGAAGCATTACGCCGCAAAACAAAAATAACTTACTGTGGAAAAAAAAAAGAAAAAAATTTTGTGTTACGAGGAGAACTAAATTTCGTTAGCGCGCGGAAACTTCCTGGAAGCGAATCCGCAGACTCGCATATCCTGCCTTTCGACGAGAGGCCCGAGGATTTCAATCCGTATGTAGGAGTATACCTAGCATAATCAGAAACACACAACGCGGAGGACTGGCAAGCGTATCAATAATTTAAATACGACTGAAATCACGTACGCTCAGAGTCCCCTGGGCGTTGCATATTTTCCGAGGCAGAGTAAGTATGCAGGCTTTTATCCTGCAGCAATCCAGCGAGGTTTTTTTCTGTGCGGCAAAAAGAGACTCACAGCAGAGTATCGAGCAGAGTTGGTATTGCGTGTTTCACTGTTCAGTGGGATTCAAATGAGAAAAAGTGAACAATCGTGCTGGCGCGTCTACAAATTTGACTACTATAATAATGGCAGGGAAACAAAAACGTGAGTATTTTCATGTGTAACATTAAAAAAAAAGAAGGGAACTTCAAAAAAGAGCGTTCAATATACTAATTAAACGGCACTGCGATTGATAACGCTGAGACAAGAAAAGACAGGACGTGCGATTTTTAATGCGTGATGACTAGAAGGTACATGGGACGTTTCTCAACACACTACACCGACAGTATCGGGGTTTACGAACCGATCAACGTCAAGAAAGCTAGTTGATTAATCCGTGTTCATTAGCCAGTTTGGCCCATAGCAAAAATATCCTCACCTGCTCGATAGACTTACGAGGGGTTCGAGCTGAGCTAGTTGGTGGTACATGTTCAGTGGAACCAGGTGGAACTTACCGAAATATGAGAAAAAAACACCCGACTGCAGGACTGCCAACTATTTATTACACTTCCGCTCCTTTTCCCAACTGGTGTTGCTACTGGTGCCAAGAATAGAAATGAAATCACTGACCCCAACACACAAAAGAAGTTCACAAAATCACCTTTCGCGGTTGTCCCCTAGGTTCATTGGATGTGGTCACCTATCGATTAAAATTATTTCAAGAAGCCAAGACGTGAAAGTGGTGTGATCGGTACCCAACAAGGCATATGCAATGTGTCGGAAGGTCAATCAAGCACAGACCAACAAGACAAACACCTGTAACGCTAAGCACAAGACGAAATACGTCCCATGCGAAGAAGAAGTGATTTATAACATTCCGCTGTCATGTGAACGTAGCTTCATAAGTCAAACGGGACGTTCCATCAACGACCGAGCACGTGAGCATGCAGGCGACCTAAAAAACCTAACCGCACTTGGAGACTTGGACTCTTAGCAAGTCATTGAAAAAGCATGCAAGTGCAAGGCCCAGCTCGAGCTGACATTCATCCTATAGGACACCGCAAAAACAGGCTCACACGAGAAATATTAGAGCCATAGAAGAAAAAAAAAGAGAACTGCGTCGGTTAACCTTAAATCACAGTGAAAAGAAGTTCCTGTGGGGCGCCAATGTACAATAGATGAGGAAAAAGGGGGACAAATAACAGAATGAACGAAACAGAAGAGAAAGAAGACTAAACAATAGCAGTAGCAATACCAGTAGAAGAAGTGGATGTTTAATAAACAGTTGGTACTCCAGCGATTGGGTGTTTTTTCTCCTATGGGTGATCGGTGGCCGAGTGGGCTAGCGCACACCAGCTCGGAGCACGTGGAGCGAAAGCTCGCGCTGCAGAACCCAGGGATCCTGGGTTCAATTGGGGACCCCTGCCCGTTTCGATCTGGATGAGCATCGTACCGGCGTGCGGTCGTGTATCACTACTGCGTGGTGCACGTTAAAGACCCCAGGCTAGCGGTTGTGCCGCACTAGCTAAATTGCACATCTACAGCGAGTGACCCGTCGCAACTTTAAATGGCTGACCAACTACACGCTTTATAAATATTCCCACAACCCCAATTTTTTTTCTCCTATCTCTATATTTTCCTGTAAGCTCAGCTAGTTCCACTAACGGTAAATTCCACTGGCACATCCGGATGCAAACGTTTTCTCCGTGGGACCCGCTCCGAATCGACAAGCGGAAGGTGAACTCGCTTTTTTGGAGCGACCTGCCGGAACCACCCAAGACCGTCGGTCGTTCAAAATAGTCGCTGATGCTTGAACTTGACAAGCAAACCAACGCCTAAAGGGGTGTCCAAACAGGACACTACAAAACGCACGACTCCGACAAATCGTGAAAATTGAAGCGGACGCTCCTATAGAAGCGCCCGCTTCCATTTTCACGATTTGTCGGAGTCGTGCGTTTTGTAGTGTCCTGTTTGGACACCCCTTAAGCCGACTGAGTTTTCCAAAACCGGTCACAACTGTCACTGTTTAGCTGCAGAAATAACAAGCAACACCGACCGGGTGAAAATACCCGTACCACGAAGTCCACGTCACAAATAACGAGGAAAACGTCCGGGTTCGCCACTGTCACACATCTTTAGGCCCCTCCGAAACGGCGGGGCACGCAAAGCGATCGACAACGGAGGAGTTCAGATTGCTGGGAAGACTTTAATAAACACGAACAGGCAACAAACCATCACATGCACGGTCGTTGCCTAATTTGTTCTTGCTTTATTGTGCGAGCAAACGATGACGACTTGCAGTGTAAAAAAGTAAACAATCACTGGCTGCAGAATGAATAGGCCTAACCTTGCGTCTCCCCCGTTCGGATTTTCTGTCGTTCTTGTGTTCGTCCTTCAATCCTCTCACGATCACAGATGTCAGGGCTTACGATTTGCCACGCTCCAGTCCTGGCTTAGCATCCCTGGTCTGCGCGAGGTAGAAGCATCCGAGCCGTCACAGTCCCGCGTAAACAACCGACGCATCCGAATGGGCCCTACCACAAATCTACGAGTGGAAGGTGGCCAACTTGAGTCGGATCTGCCGGCGGAAAATGCGCTTTTGATGCGCTTTAGTAGTGCTCAAAATCTGCGAGCGGAGTTCACCATAAATTTGCTCAATAGAACTGTGATCGACACTGCGTCGGACCGGCAAGCGTAGCGTGCTCCAGCTTTTTTTTTTTTCTTTAAGTTTAGCTGAAACACCTTGTTTATCCACTACCCGAAAAACCCTGCTTAACCTCCACCTTCTTTTTTGTTAAGTCTAGCCGAAACACTTTGTTTATCTTCCACCTTCTTTTCTTTTTTTAAATCTAGCCGAAACACACTGCTTATCCTCCACCTTCCTTTTCTTTTAAAGGTTCGTTCACACTCTTGCAACCGAGTACGAACGAGAGAGACAACACCGTTTTTTATCCTCTAATGACGTTTTAGGACCAGCTCCTCAGCAGAGCACGCGGTCCTAAGGCGTCGCAAGAGGCTTAAAAACCGCTTCTGTCTCTCTCGGTCTTACTCGGTTGCAAGTGTGTGAACGAGCCTTAAGTCTAGCTAAAACACTTTATTTATCCTCCACCTTATTCTTTTTTTTTTTTAGTTTAGCTGATACAAGCTGTTTATCATCCACCTGAATACCGAAATAATCAGAGGGAGAGGAAGAGATAAGAGAGCGTGTCGTGACGTCAGAGCGCGGAGCTCTGATTGGAAGGATTAGTGGGTAGAGGCAAAGGCTAGCTGCCATTGTCTCTTCTACTTATTGTCTCCCTCCAATCAGAGCGAAATATAGCGTCGTCTGCTCCTGGCGTAGTATCTCGCGTTCAAACGCGAGACCCTGCGCGAAGAGCAGACAACGCTCTTGTTCGCTCTGATTAGAGGGAGACAATGGGTAGAAGAGACAATGGCAGCTAGCCTTTGCCTCTACCCACTAATTCTTCCAATCAGAGCTCCGCGCTCTGATGGCACCACACGCTCTCTTATCTCCCGCTCTCCCTCACTTTCTATTAGTCGGGTGACCTTAACAAAAAGTTTCCTTGTTTTGTTTCAGGCGGTGAGACCCGAAGCGCGGAAATGGGCACGTTGCTGCAGTGGATCCGCGTGGGCTCGAGCGGCTGAACAACCCTCGCCGCAGGGAGCATCGGGCTGAATGGAGACGTGCAACCTGTCCACGGAAGGCAACGGATCCGACGCACGTCCGGTCAGACACGAATTAGTGAAATACTCGCAAAAATGGATCAAAATACGAATACAAAATAGGAAAAAATCTAGATATATTTAATTACAAATCCAGTTACAAGTGTAACATGCGTAAAAGAGTCCCCTCCTCCCCGCCTCCCCCACCCTTCAAAGAACATTAGTGTTTTTTTTGTGTGTTTTTTTTTATACTCTAAAGTTATATCACACATTGCCGAACGCTCAATCCCCACCCAAAGTTTCAGAGTTTGCCGTTATCTTATTCAGAAGTCATAATCGGTTCACGGACGGATATTTTCATCGAGAAAATGGTGGTCGACAATGTCGACAAAAACATGGGGATGAATGTCGGTATCTACCGCGGGAACGGGTTGTTAAAGTTACAGAAAATCACTTAAAACGTTTGAATACGTTAGCAGTTATTTCTAAAACTTTGGCACCTGGTCCGTACCGCTAGCGCAATATGGGCAGAGGCTAAGCCTTCGGAGATGCGCAGTTTATTTTTGCGGTGGAAAGCACTGTTCCAAAATATTATTGAAGGCACGCTGTATTTTAAGGGGGCATGAAACGGATTTGGGCTGGGATAAATCAACTGAGAGTGGGATTTTACTAATAGCATATCGTTAAGTAGGTCAAAAGAAAGACGGCAGAAAGTCAAAAGCTTGAGTTGCGGTACGAAAATGTGAAAACATAGCGGACTATTTCTTACCTCCTTCCCTTCGAAAGCTCTCTGCCTCTTCAGTAAAGAGTATTCGCAAACCGCGTTTCCCCCTCCGCTAAGCCCTCCGCTACGAAGAAGCCGCTACTGCGCCTGCGCGCCGATGGCTTTGACTGTGAGGGTTCCGGTTATCGCAGCGGATTGCGGAGAGCGGTTGCGGGACGCCGAAAACCATCTACGAAAACTCCCTAATTTGTACATCCGCGGTACCCAAAGTACGTCACCCGGCCCCAACGCACGTCACACGACAAACGACCTCGCTTATTCCCTTCATCCCTAAGCTGACAGTGCGGTGGGAGCTACGCGCTTGCCGGACCAATCAACCGCCTTCCTTTCATCACCTGTCTCCGTTCCCTGCGCGTGAGCGTGCGCGAGGGAGCGTGATTACGTAGGAAAAGTGTGGCTGGCCCAACGAGCACGTAGCTTCACCAGCACTGTCAGCTTAGGGATGAACGGGATGGATTGTGTTTGAATTTAGAGCTAAGGCCTACTCTTCTAAAAGGAGAATGGCGGTGTCCGGGCACACAAACACGAGGGCCGAGCAAGAGGGGAGTTCCCCCTTTCCCTCTTCTTGAACTGTTCGGTACGCTGCGCGAATTGTGAGTTGAGGAGGAAAGCTAAGAAGGAGCACGTTGAAATATCGTTTCATGGCTACTTTAAATACAGAAACACAAATAGAACCGGAGGTATTTGGTCAGCTTCAAATACTTCTTGACATCTACGATCTCATTAACCCTGGGTGAAAACTGAAAAACAAAAACTTTGCTTCCGATTAAAGAAAACGAAATGTTACGGAAATCAAAACTGCGTAAGAGAATAGCAACTTTCGAAATAAACTTCCTTTGATAGAAGACAGGCTCCAATTTACTGCAGCTCGTTTAACCTCTTACATTTTGTTTGTTGATACAGTCGCTGAGGTTATAAAAAAACCCAGGCGAGCCCTTGTTACCGAAAACCTCCAGTGCTATCGAACGGGAGAAAGCTGAGCTATCATTGAAGTTATTGTGTGCACGAGCGGCATTTCAGCGGCTGTTTGATTGGTGTTGTTACTGACTACTTTGCTGGCAATCGATTTCGGAGTTAACACTGCTTCCAACGCTGTTTTTTTTTTTTGTTTTTTTTTTATTAAATTTGCGGAGTTCCAATAGGAAAGGCGACACTTCGACAAAGTAGTATTCGATGAAATAAAGTCAAAGTCGCTTACCGTCTTTCTCCCGCGAACTTACTATCAAACTCCCGAAAACTTATCGCGCAACTTGCCGACTCCACGGTTTCTCCAGCCGCGCCTCATTTCTTGTTGCGGAACTCTTCCATAATCGGCGTTGAAATCAACATTAAAGGCACATATTCACACTGCCCCATTTTCTTACGTTAAAGGGAAAATGTAAAGATTTTTGTACTTAGCGCAAATACCGCTTAGAACGGATGCCTGACGTGTGACCTGTAAAACACCCGTTTTTTTTTTCGTTTTTTTTATATTACATGCAATTGAAGTCGCAGAAAAAAATTAAAGAAAAACGAGCAGCGTTCACCCCCCAACTCGTAGTCAGAACAAGCGGCCACGTGATCTGGAGCCAATTATATGCTGCCAACGATGATCATAGCCGCGCGCTGGGGCTGGCAAAGTACAGGACACGCGCTGAGTTGCACACATTGTTATGGTCCGGCTATTGTCGTCGTTGCAGCGATTGGACACGGGCCGCTACCCGAATGCTTTTCGAGCTATCAATTATCACGTTCCCAAATCGAGTGCCCACGCAATGCTCGAGTCCAATCTATGAGCCGCATTCAAATATCGTCACTGGGCGGTATTGCGACCGCCCAGCTCCGTCATCAAGTTTCGCGAAGGAGAGATTGAATGCAAACGCTCGGCTTTTGTCTTTGAAATTACACCGCAACAAAGTACACTCTAAAAAAGTCTGTGCGTCTACTTTCCCGCACAGCACTCGGAGAGCCAATCACCGCAACTCACGGAGGCAGCTCAGCGAATGACGATGCCGAAACATATGTTTAGACCAAAAAACGCAGTCTTTGTGACATTAAGCAATGCAAAACGTCACGCCTGGGAAACGTCATCAGCGCTCATTTCCCTAGATTGCGGGCAGTTACAAAGTTGTACACCACTCGCGTAACCTTTCTATCGAAAGTTTGAGTAACTGTTGATCTTTGATACTTTTTACTAATCAAATACAGGCATCAGTATAAAATTTCATATCTACACCAACAAAATTCTGAACATCATTGATAAATATTTAAAAAAAATGACTGCGGTTCAAAGACAGAGAGCTCTAGAGGAAACCCGACAAAACATCAGCTGAAACAAAAGGAGCACCGCCTGCGAAACAAATAGATGACGACCAGCTCGGTAATCTTCAAGCCAAGACGTTGTGTTTCGATTATTTAAAATATGTTAAAGTTTCAACAAAAGTTTGGGATGAGAAACGCGATCAAACAAGTTTGAGTAATTCATAAATCTAATGTCGAGTTGTCCCTGTCGGTTCAGAACTTTAGCTATGTCATGCGGCATCTCGATCAGATGGGTAGTGATAAAAAGCTCACGCCAAAACCCATATTGCCGGCGGGTGACAGAAACATTTAGTTGTTTCAAGGAAGACAGATATATGCTTCAATATGATATGTTCCAGAATATTCGCACCTGACTTTAGTAAAGATGTTTGCCTATAGTCCTCCAGTCATAAGGAACACCCGGTTTGTAAACTGGAGTGATTTTTGCGATCTTCCACTGAGTGAAACAACCGCCTCCGATAACGACCGGGTGAAGAAAACAAAACTAAACCTAGAGCACCATTCAGCATGCCGTTTGAGAAATATTTTAGGAGTGCCACCAGGCCCCTTAATGCCACCAGGCCCCTTAATTTTAACACAGTAGCATTAGAACGCTCGTTTTGACGAAAACCCGGCGGTATCTGTCAGTTTGTCAGCGCCGGGAACAGGCGAAGAAGGGGGAGAGGGTGACCCGTGGCACGCTCCCTTTGGTCCGAAGCGGTGACGTCAGAACGCGTCACCCTCTCCCTCTGCCTCTCTCTTTCCAGCGCTAACAAACTGACAGACACCGCCGGGTTTTCGTCAAAACGAGGGTTTTCGTTTTCGGTGCACAGCTGGCGCGAAGCGAGAGAGGAGGAGGTGCCGCGGCGCAGTGGAATTCAGGCGTGCTCTGTTGCCGTTCTGCCGTCGCCGGGTGTTCCCCGGCTTCCGTTTAGGTTTCGGCAGTAGCGGTGCGTGGGCTGTGATGTATGTGTTTAGTTCGAACGATGGGTATGAACCCCTCCACGAGTGCTATAGATGCGGTTCCTTCCACGGGTGGTATGAATGTGATTTTTTTTACGAGTGATATGAATGTCCGTAGCTAATGGCGTCGACGTACTCAAAAAAGGGGTAAAAAAAATTACAGGAAGATCCATTAGTGGATTCTTCGGGAATGCGTTAGCATGCCCCTTGGAAAACGGAACACACGTCCCCCCCCCCCCCCCCCCCCTTAGGAAACGCTAACATTGACTCTGTAATTAGGCAAAAAAGAGGCTGCGAAAAATAGAGGAAGCCAAAGAGAGAGCCAAAACCGTACAAAGGTAAGCGTCGGCGTTTTTTTTTTATTATCAAGCTTTAGTAATAAAGAAAAAATGACCTCAATAGAAACCTCAAGCTCAGGAATGCCGAAATCGTCAGCCAGCGGAACAACAGGACAATCACCATTATCCTCCGTAAAAACGGAACCAAAATAGCGACTGAAGCACGATACCATTATCGAACAGTCTTAGATAATATCGTTTTCTATTTTAAGCCTGATAATCTGAAAACGTTTAGGTGATAAATGTATAAATAATTCCAATTTTATTTATTTATTTATTTGAGAATACTGTCGGCCAACTTTTGAGGGCCAAGGCATGGTAAGACAACATTAGAAACCATCAGTGAGTCGAATGAACAACAACAATTAACAAAGTAGCTTAGTCATTCGTGACAGAAAAGAATTCATCAACTGCACTCGCAAATAAAGCGGTTAATCGCCGTCACACTTGGTGGCAACTCATTCTACTCACAAACAGAACGAGGAAAAAAGGAGTTTTTAAAAACATTTTTTCTACAACGGAAGTCAAGGAGCAAATTCTCAAATTCTCATGCTTCTGCTTTGTATCACGACTCGCGTTATACTGCAAATAATCATCAAAATGTAAACCAGTTTTATTATGATTTATATGATGCAAAAATTTCAAACGCTTTACTTTCCTTCGACATGATAATATAGACACTCCCGGAGGCGGTGTACAAGGGTGACACGTGTGAATCTTTGCCGTATGAGTTGTAAATAAACATAAGCGATTCTTTTTAAGGCCTTCCAATTGGTCAATAAGCGATTGTGAGTGCGGGCCCCATACAACGTCAGCATATTCCAGCAAAGGATGAATCACCGATTTATAGGCCGTCGGCTTTGTCGCAGGAGTACAGTGATACATTTTCCTACGTAGCGACCAGAATTTACTTGACGCTTTTGTGACAACCTGCTCAATATGATTAGCCCAGCTTAAATTGGACGTGATAATAACACCCAGATACTTGTATTCATCAACTAATTATAAGGCATTTGAATGAATAGAATAAGAAAAAAAGATAGGCACCTTGTTCAGTGTAACTGACATCTGCACACATTTCTTGACATCCAGTTCTATTTGCCATTTTTAACACCACAATGAAATCATTTGAATACACAATTTGGTTAGATTCACGAGATATATTGGAAAACATTACACAACCATGAGCAAAAAAAAAGCACTGTATCGAGGGCTTATCAACTTCCAGGTAATTGATAAAAACCAAAAAGAGCAACGGTCCGAGTACCGAGCCCTGGGGCACTCCAGAAGGAACAGGTAACTCTATGGATTCAGCATTGCCTACACACAAAAACTGTTTACGATTCGTAAGGTACGAGTCTATCCACCTCAGTAGGCGATCATTGCCCAACACTTGCTTCAATTTATGCAGTAGCTTGCGATGCGAAACCCCGTCGAACGCCTTCGCAAACTTTAAGAAGACAGTGTCGACTTGACCATTGTTATCAATCACTGAACTAAAATTGTGGACCGTATGAAGCAGTTGTGCCACTGTCGAAAAGCCTCTTCGGAACCCGTCTTGATAATCTACAAAGAAAATTTCAAATTCTAGGAAAGTTACGATATGCAGTGTTCGAGAACCTTGCTACATGTACTCAACAATAACACTGGTCTGTAATTGCAAACACGTTTTTTTCTCCACTTTATATATAGGGAAAACTTTGGCTACTTTCCAATCTTGAGGCACGTCACAAGTTTCTAAACTGCAAGAGTAAATCACGTAAAGAAACTTGGAACATCATTCAGCGTACCATCGTAAGAAAGCGTTAGGAATTCCATCTGGGCCGCTCGACTTTCTAGTGCCTAATTGCAAAAAACTGTTAAAAATACCTTCTCTAGAAACCACCAAGTCACTGATTCCACAACTGCCATGGTTAAATGAAGGCAACATACAGTTATCAACAATAAAGACAGGAGAAAAAAATAATTAAGCTTACTTGCGATGCTCGCTTCATCGGAAAACGTCTGCCCGCTATGAATAAGCTCCTCAATTATCACACTTTTTTTTTTGTTGTCAAATGAGCCCAGAACTTTCTTGGATTTTCTATGAGAAAGTTGTTTTTATCGAACTTCGAAAAATTGTGAAGGGTGGAGTTGTAGTGCAGGAACTACGGTTCACGCACCGGTGTCCGAAGGTCTGCTTTAAGCTGCTCCAAAGCAAGCCGACTGTTTATAGCACTTCAATTCCTAGTTCGTGATATTTTTGCTTTAAATTAATTATATCTCGATTAATCCAAGGATTAATCATGAATCATCACTCAATGAAGCTTATTTTGATAAAAGAAAAAAGAAAAATACTCCCCCTGTCAAGTTTTCTAGTCCATTGGTTGGTGTCGCCCCGTGGCAATTTTCGGCCCGTCGAACGCACTAGCACTTCGTAGAGTTACATTCCGAGCACGTAAACAGTGTTCGCCGATTTGTTGTCTGACAGCCGGAGGTCACTGTCACACCGCGCTGACGGCGAGGCCACACGGGGAACACCCCGCCATCTTGATTGTTTACCTTCGTTCGAACGAAAGTAAACAATCAAGATGGCGGAGTGTTCCCCGTGTGGCCTCGCCGTCAGCGCGGTGTGACAGGGTGCTCTCCGGCTGTCAGACAACAAATCGGCGAACACTGTTGACAGGCGACAAAAACACCTTTCCCGACATCTGTTGTTGCCTAACTGTGACAGGGTCGCCGAAAACAGGTTTCCCTCGTGTTGATAGACAGGGTTGTCCAACTGTTTCTTCAATGTGACAACACCTTAAGCCGCGCGCGCGCCTGGGTTTTTTCATATTATTTTCGACCCCACATCAGGAAAACAATATATTTTCGGAATGGGTGGTTTCATTTGGGATTCAGGCGGTGGTGTAAATTCGTAGTTTATTATTTGCCTTCAAATGTTATATGTTGTGACGTATACCGCACGAAAGACAACGTTTCTTAAGTTTACAAGGAAGCGAGGAAGGACAATGGGGTTTTAATGTCTCTGACACCCTTGATTCGTGTTTAACATAAAAATAGTGGCAGCAAATCCTCAATGTTTTCCTTTCTTTTTTTCTCTTATGTTTAGGGTAATCTATATATTATTTCGTAATGCAAAGCTTAAAACTTCGCAATAATTCTTAAACCTGCCTTCGAGTACAATAATTACCGCCCGCAGGGCCGAGCAAGCAACGCTCAGTCACGGGTTTCTAGAAGATTCGCGTTCATTCTCACACCAGACGTAACTTTCCCCCTGCCTTCTTGTTCTCGAAAATGTCCGTTCATCCACGCCCCGAGCGAGCGAAGCTCGAACATTCTTTACCGAACTTTCGAGATAGTGACGCACTGTAGATAAGCAGCTACCCGCGACCTTGCCGAGTCAGTATCGCTCTCGCTCTCTGTTACGCCGCCGAATCGCCGCCCGCCTTTCTGCTGCCTCGACGCTCTTTCTTTACTTATTTTGTTTGGCACAAGTTCGCATATTAAACCTGAATTTTTCAGTTCACTGTTCGTCTTCTCGTCACCTTCATTCGTGACATTATGCCCAAAACTTACATTTTAGATGACTTTTTGATAAATTACATTTGAATTGATGTCACGTGCAGGACGTGTCATTGCCTTCTAAACGACTTAACTTTATGTTGTTATTACCTGTTTATACTGCTTCATGCTGACAAATAGTGACGAGTGGTTTTGCAGTATACTTTTTTGGTTTAATGTAAAAACTTAAGAAATAATTAGACATAGAAGTACAAAACACGCACAGCACATTCTTGAAGGGATTCGCTGTCCGTGTTCTGTCCTTCCATGTTTAATCCTTTCTTCAGTTTATTTGCAATGTTATTTCAAGTTTTGGACACTTAGTCATATGACATGATATCTCAAAAAGAACACCCGTAGGCCTCAGAATAACTGCCGTCTTTCTGCCAAAATAAAAGACCTCCTTCAGAGCATTGAAGAAGTTTCCTACTAAGGTATCCACACGCCGACGACTCTTCGGTGGCATGGACGGGTCGGAAGGAAGTATCGTAATGACCGATTCGCAAACCCGCTTCTTTGAGGCATATGTCCCCGACGAGGGAGCGTGCTTATCAGGGTGCCATGTCGTTCTTTGAATTAGCCCTTCAGACGGGTACAGTAATTGCGCCGTCGTTCCGTAGTCCCACGCGAACAAGAAAATGCTCTTTCAGAACACGGCATCTCTTAGAACGACTCGAGCTATGGCATTACGAGAAATGCAAGGCGAGTTGCTTTGAGGACTCACTCGAGTTAACGTGTAGCCCTAAAGGTTATTTTCTTTATATAGAATACGTTTGTGGCTAGGGTAACTTAAGTAATGAAAACGTAAAACGTAAAAGCGATAAGCAAAAACCAGACGCAAAAGCGTTACGACCGAGATAACGATGTACGTTTGATGTCGCCGCCGCAGCAGGGTATCCTCGTTGGTGGCTCCTCACTCCGGCTCACTAGCGTAAGCGCATATGTGGCCATAGCCATAATGAATGAATTGGTTTTATTTAGACACTAGGTCTACGGTAACAGGGCAAAAGGCAGATTAACTCTGCCTGACGTGGCCCTATATCACCCGTTTACAATGCTCAGCAGGCAAAAACAAAAACGATAAACATTAAAGAAGTACAAGAAGATACAATAGCACATCAACAACAATCAACACAGCATATTTTGTACACAGCTTATACAATCGTTAGTGCACGTAACACTTTGGAAATAAATGAAACAGGTAATACAACTCATACACAATGAAAATACAATCTAAAACTATTTACTAAACGTGACATGACACAAGGTACCGCTTTATACTAATTTTAAAGCTGTGTTTTGATACACAATCTGAGATTATTTACCTAACAGCGGGATGTTTATTTAAGAAATCGGGTATTAAGTATGGTAACTGTGTTGTCCATAATTTGTCCTAGACCAAGGTATTCTATAGGAGCCGTGTCAAAGATTGTTTCGTGTATTACTAGGAAGAAGTGCGTAAAAAAAACGGGTGGGGTCACTGATTATTTCGTTATAGATATACATTGAAAGTGTAAGAAGGAATAGCTGACTAATGGTAAGAAAACGGTATTTAAAAAAAATATGTGCTGTGTGATCAGTATGCTGAAGGTTTTCATACAACTATCGCTTTTTTCTTTTTTTGCAAAAGAAACAACTCATTAATATTTGTTTTAGTTGTTGAACCCCAAACTAATAAACAGTAATGGAGATGAGAGTACACTAAAGTATAGTACAACTGATGTTTCAACCAGCATGGAACCAGCAATCTAATTTTGTATAAAATACCAATAGATCTTGAGATGCTGGCGTGCATTTTATTTATATAAGGTGTCCAGCTTAGATTTTCTTAAAAAAGAACTCCTAAAAATTTATAAACGTTGACACGCTCGATCACAGAGTCTTGCAATTTTAAAAGAATTTTACAATCGTCAGGTTTACATCGTGTTTTAAAAATTACATATTTTGTTTTTGTAACATTTAACTGAAGTTGATTAGAGTCAAGCCAATCCGATAACTCGTTGAGCCACGTGTTAGCAATAGATCACGTAAAGATGGACCAGAAAAAATAAGCTTGTATCGTCGGCATACCAAACTATTTCAGGAGTGTTTGGTATACGTACAATATCATTAATATGAATAATAAAAAACAAAGGACCTAAAATAGACCCCTGTGGAACCCCATGCGAAATTTGTTTTGGCTTGGACCGGTATCCATTAAAGCACGTATATTGTAACCGACAAGATAAGTAACTACGCACCAAATCTAAGGCAAGACCTCGAATTCCATAAAACGGTAGTTTATAAAACAATATATCATGTTTAATGGAATCCAACGCTTTTCTAAAGTTTAGAAATATTCCAGTGTTAAATAGTTTATTTTCAAAATTATTGAATAATTTTTCTTTGATATTAAGTAGCGCCATTTCTGTTGACTTTTTTCTTGAAAACCGTATTGCAGCATTACAAAAACATCTCTATCATTCAAAAACTTACTGACATATTTTTTATAAGATGTTCTAATTCTTTTGAAAACAAAGGAAGTGCGGATATGGGCCTATAGTTATTAATATTATCAAAAGAACCTCCTTTGTGCAAAAAAACAACTCTTGCAATTTTCATGCCACCTGGAGAAGTACCAGTTGCTAACGCAATATTACATATATGCTGCAAAGGAGAATACAAAAGATCAGCGACAGCTATGATCGATATGGCCTTGATATCATCTGCTCCGGCTGCTGTATTTATATTTAAAATTTAAGGATTAGGTATATTTCTTGTTCATCAGTTGAGGACAGGAAAATAGTCTTTGACTGCAGATGAAATATACTTGTCTAGGCTATCTTTTGACCCACGTGGTTGCAGTGACAAACCCGCACTTATAAAATAAGATTTAAATTTGTCCGCCAAAAAGGAATCGCTGTACTGAATACCATCAAACAAATGTAGTTCTCAACGGAACTCGCGATATGAGTATCGGTACATAAATGATTGTACAGAAATTCACCGATCGAAAAACGTCCTCCGTGTATGACGGTTTTGTCAGATACGGCCAGAGGGAAAATATTTCTGTGGCGTCTCCAGTTTCACTTTGTAGCTGCACAAGGTAAGCCCCATGGGTCTCCTGCTTTGCCCAGGGGGTGCTGCGAAAATGGACTTGTTAGGCCTTGTTTTGGGTAGTACAAACTTTTGCGTCTCAAACTGTCCCACATGCAGAAGCGTGCCTGCTCTTGTGTGGACCGCGAGATCACGATGAAAATAAAAAATAAACAACAAAAATTCGAACGCCGTCAAAGCTAAGACGCTAAAAGCGTGAGCCAAGAGATGCTGTTTCACGCGTCCCAAAGTAGGCATGACAAAGAAAAACAAAATGAAAGCGTCGCGACACAGGTGTTTTGACGTCACTACCCATAGATACGAGACACGTACCCTAGCGGTGGTGTCATTAATTTGGCACTTTTGATTGTCTTGCGGCGTTGAGCCTGGCCGATTTCTGGCGTCCAAAGGTCTTCTTTCGTTCATCAGCACCAGACAGAATTAAAAACGCTCAACCAACGTGCCATAAATAGCGCGAGGCTCAATCAAGTGAGCTTGTACTACCCAAAATGAAGGCGCTACAGTTTGTTCAAAGCGTCAGCGCACGAGGCCTATAGCAAAACATCCGCTGTCACACTGAGGCTTTTAAAAGGTTCTTACCCGAATTATTCACTATTTAATGGAATTGCGCTGCAACGCATTACGGTTTAACAACACAAGGACTAGGAAAACAACATGATATATACAGGTAAGCGCCCGTGCTTACTTTTGAATTTCCCGTTATGTTCCTAGTCCCAGCGACATTTAATATTGGTAATCCTTCGCAGTGTATTCAATCAAGGTTCGAAAAACAAACTAGCCTAATCCCAAGCATTGTTCCCATCAACTTTGACAGCATTAGTGTTCTGCAGAGATAAACGGAATTACAAAAACCACACTACCGAATTCAGCTTTTCAGGCTACTGCTTCTGCGCAGCAGTCTATGGACCCTTTCATCAAGGGCGCCGCCATCTTGAATTGTCGTCACTTCCAGTATGGGCGAAAGCATTGCTTTGCCGTCGCCACGCCAGTAGAAGACACTTAGGATATAAGCGCCACCGTTACACATTATCGTTTTGCCTTTCCCTTATTTTTTTACTAGTTACAGGTTGAAACGTTTTAGTATTTTTTCATCGCCCTTTACCGGATATGCCTATTAATTGGCTGGGGTTGAGGGTACGCAGAAAAGATCTATCCGGTACCGGCATAGAGTAATATAGTAAACGTAAAGAGAGGACACAGGAGCCGATTCGCGGCCCAGATAGTGCGTTTCATACCCTCCGCTACGTGGCGCTTTTCTGCAATTTGGCTAAAATTAATTAAAACTCTTTCTGTGAAAAGTATTTATTTTTTAATTGGCAATGCTTTAAAATTGTTTAAAGTACTTACAACGGCTAAATAGTTTAAATCAAATACGTCACAAAAAGCACGTGATGAATGGCACCTGCCATGGCCTGCCTGCCTGCACGCCGTCGCTTCTGCATCATTCTGCATGGCCTTTGCTCGTCCCTGCGTCGTTCGTCTGTGCCGTGCGTGCCGTCCAGCTGTGCTTTCTGCTGCATCATGTTCGGTCGACTTTGCATCAATCAAGGTGACGCATGACCGCCCGCGTGCTGGCATGCTCGGCGTGAATTAGTGGAGGCGATCGGTTCGAGCTTCTCGCGCTGTTCTTTCTGCCGGGCTGTCTGGCTGCACTTGAACCTGTGTGCATGTTGATTTCCGATGAGATTGTTTTAAAAAAAAGAATTTAACTTACGACCCAGCACACGACATTGTCCATGGGTTTACAGATGACGGTGTTGAACGAACCTCTAACATTGCAGATAGAGCCTTGGTTGTTATGCTGTCTGAAATTTCCAGGAGGTGCGTTTAGCCCCTTGCATACACTGTTGTGCACACTCCAACAACGTCTTCTGTTTAACGCAGTCTCCTCATTTCTCTCATTCGGGAGCTTAAAGGGGCGGTGCAACGATATTCAATGGGAATGGTCTTCACTTTACACAAGCTTACTGGCACTAGTGGGACTCAAGGATATTCGCACGCAACGCCACTGACCAAGAAACTCCTTTGTTGGTTCGAGGACAAAACCGAGTGTTTTCATTCAATTTCTCCTTCGAAAAACCTGATGACGTAGCTGGGCGGTAGCAGTACCGCCCAGTGACGATATTTCAATACGGCTCATAGATTGGACCCGAGCATGGCGTGGACACTCGATTTGGACTCGTGATAATCGATAGCTCGAGAAACATTCGGGTAGTGTCCTGTGTCCAATCGCTGCAACGACGACAACAGCCGAACCATAACAATGTCTTGAACTCAGCGCGTGTCCTGTGCCTTGCCAACCCCAGCGCATGGCTATGATCAACATTGGCGGCATATAATCGGCTCCAGATCACGGGGCCGCTTGTTATGGCTTCGAGTTGAGGGGTGAACTCTGCTCGTTTTTCTTTATTTTTTTCTGCGACCTCGATTGCGTGTGGTGAAAACGAACGGGTATTTCACAGATCATTAACGTCAGGGGTTCGTTCTAAGCGGTATTTGCGCAAAATAAAAATATCAGTGCATCGCCCCTTTAAGTCTGTTGGCTTTACAGTAAAGGCTGTGGTCTGTGGTTAGGGGGCTTCAAACATCAGCTTGGTGTGTGTGGTAATAAGCCATTTCTTGAAGTTCACAACGAACACGTTTACTTTGTCTTTGATGTTCCACACCTTCCCAAAACAACCAAGAGCAATCTCCAAGCCCACAAACTTTGCATTCGAAATGAGGTCATTGAGTGGTCTTCTTTGTTGAACTTTATTGTTCTATCCATGAGATGAGCTTGCAATTGGCTCCGAAACTTACTGAGAGAAACATTTTTTCAAGAACCTTTCTGTAACATGGAAGAAAATTGTGCCCCACAGGTCTACTCTTTCTTGCAATCATATCCCTTGTTTATGCCAAGGAACTTCCTGAGGCAGCCATGGCTACAGCCTTTTTCTGTGATAGGATGTGCATACTTTTTGACTGTCTAAATAGCTAAAAAATTCAAGACGACAGGGCAGAAGTTGCGTCATGCCAATATGAAGGGAGAATCTGAAATACTTGATTTTTTCCACCAGTAACTCGGATGGATTTCAGCATGGCAGTTCCAAAGTAGGAGGCAGCCATAAGCCATCATTGGGTGGCAAGTTACTATAAAAAGTTTCCTCATGCTCTGTGATGAGCTTTCAAGCAGCCATGACTTGAAGTTCTTACTTACACGACGCCTGCAGCAAGACACACTTGAGAACGTTTTGGGAGCTATATACGACAAATGCTGGGCTGCAACACAAACCCAAATGTGGATCAGGTCACCTCAGGACTGAAACACCTCTGGATAAAGAAACTGTTCAAACTGTCGGACAATGAAAACGTAGAGGATGACAAGGCTGACCTCCTAAAGGAGTTGCAAATATCTTTGCACCATGAAAGTTTAGTTTCAGACATTGTGGAATGTCTTCCAATTGATAACTTCCCGCCACTAGAGGATATTTCTGAGCTGGCATCAGACATCAGGTCTAACATAATTAATGACTCGTCCACTTTTTTTATTACGTTTGTGGCTATTTGATTAAGCTTTTGCTTGAGCAGACAACTTACAGCTGTGGCTGTTCTCAGCTGCTATCGGATGAGTCTAATAACTTGACCAGGCCTCACCAGTACTGTCTTGTTCCTAAAGCATACCACGTGCCTGGAAAATTCTTCGGGAACTTAGTAGTACAATCACAGGCTGCCTTTCATTTTATTCAGCAACTAGAAAATGACTTTCTTCCTATAATAGAGAGAGTGACACATGTTCGAGGAGTCTGTGCCGCCTTGTATAGCACACTTTGAGGTCTGGGTGGTTTTAGCCTTTGCCCAGAGGAGTACCACAAAGGGTTTTTAAAGTTGTTTTGCAGAATACGCTTGTGTTGACATGTTTGATTTCTTAACCGGAATTTGGACAAAGTTCGGTTGCACTCTTCAGTGGTTAATAAGAACGAGACAGGTTTAACTGTTAATAGTGTATTAACAGAGGCGGTTGCCAAACCAAAAACAAAAAGTGCTTAAGTGGGCGGTGCAGCTTGCTCTCCAAATATTTGTTTCCCCTTTTTCCAGCGAATGCGTATCACGGCTCCCTAACAAAAATATTTGTCCACTTTCTACAAAATTGTGATAGAAAATAGTGTATAGAGGCTAAAAATATTTGAAAGAAAATGTATCCACTTTTGTATCCACTGTCCATAGTCTTTTAGCCGCTTTTTTCTGAAGCCATATTTCTTTTCTGAACAATTTCGGGGAATGTTTAGGGACGTTGAATCTTGTCAGATTTCGAATAGAGTTCTCTTTGTTTGGTAATGGCTTGAGGCTATGCAAATTGGTGTTTTTTTTTATATTTGCCGGAAATCGGGAATTTGTACTATCCGGCGTGTGCTTCGCACTGTTATTATACTCTTATGACTGGTAATGATAGCGGTGTCTTATTTATTTTTGCACTTACTTCCCGTACCCGAGTCGGCGTGAAAGTGAATGTATCATACAGCATGTTCTCCGTGGAAAGGTTTTGTTAACTTGGTTCCGTTAAGAATCTATTACGAAGTGTACGATATGCCGAAGTCCTTCATATTCATTTATTTTTGTGAGTATCGATCTCTTTCGTATAAAACATACAGAGCTTCTGAAGTAAATCATGTATACATGAATATGGTCCAATAAAATGTGTTCGAACCACTTACTGTTGTTGACCCCAAAATGCTCCACCAGCCAGGAGTCAATCCGGCGATTGTGTAACTTCAATGCTTTACAGTAGAAAAAGAACAAGAAATATATATACTTATGCTTTGTGAAGTAAGTTGAAATATTGTTTGATACATTTTGCACGGACTCTATCGTAAAAAATAAAGCAAAAGTGCGTCAGTATTAAAAAAAAAAAAAAAAAAAAAAAACAGCGGCTTTGGGAGTCAAGGAGTTCCCGAGAGCCGAGCGAGGCGGGGAGGAAAGAGAGAGTGAAGGGTACCGGAGAACCGGGGCAGAAACGCCCAAACCGAAACCGAAACTAACTTGACCGGAAACGAAATCAGATTACACTTAATACCGCCCGCTAGGAGCGCTACCTGTCACTGGTCTATCTGGGCCGCTGGGGCCTATGGCAGTGTCCGCTCTTTACCTTGTGTATATTACTCTATGGTACCGGTCCCCGCGCACGACCCTCCCGAGACTGGCGCCTCCACCCACAGGCGTACTCCTGGTGGCGGTCGGACCAGGCGGTTCTGGTGGCCCCGTACACGGTCATCCTGCTGCTGGCCGTACTCGGAAACGGCCTGGTCATCGTCACGCTGGCCGTCAACAAGCGCATGCGCACTGTGACCAACCTGTTCCTGCTCAACCTGGCCGTTAGTGACCTGCTCCTCGGCGTCTTCTGCATGCCCTTCACCCTGGCCGGAGTCCTGCTCAGGGAGTTCGTGTTCGGGGAGCTCATGTGCCGGCTCATACCGTACCTCCAGGGTGAGTCGTCCTTCGTGGACGCGTGCGTCCTTGCAAAACCTTTTAAGGTAACAAGGTCGTTTAGACGCTCGCAAGTACGGCGTCTGGCAGTGCGGAGCGCAAGTTCGTCTGCTTCTTTTGCAGGGGTTGTGGGGACGTCAGTACGCCGAGCTTTGATTAGCTCTGATTGAAGAATAGTTGGTAGAGTTCAAGGGTCTACCCACTATCCTTCAATCAGAGTCAATCAGAGCTCGGCGTTGTGACGTCATCACAACCCCTGTAAAAAGAGCACACGAACTTGCGCTCCGCATACCACTTAGAAGACAAGGCCTGCTCATGACGTCATCGTTAGTGGTATGGATTGGGACGAGTCGGGACCTCAAAAAGAATTATAAATCCCGATGTCACCATTGAAATTGAGCGCCGCGAGTAGGACCATCACGCAGAAGCAATGCCAACCTATGCGGAGCGCAAGTTCATCTTGTTCTTGCAGAGGGGTTGCGATGATGTCAGACCGCCGAGCTCTTATTGGCTGATTTAGAAAAAGGTAGTGGGTAGACCTCCAGGCATCTAGCATTGAGGTCTACCCACTCTCTTTTCAATCATAGCCAATCAGAGCTTGGCGTCCTTCTGACGTCACTGCAACTCCTGCCGAAGAAGCAGACGACTTGTCCTCTGCATATGCTCTATTCGGAGAGCAAGTAGCCTGCTCGACTTTGACATTGGCAAGAAATTTGCTCCCACTTTTTTACAAGAAGAGAACTGGGCCTTGATATTTCACACGGTAAAACTGACCTGCTCAGTGCACAGTCGGTGTTAGTTCGAATTTTTTATGTGCAGGCGCCGATTTTACCGACTCGGTTTACAGCGGAAAGTCCGCTTGGGACACCATATGGGTGTTTTCTTTTAAGCTAAACTTTTTTGAAAAGTCGTGAAAGCTAAGCAAATTTGGTTTGGGCAGCTAAGTTATATAACCAGCGGACATAATACAGGAAGCTCATCGTCACAGGTCAAATATTAAACTAAAACTTGTCAAATAACTTTTCAATTTGTGAAAATATACACATGGTTCCAGTTAGAAACTTACTGAACGTCATTGAAAACCACTAAATCAGTAATTTTTAGAAGACGTTGAGCACGTTTTAAGCCCAGTAGTGAGCTGCAGTTACCACTCGTGCAATAGGCACAAGGCTGGGGTGAAAAAACTCGAATGATAAGAGTCGCGAAAAACCGCACCGACGCGTTTTCAAACCAGTAGCTCTGCCCCTGCAGCACGAGTAGTAACTTTAGCGCTCCACCGTGCTTCCCCCGTCATTCTAGGACTGCCTTTATGATGTTGGCTGATTTAGCGGTTCTCGATGACGCTCAGCAGGAGTGTAACGAAAACGCTACGCTTATTTTTAATAATAAAAACGTTAACAAACATACCTTAGTTAATTAGCCGACTGATCGTTACGATTAACCTCCCATACTATGTCCCCCTAGCCGTATAACTCACCTGCACATATTGCATTAGTGCAGCCTACACAACTTTTTTTTTTTTTTAAGAAAAGAGTCTGTCACAGACCGACCTGCAAAATATTGTTCAACCAAGGTAGCAATTCTCGCCACCCTTTCCATTTCCCCTTTCCCGCGGCTATCTTGACGGTGGTGGGACTCGTTTTGTCGATACATCTTAGGGTCGGATAAACCGGGAGATTATCCCGGCTAATTCAGCCCCAAGATGCAGGAATGAAAAAAGTCCCCCCCCCCCCCCCCCCCGCTTCGTCGTCAAGTCAAGAGTGGGAGAGGGGGAAATGAGAAGGATGGAGAGGAGAATTTTCATCCTGGTTAAGAAATATTTTGCAGGTCGGCCTTTTAGAAACACCCTGTATATCTTACACCTTGGCTGACACTCGTGACCTCACCGACTCAAGACGAGTCCCATTCGAACGTTGACAAAGCACTTACGACCCATCCGTGCCGGTCAGATCAGACCAGATCAGGTTTTATTTCCTCAAAGGTATCCCAATTGGGATCTATTACATGAGGGGGGGGGGGGGGGGGGGATACAACATTCAATGCGCAAAAATAAAAGATAAACACCAAAACAACAAAAAAACATTCACTCATCACACTTTACAAATCAGAGTTACAAAGGTCGCGAAATTTATTGGCATCAGTTTCATGGACGATGTGAGCGGGTAAGGAATTCCAGTCGGCAATAGCAAGTAAAAGAAGGGAATTTCGAAATTTGTTAGTTTTGGAGAAGAGAGGCTGAATTTTTAGTATATGATCGCGGCGCTTTGAAATGTTAGATAGATCTTGGAGATGGAGGCTCCGATGATGATTAGTAGATGCCATGAAGAAAAACAAGACGGGCTAGTTTGGTTCTAACGGTTACAGGTTTCAACTCCAGGCTGGTTTTAATAATTATGACACTCGAGTTTCGTGAACAGTCATGTATGATGTAGCGTGATACCTTGTTGTGAACAGATTCAAGCTTGTTAAGAAGGTATGCTTGATGAGGCCACCAGATGATGTTGTCCTATTCGAGTTTGGATCGCACAAATGCTTTGTACGCGGTTAGTTTGACTGTCTGAGATGAGCGGAAGAGCTTACATTTGATGTATTCGAGAGATTTACATGCAATTGAAGCGGTGTTACTGATATGAGAGCTCCAGGTGAGGTCCTCTGACAAAAATTACTCCTAAGTACTTGTATGTTCGAACTTTTTCTATGTCTTCGTGATTAATAGAATATTTTTTTTGGCGTGGAAGAAGGCTGACTGGCAAATGTTATAAATCTTGTTTCGTTTGTGTTCAATCTTAGTTGCCATGTGCTGCACCAAAGTGAAATCATGTTGAGGTCTTGCTGCAGCAGTGCTTGGTCGCCTCTTTCGGAGGTAAAATTTCAGCCTTATGGCCTCGAAATTTTCAAGGGGGTGTTAATTCTTGACAGGCTAATCGTTCTTTTTTTTTAATTTAGAGCATTTCCTTTTTAGAACAGTACTCCGACCTTTGATGAACTTGGCTTGGTACAGATGTTGGATCTATGCACAATCATTTCTCTTGATCGGATCTTTGATCTGGCCCTCAGAACTTTACGGCATCACCCTTCGAGAAAAGTGCCGTGGTCCTTGATGATCCTGGCTTAGTACAAAGGTTCAGCATACATTCAAATTTCCAGGTTCTAGGAATATTGCCCTGTGCGCAGAAAACATACATATGCAAAACATTTCTTCAGTGACTTTCTAAAAAGACACTGCAGGATCGTGTATAGTTATGCGCGAACAATTGCACACTAGTCCGTCAGCAAAGACTGTAGGTATATGTTCAGCGAATCGACGTGGGGAAGTGATTTTATACCGCACCCATAAAGTCCACCTTTATCTTCATCGTACTTTTCCTCGCCGTGTTCCTACATTTTCTTTGAACAATGTGATAATACAACTTTTTTTTTTCTTGAGCTCGAATGTTTTTTTGTTCCACTACACACTTACTCTCTCTCTCTCTCACTCTCTCCCTCTCACTCTCTCTCTCTCTTCTGATTGTGAAGGAGCAGGCATCATTTTTAAAAGCACCAATTTTTCCACCCCCCCCCCCCCCCCCCCAACCAATACCTCTCCCTTTTCAGGCTCGCGGTATTCACCGAAAGTCACCGCTAACTTTACGCCGAATAATTTGGACGATTCTGTGAACAGAAGACTGGCGCCGAATATAAAGTCCATTGTTCGGCGTCTATTTTATTTATTTATTTATTCCAAATACCACTAAAGGCCCATTTGGTGGGGGAGGGGGTACATGAGTATACAAGAAACAAATAATGTAACTAGGACTGCAAAACAAAATTAACAAAAACACGTGAAAACGAAGAAGATACATACGTATAGTGCCGCGAAACAAGATGTTCTAGTCAGCGCACATGAGTTACTGAAATATTGTTAGATCATCTTCAGTCGCTGTGTGCGCTGGCACGTCATTCGAATCAATTATCGTTCGCGTTACGCGTGATTGTGCATAAAGAGATGAGAGGCATGGGATCGCTTAACTTTACATGAGTGATCCTTGCATGGAAAAATAACGCGAGGCGCCTGAAAGAAATCATCGTCAAACGAGCCATGATGACAAAGTTTGTAGAACAGTGTTAGACGAGGCGAGTTCTCAGCGATGTGATAAAGCTTGCAATTGGGCACGATTTTTTCATTCTTATTTTTAAACCCAAAGGCCACCGAAGAGAGGTTATTCGCTTTCCCGAAAAGAAAGTTTTTTTTCTTTTTCCTTTTATTTCTTTCTTTTTTGGGGGGGAGGGGGTGGTGGGAGGGAAAGGTTGCAGTCTGCGCCTCCAACAGGATACGACATCAGCCGGTAAGGACGCCGAAGAACAAACCGACGAAGCAAGAACCGTGAACATAATAGACCCCGTTATGAAATGGGAAAAAATAAGTATCCCATTTCACGTCCCGGAGTTCCACCGATTTTTATATCTGCAGAGGGGTGATTTCAAATAAGATCGAACAGGGGGTGGCTGGTCGAACTTTTTAATTTGCTTCATAATTTTATATGTTATTTCCCGATGTCCGAAATAAACAAAATCAAAATTATTTTCACACAGAAAAAAAAATTGTCGGACGCAAAAAATTGTAATCACGTAGAGGTGGAAAGTCGTATTTGCTTGCGTAGCCGGAAGGGTCAAGTTTGGTGATTAATAACTGAAGTTATATTCTTAGGTGAGTTTCATGTTTTATTACAATTTATACGTACTTAGCAATACGAAAAAAAAACATTGTTATGGTTTAAAAAAATTATATAAAAAAGCATCAATTTTGGCTGCTTGACCGTTTTTTCCCCAAATTCGCAGGCCTGTATATTAGGAAATAAATTAGCCAGAAACGCCATATTTTAATTCAATGCGGTACTTATAAATGGAAGTAACTTCACTAAAATTCAAATTTATTTAAGGGCGGGTTGGAGAGATTTTGACAAGCAAACACGAAACAAGCACCAAAATAAAAATATTTTAAGGGCGATTTAAAAAAAAAAAAAGAAAAAAAAACGTTCTCAATTTTTTTAAACTTTGACCAGTCTTTCTACTCTATTTGGGGGTTAATATTCATTAAAAACATGTTGCATTATAATGATGGTGTAATAGATGCAGCTCCTCTACCGAGCTCCTTCTCCGTAGCTCGGCACGGGGTGTGCCTGCGGTGCGATGCAGTAATTGCGACTTCTTATTTTGAGAGAAAAGTAATTTTTTCATTCGTTCGAGTATAGCAAGTAATAGCTTGTCACATCTTTGGAAACGTTATAATAAATTGAACATTAAATATAATAAATTACGCATCATTTACAACACAGTTCTGCCTTCATAGGTTTCAAAATGGACAGATTTTGACGCAAACATTTTCTGACGGTGTGCACTTAGATTTTCTTCCAAGGGGACCCGACAGTCCTTCAACTCCGTCACACGCGTTTTTTTTTTTCCGTGTCCAGTGGCTGAGAATAACCGTTGGGCTTTGGGGAAAACATTTTTTCGGAATTCATGAAGTTGGAAGCGATTCTTGAAGTGACTGGCGGCACCGTCACTTACATAAGTCAAATGAGAGTACACAGCAAGGTTGTCATCGACCCACTCTCTCACTTTTTGTACAGCCAGACAGACATGAGCGGAGTCGTGATGCAAGTCGTCACTGATGACGGCAAAACTGTATGCCGACTTTCTAGTCGTCACCACACACGTAAATATTGATACCTGTTTTTTTTTTTCCAGCGGTACGCTTGAATTTCGTCAGGAAGGATAACAGTCCAGTTCTCAGCAAAGTCGAAGTGGAAGACAATGCTACCACGCTGCACGCACTGCTTTTCTTCATAGATGGCTTTGCCTTGCGTCTGTCTGATATGATTGTGAATGATCCACCTTGAGACCAACACACGAAGCTCTTTCAGAAAAGTTACGGCATCTAAAGTCTTTTTCACGAGCTCGCCTGATCCCCATACTGCTAAAACTATCTCTTCATCCTCGGAGTTGTTGAGTTTTTCGAGTGTGAGAGACTGGCCTTTGGGACAATGATCACAATCGCCTAAAAGGCACTGGCGTGATGGCGGGTTGCAAATGAATGCCGAGTTCAATTCCGCTGCGTCAAGTTGTGAGCCAAAAGCGTTTTGTAGAGAGGCGACACAGAGGTTATAGTTTGCGCAGTACACACAAACGCATGCTTCTTGCTGGGGATTGCATTTAACCCATCGGGGTCGCAGAGAGTAAAACCTCGTCAGTCCGATGACGGAGTCGGGATGATCACTTTTATATACACGAAGTGCTTCTCTGATTGACCGTGTCATAAAACGTTTTGGCTTGAGCGTTTTCTGGCCATCGAGCACAACGGAAATGGCGTCCTTCTGATTGGAACTCTGCCTAGAACACTCTAACTCGTCTTTCATGTAGTACTCAACCGCTGCAGATATGTTTTCAGGGCTCATCTTACACCTTGTATAGGGATCGGGCACATACCACACGCCGTGGTCCTCCCTCAGCTTCCGGAACCTATTAATGATGAAGATCGATGCCTCTGGGATGATTTTCTGGACTTCATTTCTTGTCAAGCTTGATGGCAGGAGGGTCAGCAATTGGCAGCGTTCCCGGGGAGAAGCTGTGGTGGCAAAGGCACGGCGAATGTTGTCCACCCACTCGGTGCATGTGGAGCACTTTTGCTCCGACGACCCCGATGCCACGTTTTCATCGTACGCAAGACGCATCCTGGAGGCAAATTCTCAGTCACAACCTGCTCCAACTCCGTCTGTTTTCTCTTTAGGCCTGTCTCGACTTCTTACTTCACTTGGTGGTCTTAGTGGTGACACAAACGTTGAACGTACGCTGCGATTGAGGTCTGCAAATGCCTCCTCAGGAGGCATAAAGCTGTCACCGCCCAACTCTGAGCTTCGCCAAGTGATTTGCTTGGTGAAATGCGTAAAGCAATTGTAGCACAGGTAGTCCAGCTTGCTCACTTCCATGGAGCTGCCAGACGGGAGAATTCGCTTCAAACAGTCCACACTGAGCTCTCTCACACTGCGAAAATTTCGCTGCATCGGGATCTTTTTTTTTTTTTTTGTGCTTTCAAGGTAATTTGCGAAAAACACTCCCTCGGAGCTGTGTTGCCGCCATAACGAGCTCATTATGAATAAAAATTCAACACGAAGTAAAGGAACGAAATTGCGGTTTGAAACTGTGGCTGAGCTGGAGTAACGCAGGTTAGTGACAAGTTGAAACAGAGAGGCTCTTTCATTCGAAGCACACAGTTATACACAGAAGTACAGAAATGACTCCCTCAACGAAGCTCCAATCATCGCAAAGAAAGAAAGAGAGAAAGTCTCCGGGCAAAGGAAATAGACAGCGGCGAAACCATTCAGGGTCGAAGGCTGATATCTATGTTTCCTGCTGAATATCTTTGAGTCACTTGTATCACTTGTCACTTGTATCGGTCACTTGTATCGGTTCCCCAAAAGAAACGCCGCCTTTTCGCTATCTTCCCAAAATACTGCTTCCCACTAATCCCTTTTACATTGAAGGTTTGTCCACATCTAAGCAGATCCTAATCACCGCCGTCCAACTTGGCAGCAACGTTTATTGTTTCTCAACATTTTGGTAGACCCCAGATGGAGGACGAAAAGGGCAACACACAACGATCACCAACTCAGCGCCGAAAGATTGTTGCCCCTTCCAGTTTATTAGGAAGCCCCAACCACCGACCTTCAGACGCCCGATAGATAGCCTCGCCACCCCCCCCCTCCCCCCCCCCCCCCCCCTTTGCTGGCTCTCGATTCTCCAAATGCCAAGACGCCCATCACTAAGCAATATGGCCAACCCCTTTCCCTCCCCCGTCCCCAAAACAGTTTTCCGACCAACACCAGACAGCCTAAACTCCTTCCCCACCTCCCAACTTGCCCTTCCAAGAAAACACCGACACCGGATATCTGGAAATAATTCACCCCCTCTGTGACAACAACACAATTTTCTACGGTTTAGTTTTTTTTCCCTTCACTTTACGCTTTTTTATACTTTACGGCACGGAATAAAAACAAAAAGAAAAAAAGAAAAGTTTAACCAAATTGACATCTAAGCAAACACATATTGAGCCTCCTGCGTCAACAAAACCAAGCGACACCCGACATAATACCCGCCAAAGAGTGGATGAATAGTACCCAAAGGTTAACTTCAAACACATAAACGCCAATTTTCTTTTTTTTTTTTTTTTTTTTTTTTTTCACAAAATAACAAGTTGCAATCATTGCGTCGCAACACAGGGACACCCCGTGCCCAGCATCGGACAAAGGGCTCGGTAGAGGAGCTGTATCCATTACACCATCAATATGATGCAACATGTTTTTAATGGATATTAACCACCAAATAGAGTAGAATGACTGGGTGGAGTTTAAAAAAAATAGAGAACGGGTTGTTTTTTTTCTTATGTCGCTCTTAGAAATATTTTTATTTTGGTGCTTGTCTCGTGTTGGCTTGCCAAAATCTCCCCAACCCATGCATATACAGATTTGAATTTTAGTTAATTTACCTCCATTTATAGGCAGCGTATTGTATTAAAATATGACTCTTCTGACTAAACTATTTCCTAAGACACAGGCCTGCAAAGTTGGGGGAAAACAGTCAAGCAGCCGAAATTGATGTTGTTTTTTTTTTGTTTTTTTTTTACATAATAAACAATAACAATATTTCTTTCGTACTGCTAAGTACACATAGATTGTGCCCAAAAATTATGAAACTCACCTAAGATGCATAACTTTCGTTATTAATTACCAAATTTGACCCCTCCGGCCACGCAAGCACTTTCAATGTATGTCTATAACGAAATAATCAGTGACCCCACCCGCTTTTTTGACGCACTTCTTCTTAGTAACGCACGATACAATCTTCGTCATGACTCCTATAGAATACCTTGGTCTAGGACAAATTATGGACATCACCAATTAGCATACTTAATACCTGATTTCTTAAATAAACATCCCGCTGTTGGGAAAATAATTTCAGATTGTGTATCAAAACACAGCTTTAAAATTAGTATAAAGCGGTCCCTTCCGTCATGTCACGTTGAGTAAATACTTTTAGATCGTATTTTCATTGCGTATGAGTTGTATTATCTGTTTCATTTATTTCCAAAGTGTTAAGTGCACTAACGATTGTATGGGCTCTGTACAAAATCTGCTGTGTTGATTGATCTTGGTGTGCTGTTGTATCTTCTTGTACTTCTTTAATGTTCATTGTTTTTGTTTTCGCCTGCTGAGCATTGTAAACGAATGATAGGACCACGTCAGGCAGAGATAATCTGCCTTTTGCCCTGTTACCGTAGACCTAGTGTCTAAATAAAACCAATTCAATTCAATTCAAATGCGACTTTCCACTTCTTCGTAATGTGCGATATTTTGGGTCCGACAATTTTTTTTTCTGAGTGAAAATAATTCTGATTTTGTTTATTCCGGACATCGGGAAATAACATATACTGCAATGAAGCAAATTAAAAAGGTCGACCAGCCACCCTTTTTTTGATCGTGTCTGAAATCACCCTGTATCTGTTGTGTAATTTATTCTATATAATGCGCAATTTATTACAACGTGCAAAAGATGTGAAAACCTATTACTTGTTATACTCGAATAACTAAAAAAAAAATTACACTTTTCTCAAAGTAAGAAGTCGCAATAACTTCGTCTCACCACAGGGGCACACCGTGCCGAGCTTCGCAGAAGGGGCTCGGTAGAGGTAAAGCCCCTTGATAAAAGCGTTTTTTACAAGTACCGCCAACCATTGTTGTGGAAGCGCGCGAGACACGTGCCATGAGCGGGTGCTCCACCGCCATTCGCTTCCAAGGCCCGCTCATTTCACTGCTGCGCCGCCATTTGCTTCCAAGGGCCGCTCGAGACATGGGCCTCGTGCACTCGCGCATTTGACGCTACTTGCAAGACAAACGCAAACACATCGAGGGGCTTTAGGTAGAGGTGCTGTATCTACTACACCATCAATATAATGCAACATGTTTCTAATCAATATTAACCCCTAAATAGAGTAGAATGACTGGTCAGAGTTTTAAAAAAAAACGAGAACGGGATTTTTTTTTTTAATCGTATGTATGTATGTATGTATTTCTGGCGGCAATTGCCCTTTTTAACGAGCGTCTATAAAATAGACACGCCATTAAAGAAAAGAAGATAAAGAGAAAGATAATGAAAAGGAACTAGAAAAGTCTGAGAAATGGTTCGTAGGCACTCTGAAGTATCACGAGTGGACTTTCCACCATGCCTCGAGCCTTCTCTTTGAGCACATCACATGTTTGTTCTCCTCCGTAAAACCGAGGGCCTGCTCAATGCGGGGGCCGACGTCTGTCGCAGGTACGATTGCCGGACACTCAAGGAGCAAATGTTGGATAGTTTCTTCTACCTCACCACATGCACTGCACACGGTTTCGGTCACGTTCACATCGTACCGATGCCTGTAGATGCGGGTGCGTAAGGCACCACCGCGGGCCTCGGCAAGGAGTCGGCTGCCCAGTGTGTTTCCACACCAGCGGACGGCAGCGATGTTGGTCTTGAAAGTCGCGTATAGGTGCATGCTGGAATGTTCTTCCATGTCGGCTCTCCACCGATTCGTCTCGGCGGTGTTAATTTGTCCTCTCACCTTCGCAACCCAATCTTTCTTTGTAGAGGGCTCGTCGCTCATCGAGAAGGCGCCGTACTTTGTCCCAAGCCGATTGGTGCGCCTCCTCCATGTAGTGTGTAGGTTCTTTAAATGAATGTATAAAAAAACCCTTCGTGCCCAGCGATCTCCGTCCATATGTCGCAGTCGGGCGTAATACTCCAGCTTGCTGCTGGCCTCCCGTGCCTCAAACGAGGACCAGCCAAGGTCACCTTGTACAAGTTTATTAGGCACTCTCCCGTGACATCCCAGCGCCTGGCGCCCAATCTCTCTTTGTCGTCGTTCAAGGTATTCCCTAATTTCGCTGGGGACAGATGTAACAGCATTGGCGAAAGTGAGGCCTGGTACAGCGACAGCTTTCCACAGTTCCCGGGTTATTAAATAACGGTCGCAGCTCCACAGGCTCTTTCGAAGAAGCACATTGCACTTTCTCAGTGCCGATGTTTTGAGGTTTTGGTGGTGTTCTGCCAGATAATCTGCTGAAGTAGTTAGTGTAACCCCGAGATATTTGTACTTGGTACTAACAGGGAGCACAGCGTTCTGAATGGTAAGGGATTCAAGGCCCTCCATGTCTCCGGAGAAAAGCACAATTGCCGACTTTTTGGCATTGAATTGTAGTCGAAGTCGAGCCGCTTCTGTTTCACAGGCGATGAGCAGCACATTCATGTCTGGCACGCTATCAGCCATAAGGACAATGTCATCTGCAAAAGCGAGTCCAGGAAGCCGCCAATTGACGACGTCTCCATGCAGAGTGTGTTGCAGGGAAAAGCCAACGCCCGTGCGTTCTAGTGCTCTCTCTATATCGGATGTGTAGAGCATGTAAAGAACAGGTGACAGCGGGCAGCCCTGACGTAGTCCTCTGCGCACCAGAACGTCATTAGAGACGACCCCGTTGAACGTTGCCATCATATAGGCGTTGTATTAAGCCTACCCAGGGTTCAGGCATGTTGAGCTGTTGAAGTTGTTTTAGCATCAAAGAATGGGGGACACTGTCATATGCCTTAGCAACGTCAAGAAAGCAACAGATGAGATTCCGCTTTTCCACTCGCGAGATCTCTATGCACTGCGTCAGGATGAATACGTTGTCATCAAGCCGACGATCTTTTCGAAAACCGTTTTGTAGTTCCGTGAGAACACCAGTACTCTCGGCCCAATAGGATATGCGCAAATTGAGAATGTTTGCAAACAGCCTGTATGCAACAGCTGTGACAGTGAGAGGGCGATAGTCACTCAATCGTTGTTTGTTGCCTCCCTTCTTGGGAATGAACGTGACTCAACCACGTCTCAAACTCCTGGGAGCTGGATCCTCTCCGCGAACTATGCGACTAAATAGGTGCGCCATTTGATCTCGTGAATCTGATTTTAAGCGCTTCAACACCTTAGCCGAGATTCCGTCCAAGCCCTGCGATGTATTCGCGTGTAATCTCGTGAGTGCGCGATTTATATGCACCCGCCCCACAAGGGTTACATATTCATCTGTAGAGGCCATCGATGGGAACGCTTCGTTGGGCCAGACTTGGTCATGTCTGTTTTCTGCAGGAATTTCCACATCAGAGCCAAACAGAAGGTAGAGTTGTTGCTCAAGCAGTTCTCCGACACTTTGAACTGGGCCTCCACTGTCATAATCAAGGAGTTGAGGAGCACTGTCTTTGCCATCTAGAGATCTCATATATCTCCAGAATTTTTCTACAGCTCCTTTTCCGCCATCTCTAATCTCCGCCATGACCTTGCATTCGTGTGTTTGTTTTTTTGCTTCCACGATGTCTTGCGTGATTGCCTTGTTCTTTCGGTACTCTTCCCATAGTCGTAAAGTAAAAGGACTCTTCCCAAAGGTCTTTACCGCTTGTCTGTGTCGCCGGTTAGATTCCTGTCGCATTTGAATTGCTTGTTTAATTTCAACATCCCACCATGGAACAAGGTTTCGTTTTCCTCCCGTCCTCTTTACGATGGAGTGCTTAGCAATGACTATCCTAAGCTCGGTTGCAAAATCATCATAGCTGCGGGCTTGCGCACGTCGAGTACTCTCTTCAAAATTTTGGACAACAATATCTATGTCTTCTTCGCGCAGTAGGGTTGTAACCTTGCGCGGCGTGCAGTTCCGAGTTTTTCCAACAGTACCAAAGTGCAGGAAGATGCTGTTGTGGTCGCTGCTGACACTGTACTCGCCCTCTTCATCCACAACCATTTTTTGAAGACGCCTGCCAAGTCTGTTTGACGCGAGTGCATAATCTATGCAGGTCCGATGGTCTCGCACTGTCCATGTATATTGTCCCTCACACTCTTCCCTTAGGTTCAATGTTTCCAGTTCGAGATCCTCTGCCAATTGCCTCATCATATTGCCGCTGTAATCTTCCCGCATGTCTAATTCAACCAGATGTCCGTTAAAATCTCCCAATATAAGCACGGAGATGCCTCGATCCAATTTGTGGATATCTCGACGAACACACTCAAGGACGTTTCTATTGTCTTCGTGGTAGCTGCTTCCCACAGAAATGTAAATGATGCACACAGCTGCCAATACGTTGCCAATTTTTCCATGCACCCATAGGTGTTCCCGGCAATCTTCCGATGTTCGAAGCCATGGTTGTCCATTACTGGACCAAAGGAGTCCAATGCCTCCACCTCGCCGCTCTCCTTCAACTCTATTACGGCCAGTCCAGCACCAGGCTGGGTCTATAGGGGGGTTTTCCATGTCTCGCAAGTGGGTTTCCGCCACTCCAAATAGAGAAACACCCTTATTGCAAAGAACCGCGTACAATTCATGCCACTTTCGCTGCCGCCTTGCACCATTGACATTCAAGAAGCCTACCACCACACTTTGCTTTTTTCTACGGCGTGTTGTTAGCCTCGTCCGATTCGGAACGTAGACGTGATCGACTTCGTCTTCCGTTCTGAAACCCCGACTTCCTATCTCCTCTGTCGGTACAGGTCCTCCAACTGTTGTCGCACCACTTGGTGCACGAAGTGCATCACCTCCATCGATGGAAGGGCAGCAGGGTGCCGAGGGAAGTCCCCGGTGGTCCAATGGTGAGGCCGGAGGTCCGGCACTGGAGGAAAATTGTCGGTTAGTTTGGCTTCCCTCGTGGGTGGCAAAAGATGGTTTGCTGGGTGACAGTTGTAGCCTTCTGGGAATAAGTTGTTCAGCATCTTGTCGCACCCAGAACGAAGGCTGTCCGTGTGATCCATTTCCCTGTGAAGGGGTAGTGTGGAGCATTGTCTTTGTGGGTGTACAGGCCACGTCGCACCGGTAGTTGGAGGACGCATCTCGAGTCCCGCCACGGATGGGTATTCCTTCAGGTACTCTGGTGAAAACCCCAGGCCGATCGTATTCGGCGTTTGATTGTATCCAGAGTCGCTGGTCATCACGTGTGGTCTCATGTTGGAACGAGAACGGGGTGCGCCCGGAACCAGTTCTGTGTAGTCGCGTCTCGCAGGTGACACGCGATGGACTGGTGTCTGGTTCTTCCTGTGCCTGTTGTTCATTGACCGGCTTTTCTGCTTGCTCCCCGGAGCCCTAAAAAACGGCTTGCCACGGCCCCCAGCCGGTTTGTGACTATTTGTACTCCTAATTGCCGATAGTGAATCCCATCTGTCTGGATTGCATTTGTATTTTCAAATTCTAGGGTAAAGTCTATAAACCGTGCTTTGATGTTTTTGCACAGCTGTTCTAATTTAACATTAAGCAGCATTATCTCAGCTTGCAGTTGCTTGCCTCTGCTGCGAATCTCCGGAACTGAGCAGATGGCAAGTGCGTTTTTACGCTTCGTCCACTTCAGTCTCAAGCCTTCTATTATAGCATCTGATTGACCACCTTGTAATATATCGTTCATACCCACATGGAGGATGTACATACGAGGAACTTGTCTTGCTCGCTCTTCGTACGTTTCAATCAGCTCATGAATCTGCTCGAGCGTTCCATCTCTGTTCAGTATTATTTCCATACTCCGGTAATCTCCGACGTCTTCAGAAAACGCTCGAGCAAACAGGGCCACATTGCTGTCTCCAGCCACAATAACTTCACGGTGAACACCGGATGGCGGTCGGATCTGTTCCTCTGTTCTACTTAGTTGAGTAGTGTCTTTCGAAGTCTGCGTCATTCCATTCGTTGTACTCACAGTTGTCACCTGCGAGCGCTGAGATTCAGTTGCGTTGTTTCCGGCTGCGTGAGCTTGATCTTCCATATCACAGTTTAAGACTATCTGACTCTGCGTCGAGAGTATGTCGCAGTAAGGGTATAATTTACTCAGCTGTGTTTCATGCAATGAATCGAACGATTGACTGCTCCGCCGATCAGTGGAGTTGTTTCTCTCTAAGTTCACGATCGTGGTACTCAACTGCTTCTCGGGTATCGCTATCGGCAGTTCTTGATTGGCTGAGCACATTGATCCTAGTGGCCTGGTCCCGGTGTCCTGTAGAACCGCCCTCCATTCTGTAAGTTCTTTCAACTGAATCTCCGTTGACGTCAGCCTCTGTTGTATTTGGCGAAGTGTGTTTCCATCCGTCTCTGCCCGTTGAAGTCGTTCGGCCAATCCACTTATTCGCTCTTCTAGCTGCTCAATTTCCTGCTTGTGTATGCGGCGTAATTCAGCGACAGCTGCGCAGTCTTTGCATGATACCTGGGGCAGGTCGCCGTTGGTCTTGAGCTGTTCACCAGTGACCGGCTCAATAGAAGGGTGTGAAGCCTGCTTGGTGACCTTGCCTTCCGGTAGCCTCAGAATAGGTCTGTCCTGGATCCCCTCAGAACTGATTGTTGTGCCTGAGGTTGTCAGAGAGTCCTCCTCGCGATCAGTAAGCGACCCGGTATCAGCCTCGCAGATCGTCGGGGTGAGAAAGGGATCTGCACTCAGCTCCCCGGTGCTGCCCGGCGATGTTTCATCCCAGTCCACCTCAATCAGGAGGTCGTCAGGAACTGCCGTAGCGGCTTGGAAGCGATCGAGCAGTTCGCTTTTCGAACCGACGGTAGATAAACCTCTTGCTTTTAGTTCGCGTTTCAGATCTGCGACCTTCATCATTCGCTTCGTCGTCGTCGTCGCCCTTGAAACATATTTTTTTCTGTGCTTGTTTCGTGTTTGCTTGCCAAAATCTCCCCAACCCGCGCTTAAATAAATTTGAATTTTAGTGAATTCACTTCCGTTTATAAGTAGCGTATTGAATAAAAATATGACGTTTCTGACGAAATTATTTCTTAAGATACAGGCCTCCAAAGTTGGGGAAAAAACGGTCAAGGAGTCGAAATTAATGTTCATTTATTTATTTTTTTAAACATATTAAACAATAACAATATTTTGTTCGTACTGATAAGTACATATAGATATTACTGAAACATTATGAAACTCACTTAAGAAGTATAACTTCAGTTATTAATCACCAAAGTTGACCCCTCCGGCTATGCAAGCAGATGCGACTTTCCACCTCTACGTGATGTACGATTTTTTTGCGGTCGACAATTTCGTTTCTGGGTGAAAATAACTCTTATTTTGTTTATTTCGGACATCGGGAAATAACATATAAAATTATGAAGCAAATTAAAAAGGTCGACCAGCCACCCCCTGTTCGATCTTATCTGAAATCACCCGGAACACATATCGTATGTCATATTCATTTCCTGGTTCGGCGTGGTCGGTCCCCAAAATTTTCGAAACGCAATTCTTCCCTTCATCAAATGACCATTAAAGTGAATTGAAAAGAGCATGCAGGAACCCAAGGGTGCCCCCGGTATAGAGCATCGATTTTCTGAAAAATACATTGCTCTATAGCACAGAGGAGGCCAGGCGAAGAGCCATAAAAAAAAGGTCATTTCAACTGAAGTGTAGAAATAAAAAAAGAGGGGGGTGGGGACGTTTCTTTAAATAATTACATTCATTTCAGCTAGTGGTCACAGTGAATTTCACTCATAAAGCGGTTGCACCTAATGTCACTGATCCTGATGTCATTTATCTGGCATGTCCATTGTGCGCATGGTGTCGCAAGGCCTCAAAAACGCGAGCTATTTCTTTCATATGTTTCCTTCTGTTCTAACGGGGGTGAGGAGCCAGGGAGGAGCCAGGGAGGAGCCGCGAGCCGCAGTTTGGCCACCCCTGATCTAGCAGAATAGTAAAAATGCCGGTTTATAAATTGAAAAGCTCAAATTAAAAAAAAAATATGTAAAGAAAAACGCCTTTGGTAGATGAACTAAACTGGAGGGAGTTTCTATAGGATGTCTCCTTTTGCATTTGTGACAGCGCAGAGCGGGGAATTGCTTTATAAGGGGACGGGCATTGCATCAAACGAAAGAGCTTTTCGATGTTCACTTGGAAACATGAACGACGGCGCTTAGTTCGAGGAAAGTCGAGCTCGAACGTAGACGAAAAATAATGGCCACTTTCTCAAGTATGTTTGCCTGTCAGAGACATAGGGTATATGCAACTCGCGATTTTAGATTATTGCGCATTCTGTATGGAATATTTATTACTCGAGATGGGGGGCGCACCTCTCGGAAGACTCTCCGCAACATGTCTTGTGCGAGTGCACTCCGCACGGGAGCGAGCGAGCTACGCATGACCAGGCTCGAAAAGAGCCATTATGCTCGCAGCGCGACTCCTCGATCATTGCCAAACGTAAGGCCAAGTGCCCGGAAGGGGAAAGAAGGCAGCGCACTTTCGATACAGAATGGAAGCAAAAGCAGGAGCCTTGTCGTTTTTTATTGTCTTTGTTTTCTGTTATAAATGCTTTTCTGTTGATCAACTCAATTTCTTTCTTTTTTTTTTACAGAAAACATGACTCTTGTGTTTTTTTTTATGTTGTTCGGCTTTGGATGTTACTATGTGCTTCTTTTCTTTTTTTTCTTTTTTTTTTTTCTTCATCTTTTTGGGCATTTATGCGCTTTCTGTGTTCCCATCATTTCTGTACGAAGCAGAGTTTTCAATCTACGTCTTCTCAAGGAACAATTTTCTTTGGTCAGAAAATTGTGTTCAAGGTAACGTGAGTCGTAATTCTTTTTTTTTTTTTTTTTCATGCGTCTTTGGGACATACACCAGCTCGCTCGCGCCCTTACGTTCTGCTAAAAAAAAAAAAAAAAAAAAAAAGTCTTCGGGAAGTTCTCCTAAAAACACAGTGCTTCGAAGTGTGCATGCAGTGGCGTAGGCAGGGGGAAAGGGGGTCGAACCCCCCTCCGCCCCCCGGCGCATTGGGCCCGCTCGCTGCCCCACTCAAGTGGTCGGTCTTGCAGGGAGCGCTGAGCAAATGGAGGAGCAGGGGCTGTCTCCAACCTTTATGCTTTCGGGACGAATGTCCGTGGGGTAGCCAATGCTCAAATAAATAAGATATTCAATATTTTTTTTTCATTTACGCTTATTTGATGGGATGCGGAACTTGATATCAGATATATAGAGAACGGATATTTCGAAACATTTGTGGGGTGAAAGATGGCAATTTCAAGGTAAAGTATAACAAGCTATCCTCCCTGAAACACATAGTTAAATCAAACTTAAGTTCACATAATAAAACGCACCCATTGTGATAATATAAATCTATGTCAGTGATGTAAGGAATGCTAAATGAATTGTAAAAACAATTGCACTGTAAGCAACGGGTGGCGTTGCGCTCACGCACGCCTTGTGTACTGATCAGAATTACGTGCTTCTGGCTAGAAAATACAGCGAAAAAAAAAGTAACTGTGACTAGTTATTTCAGAAACCAATTTACAGGCTCTCTTAATAATTTTATTTATGCCAAGCGCTTACGTAATAAGATGCAGCTGCCTGCGTTCACGGCAAGGAATATCTAGGATGTCCACCGCTTGAACTTCAATATCGCAGTGAACATTGAAAAGCACGAGACCGAGCAGTCGCTCATTCGAAGTGGACGCTCTCAGGTATGTTTTCAACCGTCGCAGTGAAGAAACGAGCGCTCAGCTTCCACCGTTGTTGCGTGCAGAGTCGCTGGGGTCTAGAGGATACAATAGACGTTTGGGAATAGGGCCTTCGGACAGAAGGCGATTTCCTGTAGCGCAGACATGACCGGTGTTTCATGTTTCTCCCTCTTTCAGTGAACGCCTAAAATTTTCCTATTTTTGGCGAAGTTTTCCTCACTTCGTAAAATTTCTCTCCATCAAGACGCCCGTCTCGATAGTCGCTCACGGGCGCGATGACGTCTTGATTTCTGCTTTGCATGTCGAGGTGGCATCCGATGCAATTCGTTATCAGATTAATCTTTTCGTTTCATGGAACATCAGAAACTCCGAAGAGCCTTCATATTCTCACTACGCATATATGCGCTAAGGTATTCAAGTTCGTTTTCATGTCCGGCGCGTGGTTTGCGTGTTTGCGTGTTTGTGTGTGATGTCATTTCACCGAGTAACGGAACGACGAGTTCGGACTGACGACTTCTCATCGACCCGGGGATATGCCGCTGCTGCCTTTGGACCACACTGCAAGATAAAGCGGCCTAGCAAAAATAAGACTCTTTCCTTTGGCATCTTGTTCTGTCGCACGAATTCGTTAAAACTTTAATAGGTAACAGATGTTTGTTTTGTCATTGTTCAGAATTACCCTCGCTTTATATATGGGCCCCCAGTGTTTGTGCGAGAATGGTTGCTCTGATTTTTCAGTGGCGAGAGATTCTTTTTTTTTTTTTTTTTTTTGGGGGGGGGGGGATTTTACAAAACTACTGGATGAATCCACACTATCGCCATCCTAGACTATACTCCCTGGATCCTCAACTTGAATTCCGCATTTCATCAGGACTTTCAAGACAGCTGGAAGTGGTCCTGCACCGACTACGGCTTGGTGTGGCGTATACACACAGAAGTTCCATTGTCGGCTTCAAAGGAGATATTTCGCGACCTGTGCAACCTCCAAAGTCGAAGAGACAGTTGAACACACCCAGTGTGAATGGGATAAACTCAACAAGGATCGACAAGTGCTGCAACAGACACAGTGGCGTCCGGAAGTGCAGAAGGGCAGGCCGTTGAGTTGCATTTGGGTCGGGCTATTTTGCAGGGATGATCAAACATCGGTGAGACGTAAGTATGCAGGTGAAGCATTGAGTGATGTAAGGATGGGTGGTAATAAATTTTCTGCAGTAGACAAAAACGGGAGGTAGACTGACTGGGTATGTCAAGCAGGGCTTTCATGACAGACACACTGGAGAAACGTGAGTAATAAGACAGGATGAAACGAATGTCATCTGTGTTGAGAGCGTGGTGTAAGCCCTCGATTTCGTTTAGTTTCTTTGGAAGTCAGATCATTGCTATGTTGAAGGGGGTCTGCGATAAGACCGCCCCCTGTTGCGTCCCTTTGTTTGGTGTCAGGATGGTAGGGGTTCTGAGGGAGCCTATTCCCACTGTGACTGCACGGTCCATGATAAAGGGTCTGATTAGCTGTATGTGCTTCGGACACGATTGGTCTCGCTTAGGTTCTCAAGAATTGTGTGGTGACTGTCATTGTCGAAGGTGCCCTTGAGGTCTAGGTCAAAACTGCCTTGACATAAGTTTAGGGATGCCTGTCTGGTCGCGTCTTCCTCAAGCTGGAGGATCGTGTCTTGTGTGGACAGCAGGGGTCTGAAGCAAACATAGTGTGTGGGAGCAATTCGCTTTCTTTCGAGTATGGCTGCAACCTGTTGAGAACGACGTGTTCGAAGAACTTCGCCATGAGACGAAGATTTTCTAGTTGTGACTTCCTGCCAGGTTCCGCAGTTAGTAGTACGTCCGCGAGCTTTCATTATTTCGGGAGAGTGCCGGTTTCTCAGTGGCGGTGGATACAGTCGGTGAGAGCCTGAATAGAGTCATCGTCTAGGTTTCTATGGAGTCTGTTGGTGACCTTATCACCACCCGGAGTGGTATTCCGGCTAAGGGTGTACTTCTTTGACTTCGGCAACCTTAATTGGTTTTTCCAGCTTGTTATTTTCCGCTCCCTTATATTCGGGGCGGCGTCGCCCTCGGTGGGCTTGGCCTATGTGTTTTGAGGGCTTCCAGGATGCTGTCGCCCGTGCCCGAGTGCTGGGGAATGATTCTGTGCATGGTCTGTAGACTTGCCGCTTTGCTCTACGTCGGACCGTAGAGCAAAAAATGGCGCAGAAGTGGCCATTTTTTGGCAGTGCCCATGGTGCCCTGCAGGTTGTTGCACGCCTGTAGCCAATTTTGGCTTGCGAGATCGTTTGCGTATTCTGTGGATTCTTCGGTCACTTTCACGATCCTTCGCTTCAAAGTTCTGTTGTGTTTCCATGTTCTCAACTTCTTAAGGAGACCTTTTCTGGCCTCCCAAAGGTTGAGGAGGTGCGGTTTACTGCCGGCGTTTCTGCGGTTAGTGTGATTACTTCTGAGTCGGCTTCTACATCTTCTTGCAGCTTACGCACCCAGTCTTAGAGCGATTCGATTTTTGCTTCTCTGCTTGTGAAAAGTGGCACAGTCTGTGATTCTGGTTCTCTTGATTGCTTTCTTGTTCCGTGTCATAAGAACCGTGGTGATTTCACTTCTAAAACGCCACAGAAGGTTGACCCCAGGTATTGGGGAGGAGATCCAACACGTTGCGCCCCAAGTGGCTAAATTGAGAACTACACCCATGGGGACACGGCCGGACTGGATTCGCGCGCTTGTTTTTTGTACGACCTGTTCCGCCGCAGGAGAAGGTCTGAACATTTTTCTCCGTGGGGGTGCTGCGACCCAACTATCCTCAGTGTACGAAGGCACCCTAACTATATCTTCGCTGTTCCAACCTGGTGTTCAACGGGTTCTGTTTCGCCTGGCTCAATGGCTTCCTGCTGTGCCCCGAATGGCAAGTCAACATCGCGGAAGATTTCTGACCTGTCATTCTACCAACTACACAGCGACAAATCTCTAAGCACCCTAGGAAGAGGATACCAAAAGAAAACCTTGTTGCGAACGATACAGCAGGCACTTTAAAGGGACACTGGCAGGGTGTATTTATGCTCGCCGAGGTTTTTATTGTGAACATGGTATATGAGAGCGAGACTACCCAGAACCATGCAGTGGCGTAGCCAGGAAGAGGGGGGGAGGGGGTGTTTCTGGCGGTGTTCTTGGCGAGATGTAACTCATGGCATTTCGAGAGCCAAGTGAACCTTTTCGCAAGGCTCCCTCGCCGTTTTTAGGACTCTTATATCTCGATTATAGCAGCACAGCGGTAGCGGCCCCAACTTCCACGATGTGTGATGCCTTGCACGAAGTCAGCTTGAGCGGATTGGAGTTTGCTTGACAACTGAAGGGTCAGTGACAATAGCTAAGCACAGCTCAGCTACTGTCACTGACTCTTCAGCTTACGAGGGTAGCTATTGTCACTGACTCTTCAGCTTAGCTCGTTTTGCCGAGCTCATTATCGCGACACCGACAAAAATTAGAACTAATGCGAGGCACAAGGTGGTGAACACGTTTCAACAAGGAATCAACAACAGGACTGCGGCCTTCAACCTCAGAAAAACACGTGCCCACCGAGGAGAAAGGAATTCTTATTTGAGCAGGGAAAGGGGCGGAAAACTTTCTTCGGACAAAGAAAAACCAAAATGTACGATCCGTAAAAAGCCGTTGTCGACGGCGTTATACTCCGTTCACCCTGCAGACTACGGTAGGACATACGTGGCCGCCGGCCCATTAGCCGCCTCCCACTTATCACACGACCCGGCTCTCCGGGTCAGGCGTGGGGTAGTGTGATGACGTGGTAAACGAGAGGCGTATGACAGGCCCAAGGAGGACGTAGCTTCCACTGCAGTCTCAGCTTATGCCATCGCTAGCGCCATTGCCGACGGCCTTCGAATTCTGCGCCCTCTGACTTCGCAAACTGCGGCTCCACACTGCCCGGGCAGCCGGTGTTGTATTTCTTTTGTTTTTGTTAATGGCGAATTCCACTGGTCGTTTTGGATCACTGGCCTAAATACCCTACGGACCATGCGATTCGTGGCCTCCGACTCCACCAGCGGAAGGTGACAAGCCCCCGGAAGTGGCCGACTGTCGTTCCGGCATTCCCCATCGCGCTGTGCTGTGGTCATTTCCGGCAAGCGCCTGCATGCTCTGAACTAGAGCACTACACGGGCCTACTTTTTGAGAACCGGGTCCGGCACGACGAGAGGCCAAACGTGCCTCAGCTCGAGTTCGAAGGTAGCTTGGAGGTGTTAAAACAGTTGATTCGTTTACTAATTTCCATGAAAGACGCTGTCATATCGCAGTCACGTGGTGAACATTCGAAAGCTTACACAAATATAAAAGACATAGCTTATCTTTGATAGCAAGAAGACGTTTGTTTCCTCTTCAAAACTTCGAAAAGGAAAGGGGAAGAATCGTGCTATCCCCTGTGACCAGATTGCCCTCGTTTTCTTGCCTGGTTGCAGCTGTCCCACTATGCTGATGAAACCGCCAGGATTCTCCGTATCTTCTTGCGGGCTTAGTATAAAACAGCTTTCCTTATTTCTAAGATTAGTTTAGTGGCATCGTAGCGAGAGGCACTTTCTTTTTTTCGCTTCTTTCAAATCTAAACGACCAATGCATAAGCATTTTCTGCGTTCCGCTCGGCTCTTTAAAAATCGGCATATCGAGTTCTGGGGAAGCTCACTCGAGCAGTACAAACTTCAGAAAGTAAAAAAAAAAACAAAAAAAAACAAGCTGGACATACCGTTTTCTATAGTTCAATCTCCTCGCTATAGTACCAGTAAGCTCGTGTAAAGTGAAAAACATGCAAACTAAATACCGTTGAACCACCGCTCGCATATCTCGAGCGCTCCAAAAGCGCTCCATTTGGAGCGCGCATATTCCGCTCGCAGATCTGGCTCAAGTTGGTCATCTTCCGCTCGTAGATCTCTGGCAGCGCCCGCTCCACGGAGCGCTCCAAACTCCGCCGAACTTGCTCTGCGGGGTTTCACAGATCTCTCCGGAAGTTGACAGAGCGGCCCACGTGATTTCCGTCTAAATCGGCGGTGCGCATGCGCGGCGAGGTTGGAGAGATCGGCGGGCCTGTCGGGTCGTGGAGTTGGATCTGTTCGGGTGCGTCGCAGCGTCGGTTGTTTACTCTGGATTGCGACGGCTCGAACGCTTCTATTTCGCGTAGATCAGGGATAAAAAGCCGGGAATGTGGAGCGTGGCAATTCGTAAGCGCTGACTCTGTGATCGCGAGAGGAAGAACGAGAAAAGGAACGACAGAAAAGCCGGAGGCAGACGCAAGGTTAGGCCTATTCATTCTGCAGCCAGTGATTGTTTACCTTTTTGCACTGCATTCCGTCGGCGTTTTCCCATGAAATAAAGCAAGAAGTGGTTAGGCAACGACCGCGCAAGTGATGGTTTGTTACCTCCGTGTTTATTAAAGTCGTACTACAAATCTGAACTCCACCGCTGGCAACCGCTGTCCGTGCCCCGCCGCTTCGAGGCGGCCGAAAGGTATGTGACGGTGCCGAACGCGGACGTATTCGTGATTTGTGACATGGGCGCCGTGGTACGTATAATTTCACCCGGTCTGTGTCGCGTGTTACTTCTGCAGCTAAGCAGTGACAGTCGTCACTGGTCGTCGGAAAGGTTAGCCGGCTACTGGTCAAGTTCGAGTAGCGGCCATTTTGTACGGCGGAGGGGGAAGGGGTGTGAGGGAGGTCGCTCCAAAAATGCAAGTTTATCTTCCCTTCGTCGATTCGGAGCAGGTCCCAAGGAGCGGAATTTTGCCTCCCTCGCGGATTTTGGAAAGTGCTCCAGATCTACGAGTGGAATTCACCATAAGAGATTGCTTTCAAGTATAGGGTGATTTCAGATAAGATCGACCAAAGGATGGCTAGTCTACATTTTCAAATCAACTGATGTTTTTATATGTTATTGTCTAGTGTCTGGTATGAATGAATCCAAACTTAGTTTTGACTAAAAAAAAATACTTGGGGACAGGAAAAATCGTAAGGCATGAGGTGGTGGACAGTTGCATGAACGCGCACTGATGGAGGGGGCCCGTTTGAGAGTGAATAACTAAAGAGATAACATTAGGAGAACTCTAATACGTTTTAGGCGCAAACTATGGGTATAGCTTGCTTGTAATATAAAGTAATCATATTTATTTGAAATTTATTTATTTTTCTAAAAATTGACAAACATGCCCGCTCGAACGACAAATGGCAAACTTTGGAGGTCTGTATCTCATGAAATAATTTAATCATTATGATATAATTTGCAGATATTATTCTATTAATATATAGCTAGTATTTAAAAAATAACTAAGGTATCTGTGTGATACAATAGTTAGGATATATCTAGTCAAACATGGAAAAAAAAATCAAACAAAGAAAAATTCCGATGCGAATAAAAAAAAACACCACCCTCGATTTTTTTAAAATTTAGGTAACCTGTTATACTCTATTTCGGCATTCATTTCCATTAAAAACATGTTGCATCATTTTATTGAGAAAGAAGATACAACTCCCCAAAGTAGGGTCCTTTTTCAAAGCCTACACTTAGCAGTGTTTTATACAAGAACTGACTCTGAGTTCCAGTTTCATGAAACCAACACACATCTTTTATATATTTTTATTCAGATGAGGCCAATGATAACTAAAGAAATCGTTCACGCACTTAAATTAAGGAGAAACTACTGTGTACAAAGAGGTATCATATTACGGACTAGTGATCCGAGAAAAGATCATGCAGCCATCGGCCACTAGGAACTTTGTTTACTTTATTCTCCTGCGACACTATATGCTATTCCCTCTTCCGCTCTACCTTCATCTCTCTCTCTCTCTCTCATATATATCCCTGATATATATCCAGAACAAAAACATGTTCAAGCATTCCCTTTCTGCGTGGCAGTGTTCTGTGGCTAGCAAAAATCATTTCCTCGCTAAGCTCACGATTATGGCAAAATAGTTGCCGGAAACCGCAGACGACATTCGTCGCTAGTTCTGGCAAAACGGCCGATACAATCTTTTTTTCGCATTTCCCCGCTCGCTGTCAAGGACAAGGGGGTTCGCTTCAACCAGCAAAACATGGCCGCCGACGCCTGTTTACTGAGCAGTCATGCCTGTCGCCATCTCACTCGCTGGCGTCACGGGCGATAATATCAGGCACAAAGGGGCACACCAACCGGCAGCATTATCCCCAAATACTCGAGCCTCGCGTAAATACATAGAGTGTAAACGCTGTCGCCATGTTACCGTAGTAAGACCGCCCCCCCCCCCTCCCCCAACGGGGGACTGCAGTACGCGACGGCGTACTAACACAACGGCGACGATATCGACATCGCGGGCTCCGAATTTTCCCATAGTTCTACTCTACGGGCATTTCTCGAAACGCTTGATATTGTGTACGCCCGCCTGGAAGGATTTCAGGCGCGTAGTTAAGATAAGGCGGTTCTCCGCGGCGAAAGAAAGCAATTTCACAAAAGCTTAAAAGCGGCGGCGACGCGTGTGCGGTGAACGCTTGTAGTTTTGGTGTAGACAGGGTGTGTGTGTTCTCGTTGTTGACACCAGCCGGCGATAAGGCACTGCAGGCGGTAGCTCAGTACAGCAAGGGCTAATCCGAGTGACCATCAACGTAACCCCACCGCCAACCCCTTGCGAACCGGTCGCCGACATGGCTCAGGCTGTGTCATGAACCACGTGGTAGAAGCTCGGGTGCTTTCATATCAGCGCGTGGAGGGACGACAGTGCGATTCCGGAAAGTCTTTTTCGAAGGCCGCTGACCAGAATTTTTTGTCTGGAGACTTTCCCTCTTTCTTCCTTTGACGTGGATCAAGCTTTGCCGACAGCCTCAGTTGTGACCTCTCTTTTCAAATGTACGTTTGCAGTGAGTGAGCTTCTCAGCCTCGGACTTGTCACTTGTGCACCCAGTAGTTCTTTCACTTGGCAATTATATGCCATCAGTTGGGGTTTAATTTCTATTATTTATGTATACATTATGAAGACGACCTGGAGCTCCGAATGAGTGTTTTGTGCAGATTACTTTTGCAAACACAAAAAGACTATACCAAAGCAGCGGAATTTTCGAAGTGTTGGCGAGTTGGACCTAAACTCGTTGAAGCAAATTCTTCCGCCTGACTGTTCCACCAAAGTGAGTGCGACGGACTACCTGTGCTACCATTGCTTCATGCACATCACTAAGGAGATCTTGATGCGAAGCTCAGAGCAGTGCCCTGACATATTTGTGCCAGCTGAAGAAGCAATTGAAGATCTAAATCGCAGCATACTACCTACAGATGTGTCGCCGCTGAGACAACCAAGCGTCGTAAGAAGTCGGGACAGGCCTGCCTATGTCAAGAGAAAGCAGACAGAACTGGAGCAGGTTGCTGTCAAGAATATACGCTCAAGGCTACGTATTGCGTACGACAGGGACGCACCATCGGTTTCGTCCGAACCAACATGCTCCACACGCACTGAGTGGGTGGACAACTTTCGGCAGGCCTTTGAAACCGCCACCTCTCTCCGGGAACGTTGTCAACTGCTTACACTCCTGCCGTCAACACTGACGAAGAATGAGGTTCAAAAGATGATTCCACAGGCCTCAATGTACCTCATCAGTAAATCCCGAAAACTCAAGGAAAAGCATGGCGTGTGTTATGAGCCGGATCCTTACACGAGGTGCAAGGTGAGCCCTGAGAACCTGTCTGCTGCCCCAGAGTACTTCACGAAAGACGAGCTACAATGTTCGCGCCAAAGTCCCAACCAGAAGGACGTCATCTCTGTCATGCTCAACGGAGAGAAAACGTTCGTGCCAAAGCGCTTCATGACACGCTCAATACGAGAGGCCTTCCGTATATACAAAAGACAAGCATCCCGATTCCGGCGTTGGGCTAACGAAATTTTATTCGTTGCGCCCTAGATGGGTCCAATGTATTCCACACCGGGAAGTGTGCGTTTGTGTGCGCTGCGCCAATTATTATCTTTGTATTGCCGCTCTAGAGAACGTTACAGGCTCAACATTCAACACTCGTGAAATGAACTCGGCATTTCTGTGCGACCCAGCAACAGAACTGTGCCTTCAAGGAGACTGTGATCACTGCCCAAAAGGCCAGTTTCTTACACTCCAGGAACTTGATATCCCGGAGGATGAAGAGCTTGTGCTTGCAACATGGGAGTCCGGCGACCTTGTGAAAAAAACTTTGGAACCTGAGACTTTCCTAAAAGTCATCCAAGTGACGGTTGGAAGTTGGGTACTTCACAACCATATCCGGCAAACGCAAGGTAAAGCGATCTCGATGAAAAACAGTGCATGCAACGCGGGAGCATTGTCTTTCATTTTGACTTCGCTGAAAACTGGACCATCGTGCTTCCTGACGAAGTGCAAGCATATCACTGGAAAAAAAACAAGTTTCGATATTTACATGTGTAGTGACGACAAGAAAATCTACAAACAGCTTTGCCATCATCAGTGAGGACCTGTGTCACGACGCCGCTCACGCTTGCTTGGCTCTAGAAAAAGTGAAGGAGTGGGTTGAAGACAACGTTGCGGTATAGTCGTACGCGACGTACGTAAGTGACGGCGCCGCCAGTCATTTCAAGAATCGCTACCAGCTTCACCAATTTGCAAAGGACGATTGCCCACAAGCCCAGTGGTTATTTTCTGCATCTGGATATGGGAAAAATGCATGTGACGGAGTTGGCGGACTCGTGAAGTACCAGGCCACGCTGAACAACCTGAGAGAACGTTCAGTAAGCGCAATTCAGACGGCCAGGACAATGGTGAGTGTTCTATCAAAGAAACTGAAAGGCGTGCATCTTGTATATCTGGACGAAAATGAGGTTGTTCGGTATCGTGAACAAAAAAAAAAAGAAGAGTGGCTGACGGTGCGCGCCTTCCCTGGCATTCAGTCTTGGCACGCGTGGCGGCTCAGCAAGTCATCAACAGAAGGGACCTGTGACGTATATGTAGCACGGACAGTCGGATCTGCTTGGAAGCAACTTGATTAAATGGGTACAGCGAGGAAAACCTTAGCGTAAAGTGCCGAATTTGATTTCCCAAGGACTGCTCATTTTGAATGCAGGGACATCTTATTTATCACATTTTTCTTCACGGGGTATTTAACCTACTGTTTTTGTTGGTGGTTACTAATAATTTTTATCTGATCACTATAAAAAAAATCCCAAAATGTTATCCTCGAGCAGGATAAAATATATCGGCTTGCCACGATTCATTCATACACCGAGAGCATCGAAGCTGCTCCAGTTAGGCACTATGGCATCCGTCACCTGAATTTGTTTGTAATCGTAAATACACAGCCAACCTAAATATCTTACTATTATATCTTTGTTTTTGTGTGTGGAAGTAAAGTTAATTATTTTACTCTAGATGTAAAATATACCGGAAGGTACAACTTCACACTGCATCATCTTTTCTCAAATCATTAGTCTCTAATATGATACCACTTTGTACGCTTATGTAAAATGCTGTATATAGTTTCTCCTCTTTTTTACTGTGTGACCGATCGCTCTTTTTATCAATGACCTCTTCTGAATAAATGTATATAAAAGATTTGTGCAAGTTTCATGAAACTGGAACTCAGAGTCACTTCATGTATAGGACACTGCTAAGTGTAGGCTTTGAAAAAGGACCCTACTTTGAGGAGTTGTTTCTTCTTTCACAGTGCAATGATGCAACATGTTTTTAATAGAAATGAATGCCAAAATAGAGTATAACAGGGTACCCAAATTTTTAAAAAAATCGAAGGTGGTGTTTTTTTTTATTCGCATTGGAATATTTCTTTGTTTGATTTTTTCCCATGTTTTCCTAAATATATTGTAACTATTGTGTCACTCAGATACCTTATTTATTTTTTCAACAATAGCCATATATTAGTAAAATAATGTCTGCAAGTTATGTAATAATGATTAAATTATTTCATGAGATACAGATTTCCAAAGTTTGCCATTTGTCGTTCGAGCAGGCATGTTTGGCAATTTTTAGAAAACTAAATAAATTTTTAATAAATATTATTACTTTGTATTACAAGCAAGTTGTACCCATAGTTTGTTTGTAAAAAGTTTTAAAATTCTCCTAATTTTATTGTTTTAATTATTCACTTTCAAACTTGCCCCCTCCATCAGTGCGCGTTATTGCAACTGTCCACCTCTCCTTGCCTTACGATTTTTCTTGTCTCCAAATTTTTTTTCTGGTCAAAACTAAGTGTGGATTCGTTTATACCAGACACTAGACAATGTCATATAAAAACATCAGTTGATTTAAAAATGTCGACCAGCCACCCTTTGGTCGATCTTATCTGAAATCACCCTATAGCAGCTATTATAGGACAAGAGAGGACGCTCTGCTTTCCTTTGCCGCAGCCGTGTCCGTCTGCGTGTCCGCCTGGACCCTGATGGCCATGTCCGTGGAGCGGTACTTCGCCATCTGCTACCCACTCCGGTCCCGGACCTGGCAGACCCTCCGCCACGCCCAGCGGACCATCGGCGCCGTCTGGGTGGCCTCGCTTCTGCTTATGCTGCCCATCGCCCTGCTCAGCCAGCTGCAGCCTGTCAAGGACTCGGGTCAGTGCTGCGCCTTCCGCGCCCGGTCGCCGTAAAAGAAAGGAGAAGTGGAGGGCAGGGCTCTGTTGAAGGATAGAGTAACTGTATGCTCCGCTTGCGGAGAAAAGTATCGCAGTGGTGCTTCCAGGACGGCCATGTTGGATCCAAGCCGCAGTGCGGCCGGGAAGCGACCGTCGCTTCTGCAGGAGAACTGGAGGCGCGGATGGCGTTGTGTGGCTGTGAGGCGGAATGTTGCTGTGCGTCGTCCCATCATTCGTTTCTTGTTTTTATCTATGCCCACGGTAGAACGTACTAGTAGCCGACGAAAACGTCGTCCCTCGGCAAGCCGTAGCAGCGCGTTGTTGTCTGGTCCAAGGTGCCCGGATGTGCTGGTGGCGCATAACTCCGCGAGCACGGCAGGCACGGGCAACACGATTGTCCTCCGTGTCGTCTGCTTTCCGGGCTTAGGAAACATGTTTTAAAACATTTCTCGCATTAAAAAACAACGCGACTACACTGTACCCAGTGACTAGACATAGTGTCTAATGGTCGAGGCCCCTTCTAGTTCGGTCAATTTTAGTGTAAGATGTATATTTCGTTAACGCAAAAGGAGAAGCGTGCTCCGCCCGAAACTCGGTGCCTGCAAGGTCGCTTTCTTTTATGAAGTTTTGATAAACCTCGGCGCACGTGACCGCTTCTCCGCCGAAACTAAGTTGGAGGCGCAATGAAAAGGAACGCGATACTCTGGTTCTGAAAGCAGAACCTATGCACCACTGCAATATCTGCAAGTCCTCAGCTCAGCGTGCGATCGCCTCAGCCCAGCACGCGCATGTTCGCCGCTTCGAAAAGCGAGCGAATCGCGCCTCGTACGCAAGAACACTGAAGATGGAACCTGCAGGAGCAATTTTTTTAAAAGGCCTATACAGTTACTTAGTGCCACTATATAAGCTACGCTTCAGAGTAACGACACTTGCCCATATTGTGGCTTAAGATCATGGGTGCCAGTTATGAAGCTTTATCTGAAATTACAGGAAACACTTTTCCGCTTAATAAAAATGTTTACGCAGTTTGCGATAGGCAATATTACATAAGCTTCCTGCGATAGGCAAAGCAATATTACATAAGCTTCCTAACACAAGCTTCCTAACACCGAATCTGATGTTGAGGAAGTCGCACTTTTTAATCATGACGATCGGCAGTTGCGTCTGCTCTACACAAACACCAAAATGGCGGCGCCCACAACAATGTCGGGGAACAGAGTGCCGATATAAGCGCAGCTAATTTAGTGGCTCTACAGTTACTCTAACCGAAAGTAAAGCCCCTCAAGGGATGCTGGCAGCGCCAAACAGCTAGGTGTCGGAAGATGAATTACCCCCTTTTCTTTTTGTATTTCGCGAGACGGTTCGGCCCTGTGCCAGTGACACTGCTCGTGCATCACGATGCCTGTCGCTGACGCATGATGACAGAGTTATCTGTGAAGTTCGAACACGCATCAAGCATGTATCGACTTATGTTTGCACTGCACAGATACGTACGCTTCGAACATGTTTGCAGGCAGTTTTTGTAGAGTCAATGACCGTCATACAAAACAGAAACACGCTCAGACTGTGTCTCCAAAACTGTCTTTTGTGCAGTGTATCAGCAGCTGTGTTGTTTGCGTGTTTAGACAGTTGGAAGTTAGTCAGCCCCAATGGACGTCGCACTGTGACCCCGTGTGTGGTGTGTAAGTCACATCTGTGAAGTCTGTGACGTTGAATACGTCACGTCGCAGATCCACATGACGTGAGGTCACGCGGAGCTGCCGAAAGAAAGGCTATCCCACTCAAAAAGGTTCCTTAGGAAATTTTGTTTAGCTGTTGACAGACGACGACGATGATCTGCAAGCCTGTCTAAGCATGGTTCAGAAAACTACACTCTGGAGGTTTCAGAATTATGCTTGCACATGCTTGCAGCTCATTGTCATCGTTTGTAAACAGTTAAACTAAATTTCCTAAGGAACCGGAAGTTGCCAAACGTCGCTCAACTATTCTGTCAATGACGAGCACTCTCCTTCCTCCCTGCAGGGAAGATGAAGTGCCGCGAGGACTGGCGCGAGCCGCTGTACGAGCGACTCTTCACGCTCTTCTTGGACGCTCTGCTCCTGGTGCTTCCCCTGCTCGGCATGACGGCCACCTACTCCAGGATCGCGGCCACGCTGCGCTCGGCCATGCATCACGCCCCCTCCGACGTCGCCTGGCACAACGGTACGCCACGGGACGAACTGTCCAGTTTTTTTCAAAGGGGAAATGCAACAAAATTCACTTTTCTTTTCTTTTTTACATTACAAGGGTTGATTGGCATTAGCGGGACCTAATTGTCAATGGCACTCAACGCCATTGACTAAGAAACCTTCCTGTTGCGGTGTAATTTCAATATTAAAAGCGAGCGTAATCTTTCAGTCTCTCTTTCGCAAAACTTGATAACACGTGGTTTACAGGGGTACTGAAACGAACCTGTTTGCTCTAATATTTTTGCTTAGATGCGGTCTATGTTGTGGCGGCAGCCCAGAAACACCAGTCTATAGAGACTAATGTTTTTGGGCTACGGGTAGGAAAGTTAAGAAAACTAATTTTAAAACGAATATAACTGATTTCAAGATTGCGCCTGATGGCCGTCTGCGAAAGCTCCGTTGGAATGCCGCCACGTCATCGGCCTCTAGGAAGCAACACCAGTTGGTGGCAGTATGGCTCGCTCGTGGAGTTACTTAGTCTTGAATGTGACTTGGTGCGGAACGCTAACAAGTTCCTTAGGTTGTTAAAGCTCCCACAACTAGTGCTTCCACAACGTGCATTCCACACCATCAAGATGGGCGTTCTTTGCGGGACCTCTGCCATGCCGAACTATTTTCCCACGTAAATTTTCAGAAAAGCGCTTATAACATTTGAGTAAAATATATCGGTTCGTGCTGAAACTTTGGCATTTGGTCCGGACCTCTAGCGCTACCTTTGGGCGGAAAATGAGAGTTCGGCGACGAATATTTTTATTTTTGCAGTTAAACCTTGTAAACCATTTAATGCGAAAGCATTAACTGTCTCGTGGAGCGAGCTGACGTCATCAGCTTTGAAACCACGCCAAACGGCTCTTAAATCCTTCTCTAAGTCAAGCCAGCTTCCATTCGCCTGTTACCTACGGCACCTTTTACACCGCTTCGCTCTCATTGGCTCCCGTTCGCCGGACACGCAGCGCGCCACCTCATGGCGCAGCGTGTCCGTCAGTGCCAGGTCAGCGCGCCAACACGCGTAGAGCAAAAATGATGTACATGCTTTCGCATTCACAACTCATAAGAAGTGCTTAGAAGTTAGGTGTACCTCGAGCTTTTTCTGGCACACCCTGTATTCTTTACTCAGATGCTCAAAATACGTGCCCAAAAAGGTTAGATGGCGCAAACTTTTGAACATGGTCAGCACGTTGCGTTGCCATACGAGTGTCCGAGTGCTTTTCCGATCGCACGCAGGTGCGTTGGGGAGAAGTAACAGAACACGGGGCGTAATATGGACTAGTTTACGCAAGATTTCAAATCGCAGAAAAGTACACTCGCAAATATTATAATTGTTACTATTTCACAAGAGAAAAATTGTTTTTAACAAGTCAGGTAAATCTAATTGATTGGATTACAGTCAGATTAATTTGACTTCAATCACTGTAGCTACAAAATAGAGATTTCTTTATCACTATATATCTTTATACATGGCACATCGATTGATCCATCCGCCCGATCACTGAAAAGAGTGCGGAAGAAAGAGCTGCTGCAAACATAGAGTACAGTTTAATTAGCAACTTTTAATGCGAACACAGTAACTGTCCCATGGAGCGCAGCCGGCGTTGACTGCTTGTGACCGCGAAAACACTGCTCCTAAACACCGCGCGCTAAATTATCTCCCAAACGGCAGTTAAAATGGCTGCGACGCGTGTTCCAAGGAACGCGCTACCGGCGCGCGTGCTAAATTGCCTCCCATACTGCAGTTAAAATGGCTGCCACGCCGCCCGGCGCATAGTTCGAAGGAACGCCACTCCACTGAAAGGCCCTCTTCCTGGCGCTACGGTCTGCACGCCGGTAAGAGGGAGAGGTTGGCTAAGCTTTGCAGAGCGGCCGGCCGGCTGCTCTGCAAAGCCCGCCCGGGCAGCCTCCGCAGAGGCCGCCTGGACGGGCTCAGCGCGGAAGCTGCACGTTAATAGTCTTAAGTGTCCTCCTGAATTTTTTATTGATGTAAACCCTGTCATACTACAACAAAAACTGTTTTTTTTTTTTTTGTTAAAACTTTTTATCGATGCAGTTATTGTATAAAAATAAAAGTCAAGCAATTTTCTCTTTTTCCGAACTCGTACGACTATTTGTCCTGTTTCGTTTTACCTCTTAAAATCATCTGCAACTTTCGTTCGGCATTAAAAAAAACCCTGAAAATAAAGAAAATAAAAAAATTTAAGCAGTCTGGAAGGGACGCGTGCGTCAAAAAAAATTTAAGCTAAAAAAAATTTTAGAACAATACTTTCGGTGCGAGGATTTAGTTGGTAGTCACCTCCTTTCCACTAGTTTTCTCTCTCGGCATTTCGGGCGGGTGGAGGAGAGGTGGATCGGTTTCGCCTTCACGTTGAGGTGGATAGAGCGAATGACCATATTGTTGAGGTTAAAAGGGCGAATGACCATTTCGTGACGTCGTCGACTTTGTGCACAGAATTTCATATGAATTTTTCACCGTCAATATTGCTTTAGAAAAAATGTAGTGTAAAATACCAAAGTGTTAAACAAAAATGTTTTCTTTTCAGTGGCCCTTTAATGCTGCGCGTCTCTTACTTCCGTCGTTTAGCGCATCCCAAGATCTCTCTAATTCAACCCGCCTCCTCTTTCAAGGTGTCTGTGACGGCCGTGGCCCCATGGGTTGTACGGTCAATAATGTGCCTTCTGCAAGGCCTATGTTATGATGGGCATATGTCGCACTTCATTGGCTACTTCATGTGAGCGAATGGTGGTCTCGATCCTAGGGTAAAGGGCTGGTTCACACAGCCCAATTTTCTTACCTTACAAGTCACCGGAACATTTGAGTCTCGAATGTCACCTGTCAGGCTAGCGTCTTTCTTTTTTGCGGTTTCCACGTCTCTTGTGGTTCGGACAACTCAACGGGCACGGAGAGAGTAACTAAATATCAGTGCGTCGTATCTTAACCGAACAACCCGGAAAGCTCCTCCTCTTACGGGGGCGCCCCGTGGTGTCGACTGCGCGCGGCATGTGACGAAATCGTGACGTTTTTGGACCTAACGTCAGCCGAGGAGAGAGAATTGCCCCGTTTCCGGGCAGCTTCTCTCCTCGGTCTCGCCTCCTTTCCCCGTCTTCCCCTCCCTCCCCACATTCCTCAATCACCGCAGCAAGAGGAATCCTCCGGCATGGGAAAAAGCGCGTGTGTGTGTGTGTGTGTGTGGGAGGGGGGGGGGGGGGGGGACAGAGAACCAATGACGTCATGAAGGAGGTTATGTTTTGCTCGTTTCTGTAATTTTAATATTCCTATAACTTTCAAAATAAAGCGAATTTTGAGAAAAGAAAAAAGTTCACTAATGGCCAATTCGCGTGGTTCTTTCTGCGCGCTCTGAGCGCTCTTTCTAGAGCACTCGAAATCGGTTGGTTGAAAGAGAGTGCTGTGGCCTGATCGGGTCGTTCATTCCGAGGGCGCCTCTCCCTCTCAGAGCGCTCTCTGGCACTCCGTCTGTAGCCGTCGAAGTGCGGAGCGGCGCAGGCGTCACGTGGTAGCTGGACGGTGATCATGTGGCTTTGTTGACGATGGCCGGCAGTGGTCTGTGGTCAAGGAGGTTAGAAGTACTAGGAGGGGGCACGTTACAATATTGGTGAAGCCTAGTCATAAAAAATTTAAACGATTTTGTGCCCAGCGTGACCGCAGATCTGTCTGGCGATTGGTGCGCGTGACATGTCACGTGCGAGATGGATGGTTGATTGTAGGAGGATTCCTTGCAGGCTTGCGCGCGCTCCGTCCGGTAGGTTTTATCAGATCGAAGGCTACACGAAGGCTAACTACGGTCACGTGATGTGGTGAGAGTAAGGAGGAAAATGAGAAAGAGGCGAGGCGTCAAGGGAGCATGGCTTGTGGAGGCTACGCGGCTGACGTCATGTCCTCTCCTACCCTTCTATTCTCCATGTCTGTGGTGGTGTGCGGGGTCCGGCATGACGGTGATTGATGTCTGGTTCTACAAAGTGCCTGTGCATTCGATGGTGCGAGGATTACAACGGACGGGACGACATTCGTTTACGACCGTAACAGGAAAAGCCGACGTGTGAAGTATTCCCAGTGCTTTCACAAGATGTTCATCTCACGGCGGTGAATCCGCTAAGCCTAACCGACGACGAAACAGCTCGCAGAGCTCGCCGCTGTTTTACCGGATTTTGCAGTCGCTTCAAGAAATTTTTGAGGTTTGGTAAAAGTGCGTTCAAAAGTTTGTGTTGTAAAATAAAGGAAGAGCCGAATTTAATGCACTGTGATATGTGTCACATTGCGATGCTTCCACGATATTTCGCCGTGAGAAAAATGAGGCTTATTAACCATTTTATATTCGCCCGCTATCGCAGCGCGTTCACAGTCGAAAACGCGATGAGTTGACTACTGTTTCCAAGCGCTGGCTTTCGTTCCGTTTTGAAAAAATCAATTCGCATACTGTTTTCTTTTTTTTTTTACATGCCGATGAGTAAAACAATTTACGTCAAAACCGTTATTTCATCACTGTGCAAGCGTAAATTTTGCTCAATCGTCCACCGTACGCTGTAAGGTCGTGTTGTTTTTAATGCATGACCAATGTCCAGAAATTTTAATTCCGTGACTGGTCTGAGAATTTCGGAGCGCTCTGAAGCCAGCAGTTGTGATCGGCTGAAAAGGATCCCGAGTAGCTCTGGCGGCGAGGAGGGGGCGCTCTGCTGAATCGAGGTCAGAGGAGAGACGCGACCACTCGAATTCACCATAAGTTACTACGTTCAGTGCGCTCAGGTGTAGTGCAAATTAAGAAAAAAAAAATAGAAAAGTTGTTGGAGGGCCCTTTTAATGTGAAGCACAGATGCCTCCGTGACTTGTGGCGTAAGCAGACGTAAGCTTCCGTAACATGATGCAACGTGAACGGCCCTATTCGAGACTCCCGCAAACGGACGGCACCTAGCGGGAAAAGAAACCTGAACTGGCCGGAACAGGTTTTTTCGAGATTTCTGGCCGTCTCTTGTGGCTTCCGTGATTACATGTTGTCGGTGTTTTGCGCGATAGAACAGATGTCCCGATGACTCCTGTCAGCTTGTTCCCAGGTTGCTCTGCGCGCAGCCTACGCAAACGCGTGAACCGGGTAGGACCCGGCCGAGGCATCTAGCATTACATCTACCCACTATCCTTTCAGTCGGTGGTTTTCCTACACCCCCCCCCCCCTTGTTTTTCAACGACTCCTCTATTCTCAACCTCCCCCCCCCCCCCCAACCCCCCCTCCCTCCCCTCCCCCTCCCGCCTAATTTCAATTCCTGGGGTAACCCCTGCTTTCGATCAAAGCCAATCAGAGCTCGGCGTCGTTCTGACGTCACCGCAACCCAGTCATGGGCACGTTACTGCTAAAATGTAACAGTGTTACAGTTACAGTTACTCAGGCAAAAAAGTAACCCTGTTACAGTTACAAAATTGAAAGAGTAACTTGTTACAGTTACTTCGCTAAAGTAACGCCGTTACTTCGTCGTTACTTTACAAACTAACATTAGAAAACATTAAAAAGGAATCTTCCTTAATATGCCTTTAATTTAGCATAAATTTCTTATAAGACATTGTGTTGTTCCCTATAGTGAATCTGATTATTTTGAGAGACTAAGATTTTTTTAATAATCAATATTAGCATATTTGGTTCTTCCTATTTCGGTTTTTACCATCGATAGCTCAGATCATAATTTAAGGCAGTACCCGAGTAAATCCACTATACGACAAAGAATTTATAGCAGATAGCTGCTCCATGAAGAACTTTAAAATAAGAGCGACCGCCATAAGGTATTCACGAACACAACGGCACGCGTCCAGATCTCGTGTATAAATCATGGTGCCAGTTCACAATCGGTCAATTCTGGTTTCGGATTTTTTCGATGAGGCAAAATTGGACTGAAGCAATATAAATCCTGTGAGTATGTGAAGTCAATAATAATAGGTCATACCTTGCAATCAGTTTTGTTGGTGTTTTCTTATGCCATTCCAATCCACTCGTCGGTCAAATCGATTTCTACTGTGTGCGCACAATCTTTCATGAAACACGACGTCCCTTAAAACTTGGAGAGCGATGCTGCCGCGGCATTCCTTCGTCAAAATAAGCACTGATCGAGGTGCAACGGCCACTGCGTGTGGAATTCCGAACAGCTGTTGCGATCTTTTCTCCGCCACTTCCTAAACTAGATCGAGCACGTTTGTGCTCCTCCATCTCACCACCCAAAATAGAAGAGATCTCCCGGAAAGCCCACGACGTGAATATCCACAAATCAAGTGATGACGAGTGCCTCTGGTTTCCGCTAAGTGCGGTCTTTCAATTTCAAGAAAACACGCAAACAACCAGAACGACACAGACGGTTCGAGCAAACACTCTTTCTCAAGTGACGGGACCCGAGAAGGGACAAGAGGGTGACGGGAGGCAAAGCCGGTAATGGGGTGGAAAAAAAAAAAGGAAGGGAGGGAGAGAAAATAGGCCTGAAGTCGAGACCCTACAAGAGTGCATCTGGGAGTTGGACGATTCAAATTGGAGGGGAAGGAAACGTATACTTGGCAGCAAGAAGACGCCCGTAAGCCTGCGGGCGTTTGGGGCGACAATCATCAAAAACTGTTTTCTGCAAAAAGCCCTCGCTTCCTCTGCGGGACGAAGAAAAGAAAAACGCTTTAAAGATGCCGCGTTTTGTAAAATATCTGCGTGCGCTGTGTGCATACATGGCTGGTACGGACAAAAACGTCCCCATCCTTCCAGTTGGCGGGACTAGCTTGGCCATGCAGGGTCACCGAAACTTTAGTTCCTTTATATTTTTATTTTTTTCACTCCTGCTCCAGAAGTTTTGTGCAGCAGTTTTTGCTGTGCCCTTACCGCACCAGGACTTGGGACTCTCTCACGAGTTGCGAAGCGATTTGGTGGCCGTGTTCACATAAATCTGAGAAGTAACTGTAACGACGTTACTTTTTACAGTTACTTTCGAAAAATAGTAACTATGTTATAGTTACAAGTTCTTTTCCCTAAACAGTAACGAGTTACAGTTACAAGTTACTGAAAAAAGTAACTAGTTACCGGTAACGCGTTACTAGCAACTAGTTACTGCCCAAGACTGCCGCAACCCCTGCGCATAAGCAATCCTTTCATCGCCTCCTTGATGAAAGTCAAGCCTATGGAAGCTTGCTTACGCCAACACATCGCCGCAGGTTCGAAACATGGAGGATAAAAAGCGGGGCAAACCATTTGGAGTCCACTGCTTGGATGGATGGATTCATGTTAATGGCGATACCTTTTGTAGCGGGCGGTAGCTTGCACCCCCTAGCCCAAGTCTAAGAAAGACAAACATTTGATCCCTCCCGCCCTTCTAAGCCAATTTTCTCCCCCCCAACTATCACCAGGTGGTGCGGGTATCACCAGGATGACCTTTGGGGGAGATCGGGCAAAAAAACTAAAAACATCACCCGATACCCCAACGTTGTGCGTTGAGTGGGACATGGCACGTGGGTGACATGGTATATATGTCGTGGCATGACCTGTACTAGACCGCCATATTTGCCCGTCCAGTGGCGGAGGGGACGCCTTTTTTGCACGTCATCAGGCCGCAGTCACGTGACAACAGAGATCTGTGCGCTCGCACACATTGAGCGGCGATCGCAGCTGTGCTAGCGCATATGATATATATCCCGTTTTCGACCCAAGGTCAGTGTTATCGTGGTAACCCCAAAGTCCCTGACATGAATGAGAACGGCGTTTCTTTCGAATGCCCTGCCTCCAGCAAGCGCTCGGTGCCTTCCGCCCTACTCTGGCTGTGCGTGCAGGCTCAGGCTCACGAGACACGAAAGCATCATCAAAGTTGGGAAGCGCACGCTGGAGGCGGAATAACAAACGCTTATCCGCTAATTACAAAAGTTGGCGTTCAATAGGGGGACGGATGCGATACTCAGACTCCGTCATTTGGCGCCAGTTGCGTAGCCAGGATTTTATCCGGGAGGGGGTCAACGGCATTATTACCCCCCCCCCCCCCCCCCACACCAATGACGTAGCAGGGTAAACTCGGAGGTACGGACGCTCACGCAAAGCTGCATTGCCATTTTTCAACACGGAGCAGGCTTCATTTTCAGGAATACGGCGTGGTGGCTCACTGTTCTACTGTCGTCGTAGTTGTGGCCCACCAACTTTAAAAACTGCCTCCACTTTTTGAGGTACTATTGCATTACCAATCTCTGTTGATCAGACAAAACAAAAGAGTAGCTATACTGTCACAAAAAATCAAACAGCAATATATGCTGGAAAGATAGAGCAAGGTCCACCCACAAACAGGCAATATTCTAAGCCGCCATTAAAATGGCCGAAACAGCAGAAGTTGAAATTAAAGATGCCGCGAGTAACAATTAAGTAGGCGACGTCACTGCTCTAACATTCCCGCAAGAAGCACAGAAGAAACCTGATCACACAGTAAGCTGGGAGACCTGCCTTCAAAGATCTCGGAAAGCAGGGCAGCTCCCAGCGCTGAAGAGTTTTTGGAGCTCTATTCAGGCCTGGTTTCAGTTCCTGTACTCCAATGCGAGCTGCTCATACGGGCTGCCAAATGCAAGAGGGAGAAACGTGAAATGCCCGTCATGTCTGCGCAACAGGCGGTCGCCCTCTGTCCGGGGGCCCTATTCTCAAACGTCCATCGTCTCCTCAAGTTCCTAGTAACTCCCCACGTAGCACGAGAACGTTCTGAGAACATTCCAGGAATGTTTAAAAGAACATGGGCAACATTCTTGGAACGTTGCAAATTTACGTAAGAATATGTTAACGTTGTCAGAATGTGGCGCTGGCACTTTTCGCTACATTCGGGGAATGTTTTCTAAGGGACATTCTTAGAACTTTCTGAGAATGACATAGAACATTACCAGGGCATTCAATTAACATTTAAATATTCTAACAATCCTAAGAACGTTCTCAGAACATCCAAAGAACTTTTGTAACTTTCTTGAAATGTTGCAAATTTATGCAGGGCTATCCTTGCAACCTCCTCAGAACGTGGCATGGGTACATCGCTACATTCAGGGAATATTCTTTGAGGACTATTTACGAAGATTCCACAATTACGGCTTGCTTGGGCTGAAAATTCGAAATTATTCGCGGGTTCTAATTTTCGCGAATCGAGTGTAGCTTCCGTAGCGTTCACATATTGCTCGAATTGTTCGCGGGTTGTATTTTTCGCGAATTGTAGGCGATTCGCGAAATTCGCGAAAATTAGATCCCCGCGAAAAATTCAGTCGTTTACAGTAGGTATATGGATGTGATAAAGCTCCTCACAGGGCGATATTTTTTAATCGAAACAGATTGTTAAAAGGCGCAAGCCCAAGCTGGCCGCTTTCCCAGTGCGCCAGCCTGAGCACATATGGGAGGCACTCACTTGATCGAATGACGTTTTAGCGAACGCCCACGTTTCACCGAATGATACTTTAGCGAATAGTCGGACGCCGCGAAGCGGCGTTTTCGGCTGGGCCAGTGGGTTCACATTTTTGTAATGAGCCGCCAAGAACTGTCGGCCGCGAAGCGGCGTAAAGCGCAGCGCGGCGGATGGGTTAACGCGCGCCCCCATTATTCGGTAAAATGTCGATTCGCTCAAATGTCGCTGTTCGCTATAAAACGTCATTCGCTCATGTGATATGGATCCAGCAAAATATAATGACCTGTCATTTGTCAACCTCTTTCATTCAAAACGTGCTGT